>NC_138370.1:17968317-18120649 GCF_054177405.1 Leptonychotes weddellii
TCCAAAGAAGACATCCAAATGGCCGACAGACACATGAAAAAGTGCTCAACATCACTTGGCACCAGGGAAATCCAAATCAAAACCTCAGTGAAATACCACCTCACACCAGTCAGAATGGCTAAAATTAACAAGTCAGGAAACGACAGATGTTGGCAGGGAGGCAGAGAAAGGGGAACGTTCCTATACTGTTGGTGGGAATGCAAGCTGGTGCAGCCACTCTGGAAAACAGTATGGAGGTTCCTCAAAAAGTTGAAAATAGAGCTACCACATGACCCAGCAATTGCAGTACTGTGTATTTACCGCAAAGATACAAATGTAGGCATCAAACGGGTACATGCACCCCAATGTTTATAGCTGCAATGTTCACAATAGCCAAGCTATGGAAAGAGCCAAGATGTCTATCAACAGATGAATGGATAAAGAAGATGTGATATATATATACATATACATAATACATATACATACATACATACACAATGGAATATTATGCAGCCATCAAAAAAAGCCCCAAATCTTGCCATTTACAATGACGTGGATGGAACTGGAGGGTATTATGCTAAGCAAAATAAGTCAATCAGAGAAAGACATGTATCATATGATCTCACTGATATGAGGAATTCTTAATCTCAGGAAACAAACTGAGGGTTGCTGGAGTGGTGGGGGGTGGGAGGGATGGCTGGGTGATAGACATTGGGGAGGGTATGTGCTATGGTGAGCGCTGAGAATTGTGTAAGACTGTTGAATCACAGACCTGTACCTCTGAAACAAATAATACATTATATGTTAAAAAAAAAAAAGATGATAGTAAGAAGGGAAAAATGAAGGGGGTAGAAATTGGAGGGGAGAGGAACCATGAGAGACTATGGACTCTGAGAAATAAACTGAGCATTCTAGAGGGGAGGGGGAGGGGAGGGGGAGGGGCTAGCCTGATGATGGGTATTAAAGAGGGCATGTACTGAATGGAGCACTGGGTGTTTTATGCAAACAATGAATCATGGAACACTACACCAAAACTAATGACATAATGTATGGTGATTAACATAACATAATAAAATAAAAATAAAATAAAATAAATAAAGTTAAATAAAATTAAATTAAATTAAAAAAAAAGATGTGTAGTTATACAGGGATTTCATTCCTAACTATGGGAACCAATATGCTATAATGTTTAAGAATATAAGCTCTGGCATCACATATAAATTCCAATCTTCCCACCAGCTCTTATAATCTATAGAATCCAAGTAGATTTATTAACTTCCCTCTGTGTCAGTTTTCTTGATTTAAAATAGGAATTTTAATGGTCTCTAACTGTAGGTGGTAATATCTATAAAAGCCCGTCATAGTAAGTATATGACAGTCATTACTATTACTTCTCAAATGTTGGATAACAGAACATGAAATTTGGAAACGATCATTGTTACAACTTTATTCATCACTGTAAATGAGGTCAGCTTCCTTCCAATCATCTGATTTTTTTACCAGTGCAAATTGACTATAACCACCTTTGTGATTGTTACTTACTCATTATATCTGAAACTATGATTTAAATTTATGTGTTTATCGGGCTCCCTGCTTGGCAGGAAGCCTGCTTCTCCCTCTCCCGCTCCCCCTACTTGTGTTCCTGCTCTCGCTCTCTCTTTGTCAAATAAATAAATAAAATCTTTAAAAAAATAAATAAATAAATAAATTTATGTGTTTAAAAGAAGGAATGACACATGACTTTTTGAATGAAATTACATAAAATTGGCCTCAAATTTTCCTTTTTCTAATTTGAAGAAATAAAATACTAAAATTTAAGGTTAAGTAATGTTTCTCTGTTTAAAATTATATAAATAGGGTGCCTGGGTGGCTCAGTTGGTTAAGCGACTGCCTTCAGCTCAGGTCATGATCCTGGAGTCCTGGGATCGAGTCCCACGTCGGGCTCCCTGCTCAGCAGGGAGTCTGCTTCTCCCTCTGACCCTACCCCCTCTTGGGCTCTCTCTCTCACTCTCTCTCTCTCTCAAATAAATAAATAAAATCTTTAAAAAAAAATAAAATAAATAAATAAATAAATAAATAAATAAAATTGTATAAATAATGTCCTGGAATAGAATGAGAGCTAGAAATAAATATTATATATGCCTTTATAGTCATATATAAATATATAATATTTCCTTATTTAGAATGCCACATGTACTGATACGTCACAGCTCTTTGAAAATGAGTGTAAGTTTTTTTATGGTATCGAGATTGTAGCATTCTTGGATCCTACTTTTTTTTTAATCCAAACTTAACACTTTAGGTTGAATTATGTCCCGCTCCAAAAGATATGTTGAAGTCCTAACCCCCAGTATCTCAGAATGTGGTCTTATCTGAAATCAGTCTTTTCAGAGGTAATCAAGTTAATAGGAAATCATTAGGGTGGGCCCTAATCCAATATAACTGGTGTCCATATAAAAAAGTGATATGTGGACATGGAGACAAACACACAAAGGGAAGTGAATGTGAAAATACAGGGAGATGTTTATGTGACTGAGTGATTCATCTATAAGCCAAAGAATGTCTGGAGCTATCAGGAGGTAGGAGAGAGGCCTGCAACAGATTCTTCCCTAGAGCCTTCAATGAGAGCATGGCCTTGAAGACAACTTGATTTTGGACTTCTAAATTCCAAACTTGTGACACAATCTATTTCTTTTTTTCTAAGCAACTCAGTTTATGGTACTTTGTTACTGAAGCCCTAGCAAACTACCAGAGGAACTCTGATAAAATTTGGACCAAGATTAAGAAAGTTCTATATCTTGTTCTGCTTTGATCAGAGGGAACAAGATTCTTTAGACTTTTACTCTATTTCTGGCCAATATCCAGCCAGCAATTTAATGTAAAATTTCCAGAAAGAAAATACACTATATGTAGACTTCATGAAGATTATTTTCTCATTCTGTTCTTTTCCAAAAATCCAGAACTTTGAGAAAATAATCCTATCAAGAAAGCCTTGGAAATATTTCCTATAATCAATAATTTAACAGTAGTTTATCAATTGTATTAGTTTCCTGTAACTGCTATAACAAATACCACAAATTTAGTCACTGACAGCAACACACATTTATTATTTTACAGTTCTGGAGGTTAGAAGTCCAAAATCAGTCTCCCTGGGTTCAAGTCAAGATGGCAGAAGAACTGGTTCCTTCTGGAGGTTCTAGGGAAGAATCAATTTCCATCCCTTTGCGAACTTCTAGAGACCACCCATATTTTGGGGGTATCCACTTTCTTCCATCTTCAAGTCCAGCAGCAGAGCACCATCTAATCTTTCTCTCCTTCTCTTTGCTCTGTTTCCTTATCACATTTACTGTCTTCAAACCCTACCTCTCTGTTATATATGAGTCCTTGTGATTACATTGGATACACCTAGATAATCCAGAATAATTTTCCATCTCAAGATTCTTAATCATATCTTCAAAATTATTTTTGCCAGGTAAGATAACCCATTCACAGATTCTGGGTATTGGTAGGTACATATCTTTGAAGGGCCATTATTCAGTCTACCACACCAGTAAATATTATCTTTGCAAAATATGTTGCTCTAAATATCAACTAAATCTTAAGAGAATTTTTTTTAAAAGCTGTTTTTCTAAAACTATTCCTGTAGAAGCAACTGGAGATTTGCAGATTTATTATAACTGTTTTGTCTTTTCTGTTATTCTATTCATTTATTCAGGAAATATTTATCAAACATCTGCTAGGTTCCAAGCAATTTTTAGGTTTCTTCCTCATGGAGGTTCTATCCTAGTAGAGGAGGGAGGCTCTACTAAGTTAACAAATAAACGCTATAGTTTCAGATCTTGAGAAGTGCTATAAGGGAGAAAATAAAGTTGAGTCAAGGAACTTATAATGATGGGTTACTATTGAATAGGAACATTTCCCTGCAGAAAGTGATATTTTACAATCTTGAATTAAATAAGGGAGGAAGCACAATGAATACTTGGGTGTAGATTTTTGGAAGGAGGAAAATTTATGTTTGGAGGCTATTTGCATCAAAAGCATACTGTTCTTCACTGAATAAGAACCATCATATCTTTTAAAAAAATAAGAAATTTCTCTTAATCATTTGGCATGCTAATTATCATCTAAAGGATCCTGATGCAAAATAACAAATGATGATGCTCTCTAACATGTACTATGTGGTAATAGATTCACTTAAAGTATATGACCTTAGATAAAGTGAGCCCAACAATTCTAAAAAGGGATGGAGTTCAGTGTCATTAAATTCTTCACTCACTGAGGTGAGGGTCAGATTCAGAAGCATGTGACCAAGACTAAAAAATTATCTGTCTCATGTAGATAGAGAGATGATTATAGATAGATGATGATAGATAGATAGATAGATGATAGATAAATAGATAGATAGATGATAGAGGATAGATAGAAGATAGATAGATAGATGATAGATAATAGATAGGCAGACAGGTAAATAGAAATAATTTCTATATTTAGAAGGGCAGGTTGTTGACTTATTCTTCAAAATGGAGAAGGGAAGTTAATTGTATACAAAAATTCATATTTTTATTATTCAACTATTGATTGATATATAGCTGTAGTATATTAGATATTACAAAAACTAATATATATCTGGTTTGATATAGAGGCACTCAAATAAACCAAGACTTTAAATTATTGAGCCTTCCTGTCTCAGTCGGTAGAGTGTGCAATTCTTGATCTCAGGGTCATGAGTTCAAGCCCCACACTGGGCATGGATCCTACTTTAAAAAGTAATAAAATTAGATAAATAAATTACATTCTTTATCATTTTGGAAAGTAAGGATTAGCAAAAGGCCTGCAATCCATTCTGTTTTTGTAGAGATTATCCCAGGAAAGAAAAAGAAAAATGCAACCTGGTCATATTACCTGGCAACATTCTAATGGTATGTGCTAATGGAAAAGTCACTAACTTTGAAATTATGTTACCAAAATGTATTTGGTCTGTTTAGATCTGTGCATTTATTTAATGCATTATCTGTTATGTTAGTATCAGAGCATAAAATGAAGATGGTTGATGTAGACAGAATAATGCTCCCCCAAAAAGATGTCTACGTATTAGTCCCTCGCTGGAACCTGTGAATATGTTAGTTTAGATGGCAATAGAGGGTAAAATAGGGTTCTAGATAGCATTCAAGTTCCTAATCATCTGACCCCAAAATAAGAAGATTATCCTGGATTATCTGTGTGTATGCAATGTAATCACAAGGAAGGATAATCATAAGGAAAGGTGGAAGAGAGAGGTAGAAAAGGGAGAGTGACACAATGTGGGGACTCAGCTCTGTTTCAGCATTTGAACATGGAGGAAGGAGGTTACAGGCCAAAAAAATGCTGCTGACTTCTAGAACCTGGAAAAAGCAAGGACATGGATTTTTCCTTGGAGCCTCTAGAAAGGAATGCAGTCCTGCCAAACCTTGCTTTTAACTCAGTGAGACCAACATTGGACTTATAATGTACAGAACTGTAAGATAATAAATTTGGGCTTTTTTAAGCCACTAAGTCTATAGTGACTTGTTACAGTATCCGTAGGGAAAAGCATAATATTTCATGATCAAAATGGCTCATTTTATGTAAGTGATAATACATATGCTCCTTAAAGAATTCATCTGCTAAATCAAATTTAGCCAGGCTTGTCCTGATGCAGCAAAGGAGTACCTTGAGAGCTCTAATGGTGACCCAATACTTGTGCTTCATCTCTGTCTCGTGGGTACTTGTATCTTTGAAATCAGTAGTAAAATGTGATACTGTATAAAATCTCTTATTTTTTGTGGCTGATTTAGCATACCAATTCTTTGTACTTTCTTATTACCTATTTTTTTCTAAATAAGAACCATTAATGATATATTATTATCCAATTCAGTGTTTATTTCACAGATGCCATGTCCCAGTATAGAATTAGATAGTATGTAAATGCATAATAAATGAATGAAATAATTACTATATCAGGAATTTATAATCTCTGTGAATCATTTCAATTACAACCACACAGATATCAGAACATCATTTGAATAAGCTTGCTTTCCCTCTGTACAAGAGTCAAAAGTATCTTTGTTGATCTCAAGGAAATCTAACAAAAATATCCATATCTACACAGCAATGTTGGGAAACATTGAATCCTGTTACTGAAAAAATATTAATCAGTTCTGGAAAGTGGTCCAAACAGAAAAAAAAAATGCTAAGATAATTGTTGCATTGTTCTTCTTTGAGCCTGTGAGAATTTTATACATAGTAGGTCTTCAAGAACTTTTTGTTGAGAGTAATTGAGTCATCAATGAAGCCAGATAGAGAGAAAAAATTAAGTCTGAATCTTTGTGCTCTGCTTCTATCCCCTCTATCATTGTAGCAAGAATAAAGCCAACTCAACAAGGATTTTGGATTTGTTAATCCCAAACTGCCTGGTCAAGAATAAATAAATACAAGATCTAGATCATCACTATAACAGGGAGAAAAAATCAGAAAATCTGTTTTAGACATTGCTGTTACACTTTAGTATGTAACTATAGCTTCAGTTTTGAAAAATAGATTTTACTTTGTGAAACTACAAACATAATCAATATAAAAATCTAGGCTGAAATAGCAAGGAAAACAAATGTAAGAATTAAAATCTCCAAATTGAGGAAGTTGAACTTATCTAAGAGCACTGACAAGATCAGGGATTAATGTCTGATTAAATTGTATAGACTAGAACTGAAAACAAGTTAAATAACAGATTATTGATTGATGTATATAATATAATGATTACTTAATGTAAGTAAAGATTACCTAAAAGTAAAAGTATTTCAGAATTGTGCCAAATTGTATTATATCAACTCAGAGCTCTATTATTTTAATGTCTATTATTCTTATTGTTACAGTTTCACTTGAAAAATAAAACAAATCCTTTTGTAAATGCCCCCGCCAAAAGGCACTTTGATGTGAGAATGATAATAAAAATAATAATATAATAGCTAATATTTATCAAGTTCTTACTATAGGTCAGGCACTACATGCTTTATGACTGTATGCATGATGTCATTTATACTTTTCAACAACCTGATGAGGTCAGTCTTTTTTAGCCCTTATTTAATATATGAGGAAATTAAAGTAAAAAGAGATTAGGTTACTTGCCTTGATAACATATGCAGTACCTAGGAAACCTCAAATTGCCTTGCCTATGCCTTGCCTATGACATAGTGCGTGCTTTTAACAACAACCTAGATAGCTTCTCACTTTTACTTCCTCCCTTATTTACCTGCTCTATCCATCTAGAAAATGCCAGTTCACTTAAGACTCAGATCAAGGGTCATTACCTATCAGAATATTTCTCTGACTATTCCAGGCATAATCCAATGCATCATCCTTTTGCTGATCTATAGAGAACATTAAAAAAAATTGTTTAGATCTAAGCTTTCTGTAGCTGAAATCATTGTTATATAACAGAATGTCCTTCATGAACTGTAAGTACAGGATTACTGACAATATGCAATTTACAACCAGAATGGGAATAGCCAAACATTACTTAATGAAAGAACATTGAACACCTTTAATAATTTTAAGGAATTATTTCCAGGCACTAAAATGGGTGTAGAAATACATGACTACAATGAATGTCCAGATAGTTAGGTTTGATTTCTGTACTTGCTCATTGTCCCAACTCTTTTGAGAATGCCACAGTTTATACATCCCTTCCTCTTTCTTCTTCACTTTCAATATGCTAACTCTAAGAGCTACTTCACCCCACCCCCTCCTTTTCTCTCTCTCCTACCCCTCACATCTCTGTCTCTCTTTCTCTCTTCATACCTCTCCCTGTCCCAGAGGTTCACTAACAATTTGCTTTCCTGAGCAAATTGTTAAAAGATTAAATTTGTCTTCAGCATATTCTTCTCCCATAACCCACACTAAGTAACATATTGCTCTTGTAGTTCACTCCAGCTACTAGTGAAATGTCAAGGTTGAAAGTATAAACTCATTAATGTAATTAACTTATAGGTGTCCTAAGAGTACTAGGAAATCACTTTCATCACAATTGATGATTCCCAGTGATGGCCAGCAGTGAGCACATCTAGCAAATCTTGGTGAGTATGCCTGTCTCGAAGATCAATTTCACACAGTAAATTTTAAGCATGTGAAGTTATATTAATATGTGAAATGATACAATGCTAATTCAGATAAAATGAAAATATATTGCATGTGCTGGGGTGATATTCTTATGAATAAGCAGGAAGGTGGCATGTCATCCTTGAAGGACTGTACATGGTTACTTTAATGCATACCATGGGATCTTTAGGACATGAACTATGTCTGATTGTTACTGTCATATCCAAACTGTGAATGATTAGATCCAGAGCAGTCCACAAAAGTGAAAATCGGATGAAGTCGGTCCATTTATCAGACTGTTCTGGACCATTTTCTATGAAAGGCATTGCTTTGGTTTATAATGACTGTGGTTACTGATAAGTGATAGCTTTTTATGCAGAAGTATAACCAGTTCCTAATGTACTTTAAGAATTTCCAGCCAGAATGTTTATTATCATCAGAGATATGCTCAAATACCTCAGTATCTCTTCAGGGATAACTCGTTCTCTGCCTCCTGTATCTTAGCATGATATTCTGACCTTGGGAAGTCCTCATTTTCCTTTAGATTATAATGTGATGGCAAACACAGAATGTAATATCCTCAGGAGGATATTTGATACATTTGAAATAACTAACACTGTGTGATATTTCAATACATTACCGAGAATCTAAATAATGCCTGAGAAGTGTCTTTAACAAGTTATTCATCATTATTAAAAATTATGAACAACTTTCCTAACCTTGATTCTTTTTAAATTAAATCATTCTAATAGCTTCCCTCAAAGCCTTTTAACCTAACTATCGGGACCATTAACATGCCCACTTAGAAAGTTGTGACATCAGTATAACTGAAAATCAGAGCAGAGTTTGAGGGTAAGAGATGCATTTTATTAACGTTATATGACTGTGTTACCCAACGTAGTAACTGCAGGGAAGTTGTTGCTTAGAACTGGAACAAATACTCAATTGCCTTTTTGGAATTTAGCTCCCTAAACCCAGGCTGAAATTTGCAGGTACTTAAAGTGACTTTAGATCTAACTCCCTTCAAAGATAGGTCTTTATGTAAAGTTGGATACTTCAGCTTAACAGAATGCTTTTTATAATGACATGTAGAATAATATAAAATAGTAATAACATGGCAACTGTGGCTTTGGAAACCAATCCCATAGAAACATACAAAATAGATTCTCATATATATATATATATATATATATATATATATGGCCATGTAAATATCAAATCATATAACTGAACATGTGGTCAAGAAAATATCCAGGGCGCCTGGGTGGTTCAGATGGTTAAACGTCTGCCTTCGGCTCAGGTCTTGATCCCAGGGTCCTGGGATCGAGTCCCGCATCGGGCTCTCTGCTCCTTGGGAGCCTGCTTCTCCCTCTGCCTCTCTCTCTCTCTCTGTCTCTCATGAATAAATAAATAAACTCTTTAAAAAAAAAAAAGAAAATATCCAAAAAATGACAAAACATCAAAATTTATTTTTAAAGGAAATGGGTTATATATTAGTTTCCTAAAGCTGCCATAAGAAAGAACCACAAACAGAGTGGCTTAGAACAACATAAATTTATTGCCTTACAGTTCTGCAGCTAAAAGCTTGAAATCAAGCTGTCAGCAGACCTGTCTTCCTCTGACACCTGTAGGGGAATGATCCTTCCCTATGTCTTCCGATTGCTGCTGGCCTCTGGTGTTCCTCAGCTGTTGGCAGTGTACGTCCTGTCTTCATATGACATTCTCCGTATGTCTCTTCACATAGTTTTCCCTTCGTGCATGTCTGTCTCTGTGTCCTAATTTCTGCTTTTTATAAGGACACCAGTCATATTGGATTAGGATCCACTCTAATTACCTCATTTTAACTTCATTATCTCTGTAAAGACCCTATTTCCAAATAAGGTCATGTTCTCAGGTACTGGGAATTACGACTTCCACATACCTATTTTTAGGAGGGATACAATTCAACCTATAACAGATTACAAATATTTTTATATTTATTTGGAAAATTTCCAGGCTTCCCCTTAAAAGCTTCTGCATTTTACCTTTTTGTGACATGAAGTATTATCAGATTCCATTGATATGACATTTCTGCTTTTTGTGAGGTATTGGAATTCCCTCTGATCGTAGCTAAAAGATTTATTATACCTAGCTTTGTTCCATAGATAAGGTTTGAGGAAAAATAGAATTATATGATAATGATTTATTAGAACTAAATCATGATACTTGTTTTATGTAAGTCCCTGTGTAAAAGAAGGCAAATAAATTACTTTTGCCTAAGAATTTTGCTCAACATAAATTACTATTTTCCACATTACATCGTTTTTCAAATACTTTCACAAACCAATGTTTTCCTTTCACTTCCAATATCTACAATGTTATTCTAGCTATATTGCTGGGTAACTGTAAAGATTCCAAGAAACGAGATTAGCATATTTAACATATAAATGTTTAGTTGCTTGTGGAAGATTATCATTGTACTTTCTTTGCCAGTGAAGCATAGTACTGAGTATGGGGATTAGCACTTGTTCAGGTGTTATTTTCTAAGCACTAGTGTAGGATCACTAAGCAGGCCACTTCCATATTGGGAATTTCAAAATAGCAATTTGACCCTTATATTGCAGTGAACTTAGCATGCAGCTCCTATTGAGAAATAAATGAAGTTTTTTGTTGGTGTTGTTTTGTTTTAATCAGTGTCTTCTGAGTTTTCTCATGAAAGAAAATGTCACAGTTTAGGTTCCTGGGAATCTGACTCTATGATGGCATTATGCATACTGTGCAGGATGGTTATTAAGGCGTTCCCTTGGGATCAGCACTTGACAAAAATGGGAGAGAAGTTAGGATTGGGCAGAGGAAGTGGCTGAACTGTGATCAGATCCAAGACAATCTTGGTTAACCCTATGAAAAGGTAGAATGGCCCTTCATTGTTGTCCCTAATTGGGCTACATTGGCCAGACCATTATAATCTCTAAGAACAGTCATTGGATGTGAGCCATCAGAAGAAAGGGTGCCATCTTGGGGATATAGCCTTCTCCAGCTGAGGTGATTTTATAATAGCTGACAGATATCTGCCCAGAGCCCACTCAACAACTGGAGCAACAAGTCTTTTCTTCTTTGCTGGAACATCCAGATAACACACTACAGTGTGCACCACAGGGAAAAGAATCATAATAATTTTAAGATGTGCTTTTAACCATGCTTTTGCTAGCTATGCACCAATACCATATACATCTAGGAAAAAATTAAAGTTATATTAATTGCATTACAATTTAAAAAAAAAACTAAGCTTATATTTTCATTTCCACTTCACTTATTCATCTTTTTGGGATACCGTATAAGTAAACATTGCTTTACCTCTGTTATAACTTGAATTAGAGAATATGAACATGGAGGTATTTCAACTCAAAATTGCTAAATCTTGTAAATGATGCCATCATCCTGATCTAATGTCTTTTAATGTGAAGAAATGTGTGTGTGTGTGAGAGAGAGAAACAGAGAGACAGAGGGACATGCATGTGGTCCTGTTTCCATGGGGACATGCATGTAACCCCAAGAATAACAGTATGCTACCAAACACTTTACATTTGTCTTTGCTATTGCCAGATAAAATATGATACACAAATGTAGGTGCTGTTCTCATGTTCCTAATAGTGTCCTTGAATTCTCCATAAACCAAACAATGTCTTGGGGTCAGAAAGTCCACACCTATTGTATTTGTTGAGATTTCCATCTTGAGTGTACATAATGCATTTAAAAAAATTAATAGAGAAATAGTAAACTTTCAGTTTTGTCAGCAGAATCATTCTGAATTGTTGTAGAATAAGAGACTGGAAGAACACAACTTGTTTTCCAATGACAAAGGAGGTGATTTTTAGGGAAAATAGATGCTTTTAACTTAGGAATCAACAGCCTTGATGGGAGAGTTTTCAAGAGAGTGCAAAAATGTAGCCCTGTTGCCATCTATCATTTTCCCTGTCACATTTGTTTCTAAATGCGTAAGAGTAAGTCTAGTCAGTCCTAACTATATACTGCTAATATATGATGTCTGTTTAGTATTGATCTTTTTCTATTCTGAGTTTCAGTTAAATTAACTTTATAACATCTCCTGAAATATTACAAAATTTTCCATCCCAATCAAGTTAGTTAAAATGCCTATTTGGATTCTTGAAATAGATTTCGATCTGGTTTCCCTATACCTCTCCCACTCAAAATCAAAACAGTCAGTTTAATTTTCCAAACATGCAGCTGTGTTTGAATCATATACCTGCTCAAAAAACTCGATGTACCTCAGTGCATATAAAATTAAGTAGAACTTCATCTTGAATTCAAGGTCATTCATAAGATAGTTTCAGTCCATATTTAAGCTCTGAATTTATGCCACTCTTACTGATATCCCCTATTAACTCCCACCTGAATGAGCTAAGTTAAATGAAACATAACTGAATTCCAGGATCTTAATGAGAAGTACACATGATACCTTCCTCCCCTCTCTCATGTTGACAGATAATTGACTAAATTTTAATGTTTCCCTTAAGCCCAGTGTTCTAAAATTTTTACAGAAATAATTACTTATATTTTATTGAGTCTTTCTAATTATACATTTTCTTCTTTCCTCCCTTCCTTTACACCTTTTCTTTTTGTTATACATTTCAGTCCCCTGAGTTCTTTCAAGTTCACAACTTCATCCTCAGAATGTGGAGAATAATATTTAATAGTGTATTCCAAGATGAATTTTACTTGTAAATACCACAGTTAAAAGATGATTTTATGCATTCAACATGCTCTTCACTCTTCTATAAATTAATTTATTTTGCTTACTTTTAAAAATGATACAGTAACTTTCTGAACTGATATTCAAATACACACATATATTTATTTCACAATTTAAATTTTAGGTTTTAAAAAATATCTTATTCAGTATGCCAATCTGGCAATAATCACTCTATTTCACCATTCTATCATTTGAGCAGACCATTTGAACTTGATACATAAATATGACCTTCCTATCTGCTTATGTTTGAAAATTCTATTCTTTAAAATTCTTTTGTTTCCAACAAAGACCTTAATTGGTCTTTTAGACAACTGAATTGATAATTAGGGATATGTTTTTTTTTTGCTAAATTTCTTATGGTGCAATATAAAAAAAACCATGAGAACAATTAAAAAATTATTTTAAATAATTATGACAGAAAATTGAGATTCAATGTAATTATAAAGAAGAATACAGAATAAATGTAACAGAAACAATTGTCAAATCTAAAAATTTATAAAACTTTCCTCAGATAAACACCAAAAAAAAAGGATAAGAAACAGTCTACAAGTACCCAGGCAGGGAAGAAAGAGTAAGTTATCTGCAAAAGAGACAAAGTTAAGCTGGCTACAGACTTCTCAGCAACTCTCAGTGTTAGAAGGCAGTGGAGAAATGTATGTAAATTTTGAAAGGAAAAATGTTATAAAGAATTTTTTACGCATCCAAGCTATATTTCTTGAGTAAAGACAATAGAAAGTCCACACTTTTCATTTCAACTCAAAATTGCTAAATCTTGTAAATGATGCCATCATCCTGATCTAATGTCTTTTAATGTGAAGAAAGAGTAAGTTATACAGGAATTTAAAAATATGCATAGTTCTTCTTTTAAAAGTACTTAAGTTTGATGACCAGTAAACTGAAATATTGAATAAAGTTAAGAATCCAAGAATACAAAAATTATGCATACAATATCTGACTATAAGCACCCAAACCAAATAAACATAATATAGATATCTATGCTATTATTGCTTATCTAGTTACAAAAGTTGAATGCCAATATTAAAAATTAATTATTTAAACAGAAAAATCTAATTTTAAAATTAGCTCTCCAGTTCCTAGACATTATTAACACCTATTGGGAAGTAGGTATTCAAGAGAAATGAGTAAGATAATAATAAATAATACCAAAATACAGTACCAAAATGGTGGGAGAAGGGAGAGCACCCAAAACACTGTGGCCAGCCCAGAAGAATGTAACTCTTATTACCCAAGCTTATGATTCCCCACAAAAACATCCAATTAGAGAAGGCCTTAATAAAAATACAAATTCACAGAAATAAAAGTTGATGAATAAGCTGATAAACAAGAGATTACTAGGGAAAGAGAAATTTCTGAGCAAAGGAGAAGATTGAGACCAGGGTTCACATTATTAATGATCAAATAAATAACTTATATTGAATGAAAATGGAATCATTTTTGACATTGCTGAAAAATGAACCATAAGCACAATAAAAATGCTTGAGAGAGATAGAGGCTGGAGACATGCAGTTAAAATAGTAATAGAGAAGCTGTTAGACATGAGGGACAGAAAGAATGCATCTGCCACAAAAGTAAATATTTATCCCTAAAGTACAATCTAAGAAATGGAACAAAAATATTGTCATATAAATTAGGGAGACAAAAACTTTAAGGAACTTTTTCTACAGAATGAGAGAATAAATTATACTAGAGGAACAATATATACAGGACACTGCAGTAAAATTTGAGACTACGACACATGTTTTATTATTGATATGCAAAGGTAAAGAATCCCTCAAGTTACCAGGCAGAAATAAAACAAGTCATGCACAAAAGAGAAAAAAGTCAAGTTTACTTGATTTTCCATAGTAACTTGCTAGTGGAGAAATAGTATCTAGAAATTCTGAGAGAAATAAATTACTACTGAAAGCTATAAAACAGTTCTCTTGTATTCCTGTTTAAAAGTAGTAAGAAGACATTCTCAAACATTTCTTTTCGCCTGCTCCTTTCTTCCTTTTTTCCTTCTTTTTTCTTTCACCAATGTTTATTCACACCTATTGTATGTCATGAACCATTCTAATGACTAAAGATTAAATGAACAGATAAAACATTGCCCTCCTGAAAAAATTCATTTCTATGTGAGAGACATACAATAAACAAGTATCTAATTTCATACAATCTTGTGAAGAAAATGAAGCCAAGTACAGGACCAAGGACTGATGGCTGGTTGCTATTTTCAGTTGAGTGGTTCAGGCAGGCCATTTTGAAAAAATTACATGTAAATAGAGTCTTAAATGTAAGGCAGTCTTGCAAAGATCTAGCAAAAGTGAATTTCAGAAAGAAATATCAATAAATATATTGTCCCATTGATGGATATGAGCTTGGCCAGTTGAAAGAGTATTATGGAGCCAGGATAACTGTGGCATGGCGTGGAAAGATCAATTGTGGGAGGAGATAAATGTTGTCGAGGAAACCATCAGCCAACTATTCAAGCCAGTGACACACTTTTAACAGCTTCCCAGCATAGAGGATAGAAAATGGCCTAACAATGCCTGTCACTAGGAACAGCAGAACAAGGAAGTCAATGCACTCCATGGTTCCGGGTCTCTGAGAAAGACATTGACTCACACAGGCACTGGATGGAATGAATTTTATTCACGTAGTGAAGAGACAGAGTAAGATCAGCTTAAATATAGGTCAGCGATCCCCCCTCCCCCCACGGCCATTGAGTCTCATTCCACAGCCTACACAGGCAATGATCTGCATGCACCTCCTTTGTGCTGAAGACAAAGGACCCCATTCCTAACCAGCTGGAATGGATCTAGTAGTGGGGCTGGCCAGCTAGCATATGACACACAAGCTTAAGCAGAACAAAGGAGCACATGTTGAGTCCAGAACAGAGGAAGATATTCCTACACAAGGTGGATCAGGCCAGCAGACTGTGAGAGCTCTTTAATCTCTTTCTAAGGAACTATTCCAGGCCCCAGGCCCATTCTTGTACTGTGTTCTGTCCATTTTTGATTGGATTATTTGTTTCTTGGGTGTTGAGTTGTATCAGTTCTTTATATATTTTGGATACTAACCCTTCATTGGAAATGGCAGTTGCAGATATCCTCTCCCATTCCAGAGATTGCCTTTTTAGTTTTGTTGTTTCCTTTGCTGTACAGAAGTTTTTTATTTTGATGTAGTCCTTTGTTTTTGCCTCAAGAGACTATCCAGGAAAAAGTTGCTATGGGCAATATAAGAGAAGTTACTGCCTGTACTCTCTACTAGGATTTTTAAGGTTTCAGGTCTCATATTTATGTCTTTAACCCATTTTGAATTTATTTTTGCGTATGGTGTAAGAAAGTGGTCCTGTTTCATTCTTGCATGTAGCTGTCCATTTTTCCCAACACCGTTTGTTGAAGAGACTGTCTTTTTCCCGTTGCATGTTCTTTTCTGCTTCATCAAAGATTATTGACCATGTGATTGTGGGTTTATCTCTGGATTTTCTATTCTGTTCTATTGATCAATGTGTCTATTTTTGTGCCAATACCATCTGTTTTGTTTAGTGCAGTTTCATAATATAATCTAAAGTCCAGAAATGTGATGCCTCCAGCTTTGCTATTCTTTTTTCAAGATTGCTCTGGCTATTTTAGGTATTTTGTGTTTCCATACAAATTTTAGGATTATATATTCTGCTTCTGTGAAAAATGCTGTTGGTATTTTGATAAGGATTGCATTAAATGTGTACATTGCTTTGGGTAGTATAGACATCTTAACAATGTTTGTTCTTCAAATCCATGAGCATGAAATATCTTTCCATTTCTTTGGGTTGCTTTTAATTTCTTTCATTAGTTATTTATAATTTTCAGAGTAAAGATCTTTCACCTCTTTGGTTAGGCTTATTCCTAGGTATCTTGCTATTTTTGGTGCAGTTATAAATGGGATTGTTTTAATTTCACTGCTTCATCATTATTGGTATACAAAAATGCAACAGTTTTCTGTACATTGATTTTGTATCCTGCGATTTTACTGAATTTGTTTATATGTAATGTCAGTTTTTTGGTGGAGTCTTTAGGGTTTTCTATGTAGAGTATCATGTCTTCTGCAAATAGTGAAAGTTTTACTTCTTCCTTACTGATTTGGATGACTTTATTTCTTTTTGTTGTCTGGTTGGTGTGTCTAGGACCTCCAGTACTATGTTAGTAGTAGTAAGAGTAGACATCCTTGTCCTGTTCCTGACCCTAAGAGAAAAGCTCTCAGTTTTTCCCCATTGTGGATGATATTAGCTGTGGGTTTTTCACATATGGCCTTTATTATGTTGAGTTATGTTCCCCCTGAGCCTGCTTTATTGAGGGCTGTTGTCATGAATGGATATTGTACTTTGTCAAATGTTTTTCTGTGTCTTTTGAAATGGTCATATGGTTTTTATCCTTTCTCTTATTGAAGTGATGTATCATATTAATTGACTTGTAAATATTGAACCACACTTGCAACCCAGGAATAAATCCCACTTGATTGTGGTGAATGTTTTTTTTAATGTATTGTCAGATTCAGTTTGTTAGTATTTTAATGAGAATTTTTTCATCTATATACACCAGAGATATTGGCCTTTATTTGCGGTGTCTTTATTGGGTTTTAGTATCAGGGTAATGCTTACCCCAAAGAATGAGTTTGGAAGTTTTCCTTCCTCATCTATTTTTTGGAATAGTTTGAGAAGAATAGGTGTTAAGTCTTCTTTAAAAGTTGGTTAGAATTCACCTTTGAAGCCATCTGGTCCTGGACTTTTGTTTGTTGTAAGTTTTTTTTATTACTTATTCAATTTCTTTGCTTATAATCAGTCTGTTTGAATTTTCTATTTTTTTCCTGTTTCAGTTTGGTAGGTTATATGTTTATAGGAATTTATCCATTTCTTCTAGGTTGTCCAATTTGCTGCCACATAGTTTTTCATAATATTCTCTTATTATCCTTTGTATTTCTGTGGTTCTGGTTGTTATTCTTCCTTTCTCATTTGTGATTTTATTTATTTGAGGCTTTTTTTCTCTTTTATTCTTGGTAAATCTGGCTAGAGTTTTATCAATTTTGTTGATTTTTTTTTTTCAAAGAACCAGCTCCTGGTTTTGTTGATCTGTTTTCTTTGTTGTTGTTGGTTTTTTTTTTTTTAGTTTCTATAATTTATTTCTGTTCAATCTTTATTATTTTCTTCCTCTGCTAGCTTTAGGTTTGTTTGTTGTTTTTTTCTCTAGCTCCTTTAGGTGTAAGTTTAGGTCATTTATTTGAGATTTTTCTTGCTTCTTGAGGTAAGCTTGCATTGCTATAAACTTCCCTCTTAGAACCACTTTTGCTACATCCCAATGGTTTTGGACTATTGCATTTTAATTTTCATTTGTTTCCATGCATGTTTTAATCTCTTCTTTGATTTCTTGGTGACCCATTCATTGTTTATAGCATGTTATTTAACCTCCATGTATTTGTGGTCTTTTCATTTTCTCTCTTGTGGTTGACTTCTAGTTTCACATCATCATGGTCAGAAAAGATGCATGGTATGACTTTGGTCTTCTGGAATTTGTTGTGACTTGTTAATGGCCTAATATGTGATCCATTCTGGAGAATGTTCCATGTGCTCTTGAAAAGAATGTGTATTTTACTGTTTTAGGATGCAATGTTCTGAATATATCTGTTAAAGCCAACTGGTCCAATGTGTTACTCAAAAACCTTTGTTTCCTTATTGATTTTGTTGTTGTTGTTGTTGTTTAGATGATCTGTCCATTGATATAAGTGCAGTGTTAAAGTCCCCTACTATTATTGTATTTTTATCAATTAGTTCCTTTATGTTTGTTATTAACTGTTTTATGTATTTGGGTGCTCCCTTGTTGGGTGCATAAATATTACAATTGTTATATTTTCTTGTTGGATTGTGCCCTTTATTTTTATATAGTTTCCTTTTTCTCTCATTACAGTCTTTGTTTTAACATCTATTTTGTCTGATATAAGTATTGCTACTCTGGCTTTCTTTTGACATTCATTTTCATGATAGATGTTCCTTCATCCCCTCACTTTCAATCTGCAGGTGTCTTTAGATCTAAAATTAGCCTCTTGTAGGCAGCATATAGGTGGGTCTTGGTTTTTTATCTATTCTGTCACCCTATGTTTTTTTATTAGAACATTTAGCCCATTTGCATTCAAAATAATTACTGATAGATAGATATTTATTGCTATTTTATTACTTATTTTGTTGTTGTTTCTGAAGATTTTCTCTGATCCTTTCTTGTCTTTCTCTCTTTCATGGTTTGCTGGTTTTCTTTGGTGATGTATTTGGATTTCCTTCTCTCTATTCTTTACATATTTATTTGTGGCTTTTGATTTGTGGTTACCATTAGATTTGTATTTAACATCTTCTGCATATAGCAGTCTATATTAAATTGATGATCATTTAAGTTTGAACTGATTCTTTATTCCTCTCTGCTCCACGTTTTAGGTATATGGTGTCATATTTTATATCCCTTTATTTTGTGAGTTCCTTGACTGACTTTTTGCAGAAATATTCATTTTTATTGCTTTTGTGTTTCCTAATGTCATTTTTGGTCTTTCCACTCAAAGAGCCACTCTTAATATTTCTTGCAGGACTGGCTTAATTGTCATGAGCTACTTTAGTTTTTTTTTGTCTGGGAAATTCTTTATCTCTCCTTCTATTCTGAATGATAGTCTTGCTGGGTAGAGTACTCTTGGCTGCAGATTTTTCCCATTCAGCACATTGAATATATCATGCCACTACCTTCTAGCTTGGAAAGTTTCTGCTGAAAAATATGCTGATAGTCTTACGGTGTTTCCTTTGTACATAACTGTCTTTTTTTTTTTTGTCTTTCTGCTTTTAATATTTTTTTCTTTATCACTTTATTTTACTATTTCAATTACAATATGTCTTGGTGTAGATTTGCTTTTGTTGATTTTGTTGGGCGTTCTCTGAATATCCCCTGAATGTGGATATCTATTTCCTTCACCAGATTAAGGGAGTTTTCAGCTATTATTTCTTCAATACTCTGCTTCCTTTTCTCTCTCTTTTTCATCTGGGCCTCCTAAAATTCAAATATTATGCTTGAGCAAGTCACTGAGTTCCCTAAGTCTATTCTCGTTTTGCATAATTCTTTTTTCTGTCTTTTGTTCAACTTTATTACTTTCCATTACTCTGTCTTCTAGGTCATTTATTTATCCCTCTGCTTCTTCCAATCTGCTATTCATTGCATCAAGCATGTTTCTAATCTCACTTATTGCACTTTTCATCTCTGATTGGTTCTTTTTTTATCTCTCTGTTAAGAGTATCACTAATCTCTTCCACTCTTTTTTCAATTCCAGTGAGTTGATCATTGCTTTAAATGCTCTATCAGGTATATCTGTTTCCCTTCGATCTCTGGTCATGGCTTTCTTTTTTCTTTTTTTTTCCTCTTCTTTCATCTGGGGCAAATTTCTCTGTCTTCTCATTTTGTCTGACTCTTTGTGCATGTTTCTGTGTGTTAGGAAAGTCAGCTATGTTTCCTGTTCTTGAGGGTAAAGACATATCTTCAATGTGTGCTGCATGGACTCTGCTTTTGTATCCTGGCTGCTTTATCCTTCAGGCAGAGGATCCGTAATCTGAAGAGGCTCTCTTTGTCTATTGTGGGTATTGTTTGGTCTCTGGACTAAATGTGGTGTGTTGTAACTAGGTGTGCCCTGGTCTTGTAAAATGAGACCTGTCACCACCGCTTCCAGAACTGAGGCTCTACAAAACTCCCAGGTTGAGAGATGCAGTGTTGCAGGGGTTTGAGCCAGTTTTCTGGGGGAAGGGATCCACTGCACTGGGACTGAGGCAAGCATGACTGGGGGGAAGGGTGGAGGTTGGTGTAAGCAAGTTAGGTAGAGAATGTTGGCACTGCACTACTTGCCACAGGTGGTGCTGTGTTTACTGAGGGGCAGGGGAGGGAAATGGTGCCTGCTAATTCCTTTGTTCCCATAAGGCTCTCTCCATGTATGCCACCTCTCTAGGACATTCTCTAAGATGAGCAAATAGCCTCCCCACTGAGTGTCCCAGGCACTCTTCAGATTGCTGTTTCTATGCTGCATATCTACAGGGTGTTTGACCTGCCTTCCCTCCAAGAGCAACCCCAATGTCCTCTGGGCTCTATCCAAGTCATGTCTGCTGATCCTTAAAACTCCAGGTGTTAAGCCCTGCTTTTTGCTAGAACTCACAAAATTCATCCCCTCTTGCTTTTCAAGCCATTGTTATGGGGATTTGTTTTCCCCATGGGCTTCCCTGTGTGCTAATCTGTCTCTTGCCCTTTTCCATGACTGTGGCTCCCTCCCCACTGCAGCAGCCAAGATCCATTTCTTTCCCAAATTGTGTCTCTTCACTTCCTACCTTCTATATGGCCTCTTCTCTACCTTTATTTGTAGAGTTTGTTCTGCCAGTCTTCAGGTCAATTTCTGGGGTATTTAGGATGATTTTATAGTTATCTAGTTGTATTAATGGGATAAGGCAAGTGTAGGGTCCTCCTACTTTGCCACCATCTTCTGTCCATCATCAGAATATTCTGAATTAGAAATTTCTCTATACCTTTGCTAAGATATTAACTATCCAATTTCAATCTAAGTCTAAAAATTCTGAATAACTAATTTCACCATGACTCTCACCAGAAGCTCCAGACCTATGCTGTCACCCATGTGTACCAGATTATTGAGAAGCTCCCACATCACCTCCTCAGCTCCTTCCCTACCTTCAGTTTTTTTGCCTATCAATAATATGCTGTTAGAGATAGCAAACCTTTCACGAAAATCTCACCAATTGTTTTTCAAACAAGTACTGTTGTTCTGTTAACATAAAGTATATGGTTAAGATGTCTATAAAAATTTTATCAGGTATTTAAATGAGGTTTACATAACCAAATACAAAACAGTTTCATCAACTGCAGATTAGTTAAGGTTCCTAGTCACCTGGAGGATATTTTTTAAAGAAGCACTGTGTTCCCAATCTTCATTCTTTGAGTTACAAACTAAAAAATTTCTAATAAACTGAAAATTACTTGTAGAATTAAACAGTCTTGAATTCAGTTTATATTTTTTTATCTTGCATGATAATCAAGTTTGTTTTCTGATTGGGGACGCTAGTTAAAAACTATTTTGTAGCCTTTGCAACACTAAAAAGGACAATTGCAGCAAAAGTCCTCTAATTAAATAAGATTCTTGGGAACCAATTTGCTGAGTCAGAATACTGCTTTTCTCAGCTCTGCTTATTCTGTAGAAAATTACACATTTAAAGCATAAAATAAAATAACAGCAGTGTTTTACTGTGAAAGAAAAAAGCTATTTGATAAGTATAAGTATACAATGATATGTATATAAATAAGGGATTTCATACTTTATGTGAAATATCTAGTTCCTTGTAGAACCAAGTTCAAATATTGCTGAAATATATGTCATCATTTTTGCACATTGTCAGATTGAGGTATTTTGCACATTGTCACATTGCACCAATTCAATTCTATAAATGTTATTTGATATTGTTGTTATTTTTCTTAATATTTCCTCAGTGGTAAAATAAGCAACAAACCTCATCTGTGCAAGTAGTTCTGCAGGCAGTGACTTAATATTTAATGATCCCAGGAAAGCTGCACATGGACAAAATTCTAACCAGGGGTTTCTAAAATTTATGTATTTTAGATAACATTATTCCACAATGAGATGGCATCTAGCAAGCTGTCTGTTAAATTTAAATTCTTTCTCCCTGCATTGAATAATATAATTCTAAATATGGCATTCTTCCTAGAAAAATGTTCAAAATATTTTATGGAAGCATATGTTTTCCTAAGATTATCAGAAAGAAAGATGGAATATTGAAAAATAATATGTCTGAGAACTTGTTTTTAATTAAGTGGAGATTGTTTCATTTGTCAGCACATAAAACACAGATATAAATAACATATCACATGATTGTTTATTCCTAATGATTTCCCAATCCATTGTATTAAGGGTTTTTTTAATCTTAGAAATGTGACAATATCTAATTGTATATTCTGCTTCTAGTAGTAATGTAAATTCACAAAAGAAAGATACTCATACCCTAACATCCAAAATAAACCAAATAAACTACAAAATCATTGGGTTTTTGCTTATTTATCTGTTTGTTTGCTTGTTTGTTTGTTTTACCATAAAGACCTGAAGACTCAATACAATTTAAACAGCTAGGGGCGCATGGGTGGCTCAGTCGGTTAAGCATCTGCCCTCAGCTCAGGTCACGATCCCAGGGTCCTGGGATCAAGCCCTGCATCGGGCTCCCTGCTCAGCGGGAAGCCTGCTTCTCCCTTTCTCACTCCTCCTACTTGTGTTCCCACTCTCCCTATGTCTCTCTGTCTAATAAATAAATAAAATCTTAAAAAAAAAGTTAATCAGCTAAATTTCAGATAGTGACAGTACTTTCTAGGAAGTAAGTGAACCATGACAGATCTTATTGTTTCACCTCTGGTGAGTAGTGATAGGATTAGAAATTTACCATAGAAAAAGTAAGGAGAAAGAGAAAGTATTATAAATTATAATTAACATTTTTTGACCCCATGTGGACTATTATAACAGATTAGGATGCTGAGGAGCCACAGCCATCCCGTGAGTCTGCACCTTGCTACCAATTATTTCTCACAGGTTCTCAGTGTGTGCATGGGGGTTATCTCTAAAAGACTGAGGTCAGGACATAATAAATTAAATTCACTTCAGACATTCAGCAACTGAAGTTTGGGATTGGCACAGCAGAACTGAGAAAATTTTTCTAAGACATGCTTGACTTTCCACTCTGGAAAGATAAAGGCAGAAAACATGAGAGACATTCCTCCTAACTATTCTCAGTGTTCACAAAATGTAAATCATCTGTACTCCAAAGACTAGAATCAGGGCATGAGGCCACAGCCAAGAGTAAGATAAGAGCAGGACTAGAAAACAAAGAGAATTCTCTATTAACCCCAAAGCCTGGAAGCCTGTGTATGAAGCAAAGATATCTTAAGATTCCTAAAGATTTGGCTTGACTTTAAAGAGTGCTCAGATACCAAATTCTACTAAAGGAAGGAAAATTTCTGATTCTGCACTTAAAATAATAAAAAGCCAATGAAGAATCAAATAAAATTTGCAACAAATGCCAGACTTATTTCCACTATAGATCTTATTGATTCATCTTATGACTCTAGCAGTTTAGCAGTATGAGCAAGTATTTTAGGCAGGTTTTGTTTTTAAGATCATAACATAATAGTTTCTATTGCTATTTTATACAAAATCTTTAATACATAAAAATACAATAAAAATAAAAAAGAGGGCGCCTGGATGGCTCAGTTGGTTAAGCGACTGCTTTCGTCTCAAGTCATGATCCTTGAGTCACAGGATTGAGTCCCACATTGGACTCCCTGCTTAGCAGGGAATCTGCTTCTCCCTCTGACCCTCTTCCCTCTCATGCTGTCTGTCTCTCATTCTGTCTCTCAAATAAGTAGATAAAATCTTTAAAAAAAATAAAATAAAAAAGAACATGTGACTGATAAGATAGTCAGTATAAATAGATACAGAGATAGCCCAAGAACTGGAAATGTCACAAAGGGTCTTTAAAATATTATGATACAAATGCTGAAGTATCTGGTAAGAAAGGTGGCCAACATGTGCAAAGAAATGAAAAATTTTAAAAAGAGAAATAAGCTAAAAAAGAAGAGAATCAAGTGGACATAGCTAGAAATCAAATATAAAACAGGGGAAAAAATCATTAGATGGGCTTTCTAGCAGAGTAGAAGCAATAAAGGTTAATGAACATGAAGAGAGATCAAGAGAAAGTATCCAAACTGAAAGAAAAACAGAAAAAAAAAATAGAGCGGAAAACTAAAGAAAACAGAACAGCCCGTCTGGCAAAATATGAAATGCACAATAACACATGTATAATTGAGGACAAAGAAGGATAATGAGAACGGGGCAGATAAAATATTTAGAAATAATGTCTGAGAGCTTTCCAAAATTATTGAATGCTATTAAGGCATACATTTAAGAAATGGAGCAAATTTTAAGGAGGATAAATAAAAAGAAAACCACAGCTAGACATATCAGAGTCAAGCTGCTGAAAAAAATCAAAGATGAATATTAAATCTTAAAGCAGCCAGAGGGAAGACTCATTACATACAAAAGAACAAAAATATAATAATGAACAACTGCTCATTAGAAACAACTGAGGCCAGATAACACTAAAATGCCATTTTCAGTATGCTGAAAAAATTATCTAGGATTCTATTGCCAATGAAAATATTCTTCATTAATGAAAGGAGAAAGATGACAGTTTTAGATGGAGCAAAGCTGAGATAATATATCTGTAGCAGGGATACAATGCAAGATAAACTAAAAAATTACTTTAGGATGGAAGACAATTATTTGAGATGGAACCTAAATCTAAAGGAGGGAATGAAGGACTTTCCTTTAGAACATGTATGTTTGCACATACACCTATATGTATATAATATGTATATACACTATAAATGCATGTGTACATTATTTAGAACAATAACAATAACAAACAATAACAGTGGATTTTGGAATTTTGCGCACAAGCAGAGTTAAAATTATAATAAAAGAGCACAAAGAGTCAGAAAAGGATAGATGAAAGGATAATGTCAATTTTTTACATTGTAAGACAGTGAATTGTTATTTGAAGATAGACTGTAATAACATAATGGCTAAGATAATACCCAGCGCAATCTCTAAAAAAAAATTAACAGAGTATAGCTTAAAAAGGCAAAAGAAGAGAAAAAATGGAGTTCCAAAAGTATTCAATTCACTCAAAAGAAGACAGTAAAATAGAAGTAGCGGAACAAAGGTTAAGTAGGATAAATAGAAAATAAGTAAACTAAAGCCTAATCATATCAATAATTAATTACATGTAAATTAACTAAAACTTCCAATTAAAAGCCCAAGATTATCAGAGTGAGTGAAAAAGCAAGAACCAAATATGTTCTGAAAAAAAATTATATTTAAATATAAAGAAATAACCTTTTTTAAAGTTAAGCTGTGGGAACAGATACCATGTAAACACTAAGCTATGGCTATATTAATGTCAGAGAAAGGAGACTTCAAGGAAACAGATATTGCTGGAGATTAAGAGAGAGAAGGTTTTTTTTTTTTTCAAATTTATTTGTTTAAGCAATCTCTACACCCAGCGTGGAGTTCAAACTCATGACCCAAGATCAAAAGCCACATGCTCTACTAACAGCCAGCCAGGCACCCCTAAAAGAGATAAGTTTTAATAATAAAGGACTACTTCAAGGAGGCATAGAAATACAAAATATGCATGCACTTAATAATAGAACTTCAAAGTACATGATGAAAAATTTTACAGAACAAAAGAAAGATACAGACAAATCCAAAACATAGTTGCAGATTTCAAAGCCCCTTCCTTTACAGTAACTGGTAAAACAGACAAAAAAAATTTAGCAAATTCATATAAGCTTTTAACACTATAAACCAAACTGAACTAACTGATACACAATATCACATAAAACTACTGAAAGTACACGTGAGACATTTAATGATTGTCAATAAATATAAATGAATTTAGATCATAAAGAATATTTGTATGACCATTGTGGAAATATATTCAGAGTCAATTATAAAATGATATCTTGAAAACACAAATATTTGAAAATTAAGTCAAAGAAGGAATTGCAAAGAAAATAAGAGAAAAAAGATTCCAAATGATAATAGAAATTGGTTTCTCACCAAAACTTGAAAAGAAATTTATAGTGCCATGCAATTATTTTAAAAAGAAAAAACTAAAGTCAATGGTCTAATTGCCCAATTTAAGTATATAAAAAAGAGAAATTAAACCAGAAGTAAGTGTGAACAAGAGAAATTATAAAGTGTAAACAACCAAAATAGCAATAGACAAAGAATTGCTTGTGGAAATTAAGTCAAAGAAGAAATTATAATGAAAGCCAGAAAAATTTATTTTTGAATGAAAATGAAATTTGTAGAATGATGCTAACTAGGACTTAGAAAGTCATAGTTCTATGCCTATTTTTAAAAAGAAGAAAATAGTAAAATTAATAATCTAAACCTTAAAACCTTTAAAAAATATAAAAAGAAGAGGAAACTAAACAAGAAGTAGGAAAGAAAATAATTTAAAAAGTATAAATAATTAGCAGAAATAAGCAAAAACCAATGGTAGGTGTGTGCTGACCTCAAAGGGGCATGAAGAATCTTCCCAGGATAATGGAATTGCTCTATGTTTTCTTTTGTGTGGTTATTACCTGAGCATATATAATTGGCAAAAAATTATGCAATTAATCATTTGAGATCTCTATACTTTTTTATATATAAATTATATCTCAAAATATATCCAATTATAAAATATTTTTAACCTTTATTTCTTAAATATAATGAATCTGTTTAAAAACATTTGATTCATTGTCCTGT
Source organism: Leptonychotes weddellii (assembly GCF_054177405.1). Taxonomy (NCBI): domain Eukaryota; kingdom Metazoa; phylum Chordata; class Mammalia; order Carnivora; family Phocidae; genus Leptonychotes; species Leptonychotes weddellii. Next base: position 17,995,586 of record NC_138370.1, read on the forward strand.
GTTAGTTCCAAATTTTTATCTAAGTGGCTTACCTAATTGTGGAGATAGATTTTACCTTACATAGTAATTGCGTTTTGAAACTAATAGCTCCTTTATGCCATAGCACTAAAGGTATATAGGTTCTGAAGCTGTTCACCCACTTAAGGTTAATAAACTCTTCCAAAGTATTAAACTTAATTTGCAGAACTAAATTAAATTATATATTTTTTATCTATATGTTCATTTGCATAAATATGAATTTGAAGTTAATTTTAATAATCATTCCAAGGAATAGTAACTGAATATTTAAATGCCTCTGGAAGTGGTACAACCTTGACATACATTTAATTTTTGATATATTTATAATTTGAGAGTGAGAAATGTATGACTGAGTTAAAAGAGATCCATGGCATGTAATGGAAGTGAGATAGGGGGACAAAATCAATTCCACAAAAGACAATGTGTAATAGCCTGGTATACTTCACAGAACTCTTGTTCACATCACTAACCTTTAAAAATAACTATTGCTACAATATAATATAAAGCAATACAACAATACAACAAATAAATGATAAACAAAAAGCACCTGCCATGTTGTTTTATCTTTGTGTTCTATTATTATTATAAAAACATTCAACAAAATCAATATCAACTAGCTTAGTACTGGTTAACCAATCTTAACTTTCTGAACTCCAGTTTCCCCACATATAAATTAAGAATAATTAAATTACCTTATATACATTATTTTGAAGGGTAAATAAGGTAATAAGATATAATAAATGTATCTATTCCATAGTAGTTAGATAATGCATTTTGATCTTTTCCTCTCCTTTTTTTTTTTTAACTTAATTGCCTATCACTTTGTTGGTAATTAATATTCCAACAGGGTTTCCTGTTTTATCACTTACTTAAAGTAATTTTTATTAATAACAAAGACAGTGTTTATATGGTTATACTTAAGGCAGCATGAATTTTTTATTTTTTTTGCTAAGATTTGATCTTTTGATCATGGCAAACGGATTTTTCTGGCACATTTACATATTAAGAGGTGTTGCTAGAACTTTTAATGTTATCCTTAAAACAAAACATTATTTTAAACATTAGGTTTTTGTTTTTCTTTCCTAATTTATTCTGGGTAATATTGAAACTGAAACAAAAGCAGGATTCAGAAGAATATGTCTTTTAAAATTTTAATGTAGTCATTTTAATATTTAGGAAATACACTGATGATTGATCATTTGATTTCAAGTAGCAAATATGCAAATACATGCTATGTTTATTCTCATACTGAACTCAATTTTAAAAGAATAAGGATTTTTTTTCTCCCTCAGAATGAATGATGACACACACTGGTTGAAAGATCACCCAATATCACCTAAATGAAAGATTATCAAAGAAATTTTTAATCAAGTTTATCTTTAGCTCTGGAAGGTTGGAAATTAGTTAAGAGTAGAAAAAATTCAGATAATTTCTGGGTACAGAGTAAAAGGGGCTGCACTGACTTAGAATGTGGTGACAATGAGTAAACTAAGATTAGCTATGAAATTGAATGAATTATTTAAGACCCAGATAAAATATAATCTCCTTTAGAGATTAATCAATTTCCAAACATTGGACAAGATAAATAGCAGAGTAGATGGAGCAAAAAGATCTTGTCTGCCTTGGAGACCCTGAAAGAGAATAAGAAATATTTTAGACTGAAGTAAGCTAATTGAGGAATGTGGGACCACAGGGGGCAATTTATCAACTCCGTGTATAATGTATGTTACAAAATTTCTTCACTAACTGTAAAAATAGTTTTCCTCCTAAAATAGCCATTTTATTATACATTTTCCATTGCACTATAAGGTTACTAACCATTTTCCATTGTATTATAAGAGAAATAACTTTTAGGATTCATACCCATGCATGTTCTCCCAGTCCCTGCTTGTATATTTAACTAAGATTTGTAGATCTTTTGATGAATGACCTCTCTTTCTAGGGCAGGAAAAGAACTTCCCAGTCATGCCAAGTTCTAGATCTTACTCTTCACTTAGAAGCAGTAAGGAAAGGTATGGGCAGATCTTGAGGAAGACAAACATCAAGCCCATCAGCCTAAGGCGAGGCATTTCCTTGGTCTCTCGGAAGACCATTGCTCTAAGAAGGGGAATGGGGCCACTTCTGCTGGCCCAGAGGATTTAAGGCAATTTTGTACCTGACTTTATCAGAGGAGTCTTGTCAGATCTGCTAATTTGGCTTTCTTTGGAACTCTTTTGCTCTCTCAATTAGATCCTGTACTCAGTTTTCAGCATAGTCTGTTCCCTGCTGCTGGAAATAAAAAGGCCTTTTAGATACTGACATGGAGAACCTGTGGTTTTCACACCATGCCCTGAATTAATAATTGATTAACCTGAGCCCACCATTTCCTTCCTTAAAGATTTCAGTGGCAGTTAACAACAGGAGCTGATTTCATAATTCTTACATATTTACCAATTTGCGCATGTCTTTCATGATTGATGTGTTGCATTAATCAGTCCATCCTTTTTACCAATCCCTATCCCAATTCACCTCAGGTGATTGGGCAGATAGGCATCATTGTCATTCTTAATCACACCCCTGGTCATAGGGCCCATGTTCCCATCTGGTATACCAGTAATCCAATTCTAAAATTCTTTCCTGATGGGTCTATTTTCTAGGACCACTTCTGGTGCCAGCCTTTTGATTTGAGTTCCCTCAGAAGCAATCTTTGGGATGAATATTTGAGTATGTTTATTTGGAAAGAGAAGTCAGAAAACAATGGTAGGGAAGTGTGGAAGACATGAAAGCTAGTCAGATGGTGTTATCAAGTCAGTTATCTCTTGAAAACTTGAGAAGTAGCAGAACATGCCTCAGAATCTCAGAAAGGTGAAAGATTGGGAAATTTTTCAGCTTCTATTAGTCAATGTTTTAGGGATGCTCCTGGAGTGCACTAGTTCCCAAATCCTCTGGACTGCCTTTCCGGAGCCCAGAGAAAGTCCTCAGGCAGAGTTGGAGATTGCTGGCAGTTGAAACTCTGGGTAGCAATGTGAGGAGTAAGTGCTAAGTTGATACGGGCAGGACAATGACAGCATGTACAGTAAGAAAAAAAAAAAGTTAAAATATCTAATGGTCCTTGTACTATCAAGAAGGATCAAATTTTTGATTAACACATGCCTTTGATAAGTATCCATGTTTTAATTTCTGGGATATCCTATTAAAAAACAATCTTCAGGATAAATATGCTGTGGTTATAATTTCCTTTTGTCTCCAGTATAAAGATCCCTTAATAGGTCATACTTATACTTTGGTCTCTTCTCTTTTGCAACAAGTTTTCCAAATGCCATCAGACTCTGGAAGTTCTTTGTATTTATTTTCCAGAAATGTTTAGAAATATAAAAATCTCACTTAGAATTAACCTGAAACACTTAGCCATATTAAGATATTAGAATATTTTTTTCAGATACAGAGAAATTCGAAAAACATTCAGCCAAGTATACTTTTTGAAAAGACAATTACAAAATGTACTACAATAAATATTTTTATACCCAGGTTCATGCTACATATAAACAAAAGAAAATGAGATCATTATCAGATTTTTAGATGCTAATCTTTAACATTATTAAGCAGTTGAACCATATTTAATGATATTCAAGGAAAGAAATTCTGAGCCAAGGGTTTTATAATTAATTAGTCTTTCTTTCAAATCAAAAGCCTACAGAGAAACAATTTTGAACACAGAATAACCTAGGAAATATTGCCTGCCTGATGATTCTACTATAGAGGATGTGCCTCATTTCAACAACAGATGGATGTGGAAACCACACCATGCAGAGACAGTTGGTGGTGAGTATTGAATATTTTTTATTATAAAATTATGAACAAAGAAAAGCTGACATAAGATGACAAAATATTATGCTAAGTGTTATATTCTCTGATAATGATGAAACAGCCCAACTAACAAAAATTGGAAGAGTTGTTACAAAATAAGCCCATTTCTTGCCTCATAGATAATAACTTAAAGTAAAAATATATTATTAACATTGACAAATTAAGAAGTAAAAACTTAAGCATATTTATGAACACAAAGATATATGCCAAAGAAGGATAACACTATTGACTAAATAGGCTAATGGGGGAGAAGAAGGGAAGCAGGGCAAGAAATTTTATTTTTATTCATAAGAGAAATAAGGAAAGAGGAGACTAAAGATATTAATATAAAAGTCGGGCGCCTGGGTGGCTCAGTTGGTTAAGCGACTGCCTTTGGCTCAGGTCATGATCCTGGAGTCCCGGGATCGAGTCCCGCATCGGGCTCCCTGCTCAGCGGGGGGGTCTGCTTCTCCCTCTGACCCTCCCCCCTCTCATGCTCTATCTATCTCATTCTCTCTCTCAAATAAAAAAAAAAAAGATATTAATATAAAAGTCATAACAATAAAGGTATGCACATTTTTCAAAATAATAGAATGATAATGATAGCAATAAAAAGGACTGAGAAACACAGCAGATATTGGAAGAATGGATTCGTGTGTGAATATATATACATGAATGATATATTTATATATGATGAATATAGATATGAAAAAATACATATACACATACATAAACATACATAAAAGTATACACAAATGCATATCCATATATATATGTACGTAAAATCTCTTAGTTTTTTAAACATTTTTAAAGTACTTTATCTCAAATTATTTAGATTGGCAGGTACAAAGCTACAGATGGAGAAATAGTTTATATGATATGAAGTACCAAGTTAGTTTTGTTACTTAAAATCTATTTCAAATTTTTCTCCAGCATGTTAAAATGGCAAATGTCTTTTCTGGGAAGGTATCCAGGTTTACATGGATTTCATTTCTTTGACCAACAATTGCATCCTTTTATGATGCAAAGTCTAAATATGGTTTTCGGTGACATTTCAAAAACTTATATGCAGTTTCGGCTTTGGAAATTTGACATATTCTCTTACAACCTCTCTCTGCCCAGAAGAGGGCATTAGATAGAAGCTTATTTTATCTTCAGAACTTCGTAATATTAAACTGAGCCTTTAGGGTGTGTTTAAAAACCTAAAATTGTATTCATCATCTCACCCTTAACTGTCCCAAACCAATTGTGCTTTCTGGTGTTCTTTTTGGCTGATGGCATCATGCATTTCCAAGTCCATCACATTCAAAACCGTGGAACTTCCTATTATTGCATACAATTGTCATTGTTTGCCTTAGTCATTTTATTTCCACAATGCATCCTCAAATTTCTTACACTATCTTTCCATTCCGGAGTCACTGCCAGGCTCGTTTTCATGATAGCAGGAGCCACCTAACTGGCAACGTCCTTCTAACACACTGTGTGCACCACTGCCAGATTAAGCATTTCAAAAATTTGCTCTTATCATATCACTTCCCTGCTTGGAAAATTTCAATAATCTCAGTTAAATCTAGACTCTTTGACCTAGCACCTAATACCACACAAACTCTAAACCTTTTTTTTTTTCCTCATGGATGATTATTAATTTATTAGAATTGGTTTTATTAATTTTTATTGAGGTATAATTGACATACATAATATTGGTTTCAGGTGTACAACAAAATGATTCAATATTTGTATATATCGTGAAAGGTTCACCACAATAAATCTAGTCAACATCCAACACCACACACAGTTACCAACTTCTTCTTGTGATGAAAACTTTTAAGATTTGCTCTCTTAGCAACTTTGAGATCTATAATACATACCATGCTGTACATTATATCCCTATGGCTTATCTATTTTATAACTGGAAGTTTGTACCTTTCGATTTCTTTCACTCATCTGTATCTTTGAGCGCTTTTTTTTTTTTTTTTTTTTAGATTCCACATGCAAGTGAGATCATATGGCATTTGTCTTTCTCTGTCTCACTTATTTCACTCAGCATAATGCTCTCAAAGTCCATTCATGTTATCACAAATGGCAAGATTTTATTCTTTTTTATCAATGAATAATGTTCCATTGTATATATTCACAATTTCTTTATTCATTCATCCAGTGTTAGATACTTAGCTTGTTTTCATATCTTGGCTATTGTGAATAATGTGACAATAAACATTGGATTGTGTAATTTTCAAATTAGTGTTTTTGTTTTCTTTGGGAAAGTACCCAGAAGTGGAATTGCTGGATCTTATGGTAGTTCTAATTTCATTTTTTTTTTTTTTTTTTTTGCAGAACCTTCATACTATTTTCCACATTGTCTATACCAATTCACATTCCCACCAACAGTGCACTTGCATTCCTTTTTCTCTACATCTTTGCCAACACCTGCTGTCTTTTTGACAGTAACACTGTATCTCATTATGGCTTTGATGACATTTTCCGGATGATGTGTGATGTTGAGCATCTTCTCATGTGTCTGTTGACCATCTTTATGTCTTCCTTGGAAAAATGCCTATTTAGGTCCAATGCCCATTTTTTTATTGGATTGTTTGCTTTTTTGGTGTTTGGTTGTATGTGTTCTTTATATATTTTAGATATTAAACCCTTATCAGATACATGGTTTTTAAATATTTTCTCCCTTTCAGTAGGTTGCCTTTTCATTTTGTTGGTGGTTTCCTTTGTCATGCAGAATTTTTTTTTAGTGTGATGTAGTCCCACTTGTTTATTTTCGCTTTTGTTGCCTTTGATTTGGTGTCAAATCCAAAAAGTCAGCACCAACACCAATGTCAAGGAACTTACTATATGTGTTTTCTTCTAGAATTGTTATGGTCTCAGGCCTTACATCAAGTCTTTAATACATTTGCGGTTAATTTTTTGTGTATGGTGTAAGACAGTGGTTCAATTTCATTCTTTTGCAGGTGGCTGTTCCGTTTTTTCAGCATCATTCATTGAAGAGACTGTCCTCTTCCCACTGTATCTTCTTAGCTCCTTTGTCATAAATTAATTGACCATATATGTGTGGGTTTATTTTGGGGCTCTCTATTCTGGTTCATTGATCTATGTGTTTCTTATGCCAACTTCATACTGTATTGATTACTATAGCTTTGTAATATAGCTTTGCATTCAGGGAGCATATGCCTCCAGCTTTGTTCTTCTTTCTCAAGATTGCATTGGCTTATCAAGGTCTTTTGTGGTTCTGTAAAATGTTTAGAATTTTTGTTCTATCTCTGTGAAAAATGCCACTGGGATTTGGATAGATACTGCATCAAATCTGTAGATTTCTTAGGATGTTATGAATATTTCAACAATATTAATTCTTCCAATCAAAGAGCATGGGATATCTTTACATTTATTTGTGTCTTCTTCAGTTTCTTTCATCATTGCCCTATGGTTCTCAGTGTACAGGTTTCAATTCCTTGGATAAATTTCTTCCCAGTTTTTATTCTTTTTGATACAGTTGTGAATAGGATTGATTTCTAATTGCTTTGGCTAATACTTCCAAAACTATGTTGAATAAAAGTTACAGAAGTGAATATCCTTGTCCTATCCCTGGTCTTAGAGAAAAACATTTCAGCTTTTCATCGGTGAGTATGGTACTAGCTATGAACTTATCCTAAATAGTCTTTATTATGTTGAGGTATGTACCTCTTTACCCACTTTGTTAAGAGTTTTATCATAAATGGATATTCAATTTTGTCAAATGCTTGTCCTGCATCTATTGAGATATTCATATCATTTTATTCTACATTTTATTAATGTGGTATATCACATTAATTGATTAATGGATGTTGAACTATCCTTGTATCCCTAGAATAAATCTCATTTCCCATGGGCAGAAGTGGCAAAAATTGGGGCTCCAGATGAGTGTGCATGCTCCTTTCTTGGACACAGTGGTGAGCTTTGGTGGGGCAGAAACAGACCTCACAGATGGTGTCCTCCAGCCTACATTCCCTGAGAGCAGCTTTGTAGCCTCTAGATTTGTGCCAAACCTGAAGCCTACACCTAAGGCCAAAGGTCCAGGGCCAACAAGTAGGCCTCTTGCATGGAAAGGCTTGGAGTGTATTTCAGTTTTCTGTTTGTATAGTGCCCTGGGGTCATAGCCTGCCAAGAACTGTGTCTCTGATCATTGTAGGACCCAGGAATATAAGTCCTGCTGTCCACCAGAGCCAGGCAATCAAAGGGTGTCCTTTGGATGACAGCCACAAAAACCAGTGTGCCAGAAATAAAAACTGGGGTGCCAGGCATGTAGAAGATCTCCCTCTCAGAGATGTGGGCACTATGCAGTATACATAGAGCATGAAGATAATATCTGCCTTCTGAGCTTTCAGAAAAGGTTAGCAGTCAGCCCTTAGATATGTGTTTAATCAGAATCCTGCTCCACTGGCTGTTGCTATGATGATAATATAATAGGCCTTTTTCCAGAAAGACTGAGTTCCTAGGATTGTTGCCTCTTGCCATGCCCTGGGGATGGTAGCTGTTGAAGAACTCTCTCTGTTGGTTATAGTCCTGTAGGATCTATGAGTTAAGCCCCGCTGGCTGCCAGAGCCAAGAAATGTGAAGTTGCAGTTTGACAGCAGCCATGAAAACAAAGAACCAGAGAAGGGTAAAAACTCCTTTCTGTAAGTGTTATATTCTCTGATACTGATGAAACAGCCCTTGCTCCTTGCTGGAGCAAGGCAGAGGGAGAGTGCAGAGATTGAGATTGCATTCACCAGCTTCCACTCCCTATGAGCATCTTCCTACACTCCTGTAAGTGTTACAGCCCAGAAGCCTGCCTCAGGCCAAAACTCCTGGATAACATAAGCCTCTTTCTCAGAAACACTGGGAGTGTGTTTCAGTCTGCTGTCTGTGCAGTGCCCTGGCAGTCGTAGTCTGCCAAGAATGGTCTCTCTGATTGTAACAGTCTCATGAAACCCAAGATCACAACCCCTCTGACCTTCAGATCCAGGTGGTCAAGGGGTGTCTCCTCAGTGACAGTCATGAAACTGGGGCACCAGACATGCATAGACACTCTCCTCTGGGACATACTGGCACTCTGGAGCATAGCAGAAGGAGAGCATGAAGATGGTGCCCACTGGCTGGAGTGAGGCCGAGGGGAGTGCAAAGATGGTGCTTGCCAAGAACAGAGTGGGAGAAAAAGTAAAAGAAAATAAGAAAGGAAAAGAAAAAAGGAAAAACAGAAGAAAGAAAAGAAAGGCAGAGGGAGAGTATGGAAGATGGTACCCACCAGCTGGAGCATAAAGATGACACCCATGAGGAAAGAGAAAAAGAGGATGATAGCTCTTTCTGGATTTAGCAAAGCCAAGGGAGAGTAAGAAGATGGCACCCACCAGCCTCTATCCCCAGGGAGTATGCCAGCAGGCCCCTGCCCCTTAGACCAATACTTTAAAGTTAAGAAATAAATCTCTTTCCATAAAGTCTGGGAGCTTTTCAAAGGGCTGCTTTTGTGCTGGGCCCCTGGAGCAAGTGAGTCTGCTTATGGGCCTTTAAAGAGATGTTCCTCAGTTTGCCACAGACGCATGGGTCTCATGGGTATGAGCCCCATTGGTCTTCAGAGTCAGATGTTTTGGGGGCTCACCTCTCAGGTGCATGTCTTAAAAGTTGCAGTGGGACAGATCCTTTGCTCCTCAGGGAGAAACTCCAGGTTTTGATTTCCTTTTCAATTGTGAGTCACTGCTCCAGGGGTGTGGTTTATGGCATGATTGTGTCTCAGTCTTTCCTACCTATTTAGATGTGGTTTTCTTCTTGGTTGCTTGATGTGTAGGTGTTGCTTTGCCAGTTTTTAGTTTGTTTTTGTTTTTGTTTTGTTTTTTTTCCCCAGAGGCTATTGTTCCATATATACCTGTAGATTTGATGTATTTGTGGGAGGAGGTGAGTTCAGGATCTTCCTATGTGGCCATTTGAACCAAAAGATCCAAATGCTAATTCTTACCACCCTCTCACATTTTCTAGAAGTTCAGTCAAACTGACCCACCTATTGCTTCCCAAACTACATGACATATATCAGAAGGCTATAAAGTGTTAAAAAGCACTGGAACTAGAATTCCTGGCTTCATATCCTAGCTCTGCTACTTGGTAACTGGGTGAGCTCGAGTGTCTCTAAACTCTGTGTCTTGGTATCATCTGTGTAAATGACACAGTGGTAATGCCTATTTCTTTGAGCTGTGAGAATTTAAGGAACAAGTAAATATAAAGCATTTAAAATAGCATCTGACATGAGGTGTTCATCAAATGTTACCTGTTATAAGGCATTTCTTGAAGTTCCTTATTTTTGTATTTCAACCTGTTTTTACATTGGCTTGTTAATTTTTCTTTAGTTGCCTTCTGAATAAACACATTTTTTTGAATAAACACATTTTAACTGATTAATTGTGAGTTGGTGTAAATGATGACAGAAATCAGAAATTACTGACTTAAACATGCTGGTAGGCATTCTTTTTTTTTTTTTTTTTTTTTTTTAGATTCTATTTATTTATTTGTGAGAGAGAGAGAACACAGGCAGGAGGAGGGAGAAGCAGGCTCCCACTGAGCAAGGACGCCAATGTGGGTCTCCATCCCAGAACCCGGGATCATGACCTGAGCCGAAGGCAGGCACTTGACCAACTGAGCCACCCAGGTGTCCCGCTGGTAGGCACTCTTAACAGATCTTATTTATTTAAGCTAAATATGTCTGTTACTTAAAAATGGGTTGGGCGGGTCCCTGGGTGGCTCAGTCATTAAGCATCTGCCTTTGGCTCAAGTCATGATCCCAGGGTCCTGGGATTGAGCCCCGCATCGGTCTCCCTGCTCAGCGGAGAGCCTGCTTCTCCCTCTCCCACTCCCCCTGCTTGTGTTCCCTCTCTCGCTGTCTCTCGATGTCAAATAAATAAATAAAAATCTTAAAAAATAAAAAAATGGGATCAGGGGCTATTTATTTGGCTTTAAGTTTTACAATTTAAAAGTCCGTTATTCCTTTGCTTTTTATATGAATTTCTGATAATATTGGTTTCAATAATTACATATTTTTATGAAAACTGGCTAGAATTGTGATGTTTTATAATTGAATTATTTGAAAATGATTTCAAACATTAACAATATAGGCGCCTGGGTGGCTCAGTCATTAAGCATCTGCTTTGGCTCAGGTCATGATTCCAGGGTCCTGGGATCGAGCCCCACATCGGGCTCCCTGCTCAGCGGGAAGTTTACTTCTCCCTCTCCCACTCCCCCTGCTTGTGTTCCCTCTCTCACTGTGTCTCTCTCTGTCAAATAAATAAATAAAATCTTTTAAAAAATTAACAATATATAACATTATTTTTTACAACCTGTTTAACACTCTCCTTTTTACAATTTACCAGGTAAACACTATTTTCCTTAAGGAAAAATGAATTCATACAGGATTCAGAGATTTTAGTTTAGGAGGAATAAAAGGAGAATTTCATCTAGTTTTGTTATTTCTCAGGAGAGAAAACTTGACTTGCACAGGATCACAGAGTTCAAGTATCAAATCCAAGATGAAAACCCGGGTATGCTAAAGCCATGTGTTTTGCAAATCCACATATGCACACAAGTTTGTAGACTTGCGCAACATAAATTCAAACTTTTAGGTTTTCATTTATTATTCAGCATCTTAAATATTGTATTTGTGTATTTTCAATGTTAGTTCAATATAGTTTGTGCTATTTTTAAGCATCAGTAGAATAACATATTTCAAAATGTTAGGCCTCTCCTTTGTTAAACTTGTATTATTTTAAGGACTTGAGTTAGAATTTGGGAGGTGATTCAGTATAATCCAAACAGTTACCAATGGTGCCTGGTTTATAGAATTTTCTGGCTGTATGTCTAGACTTACACATAAAGTGAGATTATATGTGATTTACTTATATTCAGGCCTTCCTACTACAAGGTGTAGTTCTACTTACTTACAGTAATATAAATTTTCATTCTATGGTGTTATTTTTTAAAAAATCCTTGAAAATTATAATGGCATGTTAATCACACAAAAATTATAATTCTAATCTCTATTTTTATTGTGTTTTCAAAAAGCATGCATCCTTAATGTGTCGTGTTTGATCAGTGGATTTCAACATTAAAACCTTATTTCGTGTGCCCTTTGTATCAAGACTTCTAGCAAAGCAAGGTGTTGTTTTTTCAATCCTTTAGTAACAATTATTGTCTACTCAAGTATGTTTGGTTAATGTGGATATCTTCATTTTGCTGTGGAAGAGCAGATGCTTAACTTTATTCTGCATCTCTGTGGGAGAAGTAGGGTGTGATGAGTAGTGTGTTCATGGAAAACACATCACTATATAATGCTGTAGCTACATGGTCATTCCTTAATTCAAAGTGGAAAGTAGTTGAATTTTTGTCACTCCTTTTGGAAACCATTAAATCAAAAGTATCATTTCTGGGGATATCTATAAAGCATGTTAATTACTAAGTAACTTTGTTTATTTTTAAATATATTTCTTAGAGCAGCAATAAGCAGATTAAAGACTCCCCCCAATTAATTTTCATATCATCCCTGTTAAGTATATACCAGTGGTGTAACAGAAGAACTCATTACACACATGAGCAAGTTGAGGCAGTGGGAAGTTTGATGTTAATTCTGAACAGCATGTCAGCAATGAGGCCACAAACAGAAGAAGCAAAGCTTTCTAATTCCCCGCAGTGTTCTTGCCACTAAAACATATGATTTCCTCTGTAAGAATGCAAAGCTGTTTTTGCAAGTTTAAACATGATGTCATTTTTATCCTATAAAGGAATAAGGCATTCCTTTGCTAATCAAACTAGCATTTGCAATCACAAACCTTATGTACAAAATGGTGGAATTTGATGTTAGGTGGTAGAACCAAGATCATGGCCTTTGGGCAATCATAATTTCAAACTTCCAAACAGTTTGTTTATTTTGTGGCCATGGAAAGATTAGAGGAACATTGATAGGATGTTTAATAGATAATGTATAGCTAATGACTCAATTGTGATTGTTTCCTTGTGTATTAATAGTACAGAAATGTAGATAGACACCTGGATAATCCTACCTGGTTTTGAGCTAATCACTTATAAATGCTGTTTTTAAAATTTCTTCTTTTTTACTCCCTGGCATTCAAATTCAGATGGTACTGTGAAGAACTATAAAAAACAATGTATTCTAGCTTATTCAAAGAACACGCCTTAAATCTCAAGTGACTTTTTCTAGTCAAAAGTCAAGATGTACTATGTGTTATCACAACCCAGTCAATTTTGTGTTCCATGTATTTTTTATCCTTGTACAAAAGTGACCAATTGTTTATGATTGGAGAAGGGAAGGCAATATCTCTCCATATATAGCTAATTTTAGGTTGTGTGTCACGGTAGCATTGAGAATCAATTTCAAATGATTTCTCCAAAGTGATACAAGTGGCTCATAACAAAGTTGTAAATAGAAACCAGATACGTGTATTCCCATGCCAGCATTTCACTAGAAATGCTATATAGAAACATTGCAGGGAATGAGAAAAGCTTTAAATAGATCAGTTATCCAAATTAGATGATTAAATGATACAAGATATATGACTTCTAACACAGTGTTTGGCATATATTTAGCATTCATTACAGATTTGTTTATTTAGGATGTTTTTTCTCAATTAGAATTTTTTGACTAGGAAACCTAGGGTTTAAATCAGGCATGATAAAGCAAAATGAAACAAAACTTCTTTTTAATTTACCCATTATTGTGATAAAATACTTAATATTCAATAGCAAATATACATGCTACAAAAACCGTATCTTCAAAACATCAACCTTTGGGCATCTCCATTTTTTAAATAGTCCCCCTTAATGCAATTAATCAGTTACTACTCATGGAAATCACTGTGTTAGTTGCTCTAAGATTGTATTGTCTAATGTCGCCGCTAACCCCAAGAAGTTATTCAGTACTTGAAGTGTAACTAGTGTGACCAAAGAACTGAATTTTAGATTTCTGGAGAAGATGGTAGAGTAGGAGGATCCTAGGCTCACCTTGTCTTATGAATAAACCTAGACAACACCCACATCAGTATAAATAACCCAGAAAATGACTTGAAGACTGGCAGAACAGACGTTCCACAGCTAAATGTAGAGAATAGGCCATATTGAAGAGAGTAGGAAGTGTGGAGATGTGGTTGAGAGCAAGAGGGAGAGACACCGCAGGCACAGAGAGGAGAGAGGAACAGACTCCACAAAAGGTGTCTCAGGCACAGGGAACCTACACTGGGAAGACAAATCCCCATAACATTTGTCTTTGAAAACCAGAGGACCTAACTTCACATGCATTCTTAAAATCAATGGGGCTTAACACCTGGAACTTTAAAAATCACTGGACTTGGCTCTGGGAGAGCTGAAGAGCAACAGGAAACTGAGTCCCTTAAAGAGGCAGTACAACAAACAGTCCTGAAATACAGCATAGAAGTTTGAAAAATGCCTGAGGTATACTGGAAAGAGAGTTATTTATTAATCTCAGGGCATGTGCTGGAGGGGCAGGAATCTTTGGGAGACTTCTTCAAGAACAAAAGAGCTGGTGGGTGCAATTTCTCTCTCCCATCCCCAAGCTTGGATACACAGACACCTGCTCAGTGTGAACCCCATCCACCTAGCTTGCTAATAGTATTCCCCACCCACATACTTTTCTACAGACCTACCTGCTCAATCCTGGCCTTGGCAGGAGTTTCCTGGGTGGCTCCAGGTCCCCTCCTGCAGCAGACTAGCACACGCATTCCTAGCAACACAACCCCCACCCACACGTTCTCCCAAGGAAGGAACATGTTCTTGGCAGGAACCTATCCAAAATGGCACAATAATCCTGAGAGTGTGCAAGCAGCCCAAGCAGGGCCAACACTGCTCCAAAGTGATTCCTGAAATGGCAGAGGAGAAGATACCACACACACTAGGCTGACTAAATCCCCATCAGTGGTCTGGGGACAGACATCTGGTCTGACTGCAGGCTCCACCCCCCCCAATGAAGCCTTCTCAGGAGACAACACAGAGAAAATACCTGCAGTTTGGTGCTACCACAGCTCTGGAAAACACTTGGTCTGACTCAACTCAAACCCAAGGTGACCCCAGACTGGCCCACAAACAACAGGGACCAAAACTTTCCCACAACAGGCAAAGAGACCCATTGCAGAAAACTGGACTGAGGGTAAACATGCCTCAGCCACAACAGTAAGAGCAAATAACACACAAAAGAGACACCACTGAAGCACCAGGACATTGTCCTGCAAGGCACCATAAGACCTTGTCTTTATAAGACCACTACTTTCAAGAGCAGGAGACATAGCTGACTTTCCTAACATAGAGAAACAGACCCAGAGAGGCAGACAAAATAAGGAAACAGAGGAATATGTCCCAAAGGAAATAACAGGACAAAATCACAGTAAGAGAGCTAAATGAATAGAGGTAAGTGAATTCAGTATGGTCACAGGATACAAAAATCATTATATAGAAATCTGTTGCATTTTATACACTAATAATGACGTAGCAGAAAGGGAAATTAAGAAAACAGTCTCATTTACAATTGCATCCAAAATAATAAAAACCTAGGAATAAATGTAACCAAGTAGGTGAAAGACCTATAAACTGAAAACTATAAAACATCAATGAAAGAAATTGAAAACGACAAAAACAAATGGAAAGATATTCCATGTTCACGGATTGGAAAACAGATTTTGTTAAAATGTCCATACTGTGAAAATACCAAGAGCATTTTTCACCGAAGTAGAACATAAAATCCTAAAATTTGTTTGGAAACATAAGAAAGCCAGACTAGCCAAGGCAGTCCTGTAACAGAAAAACAACACTGGAGGTATCACAATCCCAGACTTCAAGTTATATTACAAAGCCATGCTAATCAAAACAGTATGGTACTGGCAAAAAAAGAAAAAAAATAGACACATAGATCAATGGAACAGATTAGAGAGCCCAGAAATAAATCCACAATTATATGGTCAATTAATCTTTGATAAAGCAGGAAAGAATATCCAATGGGGGAAAAAAACAATCTCTTCAAGAAATGGTGTTGAGAAAACTGAACAGCAACATCAAAAGAATGAAACTGGGGGGCGCCTGGGTGGCTCAGTCAGTTAGATGGCTGCCTTCGGCTCAGGTCATGATCCCAGGGTCCTGGGACTGAGCCCCACATCGGGCTCCCTTCTCAGCGGGGAGCCTGCTTCTCCTTCTCCTACTCCCCTGCTTGTGCTTGCGCTTGCTCTCTCTCTCTCTGTCAAATAAATAAATAAAAAATCTTTAAAAAAAAAGAATGAAAGTGGACCAATTTTTTATATCATACACAAAAATAAATTAAAAATGGATTAAAGACCTAAATGTAGGACCTGTAACAATAAAAAACCCTAGCGGAGAGCACAGGAGGTAACTTCTCTGACATTAGTCGTAACAACATCTTTCTAAATATGTCTCCTGATGCAATGGAAACAAAAGCAGAAATAAACTATTGGGACTACATTGAGATAAAAATCTTCTGCACAGCAAAGGAAGCAGTCAACAAAACTATAAGACAGCCTACTGAATGGGAGAAGATATTTGCAAATTACTTATCCAATAAAGTGTTAAGTCTCTGAAATATATAAAGAATCCATACAACTCAACACCCAAAGAACAAATAATCCAATTAAAAAATGGACAGAAGCCATGAACAGACATTTCTCTAAACAAGATATACAGAGGGCCAACAGACACATAAGAAGATGCTCAACATCACTGATCATCAGGGAAAAGCAAATCAAAACCACAATGCCATATCACTAACATATCAGAATGGCTAAAATCAAAAACACAATGAATAACAAGTCTTGGCAAGGATGTGGAGAAAAAAGAACCCTCTTGCACTGTTGGTGGGAATGCAAACTGGTGCAACCACTCTGGAAAACAGTATGGAAATTCCTCAAAAAATTAAAAATAGAATTACCATATGATCCAGTAATTCCACTACTGGGTATTTACCCAAAGAATATGAAAACACTAATTTGAAAAGTTATGTGCACCCTATGTTTATTGCAGCATTATTTACAATAGCCCAATTATGGAAGTAGTCTGTATTGAATGAATTTCAAATTGTTCTAGATGGGCAAAAAAAAAAAAAAAAGTTGTCTTAAAAATATTAATGTGAATAATTTTAAGAGATGTTTTCAGCAAAAAGTTAGTGGATATGATAAAAAGCATCCTCTCTACATTCAGAAATAATGAGATTATCACCTGAAACAGAAACTAAAGGTCCAACAACAAAAAAAATTTAATGATTTACAGGTTCTGAGTTGATAACTTTGACCAGCTTTAAAATGGAGGCCACGGATTCTTGAAAAAACAAAAGAAAAAAGGAAATTATTTTAGAAGGATAGCAAAGTAATTATTTTAGTGAGAGAAATGTTTGAAAAATTTATAAGAAAAAGTAAAAATATATATAGTTTACAAAAAGCAAAGGCTTACAGTGAAGTCACCAAAGAATACAAAGAATATGACCTTTTTTACAGTATCAAATATCAGTAGATTCTAATTTAAATAAAAATTTCAAGAACTTTTCTTGAATTGTGAGTCATGCAATAGAAGAAATACTATGTAGTAAATGCTTTGGGTATCTTTCATCTCATAGCACTTCCATATTTATGTAATCCATTTGTGACTTAAAGGAAGTTTAACTCATGGTATAGACATTGTTAAACACTTTACATCTGCATATGAATAAGCTAAATTTGAAATTCCAAGGGGAAAAAAAAGTTTATTTATAACCTAGGCAGGTATGGTAATTGAATTTATATTGAGGTGAAACTTTACAATAGTTCAAAATAATAATTTTAAACATTTTATAACATGATTTATTATGCAAAAAATCTTAATTTTCAATGTGAAACGGCAGTAAAAACTATAAGAAAACTTTGAAGAACCACTTATTGACATTAATAAATTTAGAGTTACTTTTCAATTTGTGCAAGGTCCCTTTAAATTTAATCTTAATATTACTGATTTGATACAACACTTAGTGACTTCATTTAACTTGGACAGATGTAGTTTTGAAACTGAAAGGATTTTGTTTCACATTCAAGTCAATTCTTATAAACAGATGAACCAGTTTCGCAATGCAGGTATGAATATTAAAGAAATATGAGCTTGGTATTTAATTCAGTTTCTGGAAAATTTAAGTGTGTTTAGAACATAGGCATGTGAATCTTCTTCGATATAAATTTTATTAAATACAAATATTCCTGGTGAACATTTAGTGTCTGAATTTACATGCTATTGATGTAAAATATACATCAGATTTGAAGGACATAATATGGAAAAATAATGTAAAAAATCTTAATCTGTATATAGTTACATGTTTAAATGATAACATTTCAGATTTATTAGGTTAAATAAAATATGATATTTGTATTAATTGTATCTTTTTTTTTTTACTTTTACAAATGTAGCATCTCAAAAATTTAAAATTGTGTATGTACCTCACATTGTATTTCTGTTGGATGCTGCTCTAAGAAATAGAAATACATTTAAGTCTCACTCTCTCACTTCAGTAATCTTATAATATAATGAGGGAAAAAGAGATGCACTCAGGCCTAAGAAGCCAGAATGAAGGGAGAGCATGCATGGACTATTTTATTTTTTGAGTTTTCCCTTAATTCCTTGGTTTGCAGTGACCAAGCAAGTACTTGGTCATTCAATCAACAGAGTTATTAGTTGTTTGCTGCAAAGAAAGTGCTAATAGGTTTATCATTTGGTAAACTTACCATGTTTTACAGCAAGTTCTTAGTGACAGAAAATCATGAAGACTCTTCTTGTGGAGGTATCGAGAAAACATTTGTATACACACATCTCGTGAAGGGAAATTAAAGCTAAAAATACAGACTTTGCAGTTGCTGATGTATTTATGGTAATTATAGTTATGTTTAAGACACAGGATTGCACTCAAAACCAATTTATAACAGTTTGTGAGAGGGATAAGCTATCCTATGCTAGCGCAAAAAGTCTTCTTGTTTTGGGGAATCCTTGAGATACATCCTGAGAATGGGTAAGATCTGGACTGTTGCAGAAAACATTTAAAAATAGAATGTAGTAAAGCCTGTGCACAAATATAAAAGAATGATACCTATTATGCTACATACAGCAGATATTTGGTTTCAGGGGAGATGAGACAATAAGAATGAAAGGTTAGGTTAAGTTTTGACTTCTGAAGTTTTAGCATGCTACATAAAGAAATATGGACTATATCCTATTATCATTAGGGAGCAATTAAGAAATTTTGATATCACTTCACACCTAACAGAATGGCTAAAATCAATAACACAAGAAACAACAGGTATTGGCAAGGATGTGGAGAAAGGGGAACCCTTTTGCACTGTTGATGGGAATGCAAACTGGTGCAGCCACTCTAGATAACAGTATGGGGATTCTTCAAAAAGTTAAAAATAGAACCACCCTATGATCCAGCAATTGCACTAATAGGTATTTACCCAAAGAATACAAGAATATCAATTCAAAGGGACTCATGGCACCCCAATGTGTATAGCAGTGTTATCTACAATAGCCAAACTATGGAAACAGCCCAAGTGTCTATCGACTGATGAATGGATAAAGAATATCTGGCATATACATACAATGGAATATTTCTCAGCCATAACAAAGAATGAAATCTTGCCATTTGCAAGATTTGCCAATCTTGGATGGAGCTAGAGAATATTATGCTAAGCGAAATAAGTCAGAGAAAGAAAAATACTATATGATTTCACTCATATATGGAATTTAAGAAGCCAAACAAATGAGCAAAGAGGAAAAAAAGAGAGAGAAACCAAGAAACAGACTCTTCACTATAGAGAACAAAGTGATGGTTACCAGAGGGGAGGTGGGTGGTGGGTGGGGTAAAATAGGTGATGAGGATTAAGGAGTGCACCTGTTGTGATGCACACCAGGTGTTGTATGTAAAGTGTTGAATCACTAAATTGTACACCTGAAATTAATATTACACTGTATGTTAACTAACTGGAATTTAAATAAAAACTTTAAAAAATCTTGAAAGGAGGATATACTGATTATAGTTGTGTTTTAGGAAAATTACTCCAGCATTAATGTGCCTGGCAGATTAAATTGGACAAGCCCAAAATGAAAAAGGTCAGTCAAGGTATCGACTGATAAATATGTGGATTGTAGTGTTGATAGTGCACAAAGGAAGAAGTAGATGTAAGAATTTAAGTGGGCCTTAGTGACTAGGGAATAATAGAATAAGACACAGGAACTAGCCAAAGATGAGTGATATTTCCAATCTGGTTGACAAGAGGCAGTTAAATTTTAGAAAAAAAAATAAATATTTTAAGAGTATAGTAAGTGCCATCAGGTGGCTGAAAATATAAGACTGTTATTAGCAGAAGAAATAGGTCAACAACAGAAATATACACAGGGAATTATTCATTAATGAGATGAGAGTTGAAATAGTAAGGAAAAAAAACTGTCTCTATGAGAGAAATTAAAGGCAGCAGATTGATTTTTAGGAATACATTTATTTTGCAGCCAGAAAAATTAAAAACATCATTTAACTAGACTTAGTCTATTGAAAAAAGAAGAAGAGAGAAAAGAAGGTAGAGTACAAGGAAGTAAATGGAATGAAAACTTTTAGAAAAGAGAATATAGTATGAAATGTTGAAAAAATCCTGAGATAAAAGATTTAAGAACAAAAAAAGAACAATGGAGTGGCAAATCATGAAGTTATTATGAAAAATTATTATTCCTTATACTTAACCAAAGACACATTATTTATTCTTATATGTCTTACAAAAAAATGAGAATGCTGAATTCTCCCAGAAGAACCTAGAAAGAAAAGAGCATCTGATGCTTGGTGCATTTTCTAAATTTGGAGTTTATTCTATGGAAATTCTCTAAGTTGCCAACTTGATCTGGAACTCTTGGAGTGGTAACAGTTAACAGTTTTTTTAAGAAGTTCATGAACCTTCAATGTACTAATCCATTTCAGTCTGAATAATGGCATAAGTACTATATTCTCTTATTTCTATATTTTAGACAAAATGGAATTCACTTAAAAGATGCATAAAATTATACACTGTTTTTCAGAATTATTCACCACTATCCTTTGTCTATAAGATTTTATACCCTACTAATTGTCATGTGTTTCAGTTATCTATTTTCATGATACTGCCTCAGTAAATGTTACAAAATGACTTAAAACATAATGTCATAAGACACGGACCTTTTTTTTTTTATTACTAGTGAGTTTATTAGTCTCCCGGATGAGGCTTCTGGTCAGGGCCAGACTTAGTTGATCTCGGTTAGGATCAGTAATGCGTTTTTAGGGAACTGAGGAGCAGGCTGCGGCTGACTTGTCTAGGATCTCCTCAGTTGGGTGAACATCTCGTCTCAGGACACGACAGGGATCCAGAAGAGAGAGTAAAAGTGTGAAAGCTCTTAAGTTCTATGTTCAGAAGCAGAGTACTATTTCTGCAACAGTTATGCCACTATTTATTGTCTAAAGTCAATCACAAGGCCAACCCCTCTTTAAAGGGTGGTGAAATAGTCCCCATATCTTGAAGGGAGAATCTAGAAAGTCACATTCCAAGAATTGTGGATAAAGGAAGAATTATATTCAATAATTCTCAATATATACATAGGCAGTCTACCATACTGTATGATTTAGACTGCCTTTGGAGTTGGGGGGGAGAGTATTTTCCTGCCCTGCTGTCTGGTTTGGCCATATTATTTGCTTTGGCCAATGTACTGTGAATAGAAATGTTGAAAATCTCTTCCCCTTAAGAGCCATTTCATGCTTTACCCATTCTGTTGATCTTTTCTCTCTGACACAAGAACAGCTGGTCTCTGATGGGGTCTGCTTAGTAGCTGAAATGCTGGTATTAAGAAACACATGGGGTAGTTTTGTAACCAAACCATAGCCACCAATCTTTAATGTGAGTGAGAACTAAACTTTTTTGTCATTAAGTCACTTAGATATATGGATACAGATATATAAATAGTTTTTTTTTTTTTCTTTTTAACCACAGCCCAATCTAGCAATAACACCAGAGTGTTATTGGAAGATTTATGTTACTAAGCACTTTCTCAACCAACAGATATGAAAAGAACAACTATTTTCAAGTGTCTGTCAATACACCCTTTTTCATATTATAGAATTTCCTCATCCAGTAAATTTTAGAAATCTGTGTCCCAAGGTAGTTTGTCCCATGAGTACTGAAAATAGAATATGATGTGAATCACCCATCTGGCTTTTTCCCTGACATATAAATGATCTGTTTGTGAGTTTCTTGTTTCTTTCTAATTGTGCCTTCAGGACTACTGAACTATCGAAGGCTTGTTGAGCAAGGAGCCTGCTAACCTGAAGTCAGAGTGATAAATTCTGCCTTCAAGAATAAAAAAATGAAAGTGGGTGTGTGTGGGGGGGCGGATATGAAACCAAGAAATATTTATAAAAGAAAGTTGAGAATGTAAAATGAAACCACTATGTACCCAATGACATATGTCTTACAAACTGAAACTTTAAAAATTCTACTTGTTTTCTTATATCGCATGTAGAAAGTCCTCTCTTTGTTGTCCGAAGAAGGACATAGTTGATAAGCAACTCACACTGTCCTATCTTGAATTCACAGAGTGCATACCGTCAAGAAATGGTTATTAATGATAGCTTTTAGGAAGAAAAAGAAAGCAAACAATTGCTGGAGCTGTTTGAAAAATAACAAGGGACTCATAAGACTCTAGCCTGTTTGAATATGGAATCTGGAGGCTTAAATATCAGGAAAACAATTTTTCTTATGTTTCCACAATTTTTATGTATTTTTCCTCAAATGTCTTAAGACATAGCCTTATTAGGTTAGAAAGGAAAAAGATAGAGACAGAAATGTTATACCAAATAGAGTAAGCATGTGGTAAGATGATAATGAAAAGAATAGACTCACACAACTCTCCTCTCCCATCACCCATTCATTGGCATATCATCCTGATTTGCTGTAGAGAAAAACCTGTAATACAAACTAGTCAGAAATCCATTACAGGTTCAGTTTAAAGAAAAATGAGCCACTGAAGGAGAGCATGTTGAGAGATGTTTAATGGTTTTTGGAAAGATTGATTTAAAAAATCTCTAGCAGAATACTGAGGATTCTGTCTAATTCTGGACAAAAATACATGAGGGCAATATGTATCTGGTTCAAGATTGCTACAAAATCATGTATTTATGGTCTTCAAGACATTTGCAAAACCCCAGAGATACGAAGTTTCTCTTAATCAAGAATTTATTGAGCATCTGTTATGAACAAACCTTCTCCCCTGAAGTTTTCTTCGGTATCTGAAGTAAAATCACTTTTTAGTATCCATCCTACATAGAACAATAGATACTTTGAAGAACAAATGGATGGTTATTTATATATGACTCATTAGGAC
The DNA here is from genome assembly GCF_054177405.1 of Leptonychotes weddellii. Classification (NCBI taxonomy): domain Eukaryota; kingdom Metazoa; phylum Chordata; class Mammalia; order Carnivora; family Phocidae; genus Leptonychotes; species Leptonychotes weddellii. Next base: position 18,018,863 of record NC_138370.1, read on the forward strand.
TGTTGATTTTTTTTTTCCATTTGAACAATTCCCCAATAAGAAAAAGCGATGAGGAAGTAACATTAAGATTTATACAAATACTAGTTTTTTATCCCTTAAGAATAAAGGTATAAATTTGTTATGATAAAGTTTGCTTTATTGCAGTGACACACATTCCAAAACATCTTTGTGCTTAAGGAAAAAAAAAACAAAACAAAAAACGTTTTGTTCCTCTATATCCGATGGAGGTTTGTACAGGTCTCTGCTCCACACAGATATTTAAGGACTCAGGCCAACAGAAGCTGTTTCATCTTTTAGCGTCACCATCAGGAATACGTCATCTCTGTTATTCTGTATGAAAAGAGACAATTGAGAAATGTGTTCTGGAATTAAATGCTTAGGACAAGAAATGAAACATGTCACAAATGCTTATTACCTCCCAGCTAGAACTAGTCAGATGGTCCCAGCTAAGTAAAAGCTCAAAAGTAGAGGTATCTGCTTACCTAGAAGACAAAACAAAACAAAAAGATAAATATTGGTGAGAAATAACAATATCTCAGATGTTTAGTTTATTTAAACTAAAAAAGATCTTTTTGGAGGATAACATTGTGTCAGACATTATGATGTATACAGAAATGAGCAAAATGAAGCCACTGACTAGAAAATAAAGCATTCATCCTAATTGAGCTAACATATTTACACAATAGTAACAATAAAGATAGAATATGATAACATTAAATTTCACATTGACCATCAAATGTTATGGGGTCAAAAGGTACAATTGTAAAGTATAGGATGTGTTAAATAACTATTCACTTATCTTATTTTCTTGAATTAAGACATATATTCCCAAGACATAGCTATTTAACAATAAGGGACTGATTTAGTCATTTGTTGAAGATTTACTTTGGTGTAACAGCTGTGCTTATAGAATAAAAAGATAAATGTAGAAAGAATAACTATGTCAAATCACTCAAGACTATACAGTTTTATTATGCCACAATGACCTTTATAAATTGCTTGATTTGTATATGATCTCTCTGCCTTATATTATTTAACATATCTATCTGAAGTATATGAATCCCGATGTTTGTAAAAATTTCTTTGTGAGTTTCTTGTTCAACTTTTCATTCCCAAATCCTCTAAAGAAGATTTGAAATAATGGTTTTAAAGACAGCCAAATGAATATATATGTGTGGTAGTTCTGTAGGATAGAAATCAAATCACCAAGAGATAATTCAATGAAATAAACATTTTCTTGGAATACTTCTCTCCTGTCATGGGGTGAGGATCCTTTTAGTAAAATGATTAACTGTTCATAAATTAGACTACCTAACTGTACTTTTTTCTATGTTTTTACATTGTCACTATTAATATCACATTCTTGCTCTAGGTTTTATGTAGCAAATGAAAGATTTTATTACCTTGTCTAATACACCATCTCCTAGTTCTTCAAGTAGATAAAACAAATCCCATCAGCCAATACTATTAAGAACTTAGGCAATGCCCTGCTTTCTTTCCAACTTCATTTTTTAAACCCCCCCACAGTTTTCTTCTCCATATTTCCCAAATACTCTGTTCTTTGTGTATACTGTCCTCTTATTAAAATAAAATGTACATTTACCTGGGTGTTTTCAGGTCTGAAGTGATAATTCAAATTCCTCAGTACAAATTTCTTCTCTTCAGTGAATATGTTGTACTTGCTTATTATCTAACCTATTTAGTGGATACTAAAGTTTTATGAAGAAATAGGCCTAATCTGTTCAATATCTCACTATACACTCAACACTGACGATAATGCTTGGCATATAATATTTAATAATTTTTAATAAATAATTGATTAAGGAAATGAGACATTAAAGGGTGGTGACACCATTACATGGAATGTTGGGCATAAGTAGGACCAGTGAATCTTAAACAAGAAGGCAAAATTTCAGAATAGTCTTGAAAGATGCATTGGAATGTGATAGATGGATAAAGAAGAGAGTATGGGTTATCAAAAAATAACGACCACATCTTCTTTACCCATTCATCTGTTGAAGGGCATCTCAGCTCTTTCCACAGTTTGACTGTTGTGGACATTGCTGCTATGAACATTGGGGTGCATATGTTTTAGTGTTATTTATAAAATATTAGCAAATTGAATCCAACAAATATTAAAAAGATGCACACATAGCCATGTGTGGTTTATCCCAGAAAAGCAAGACTAGTTTAGTATTCAGAAATTAATCAATCAATGAAACCTACCATTTTAACAAATAAAGAAGAAAACTATGTGATCATCTCAATAGATGAAGATGTGATGTTACTTAATTGTTAAATATGGGGAGTAGGTCCATCGGCTAGTTATTCTTTATACTTTAAATTTACATTACATATCCTTTTTCTTGTGTGAAATACTAAGTAATAAAAACAATTCCCCCCCCCAAAAAAAAGCAAAGTTGTTAGAATAGCAGTGTGGTTGGTGTGCAGTAGAATGAACAGGAATACATTCTAAGCTGTGGCACCAGGCAGATTTAGGATAAGAGGTAACAAATGACAAGAAGTGGGGGATAAAAATATGTATCTTATTTTAGGGCATTCCCTCCCCTATGACTAGAACTATCCCTCAGAAAATGAATATTTTATATTTGAGTCTTTATAAAATCTTTCATACAGTAGCGTATTCTCTTAGTTCTGTATTTTAAACAAAAAAGGTACTTTTGGAGGAAAGCTATAATAGCCGAAAATTACCTCAGCCTGTGATAGTTTCAAATAACAATAAAGCTCACCTGAGGAAATCAGCAAGACAAGGATGGAAAAGTAATCACAATCCTAATTTGGATATCTCCTATAATTAGTAGTTCTGCCCACCCTTTTCATTCTAACAGCGCCGCCCCTCAAATTATATGAGTGGGTCCTAAGAGAATAGTAAAATTCTAGGAGTCATAAGCTCCTAATTAAAAGGGGAAGGATTTTGAAACTATTTAAAATATAGCCTCTTGCATTGATTTTAATGAAAGAATACACAAATGCAAATTTTAACAACCATTACAAATTATTGTTTTATGTGTTGCTAAACCTTAACTGGGAGACTTAAATGGCATAATATATTTACATTTAAGTAAATTTAAATTACTGATGATTCCTTAGTGATTATCTTTGCTGCCTATAGGTTTATTTCATTTTTTCAACCAAGAATAAAGAGAAGTATCCCAGTCTTTGGTAAAAGCTGTTTGGGTTTTATACTTACAATGCTTTGAAAAAACAGTAAAACATTGCCTGAAAGAAATTTTTTCTCTCCACTGTAACTGGATGCCAGCCACTGCATGGAGCTCTTAAGTAGGCCATAAAGGCTTTGCAATATACAAATTTTAAAAGAATATAAAAGCTTTAAGTTATGTGTGCTAATTTTCTCCCAGATTATACCATGAAACAGGCTTGTGTAAGTGTTGGGTGCCATATGACTTCCTTATTGCTATAGCTCTTGTCCAGGCCAGTCCTTATCAATTCCAAAGAATAAATATTTCTCATTCTAAGTCCTCAACTGGTGCAGAGGTTTTTGAATCATCAGAAAAGGTTTGGTTTTGCATCTTCTTTTACTTGAATGTTTCTTTTAAGCTTTTCCCAGATATTCCTGCTTGCCAACCCTATTCAGAAAAGTACTTAAGCATTCCTGGACTCATGGTGAACAAGCAGAGCCTCATTCCCTGTAATGATATAAAATAGACTCTTTCATTTGCTGAACAGCATGGTGTAGGATTATATCAACCATTGTGCTTCTCAGAGAAAGGTAGGTGTGGTTGCTGCTAAATTAACCTTTCCTTAGAAAAAAACCAAATTGTGTTTACTGGTGGCTATTCACAAAATGGATAAATTCTATGCCTCAGGATAAATACCACCTGCTGATAATAGTCATTTCCTTATTTGCAGTTTCAATTAATTATATTGTCAAAAGGTTTTAGCATACTCTTAAAAACTGTACCACAAATAATACTCATAAGTTAAATAAATAAATAAATAGTATTTACATTTCAGTATTAAAATCCCAAAGCTATAATCATACCACTATATGTATTGTATGATAAAATGGGATGGCAATAAATAGAATTTGCCAAAATACACATTTATGTTGGAATATGCTTTCTACAGATATTAAATTACAGACATGATTAAAGAGTAACAAAAACAAGAGATTTTAATCAAATTTCATGATATGCAGTTTTTGTAAGTAAAAAAGTATTGAACATTTCTAGCTAGAAACAATAATTAGTATTCTGCATAATAGTCTACTGCTTATGTATACAAGTAGATTACTTTGGACATTCATATAGAAATAATCATGCTTGGCAAAAGTCCATGACCATGTTTTAAAATTTACAGAGGAAAAGATATATGTTTCATGATATAAAAATGTATTATTAAGATAATATTTACTTTATTTCATTTCTTCAAACCTCTTCTCATAAAATACTAGTAATTAATTTTGGAGGTTAAATGTTTATGGTTGCTTATTAATATTTATAAGACATTTGTCTTTATTATCATATGCCCTCGCTAAAATTGTTAAGATATATTTGGCCAATATAATAATTCTATATAGACATTTTTCAAAAAGGAGGAAAATTAAAATTGTTATAATAAAATCCCATTTTTAAACATGATTATTTTAAAGTACCTTGTGTTGTATACATCAAAATAAGAGGAATAAAAACTTTGAGAAGCCTATTTTGAAAGTTAGGTCTGAAACAAAACCTGGAAAAGTTAATGATTTGGAAAAATGGAGAAAAACTCAAAAGGATATCCTCTTATGCCAAGAGGCAAGAGTATCTCCCACTCTGGGCTCCATAATCCCCTACTGTGGATTGGTTGAGTGACATATTGGCCATATTCTCATTTTCTACCAAAGAAGAATACATTTTATGTGGTTATGGCAAAAAGTTCCACTAAGTAGAGCAGGATAAGTACATATAGTTCTTCTTTCTCTCTTTTTAAATCAAGCTATTTCCTGTACTTCATCTTTATCATTGTTGCCAGGAATTGGAGTACCCACCAACCCAGCTCCTCTTCCATAACAATCATTATGGCAGGATAAGAAACTGAAATGTTGTGTAGTAGGCACTTGACAAATATATATTGAATTAAATAAAAACTTTATTGTTGGAGTCCTTCCATATCTAAATTGTCATATGTTGTGCACATTGAGTTTCAATGAAATTTAAAACATTTTCTTTTCTTGTGATTTTTGGAGAACCCCTGTATGAGGTTGTTCTTACTGAATAGCTATTCTACTTGTGAATTGCCAAAAACAGTCAATTTGAAGAATACAGAACATAGGAGCATAAAAACAACAAAAGCAAAGAGAAAGACATGAAGGAGATTTTTCATACTTTCATTGCTGGATTTTTTCCCCTGAAGTTTTTAGATATTTCTCTTTGCTCTGGACTTACTAGAGCATGACAGGAAGGATTTCTGTCATGATTATTTTCATTTTTTTAGTAAAATTTTGTGTTGTCAAAACTTTATTGGTGACGAAGTTTTTAGTTAATAAGTATTTTTCTTACAGTGACATTCAAGAAATTATTATGAGCACTTTATCATTTTGTATATAACATTTTTCTACATAATGTGGTATTTGACATATAATAATGTGATTAAGAACATGGATTTGAAGTTAAGGAGTGTTAGTTTTGAGTCCCAGAGTTGAAATTTTGGAAATTAGTTAAATCCTTCTAATTGTCCGATTCTTACAAGTGGAAATGTGGGCTTACATAGTGGTAAATGTTATAATGTGTTCTAAGAATTTAACAAAGCATCTGGCATATAATAAGCACTCAATATTATACCTGTAAGATTTAGTGAGAAGACAAAATGTCCATAGTTGAAAGGCATGATATAAGAGGCAATAACAAATTACACATAAGGATACTGAAGGAACACTGAGCTTATTAATTTGACAGCATGGTAAATATTTCCCTTAGAGGGAACCATGATTGTTTTGGGTCTTATATTTTTTTGTATATAAGACATGATTTTAAGTGACACTATTGAAAGACTAGATGTTGACTGGTCATTAAAGAACCGGAGAGATTTCAACAGATGGGGATTGTTGGGGTTAATGTAGAGCATGAAATCATCCATAATACCTGGCTTACTAAAATGTAACACGGAGGCCACTGAGGGCAGGGAAGGTTTGGAGAAGGGCGTGGGCCTTTGGAATGCTGAGGCCCGCGTGACCACTCTGCCCTAGGAATGCCTAGGAAGGCGGGGACTTGCCTTCCCAAAGCTTTCTTAGCCCAAACAGCGGCCCTGTGATCTAAGAGATGTATGCATTGTCCCTAGGCTGTTTAGTAGAACAGGCAGATTAGCATATCTTAACTTTCCTGTAAATCCTCTCAGTTTCAGTAAGACCCCTTGTCATACATCAGGTGCTTGAGAAACAGTGATAAGGATTTGTGATTATCCTGAAGGACCAATAAAATTGGGAGCAAAGAAGAGCAAAGGGTCTTCGCCTCTGAGCGTTGACGCCTTTGCCTTCTCCTCTCTTTCACAGGAAAGTTTGGAGTCATCTTTTATCGCAGGGATTGCTGGCCATTCCCGGCAGGGGATAGTGAAGGGAGGCATTTCAGAACAAAGGAAGGGAAGAATATGAGTGAACATGTGTATAGGTGAAACAAGCTAAGTGTCTCTGGGAATACATGATCTGAAGACCATGGGGTGCATGGAAACTAGGGGTATATTGGAAGATGAGGGTGGAATAGTCAAAACCAGAGTACAGAGGGGCATCTGTCACCCTATTGATTACCAGGATAAGTTCAATGGTTTTGGCTAATTCTCACCCACCATTTCATGTGCATCTCTACTTAAACATATCTTATCGAAAAGAGAAAATCTACTCCAAATAGAGAAGGGATATTCTTGCTTCAGTAATTTACTAGTAGTTGCACTGTCCTGCTGGAACCATTAAACAAGATCTAAAGATTCATTTACGGAGAAAAATATCATCTGTCCCCTGCTTTGTTGAAGGTATAGCATGGTGTGAGTAGTTCTGGGACTCTGTTGAAGAGGAATACATCCTAGAGACCTCTTACCAGCATGCAATACAAATTCTGTCTGAGGAATGGAGTCAAGGGAAGTAGTCTTGTCAAAAGAAGCTTCTGATAATGAGAATGGGATAACAGGGGATGACCAGCAAATGCACAAAGTTTAAGGGATTTATCATTTCCTTATACTACAGTATTTTTACTCATGGCCTGGAATGCCTTGAGAGAGATCTAGAGAAATCTTAAAGGGCCAGAATGAAAAATTATCATTCAAAACATACTGTGTTTCTGGATGAGTTACAAAACACAGTTCCAGGCTCTCCAGAGCTCAAGGTTCAGATGAGGTCACATTAATAGTTAACTCAACTCTCACTTATCCTTGTTGTCCCCACTTTCTAAAGCAAGGTCTCCGGACCCAGGTGAAGGATACAAATCAATTTTTGTGCCATCTCCCCGTGTGCTTTTCTGTCTGGGTAGCTTTATTGTCCATGGTTTATGATTAAGGCTAGTGGTCCTCCTCTAGTCATGGTGAGAGCCAGGTCCTCCTGGAACCAGCCCTGCCTCTGATGAGCTCTGAGAGGCATGTACCATGACCTCACCCTGCTGTGTCTAGTACAACTGTAATTTGCTGGGTTGAGTCAGCAGGCTGCAACAAGAGAAGGTTCCCACCATTTTGGATTAAACTCTTTTAAAGTGATGTTACATTTCAGTCACTTACAAATAGCTCCTTTGAAATTTTTCTTTTAGTCCCTTACATGAATGCAGGGATAAGACCAAAGCCAAGTTAAAGCAAGAGAAACCATAATGACAAAGAATCTGTTTTCCCTTATCATTACTAAGAATTTGCTTCTGAATTAATGTTATTTTGCTAGGCAACTTCTTCAGAATTTCCTAAACTGAAATTTCTCTCAAGGAGACTTTCAGTGGCCCATATCAAAAGACTTCTAGTCAGGCCATCACATTACTTTTCAGACATACAATTTCAAATGTCTACACTGCAATAATGGGTACAAATCCAAGAGAATTTTTCCCTCCTTATGAATAAAATTCTATCAGGCTGGCCCCATCAGATTTCCAAATGTGTTTGTACCTAAAATTTTAGCAGTGTACAGATGAAGGTAAATTGAAAATGAGATTCCTACCACATTAAAAATTGTGGGTATGACCCAGTTTCAATTGTCTCACTTATGAAAGTTATCCTGTTAATTTCTCATTTCCTTCTATTTTTGGATCACATTGAAGCAGTAATGCTTAAATCCACTTCATCTCCCAAAGAATGATCTGAGTGTTTGAATAGTACTCTATATATCATCACCCAGTTGCATTTGAAATAAAGTTGTGGAGTATTAAAATACTGCATTCAGGGTAGAAAAGTATCATCAATTATGAAATAATATGTTCAAAATATGAGGATTTTATTTGTCATTTTCCCTGAAAGTTAAATAATAGATTTAGTTGTCTAGAGTCCATTTTAGATTGAACTATTTTTTCAGGGTTTATGAGAACTAACTAAAGAAGGATAAGAAGGCAAAGATGCTTTTGATGATGGTGAGAACAAAGAGCAACAAACCTCCCAAGGAATAGAGTCAGTCTGGATGTGGGCAGGAGACAGTACAAAGGCCTTGAATATTTTGGATTTATGAACAAAGAGGACAGTGAGAATCCCAGTGCTGCACAGAGCCATCCTTAGTATTTACTTCACTTATAATAACCATGTATTGGATAATGCCTTGCTGGTACAACTGTCTTAAAGCAAGAATATTTTTGATGTGGGTCCAGTTGTAGTTATTTCTATAAATAATGCTTTAGAAAGAAAGCTCTCCGGTAGGGTCATGATGAAAGTACTCTTCAGCAATCATTGATTCCCTTTTTAACTTACTATATAAAATGATATAAATCTAGAATCTTTTGTTAGGGCCAACTCAAGCTTTCATATCTTGAGGTTCTGGATCCAAGTTATCGTTAAGAACTCATTCCTTTTGCCCTTAGCCCCAATCCGACTATCCTCCTTATTGTTCTTAGAAAAATGTTCTGCTCACTTCTATGAAGGTGTCTACAATGTTTTTTTCATTCTTTGATGCTCACTCCTGTCTGTTCAGTTCCAAAAATGTTCCAGCACAATTCTTACCAGTTGCTTGAAGAATGACAATAAAGACATCTATAATAACATTTTTCGTCTTTGAAATTTTCCACCTCTCATCACTGTACCACTGCTTCAGCAGCAAATAATACTTTTCTTTGTCAACTTTTGTACATTATTATTTACCATTTCATAACTTTTAAACACTATCTCTTTGTATTATCCCCATAATTAGATTATAAAAGCCAGAAGGCTGGATCTCAGTATGCTTTCTAATGTTATAAACCACCTTTGAACATAAAAACCCTAGTCATTTTTTAAATGAATATTTTGCTTTCCAGTTGACCAAAATATGCATGCCATTCTTCAGAGCTAATTGTATAACTTGGATCATTATTGGTACTTTCAGAAAGAGAAGAATGCAGGATTGAAGTACAGTAAATGTTCCCCACAGAATTTCTGTTGGGAAGATAAATTTCAAGTAACCATAGGGCTTATATCCGTGAAAAAAGCAATCAACAATTCTAAAAAGTATTGAATTAAAGCCAGAAAAACTTTTTCAAGTATAACAGGAATTCATTGATTAATTATTTAGACCAGTGATGTGTAATGGAATCATGAGTCTGTGAGGCCGTGCCATGTATATCTTGATTTTTTTTTTTCTGCCTTGAATGCAAGACATGGGGGAACATTTCTAACTAAGGAACATAAAATTATTTTAGCATTTGAATGCCTCCTGCATTCTTAGCACTGAGTGAACACAGTAGAGGACACAAAGGCAAAATGTAATCCAATATTTGCTTCCTTCAGAAAGCCTGTGATCAAAACTCCCATTTTGAACTGATGGACTGAATAAATAGAATTTGGTAACTTCAAATCAGATTCCAACTGAACTGAATAAAACTTGCAAAGATTTATATTAGAGCACATCCCCAGCCAGTCATTTCTTCCCTGCCTCTGTATTTCTGTATAGAGCACCTTCACTTCCAGTTTTCATAAGGGCCAAGCCTAAGTACTACTTGAGTCTGAGTCCCATGTCACAGCTGATTGAACTGGCAGTGTATATCAGACTCAAGAGGAAAGAATCAGATTCTCTCTCTCTCTCAGGAACTTGAAATTGATGCAACGAAAGTATTTTTTTCCTCAATGATTGGATATATAAAGTCATGTTAATTTGAATGTGGACACAAACATTTTAAGGTAGCTGTGATGATCTGTGCACAAGCAGATGGCTAGTCTGAAGAAGACAATTTGGGAAAGAGGAGAATTAGGAAGACATGCAAAGAGGCCACAACCTCAGAGAGAGAGTGAGCACCACCTTGGTTCTTGATGACATTCCAGTTTCATATTCAAGTCTCTCACAAGGGCCTGCATACATTTTCCCTTTGACTCAATGAGTCATCCCTATATCTTTCCAATAAGTTCAGCTGTTTTGCTTAAGCTTAAATTTTAATGTTTACCCTAGTTTAATTACTGAGTTGTAAAAATGTTATATTATAGGAGGATATATTATATGAGGCTACCATTATGCTATCACAGTAAAGTGGAAGTTATCATTCACATGTGTTCTGCAATTCAAGTAACTGATAAGATAAAGTGAAATCTTTTGAAATTTAAACTTTGACACCATTAGAGAGTCATAATGGTATTCAACATTCAAAATGTTACACTAATTAAAAATTTTTATCCACAATAATTATGAGATGAGTAACATCTCTTGCTCAAATGTTAGAGTAATCTAATAAATACTCTGAATCAATAAGGATTCCTGGTTCTAAGCAATAGAATCTAACTCTAGATGATTATGTCAAAAACTGTTTAATTAAGGTGTATTGGCCCAACAATTCTGCTCCTAGGAATTTACTCAAAAGAAATGAAAGCACAAGTCCACAAAAAGACATATATATGAATGTTCACCTTGGATTAATTCATAACAGTGACAAACTGGAAATAAATAAAATGTATATCAGTGGGAAAATTAAAAAATGCATTGTAACATATTCATACAAAAAAGTACTTCTCTGTAATAAAATAGGTATGAATTACTGCTACTAGTAATAACACAGTGAATCTCAAAAATATTAGATTGGGCAAAAGAAGCCAGACACAAAAGGATATATACCATATGGTTCTATCCATATGAAGTTTAAATCACCAAGGCTAACTTATAGGGATAAGAGTAGAATGGTGTCTCCTTCAAGGGAGAGAGTACTGAGGACAAAGGGACATGAGACTCTTTCAGCAATTATGAAAATATTTTATGTATTAATGGGGGATGGTTAAATTGGTGTGCACTCTTTTCAAAATTTATCAAACTGTACACATAAGTTCTGCACATTTTAATCTATGAAAAATACATCTCAATAATAATAATAAAAAGATATCAATAGTTGAAAGAATCACTGAGATCTGCTGTGAATGTGTCCTCCAAAAAATCATATGTTGAAACTTAATCCTCAATGTGATGGTGTTTGGAGGTGGGGCTTTGGAGAGGTTATCAGGGCATGAGGACAGAGCCCTCATGAATGGGATTGTGCTCTTGTAAAAGAGACCCCAAGGAGCTCTCTTTGCCATATGAGAACACAGCAAAAAGACAACCATCTGTGAATCAGGAAGCAGGTTCTCACTGGACACTGAAATCTACTGGCACCTTGATCTAAGACTTTCCAGCCTCCAGACTGTATGAAATAAGTTTCTGCTGTTTATAAGCTGCCCAAGCTATGGTATCTTGTTATAGCAGCCTGAATGGGTTAAGACGGGAGCCTTCTGGAACAAGGGACCAAACCACTCCATAGATCTCGTTTGATGAGAACATGAGAACATTTGTTGTCACCCCTGTGCTCTACACCTTAGCACACAACTTGAGGTGTGTTGTGTGCATATGGATGTGCTTTTATGCCTCATGGCATCTGCTACCACTGAAGTCTCTGATTGCCACAGCTCAGCTTGGGGTGGGGAGGGGGGCAGATCTCCACTTTGCAGCTACACTATTGTTATTGCCTCCACGGTGTGCTCCTTGGTCCAGCTCTCTGTGTAAATAAAATATATTGCCCACTGAGTCAAGTCTGGAACTAGTGTATCTGATTAGCAAATCTGGGTCACATCCCTTTGTCCTAGAGAAGATGGAGTCAAATATCTAGTAGCTCAGATTTCCTCCCTACTAAGATGAATAAAATGGGAATTGGACTCCAGAGAATTTGAGGTGCTGGTTCTCTGCAGTGGATACTACTCATTGTCCATGAAATCTGTTTTCTCCTCTGTCTTGAACACGTAGCCAACCCTATTTTTTTTCTTTTGCAGTTAGTTGTAGCATGTGTCTGAGTCTTTCTCATGTCGTGTAAACAGAAATAACGTGGTACCTTGCAAGCATAGGCTAAAGAGAACAGCAGGGCTCTTCTGCACTCTCTCCTGTTAAAGTCGGCTGAAAACCAGAGCAACTTCATTTTGACCATTTGATGACAGAAGTGCCCTAGGGGACTGTGGAGCAAAGAGACAAAAAAGACCTTGTCCTTAAATGGCTATGTAGAGAACAGCCACTTGACAGTTGGAACTCCGTTTCAGTGTATTACATAAGAGGAAGATAAATTTCTTCCTTCTTTAATCCACTTCTCTGTTACAGGATCTGATCATCACCTTACACAGCCTCCAACCCAGTGACTAAAAGCTAGTAGAGTGTTCTGTTTAGTTGCAGTTACATCACCTACATAAGCCTACGTTATTGGTCAAAAAAAAATCAGTGAACTATCGTACTAACTTTAGTTGCTTTTGTATCTTATTTGTTCTTTGGAGATTTTTTGGTTTAAATTGACATTTAAAAGTAACCTGTTTCTTGAAAAACTTGTTTTTGAAATATCAAACCTTTTTTCAAATGTACACATTATGGACTCCCTTTGTTATACACTCATGTTCTTAAAATTATAGAATATTTTCTAGTCCCTGTCGGTGTTTTAGGAGATATGATTTTAGATTCCAAACTGTTTGATTTACTCTATGTTCTTGCCCATATTATTTCTTTGGCCTAAAATACTCTTCCCATTGTCCTTGTCTAGTTGGCAAATTCCTATTTATCATTCAAAGCCCAGGTCAGATGTAATCTCCTCTATAAGGTCCCTGAAGCAATTTTCTGTATTCTCTCTGCCCTTTTTCTATATTTATACATTATTCTATCTTCATATCTTCAATATTTTAAATCGTGTCTTTACATCTCTCCCTCCCATACTGAATTGTGAGTGCTGGTGAACAAGTTCCATTATGCCTTTCTTTTTTGATATTCTCTATTTCTTTTTTAAAAAAAAAGATTTTATTTTTTATTTTTATTTTATTTTAGTTGAGAGAGAGAGAGAGCGCACACATGAGCAGGGCGAGGGGCAGACGGAGAGGGAGAGAATTTCAAGCAGATTCCCTGCTGAGCATGGAGCCAGAACCAAGATCAATCTCATGACCCTGAAATCATGACCTGAGCTGAAATCAGGAGTCAAACCCTTAACTGACTGAGCCACTGAGATGCCCCTGATATCCTCTATTTCTGACATATGAAAGGCAAATTACAAATGTCTTCTAGTTCAGTTTCGTTATATTACAGTGAAATCATTAGTACACTCTAGCAGTAAACATATTTTTTACTTGAGTGTTTGGCATGAAATAACGTGTTTCTTACTATTTCTCACAACTCCAGACGTTATTTAAAATGTATGTGATTCTGTTCCTCTCCCCTCCAAACACAGCATGAAACAAAGGCAGATAGCAAAGGTTTTTATGCAGAACTGCTCAATATCTGGAAGCTAAAATTTTAGTATTTGATGGTCTCTTTACAAACTTCAGTCCTTCCAATTTTCCCAGCATCTCACTGCCCGCCACACTTTGTTTTTGTCAGTCCTCTCAGTATCTTTCACCCTTGGTATTTTTATCCCCTCAGTTTATCAATTTCCTCCTACCCTCCCTGACTTTTCCTTCCAGTCAGATGAACTATTCTTTAACAGCTATTGTTCATGCTCCTACACAAACCCAAAAAATTCCTATACCTGCATGCATTCTAAAATCTGTCTTTTTCACACCTGAAATGGAACACTTTAGTACTAATGGGAAAAGAGAATGTTTTAAAAATGAGTGTGCCACCTTACATTAATAATTTTTATTCTCTAGAATCTCATGAAAATTCTCGACATTTTATTATATTTTATTATTTTATCATTTTTACCATAAAACATAGTTGCCAGCATCCCCAAAATCTCCTTCACTCTCTCTCTGAAGAAACCTCATTATTAATAATCTCTTAAATTCTTTCAGACTTGCCACCGAACATGATTTTAGTACTTTTATGTAGATATAATTGCTATATAATAAACTGGACATAATTAAACTATGCAATTTGACATGCTTTGAAATATGTATATAACAATGAAGCCATCTCCACACTCAAGCTAATAAACATCTCCATCACCCTAAATTTTCTGCATGCCAGTTGCAATCTCTCCCTCCTGCCTCTTCTGCCCCTTCTCCCTCTTCCCAGGCAACCACTGAGCTTCTTTCTGTCACTATAAATTAATTTATATTTCCTATTCATTAATTTACATTTTGTATACATGGAATCATTCAGCGTACAATCTTCTTTCTCTAGAAGGCTTCCTGCACACAGCATAATTGTTTTGAAATTCACAAGTGCTACATGTGGCAATAGTTCATCTTGTTTTATTGCTGAGATGTATCCCATTGTATTGATATACCACAAGATTTTTATCCATTCACCTATAGATGGACAGTTGGGCTATTTTCAGTGTGAGGCTATTAGAAATGAAACTGCAATGGACATTTATGTATAAGTCTTTGTATGGATATATGCTTTCATTCTTTTTGGTAGGATATACTGTGGGTGTACATTTAACTTTTAAAAACACTAACAAGTTGTTTACCAAGTGGTTTTAACAGTTTCTATTCCTATTAATAGTTTTTAGAGTTCCAGTTGCTCAAATTGTTGCCAACACGTGTAATGTTCAGTCTTTGCCTTTATCCATTCTAATAAATACGATCTCTCATTAGGTTTTAATTTTCATTGCCATGATGGCTAGTGATATGTGCAACCCTTTTAGTTATAATCCATAAATCTGTGTGGTGAAGTGTTCAATTTTTTTTTTACCATTTTTCACTGGATTTTTAATTTTTTTATTGACTTTAGAAACTTACTTATGTATTCTGATAGTAATATTAATCCAGTTTAGTTCTTTTTAAAGTTCTTTTGGCTAGTCTAGGTCCTTTGTATGTCTATTTAAATTTTAGAATTGGCTTATCAGTTTCTTCAAAGACCCTGCTATGACTGTAATTCAATTGTATTGAATCTATAGATCAATTTGGAGAGAACTAATGTCTTAGAAATGCTGAGTCTTCAACTCCATTAATAAGGTATATGTGGAATGTTCCAGGCCTGTCTCCTTGGCTTGTAGATATCTATCTTCTCCCTATGTCTCTTAACATCATCTTTGCTCTGTGTCTTTTGCATCTTTGCTTTGTTTGTGTCTCTGTGCTCAAATTTCCCCTTTTTATAAGCACACTAGTCGTATTAGATTAGGGTTCCCCTAATGAGCTCAGCTTAGCTTGATTACTTCTGCTAGGATCCTATCTCCAAATAAGGTCACATTCTGAGTACTAAGGTTTGGGACTTCAAATTATAAATTTGGGAGGGGACACAACTCAACCCATAACATAACTAGTGGGCAACGCAATGTACAGTATAGCTGGAATATCTCTCACCAGCAAATTAAAATATGTGGCTTTCAAATCATTGGCCAGAACTTGTCACATGCCTTACATCAATGAATATGGAAAAATACAATCCTTCCCTGTGTCAGGAAGGCTGGGAACTTATTTTGTGAATAACACTAGTGATTACTTGCTTTATTCATTGATTTTCAATATTTTCATAATAAGCAAAGAGAAATTAACAATGAAGGCAAGATACTAGTGATCACATTCTTTCTCTACATAATAGTCATTTTCATATATATTAAAAATGTTCTATTATTTCTTTTTAGTTTCCTGTGGTTGTAGAAAAATGTATGGATATAATGACAATGGTATTTTGATGATTCTATTCATGGAGTTTATATTGTTGGAAAAGTATAGAAGTTTCCATATGTAGGTAAATGTTTTGTTTAAATAATAATCTGCATGAATTTTCATTGATGAAAAGATTTGAAGAAATCATGGCAAACTAAATCTTATTAGAGTTTAGAAGGGTATTAAATAAAAGAATGACTTCTTGAAGAATGGGATCACCTACAACATATCATTTGCTATTTAATTTTTAAGTAAAATAAGAAGTCTCCATGACATGATGAGTTATATAATATACATGCTGGAAAACATCTTTAAAACCTAACACAGGCTGTAAGGTTAATGTTTCATAGAAACTTATATCTCTTAATAATATTGAATTTCATTATCTTGTGTATATTTAATATTAAATTTGAGAACAAACATTATTTGATTTTTTTTGTCACCATCGTAATATCAACACGTAACTCAGTGACCTAAAGTAATCCTCCATTATTTCTCTTTCCTTTAATATCGCAAGCTACAAATAGGTACCTGTTTATTTTTTGATAGCATCTAAAAGTTCATTTTCTGCAGGTTCATGTGTTCCTTTGTTTGATGACCTTAGCTTATTGTTACAAAAAAACTTATTAAATGTGATTACTTGTCTACATAGACAACCTTCACTTTCTCAGTTTAAGAGTGAGATTCATAATACTGAGACATCTTCACATATTATAATACTTTCCTGAGGATATCTGTAAACAAGTGTAAACGAATGCTCTGGGAAATGAATAAATATTAGGATGGAGTAAGGAAATAGGAAATAATTCTCAAAGCATAAAATACTTAAAATAAATTGAAACTCACTATAAAGTTTAGTACTAAGTTTAAGAAGAGGAGATGGCTATATTGTTTCCTAACAAACCCAAAAACATAGAAAACAATGTATAGAAATATATGCTGAAAAGCTATAGAAATATTTTAAATACGTAGAACTATAGAGAGGATATTGCTTTAATCATAGCATATACCATATCCAAGACATATTTAAGTTTATACCTAATAATTATATTATAGGTCGAAATAATAAAACTGTAAAGAAAATGACTTTTAGCCAATTAAAACCATATGCACATCTCAGTGTTTGTGGAATCATGTGGTTAGTTCTCTGGTTCATTTTAATGTTAACCAGTCCACTAAACAACACAGTGTTCATTCAACTGCGACTGAATTACACATGGAGAAGCACCCTGGAGAAGTGGATGAAAGGGAGGAGGGCCACTGGCCACACAGTAGCCACTACCATCTCTGTTGTTGCTGCCTTTGCTGCCAAACCATGTGGGAATGAAATTCAATGACAGTTGAGGGAGGACTTGGAAATGGCTAGCGGAATTCATAGAAATAAGGACGGGAGCTCTCTGTGCAAGTGGATAGGAGAAAGTTGAATTCTGTTGTTTCCTTCTCATCAAGGTAATTCTTCTATCAGTCTACATTCCTCTGGATAGATTGCCCTCTTTCCAGAATATGGTTGTCTTCCACTTCCTGCCTGCTACAAGACCACATTAGAATTCCAAACACTGCCTGTAGATGAATGTAGATGGGTAAGAAGTAAAGGAGGTTTTCACACCTTCTTGTTAGCCTTTTGCTAGAAGTTACTTTGAGTGGTGCTTGGAAATTTTCCTTGGGCTCAAGCTTTGATTTATTTGACTTTCTGAATTCTTGATTTCTTGATTTATTTACCCTTCTTTTTTTTTTTTAAAGATTTTATTTATTTATTTGAGAGAGAGAGAATGAGAGAGAGCACATGAGAGGGGGGAGGGTCAGAGGGAGAAGCAGACTCCCTGCCGAGCAGGGAGCCCCATGCGGGACTCGATCCCAGGACTCCAGGATCATGACCCAAGCCGAAGGCAGTCGCTTAACCAACTGAGCCACCCAGGTGCCCCCTATTTACCCTTCTTTTTATTAGTAGCTAGAACTGAACAAAAAAAAAGACCAAATTAAAACAAAAATCAAATGGGCAATTAATAATGAGGACAAATTGAAACTGTTTGAAGTAATGATTAGGATAATAATAATGAGAAATCACTTTGCAGATTTTTTTTTATAATTTATTGGTAAGTAATGGTCATAATGTTGACATAAACCATGTTGGTCAGTATGGAACTTTAGAAATTAAAAATAGCATAAACAGACAAAACAACTACCTGAGAAAAATTCTAAGCAGAATCCTGTGTTTTGTAAAGGTGCAGAGGCTCAAGGAATGCATTTGCAGTAGGGCTGGATGCCATAATCAAAACTTGCTTTTATTTCCTGATCCAATTACTTAAAAATAAATCAGTAAACTCTGCTGAAAATGCACAGTGAACTCTAATCTGTTATTCAAATTAACTGGCAAAATATGTATGTATCAGCATGGTTAATGAACCATAAAACATATTATTTGTTGTTTTATTCAAAGATGTTGCGATCCATACCTTCAGCTATAACTAAAGGTATGAATGTAAAACTGACATTGCTTTCTAAATCATATGGACTAAAAGTAGTTCTGCAATTAAAGAAAATCAAACCTCTTTGGCACTGCACTCCTCTTTTATGCAAGTGTTACATCATCTCAAAAGTGCTATAAGGGTTTGGTATTGCGATGTTCTTAAAAATCACAGTTATTCAGAACTTGTTGCTGTGTTTCAGTGTAGTTTTGTAGAATACTGCTGTCCTTCAATACTTCATCATACAATGAACAGTTAATATCTTGTTGTTTACTCCTGAGTTTCACTCTTCATCAGAATTTTTGGGATCTGCTTTCATTACCCCTTTCCCATTCATTTTCTCTGCTACAAGTAGATTTGCATGCCCCATGAAGCTTCCTTCTTTGCCTCTGGTTCTTCCTGTTATTAATAAGTATTATTCTAAGATAACTATATATGGGCCTTGCTGAGTGACCAGTATACATGTGGTGATCAATGGTCCTGGTTTGCCTAAGACTGAACAGTTTCCTAGGACACAGGACTCTCAGTGTTAAAACCAGGAAAAAAAAAAAAAAGTAAAACCAGGTAACAGGAAGATTTGGTCACTCCAAACATACAATTTTTTCAATAAAGATAAAATTATTTTACCCACATCTTTTTCAATATTTCTTAATTTAAATGAGTAAAAACTACCCTTCTCCCATTCTTGCATTATCTGAAGGATTTGTGTTCATGAACTCCTATAGAGTGGGTTTAATCTTATAAAGAGGACAGCAATTGCCACAGTGTCCCCTGATATTAACCACTGAATTGGTCCTGAGCATTTATACATAGCTGTAAGTGGTAGTTCTGAGTACCGTTGCATGGGGATTTGCTATCCCAGCTAGAGTGCAGATATAAAAACAGCCCCACTTTATATTTGAGCATTTTAATGTATAAAGATCTGTAAAATTACATCTACTTCATAACTTAGCTGTGGGGATCAAGTGAGGTAAAACTCCTAATGAAGTCAAAAGGCATTAAACTCAATTATTGTGGTTAGATAATTTATTCAAATTGTCTTTGTTTTCTGTTTTTTTTTTCCCCCATTCTAAGACTCAGTAATGCTGCCTAGATGTTTTGTGCTCTCTTGGGTTTTTGTGAGATTACAACGTTCAAAAGTAATCACCATTTCTAGATTGGTTTCTGAAGCTATGCTAGAGGGATAGGGATAGAAGGAACAAGAAAAGGTGTGTGCGTGCTCTCTCTCTCAAATAAATAAATAAATCTTTTTTTTTAATTTTTTAATTTGACTTAAAATGTCATGTGATCTTTAACAATACAGACATCAATGACCATGTCAGCCTGGATACAAAGACTCTTTTCCAACTTTTGGACAATACACGATGATCTCAGATTCTTGCCCAATATTGGGGGTGGGGCAGATTACTACCACAAAAGGGGAGCCATTCAGATCCACTTAGTAAGTACCACAGAATCATAAATTGTGATCTGAAATTGACTTCATTCTTTAATATACAACTTTTCTATGTATTCACCCCCACTTTTTGGTAATTTTTTTTAAGTTTTAATTTTAATTGCAGTTAGTTAACATACAGTGTTATATTAGTTTTAGGTGTATAATATAGTGATTCAACACTTCCATACATCACCTCGTGCTCATCACAGCAAGTGCCTTCCTTAATCCTCATTGCCTATCACCCATCCCTTACGCCCCTTCCTTCTGGTAACCATCAGTTTGTTCTCTGTAGTTAAGAGTGTTTCTTCATTTGTCTCTCTCTCTCTCTTTTTTCCCTTTGCTCCTTTGTTTTGTTTCTTAAATTCCACATATGAGTGCAATCATATGGTATTTGTCTTTCTCTGACTGACTTACTTCGTTATACTGTCCAGCTTCATCTATGTCATTGCAAATGACAGGATTTCATTCTTTTTTATGATTGAATAATATTCCATTGTATGTAAATACCACATCTTCTTTATCCATTCATCAATTGATGGATATAACTATTTCCATAATTTGGCTACTGTAAATAATGCTGCTATAAACATAGGGGCGCGTGTATCCCATTGAATTAGTGTTCTTGTATTCTTTGGGTAAATAGTAGTGTGATTGCTGAATCATAGGGTAGTTCTATTTTTAACCTTTTGAGGAACCTCCATACAGTTTTCCACATGGGCTGCACCAGTTTGCATTCCCACCAAGAGTGCACGAGGGTTCTGTTTTTTTTCTTAGACTTACACTTTATTCTTTTTTCATATGTTTCTACACATAAATTTACAATGCCTTGTATCTTTCTTTTTCTTCCAAATTTTTATTTAAATTCCAGTTAGTTAACATACAGTGTAATATTAGTTTTAGGTGTAGGATTTAGTGATTCATCACTCTGGGGGTTCCTTTTGTACAACATCCTCACCAACACTTGTTGTTTCTTGTGTTGTTGATTTTAGCCATTCTGACAGGTGTGGATGACTCACTGTAGTTTTCATATGCATTTCCCTGATGATAAGTGATGCTGAGCATTTTTTCACATGTTGGTTGGCAATCTGTATGTCTTCCTTGGAAAAAATGTCTGTTCGTGTCTTCTGCCATTTTTAATTGGATTATTTGCTTTTGGTGTGTTGAATGGTATGAGTTCTTTATATATTTTGGATAATACCTCTTTATCAGATATGTCATTTGCAAATATCTTCTCTCATTCTGTAGGTTGCCTTTTAGTTTTGTAATTATTTCCTTCACTATGCAGAAGCTTTTTATTTTGATGAAGTTCCAATAGTTTATTTTTACTTTTGTTTCCCTTGCCTCAGGAGACCTATCTAGAAAAAAGTTGTTTCAGCCAATGTCAGAGAAGCTAGTGCCTGTGTTCTGTTCCAGGATTCTTATGGTTTCAGGTCTCACATTTAGGTTTTTAACCCATTTTGAATTTATTTTTTGTGTATGGTGTAGGAAAGTGATCTTGTTTCATTCTTTTGCATTTTGCTGTCCAGTTTTCCCAATACCATTTGTTAAAGAGACTGTCTTTTTCCCATTGGATGTTCTTTCCTGCTTTGTTGAAGGTTAATTGACCATATAATTGTAGGTTTATTTCTGAATTTTCTATTCTGTTCCATCGATCTATGGTATATTTTTTGTACCAGTACCATATTGTTTTAATTACTATAGACAGCTTTGTAATAAAACTTGAAGTCCAGAATTATGATGCCTCTGGCTTTGCTTTGCTTTTTCAAGATTGCTTTGGCTATTCTGGGTCTTTTGTGGCTCCATACAAATTTAGAATTGTTTGTTCTAGTTCTGTGAAAAGTGCTGTTGGTATTTTAATAGGGATTGCATTAAATCTGTAGATTGCTTTGGGGAATATAGACACATTAACAATATTTATTCTTGCAATCTGTGAGCATAGAGTATCTTTCTATTTCTTTGTTTGATCTTCAGTTACTTTCATCAGTGATTTATAGTTTTCAGAGTACAAGTCTTTCATCTCTTTGGTTAGGTTTATTGCTAGGTATCTTATTATTTTTGGTGCAATTTTAAATGAGACTGTTTTCTTCATTTCTCTTTTGCTGCTTCATTATGGTGTATAGATATATGCAACAGATTTCTGTACATTGATTTTGTATCCTGTGACTTCACTGAATTTGTTTATCAGTTTCAGCAGTTTTTTAGTGGGGTATTTCCAGTTTTCTATATACAGTGTCATGTCATTTGTAAATGATGAAAGTTTTAATTCTTCCTTACCAATTTGGCTACCTTTTATTTCCTTTTCTTGTCTGGTTGCTGTGCCTAGGACTTCTAGTACTATGTTGGATAGAAATGGTGAGAGTTGACAACCTTGTGCTGTTCCTGACCTTAGTTTTTCCCACTGAGGATGATGTTAGCTGTAGGCTTTTCATATATGGCCTGTATTATGTTGAGGTATGTTCCCTCTAAACCAACTTTGTTGAGGTTTTTATCATGAATGGTTGTTGTACTTTGTCAAATGCTTTTTCTGCTTCTACTGAAATGATACAATTCTTATCCTTTCTCTTACTGATGTGATGTATCACATTGATTGATTTGCAAATATTGAACCACATTTACTCCAGGAATAAGTCCCACTTGATCATGGTGAATGGCCTTTTCTTTCTTTTTTTTTTTTTTTTTTGAGAGAAAGAGAGAGCAAAAAATCATGAGTGGGGGAGGGAGGGGCAGAAGGAGACGGAGAGAAAGAATCTTAAGCAGGCTCCATGCCCAACACAGAGCCCGATGCGGGGCTTGATCTTACAGCCCTCAGATCTTTACCTGAGCCGAAACCAAGAGTCAGACACTTAACCAACTGAGTCACCCAGGTGCCTCTGGTGAATGACTTTTTAAATTTATTGTTGGATTCAGTTTGTTAGTATTTTGTTGAGGATTTTTGCATCATTTATATCAGAGACATTGGTCTGTAATTCTCTTTTTTTTGGTGGTGTCTTTATCTGGTTTTGGCCTCAGGGTAATGCTGGCTTCATAGAATGTATTTGAAAGTTTTTCTTCCTTTTCTATTTTTTGGAATACTTTGAGAAGAATAGGTATTAACTCTTTAAATATTTGGTAGATTAAGCTGTGAAGACATTTGGCCCCGGACTTTTGTTTGTTGAGAGTTTTTTGATTTCTGATTCAATTTCTTTACTGGCTATCAGTCTGTTCAAATTTTCTATTTCTTCCTATTCAGTTTTGGTAGTTTATATGTTTCTAGGAATTTATCCATTTCCTCTGGGTTGTCCAATTTGTTGGCATATAATTTTTTATAATATTCTTTTATAATTGTATTTCTGTAGTGTTGGTTGTTATTTCTCCACTTATTTGTGATTTTATTTATTTGAGTTTTTTTCTCTTTTTTTCTTGATAAGTCTGGCTAGCGGTTTATCAATTTTACTGATTTTTTTCAAAGAACCATCTCCTGGTTTCATTAATCTGTCCTATTGGTTTTTTTGGAGGGTTTTGTTTTTTGCGGGTGTTTGTTTTTTTAGTTTCTATATCGTTTATTTCTGCTCTCATCTTTATTATTTGCTTCCCTGTGTTGATTTTAGGTTTTGTTTGTTGTTTTTTCTCTAGCTCCTTTAGGTGCAAGGTTAGGTTGTTTATTTGGGATTTTTCTTGCTTCTTGAGGTAGGTCTGTATTTCTATAAACTTCCCTCTTAGAACTGCTTTTGCTGCAGCCCAGTGGTTTCAGACCATTGTGTTTCATATCATTTGTTTCCATGTACTTTTTTATTTCTTCTTTTATTTCCTAGTTGGCCCATTAATTTATTTAGTAGCATGTTATTTAACCTTATGCATTTGTGGGTTTTCCAGATTTTTTTTATGGTTGACTTCAAGTTTCATAGTGTTGTGGTCAAAAAAAGGTGCATGGTAAGATTTTGAACTCCTTCAAATTGTTGAGGCTTGTTTTGTGGCCTAATATATGATCAATTCTGTAGAATGTTCCATGTGCTCTTGAAAAGAATATGTATTCTACTGTTTTAGAATGGAATGTTCTGAATATATCTGTTAAACACATCTAGTCCAATGTGTTACTCAAAACCTTTGTTTCCTTGTTGATATTTTTGTTTAGATGATCTGTCCATGGATGTAAGTAGGGTGTTAAAGTCCACTACTATTATTGTATTATTATCAGTCAGTTCCTTTATGTTTGTTATTAACTGTTTTATGTATTTGGGTGCTCCCATGTTGGGTGCATAAATATTACAATTTTTATATCTTCTTGTTGGATTATGCCCTTTATTTTTATATAGTGTCCTTCTTTTTCTCTCGTTACAGTCTGTGTTTTAACATCTATTTTGTCTGATATAAATATTGCTACTCTGGCTTTCTTTTGACATTTATTTTCATGATAGATGTTCCTCCATCCCCTCACTTTCAATCTGCGGGTGTCTTTAGGTCTAAAATGTCTCTTGTAGGCAACATGTAGATGGGTCTTGGTTTTTTTATCTATTCTGTCACCCTACGTCTTTTGATTAGAAGCTTTAGTCCATTTACATTCAAAATAATTATTGATAGATATGTATTTATTGCTATTTTATTACTTGTTTTCTTGTTGTTTCTGAAGATTTTCTCTGATCCTTTCTTGTTTTTCTCTCTTTCATGGTTTGCTAGTTTTCTTTGGTGATATGTTTGGATTTCTTTCTCTCTATTCTCTGCATATTTATTTGTGGTTTTTGATTTGTAGTTACCATTAGGTTTGTATTTAACATCTTGTGCATATAGCAGTCTATATTAAATTGATCATCATTTATGTTTGAAGTGATTCTTTACCCCTCTCCGCTCCACGTTTTAGGTATATGGTGTCATATTTTATATCCTTTTATTTTGTGAGTTTTGATTTGTGGTTACCATTAGGTTTGTACATAACATCTTCTTCATATAACAGCCTATATTAAGTTGATGGTCATTTAAGTTTGAACCTATTCTTTACTCCTCTCCTCCCCATATTTTAGGTATGCGGTATCTTATTTTATATCCTTTTATTTTGTGAGTTCCTAAACTGATTTTTTACAGAAATATTCATTTTTTTAAGTTTTTTTTTCTTTTTTTCTTTCTTTTTTTTTTTTTTTTAGAGAGAGAGAGGGGGGAGAGGAACAAAGGGAGGGGGAGAGAGAGAACCTCAAGCAGACTCCCCGCTGGAGCCTGACATGGGACTCCATCCCATGACCCATGAGATCACAACCTGAGCTGAAATCATGAGTTAGACACTTACCCAACTGAGCCACCCAGGTGCCCCCAGAAATATTCATTTTACTGCCTTTGTGTTTCCTAACTTGGTACTGTCACTTTGGTCTTTCCTTTCCACTCAAAAGAGTTTTCTGTACTATTTCTTGTGGGGCTGCTTTAGTGGTCATGAACTCCTCTGGTTTTTGTTTGTCTGGGAAGCTCTTTACCTCTCCTTCTATTCTGAATGATAGCCTCGCTGGACCTAGTATTCTTGGCTACAGATTTTTCCCATTCAGCACTTTCAATATATCATGCCACTCTCTTCTGGCTTGGAAAGTTTCTGCTGAAAAATTATCTGATAGCCTTATGAGGTTCCTCTTGTATTTACTGTCTACTTTTGTCTTGGTGCTAATTTTTTTCTTTACTATATTTTGCCAATTTAATTCCAACATGTCTTGGTGTGGATTTGCTTTTGTTCATTTTGTTGGGAGTTCTCTGTGCCTCCTGGATCTGGATATCTGTTTCCTTCTCCAGATTGGGGAAGTTTTCAGCTATTATATCTTCAAATAAATTTTCTGCCCCCTTTCCTCTCTCTTCTTCTTCTGAGATTCCTATAATATAAATATTATGTTTGATGGAGTCACTGAGTTTTCTAAGTCTATTCATGTTTTCCATAATTCTTTTTTCTCTCTTTTAATCAGCTTGACTACTTTCCATTACTCTGTCTTCTAGGTCATTAATTTGCTCTGCTTCTTTCAGCCTGCTGTTCATTGCATAAGCATGTTTCTAATCTCATTTATTGCATTCTTCATCTCTGATTGGTTCATTTTCATTTCTGTGTTAAGTGTCTCACTGATGTCTTCCACTCTCTCAATTCCAATGAGTAGTTTTATGATCATTGCTTTAAATACTCCATCAGGCATGTTACTTATATGTGTTTCAGTTAGATTTCCAGCCGTGGCTTTGTCCTGTTTGTGGAGTTATTCTTAGAATGTATTGTAAGCCCTAAGGGTGACTGTGGAAGCAGCTGAAACGTCAGCAGCATTCCTGTTCTCGGGCTATTGAATGTAGTAGCCTGGTATGAACATGATCCCATGATCCCCTGGGGCAGGGCATAGGTTTAGAGCTATGAAAGAATGTAACCCTCAGTCCACCTTCCTGCACCCGGCGATTGCTAGCACAAACATCCTGCGGCTCCCTTATCCCATGACTGCCTCCCTGAGAGCCAGCACGTAGGGGAGGGTGCAAGCCTGCTTTATGGCTTCCAAATAGTTGCCATCCCTTTGTACTCCTTTCCCATGCTTTGACGCATCTGACCTTACTTTTCTGATAAAAAATAAAATAAAAGCTATGTGCAAAATTCAGCTGCTGCTGCTCTCCCTTGCAGAGGCAGTCCTACACGGCCACTCAGATCATTGTCTGAAAACTTTATTTCAGTGTGTGACGACAATGTTTTTTTCATTTGGGACAAATTTCTCTGTCTTTTCATTTTATCTAAATCTCTGTGTCTGTTTCTATGTGTTAGGAAAGTCAGCTACATATCCTTTTCTTAAGGGTAATGACCTTATGAAGAAGAAGTCCTGTAGTGCCCTATTGTGTAGTGACCTCTGTTCCCCAGGGTCTGGTGCTTTAGAGATTGCCCCCAGTGTGTGCTGCATGCAATCTGCTTGTGTGTCCTGGATGCTTTATCCCAGGCTAGTTGTCTACAGAGCCTCTTTTTGTTGATTGTATGCAGTGTTTGGTCCCTGGCCTGAAAGTGGCAAGTTTTAACTAGGTATGCTCTGGTCAGCTTGTGAAATGTGACCTATCACCAACACGGCTGGAAACAAGGCTCTGCAAAACTCCTGGGTTGGAAGACACTGTGTTGCAGGGGTTTGAACCATTCTTCTGGGGGAGGGGACCCGCTCTGCTGGGACTGAGGCAAGCATGACTAGGAGTGGTGGGGCTTGGTGTAAGCCAATTAGGTAATGAGTGTCAGCACTGCCCTGGTTCCTGCTGGCTCTGTGGCTAGGCTGAGGGGCAGGGGAGGGAAATGGTACCTGCAAGTTCCTTTGTTCCCAGAGAGGTCTCTCTTTGAATGCTGTCTCTCTGGGATGCACTGTGAGATGAGCAAATAACTTTCCTACTGCATACCCCAGGCACTCTTCAGATTGCTGTTTCCATGCTCTATGTGTGTGGGATGTTTGCCCTGCATTCTCTCCAAGAACAGCACAGCCCCAATGTCCTCCATGTTCTATCCAAGCCAAGCATGCTGACCCTTAAAACTCAGGCTTTAAGCCCCACTGGTTACAAGAACTCACAGAATTCAGCCCTCTTGCTTTCCAAGCCAGTTGTTATGGGGTTAGTTTTTTCCATGTGCTCCCCTCTGTGCTAGTCTGTCTCTTGCCCTTCTCCATGACCATCTTTTCCCCACCTTAGTGGCCAAGATCTCTTTCTTTCCCAAGCTACATCTTTGCACTTCCTACGTCCTTCAGTGTGGCCTTTTCTCTACCTTTAGTTGTAGAATGTGTTCTTCCAGTCTTCAGGTTGATTTCTGGGTCATTTAAGATGATTTGATAGTTATCTAGTTGTATTCATGGGCTGAGGCTAGCCTAGGCTCCTCCTACTCTGTTGCTAACTTCTGCTTGATCATCCCTTTTTGGTAATTATTAATTGCTTTTTTAGAACCTTAAAGGAATATAACCTGAAAGCATGGATACAATATAACAAATTATATTAGAAAATCTCAATGTATATTAAACCATGGAACTCTAAATTTACAAAAAGCTGAGTAAATATTACTTCATTCAAATATTAAGTTATAAAGAGATAAGAATACAGAGTTATTTAAAATGAAGTGTTTATAACCAGAGTTATTATACATTAACATGTGGGTGGTATATTATATATTGAAGAGCTCACAATATCTGTGATTTTCATTGGAATGGAGCCAGACTAAAATATTTTTTAAATATAGCAAAACATTTTCTGTTTCAGTTACTACTACAGCACAAAAATTATTTGAAAATTAGAACATGCTATCTTGGCATTATATGCAGGAAATTGGGAAGGGCTTTTCTGGGTGGTTCTTTTTTGGAGTCAGTTCTGTAGTTTGTCAGTCAGTAGTATGCTGTAAAGTTCAATGTAGATGAATAAATGATGAGAGTCCATTTAGAAGAAGGCCCTAAAGGACAAGAGGACTTCATTAGAAGTCATCTGCTGCAATGCCCCATCCTTAATCAGTATATAGTCATGGTGCACCAGGTAAAATTGGAAATAAAGACTTCCACTTTTGCACAATTTTTTAAATTTGTTATTTTCTGAATCCAAATATGTTTTCCACTATCAATAGAAAGATGGCTTGGTCTCATCTCTTTGGCTAAAATTCCTTTTTTGTGTGTTTGTGTGTGGGAGAGGGAATAGAAAGGTAATTAGAATGTTGTTCTTAAAGGACTCTCATAGGCTCATTTCAGTGTGAACATTTAGAGACCCCCCCCTATAAATTCTTGTAAGAAAATTTGGAGATAATCTTAATCTCATTTGGATCTGAGGTATTTTGCCACCAGAAGGCTTCCCAACAGCCAATCTCTAACACAAGAGCTGGTGATGGCATAATATGTTATAAATTATCTGGCAAATTTCACTTTGTCTAGAAGACTGTCCAGTCAGTTCAGATAAAGACAAATTTAATTATTTCACCGAAAGACTTTTGGCAAAATTACAATTTCTGAATTTCATTTTAAGCAGTTCCAAACCCTTAAATTTATATCATCCAGTGTTTTTCTTTTTCGTTAATTTGTTTTTGCAACAATGTATTTGCTATAGTCAAAAGATAATTATTGGTCAAATATGCAAATGTGTTTGTGGATTTCAGTATAATGCAAATGAAGCATAAAGAAGAGTTTTGCAAATTGCACAACTAATTCAGTGCAATACCATATACTTAATTAGTCAATGTAGATAGTTCTGAATAAAGCAATAGCTAAATCTCCCTTTGGAAAAACTATGTGGTCAGTTAGATTATCCTTATACTGACCAAAGTATTTTTTGTCTCTCACTTTCATTGTCTCTGATTATGATTTTTAAAAATTATATTTTGACCTATTTTCAGCACATTCATATACCTTTGCATATTTAAGTGTGTTTAAAGCATACAATGCTGCATAATAGCTTAGTAAGAAAAATAAATTATAAAATCTGCTTATTGTTTAGCAACAAAAAAATGCAGCATTGCTTTTGATGGTCATCATTGTGATTTTTTTCCATCTTTTTCTCTGAAACTATTTTAAGAAAAATATTACCAGTTTAAATATGAAAAATATTCTTTATTTTATAAACTTATTTAGTTTATAGTACTTGTCTTTGTAACATTATTTCATTAGTAGCAGAGGATTAAAATAAAGACCTTTGTACATATAATATATAAGTACATGTATGAATAGACATACATACTTATGCATGTATATGTGTATAGTAAGTCCCTAACATTCAAAAAAATTTCTAGAGATGATTGGTAAATCCATTGCTATTATTTAAAATATATATTCACATAGGAAAAAAATTATCTGAGACCAGACCTCAAAAGAATAATTCATCCTTAACTAATATATAGTTCAAATGATATCATTTCAAAGCACTAAGTGATCAGTCAGCCATTGCTATTACTGTTCAACTGTACCTTGATATACAACTTGAAAAATGAGGAATAAATCTCCCTTCCTCAACTGGAGGAGATAGTGACAAGCAGGTTGACTTCAGAGCTCTGGCAGCAGTAGCAAAAATACTGTTTAAAGCACTCATGTAACAAGGAATTCAAGAACAGGAACTCTGGTAACAATATGGTCAACTTCTAGACAAGAATGCTGCATTAAATTTGCCAATATTTTAGATTGGAGAACATGTGGGTAGAAAGGGGGAAGGTAATAATATAAATGAATATATATATAGGTATTCATGTTTGCAGACAACTACATCATTATAGACATAGCACACAAGAAAACTCCAGCTGTGTTTTATTTAAGAACAGAGAAGTATTGCCCAGTATTTCAGCTATTGGTATCAAAATGACAAAATGAAAATCATGGCTCCACAGCATACTAGCTCAGTGACCTTGGGCAAGTTAAGTGAACTCTAGGCTTTGTGGTCCTCTTCTGTAAACTGAGGGTAAACATAATTTTATTTCAGAGATTGGAGTGAGGATAATAATAAGATAACCTATCATATTTGCCTAAACTAATAATGTCTGACACATGGTAAAATCCCAGTGAATATTAACCCTATACTGGTTATTGATTGACACAGAATGAACTGCCGCAGACATTTGTTGCTTCAAACAAGCAACATTTATTGAGCTCACAATTCCGTGAGTTGACAAATGGGGTCTGGGCTTACCTGGATAGTTTCTCTGCTTCTCCACTGGGCTCATTCATGCATCTACAGGTTACTCTCAGGCTTGGTTGGCAAACTAACTGGCTTGATGACAGGTGACTTGGCTTGTAACTTCGGCTTGGCAGTTCAGGGTTCCAAGAGAGCAAGAGTGAAAGCTGCAAGTCTTCTGGAGGCCTAGTGTCAATTGGCACAGTGTCCCAGTTGCAATCATAGGTCAGAGCATATCACAAGGCCAGCCCAGATTCCAACAGTGGAGAAATCAACTCTATCAACTGATGTAGAGTTGCAAAATCTTGTGCTAATTTTGCAGTTTTTCCACATCTAGAATTAATATTCTCTGTAAGGTACAGGGTTTTTTTTTATTATTTAATAGGTAAATAAATAATGAATTGATATATTTACTCCGAATTTACATATGCTTATGCATAAAATTTAGATATGAAAACATGAACACTCTTTGTCCATTAAACATAATAAACTCATAACATTATGGAACACCTGAACTGGAAGTGACTTTTGAAATAGATACTTCGATTACATTTTTCAGTACACCACTAAAGAATTTCTATCGAAATTGAATAGGGCTGACCTTTGAACCATGCAGGGGCCGGGGGCACCAGCCCCTCATGTAGTGATGAAAATCTACAAATAATTTTTGACTCCCCCCAAAATTTTACTACTAATAGCCTACTTTTGACCTTCAGAAGCCTTACTGATAACATAAACTCTAGTTTAACCCATATTTTATGTCATATATATTATACACTGTATTGTTAAAGTGAGCTAAAGAAAATGTTATTAAGAAAATCATGAGGAAGAGAAAATATATTTACAGTACTGTACTGTATTTTTTTTTAAAGATTTTATTTATTTCAGAAAGAGAGGGAGTGTGCATGCACACAAAGGGAGAGAGAGAGGGAGAAGTAGACTCCCCACTGAGCAGAGAGCCCATGAGACGCTCCATCCCAGGACTGTGAGATCATGACCTGAGCCAAAGACAGATGCTTAACTGACTGGGCTACCCAGGTGCCCCAGTACTGTACTGTATTTATTAAAAAAAGAACCAATGTATAAGTGGACCTGCCCAGTTTAAACCTGCATTAAGGGTCAACTGTGTCTCATTAACGGTAATAAAAGTCACTTAGTTGATCCAGGATGAA
Organism: Leptonychotes weddellii; assembly: GCF_054177405.1. Lineage (NCBI taxonomy): Eukaryota > Metazoa > Chordata > Mammalia > Carnivora > Phocidae > Leptonychotes > Leptonychotes weddellii. Next base: position 18,050,632 of record NC_138370.1, read on the forward strand.
AACACCGGGTCTCTTAAAACTTGTGTGGTGTTCTTTATACCTTAGTGAAGTCATTATGAACCTGGGTGTTTAGTAATTTCAAATTCTGCAAAAACAACACACTAGTGAGATGAATTAACCCATAAGTTAGTGATAGTTTATTTCTATATTGTAGAAAAATATATTAATTTAAGTTCAGTATTTATTCTCTGACTCTCCACATTACCCATCAATTACTTAATTTATATGGAAACTAAACAAACATTAATTTTCAAAGGGATATTATATGTCTTTGTAAAAGATTTGTAATGAAAATGTAGAGTGTGATTTAATAGGGAAATAACTGTCTTTCTAGAAAAACTGAAAATGAACTCACAGTCACTATACAAGCAACATCAAAATACCACAAGATGATGGATAAAGATGACATTTACAAGGTTTGGTAATGTGGAATAGTCAAGTTTACAGGAAATGAATCTAATATTGGAGACATATCATTTTTCACAGGAGCTGAATCATAATTCAACCGTCTTCCCCTGACAAGGTCAAAATTTACCACTATGCAACCCAGATGCCGTAGCCGGAGTGAGTTTCATCACATCCTAAGTCAGCGTCTGTATAATTTCACATATAGAATCAAATTCTGTGGAAAGCATCTGTCCCTAATCTCTTAAAAAAGAAAACAAGAAAAACCTTGGAAACTTTATGTTCAACTATTACAGAAAAAAATAAAACTGTGGTTTGATATGTAATTAATCAGAATGATCAGCAGCTGGGTTTCATCTATATTGCTGGGAATTACACCACCAAACAAAGCCAGCTGTTTCTTTTCAGCGTATCAACTCCATTGCTGTCTCAAGAGCTACTCTGATTAAGCCTAACGTGATGTGATCACTTTCATCACTTTGCAGCTGCTCTTACAGTGTTTAGATCTAAAAATCAGCATATGCTGTATATCCGAAACCTAAGTAAACTAAATCCGCATCTGTGTTATTTAAATGGTTCCAAGATTAATTGGCATGCTTTTACCAATATGGTAGGTATTTTTCTTTTTCCTCCAGTTACTCTATGCTCTCTAATTAAGTAGATGTAGTTTGCTTAGGACTTAGGTTCATTCTTTTTTTTTTTAATTTTTTTAAAATGTTTTATTTATTTATTCATGAGAGTCAGAGAGAGAGAGAGAGGCAGAGGCAGGAGGACCCTGGGATCATGACCTGAACCGAAGGCAGACACTTAACCATCTGAGTCACCCAGGCGCCCCTTAGGTTTATTCTTTAGAGCTTTGTGAAATACTGTAGAATACCTTCTAAAGTACGTGGCACTTAGAAAATATAAAATATGAGTGTAAGACCAGTCATGCACTGGATATGCAGAGAAAATAAATATAATAAAAACACAACAGTAGTGTTCATATTCCTTTTACAGTTGACCCTTGAACAACATGGGTTTGGGGTACACATCCTCCCACACATGCAGTAAAAAATCTGTGTATAATTTTTGACTCCAGCCCAAAACTGAATTACTAATATGCTACTTTTGACAGAAGACTTACTGTAACATAAATGGTTGATTAACACGTATTTTGTATGTGATTTGTATTATATACATTATTCTTATAGTAAAGTAAGCTAGAGAAAAGAAAATGTTATTAAAATAATAAGGAAGTTAAGATACATTTACAATGCTGTACTGTATTTATCAAGAAAAATCTGTATGTAAGTGGACCCAGGTAGTTCAAACCCATTTTGTTCAAGTGCCAACTGTATTTGGAAATGGCATTAAATAATGGTGACAAATTCAGAATTTGGTCACTATGTTTATTACAATTCCCCTTTTCTTAAAGCACTCTTATTAATTTATTAACTCCAATTAGTAACAACTGTGCCATTTCTTTCAAACCTGTTTTCTTTGTTACAGTCAAGAAAACTTTCTTTTTGTTAATAACCAGTATGTGCAGAATTCTTCCCACCATTATTCCAGATATACTTTAAGTAGCTCATCATTCAACAAGTTACTTTTACTTCTTTTAATAACTCATCTCATTCATGTCTTTTTCTAAGAAGTTTGTTATAGCAAATTAAAGGAAAGATAGGTTAAGTAGGCATCTTGCCCTTCAAGAATAACTCTACCACTTATATTTAAGACACCTTCCATTTCTTCCTGTCTGGGAAACTCATACTCAATTATTCTCTCTCTCTACTGGGTACTTAGGCTATGGACAAGCTCAGTTTCGTAAGACCTGCTTTTAAACCCAAGACTGAACACAACATCTTCTCCCTTTGACAAGTGATTCTCAGAATGTAGGCATACATAAAATGAACATTACCAGACTGTGTCTCAGAAATTCATTTTCTGTCTGTGGTATGGAAGAAAAATGCATTTAAACAAGTAATTCCAGATGACACATTTTCCACACTTGGAAAACATTGTGTTATATTCTCTATATTTTATTTGTACTTCTTTTGAAATATCTATCATATTCTACTCTGCTGTTCATCCATACTCATAATTTTTTCTAGGAAATTGCTGGTGGGAATGTAAAATTGTGCAGCCAATATGGAAAACAGCATGATTGTTCCTCATAAAATTAAAAATAGAAGCACCATATGATCCAGAAATTCCAATTCTTGGTGTATGTCCAAAAGTTTTGAATGCTGAGACTCAAACAGATAGTTGCATAACCATGTTCATAGTAGCATTATTTTTTTTTTATTTACTCACAATAGCCAAAAGATAGAAACAACCCAAGTATCCAACAGGTGAATAGATAAATAAAATGTAGTATACACATATAATGAAATATTAGTCAACATTAAAAGAATGGAAACTCTGACACATTTTAAAATAAGGATAAACCTTGTAGATATTATAATAATTAATATAAGTCATTCATTAAAGGACAAATACTGTATAATTCCACTAAGAAGAAGTCTAGAGTATCAAATTACAGAGACAAAAAGTAGAATAGCAGTTTCCTGATGCCGGCAAGAGAGAGGAATGGGGAGTTACTCTTTAATGACTAGTTTCTGTTTGGCAAGAGAAAAAAAAAAAGTTCTGTAGGTGGGTGGTAGTAATGGTTGCACAACAGTGTAAATGTACAAATGGTTAAAAATGGTTAAAATGGTAAATTTTATGTTTCATATATATATATGAAAAGTGTGTATATATATACACACACACACACACATATATACATGAAATAAAATATGATGGGGAACATTTACCTGATTATCAGGAGGGTATAATTAGATTTGAAGTAAGATGAGGTAAGATATGCATGGTAAAGTTGATGAAATATGCATGATAATATTTCAAGGGAAGTGATTAAAGGAGAGATATAAAGGCTTTAACTTCTAAACCAGTAAAAAAAAAAAAAATGAAATAGGGAAAACAAAAGCTTAAATCAATCCCAGAAAAGGAACACAGGAAGAAAAACAAGTATAGAACATGCAAGACAAAGAAAATACAAAAAGTAAGATAACAAAGCAAGTCCAAATGTGTCAGTAGTTACATAAATGAACCTATTTAAGCTTGGTAGTTAAAAGAATAGAGATTATCACATTGCAGTAAAAGAGTAAGTTAAAATCGTTACATGGTGTTTTAAAAACATGCTTAAAGAATAAATATATGAAAACTTTGAAAGAGAAAAAGACATACTAGGAAAATACCAACCCAAGGAAACCTGGGAAGGATAAATTAATATCAGACAAAATAGACTTTAGGAAAAAAATCATTGTCGTGGATTAAATAGTTACCATGTTATGATAAAAGTTTCAATTCACCTGGAAGATAAGATCTAAATGTGTGTAGATGTTAGAAAATAGTCTCATTCTATAGAGTACATATCTGAAAGAATTTATTAGCCTATTATTAAATTTTTAAGGCAGATCAAAGAACCAATAAAAGCTAAGATGCTCCTAAAGCATAATAAAAAAGAGATACTTTTGCTTTGCATTATCAATATGTAGTATACAATATTTTAATCAAAATATGTAGTGGGCAGGGATAGATAATGACCATTAAAGTGTATCAGAGGGCTCGCTTATATATGCAAAAGAGATAAACAAAACCAATGATATTGCTAATCAATTAGTAATGAAAGAGAGGGACTAACAATATATGGTCAGCTAAGACATTAGGATATCTATATTTTTAGAAAAAGAAAATAAATCACCTTATGTAATAATTTCCTACCTCATACAATTCTAAAAAATAATGCTAGATGAATAAGGAATTAAAGATAAAAAACGATACAAGCAGGTCTTGCTTGCATGGCAGTGCAGGACCATAAAGAGGACTGAGCAAGCTAAAACTGAAAAATGATCTTCTTAATCAGTGGGAAACATTATGATTGTTCCATGACCTTTAAGTTTTTTCGTCCTTACAAAACATTAAAACTCTTACTATTGCTTATAAATGTATATGTAGAAAAAAAGACGATAAGACTAAAATTTACTTAATATGATGTTTTACACATTAGGAGTGTTGAGGATTACAGTGTTTCATTTCTTTGTAGAAGAAACACCAAGAATAGCTTGAAAAGCTTTCCTTTCTTTGCATTACACATATCCAGTGATGTGGAGCATGCATCTTTCCTGTGCCTTGGTAAATTGCTAAAAATTTGGAATAGCTTCCAACATTTTATCCTTTGAGCTTTGAAGGTTATGAAATATCTCCAAGGGGCTCCTTTAATATGATTTTTTTTACTAGTGTCATTTCCTCTGGAGCATCAGCTTTGTCATCCTCCACCACTTTCCCCATTTATGTTGATAAGTTCGTTGTCCCTAACTTCCTCTGGCTGCCTATCTAGAGTCTCTCAAATGGCAGCATGTCAATGTTCCCATGTTATACTCCATTTTTGTTCAATTTGAATTTCACTTCCAGTGTCATCACCTTTGTTTCCTTTATTGCATTTGTATCATTTTTGGTCAATTCCCTCTTTTGATTATTCATTCTTTTAAAATGCCATCGGGTTTATCACCGGGAGACAACTCAACACAGCTGCATGCTTTGCTGTCTACACCTGAACTGAATAAGAAATGTGCAGTGACCAATCATCAAAAGACTTTGAAAAAGAAGACATGAGTTGTCACGGATCATGGTATGCATCTTTTATTTATGTAGCAATTTGTGGCTTGGAGAGCTACGGTGAAATTTGTACAATTATTCACAGTTAATATATCCTGGTACTAAAATTTAAACCATATTGTGGAATGAGTGTTATTTAGTTGAACTCTGATAACTGAAATTTGTGCATATCAGAACTGTGCAAGGCAAGGGATGTTTATATTTTAAAATGTTTAGGAAGAAATTATAAAGGCTATTTTTATGCTGTTGTGATAGAAAATTATTTTATCAAGACTCCAACATACCATAAAATAAAATATCAGCAAATATGTCTACATTAAAATTAAAAATATTATTACTCAATAGACATCATTATACATAGATAACAATAGCCATATGTATTACAGGACAAAAAGCTATTTTTATACAATATAAATCATTAAGCAAAAGTCAAACCAATAAAAATGTGCAAATAATATGAGTGGGCAATAGATAAATAAATCAGTAAAAAGATGTTTGTACAGTCTTAAATGTATATTAGGATCATAATTCAACCCACTAAATCAGTAAAAATTAAAAAACCTAATAGTAGCAAGGTTTTGGAAGAATAATTCTGTTAAACTATTGAGCATTATCTCATAACAGTTGAATTTTTGCATACCCATTTTTGTGTGTCTGGGAAAGTATTTTATTGTCATTTTGAAAGATATTTTTGCAGGATAAAAAATTGTAAATTGACAGGGTTTTTTTTTTCCTTTTCAGTACTCTAACGATGTTGTTCCATTGTCTCCTAGCATTCATCATTTCTAGTGAAAAAACTTCAAACATCCTTATACATTTTCCTCTGTACAAAAATTGACTTTCTTCCATTGCTTCTAAGATTTTCTCTTTACCATTGGCTTTAAGCTTTGATTATGCTGTGCTTTAGTGTATTTTTCTCGATATTTCTTTTGTTTGGGGTTCACTGAGCCTCTTAGAAGAGAGGATTTATACTTTTTATCAAATTGGAAATTTTTAGCCACCAATCTTCAAATATCCCCCTTGTCTCTTTGGGAATTCAAATTACACATATAATTAACCACCTTATATTGTCTCACAGCCCACTAATGTGTTTTTGTTGTTGTTTGTTTATTTGTGTTTTGATACACTTTCTCCACTATCTTTTCTTTTGGATAGTTTCTATTCTTATGTGTTCAAGTCCATTAACTGTTTCTTCTACGTTGTCCAATCTGCTATTAAACACATTCAGTGTCTTTTAAAAAATCTCAGACATTGTAGTTTTCATCTCTAAAAGTTAGGATATTTTTTATATTTTCCATATCTGCATATAATATTCCTCTAGCTTCTTGATCTGATCACAGGTTGTACTAATAACTGTTTTAAGGCTATTAACTATTAGTTCTATCACATCCATCATTTCTGAGTCAACTTCTAATGATTTATTTTTCTCTTCATTATGGATTGTATTTTCTGCTTTTTTACCTGATAATTTTTATTAGATGCCAGATATCCAGGTGCTGGATAGTTTTGTTTTCTTAAATATATTTTGCAGCTTTGCTATGGGATGCAATTAAGTTACTTAAATTCAGTTTGATTCTTTCAAGTCCTACTTTTAAGCTTTGTTAGGTCATATCAGAAGAGTACTTACTCTAGGACTAAATTTTACTTCCTGTTAAGGCAAGATCCTTCTTTTTTTTTTTTTAAGATTTTATTCATTTATTTGAGAGAGAGAGATAGTGAGAGAGAGAGCATGAGCAGGGGGTGGAGAGAGGGAGAAGCAGGCTCTCCGCTGAGCAAGGATCCTGATGGGAGGCTCGATCCAAGGACCCTGGGATCATGACCCGAGCCGAAGGTAGATGCTTGACCAACTGAGCCACCCAGGCACCCCTAGACGAGATCCTTCTTAATACTCTAATATTAATATTAAATACTGAATTATAAAGTTTTCCACTCTGCCTTGGGAATGGGCATGATCCCCGACCTTATGTGATTCATGAGTACTATTTCCAATAATCTTTTGCATAGTTTACCCCTCAGCCTCAAATAGCCCCCTCACATACATGTTGATCTATCAGTACTCAACTGAATACTTGGAAGAGACTCTGCACATCTTAGGAGTCCTCCTGCTGTGTAGCTCCCTCATCTCCAGTATTCTAGCCTGTGAACAACAGTGGCTTGGCTTCTTCAGATTTCTGGCTCTACTCCCTCTGGTGCTTTGATCTAGATACTCTCTCCAGCAAATAAGATGGGCATTCATAAGTCACATTCGTGTGTCACCTCATTTAATTTCTATTCCTCATGAATCCTTATTTTTTTCTTGTGCAATGACCAATGTTCCCAATGCCAATGTTACATGTATGTTTTCTTCTTTAATTTCTTGTTTCACATGAGAGTGTAAATCCAGCTTCTGTTATTCCAACTTAAGTCAATGTGAAGGTTACGTATTATAGATGTTTATTCTAACTGACATAAAGTTGTTATAGAAAACAAGGTACTATATAACTCAAAATATGTTGCAATGTCTTAGCAGACGGGCAGGTTGTACCAAAGATACAAATATTGCAGGTTAGATAGCTGTATTCCTCTTTTGTGTCAGAGAAAACATTTTCTGAAATTGTCACCTTGGACAACCTGGAAAGCAGACTATATGCCCACTAACTTTGCTGTTCTGCAGGAAGCATTTGTAAAGAGCCAGATGTCAATATGTAATAGCAGTTCCTTGACGATTATAGCAAGGTACTATAAAAATAGAGATGAGCTTGGATGAAAACTGGATGCTTTAAAAGCAAGCAATGGAAAGTGTTCAAAAATTCAAGGTCTTTAAGGTTGGAAAGTGAACTGCAATCATATCTGCAGTCTAATTTACCATTATATCAAATCTCATATAATAACCCAAAATCATATTCTAAAATAAAATTATTTCATTATAAACTCTCAGATTTGGTTTAAAACATCGAGGTTTATGATATATTTGATAGAAACCACATGAGATAAAAACAACCTATGCATCAGTAATTTCTAGCAAAATAATTACAAAGATTTGTGCTCTTCCACAACTTAAAATCCAAAGGAATCAAAGTTCAAATAAAATACCCTCAAATTTGATTCTAATATTAGCCCTTTTGAGTTAAACTTCCAAGACACTAATTTTTAAAATTTTAATCTCCCCAATTTGTGATTTGGCTTATTCTAAGGTAGAGGTATTCCTAATTCCTGGATAGATTTAGTTCAGGTTTTGAGTTGTATTTATGTGTTGTGTTGTTGCCATAGCTTAGTTGGACTGTCTGTCACTCAATAGAGTGGATGCAAAAGTTGATTAGTTCAATGTTAAGTTTCTAGTTTCCTTATCTTTTAAAGATTTGAAAGATATCATAGGAACCACAAAGTTATCACAGCACTGACCCCCATCTATGGTGATAGATTATTGTTTGTCCACTATTCTACCCCTCTTTTTGCCTCCGGCATATCCTTGTGGAGATTATATCTCCAATCTTATTGACTCTGGGTTTGACCATGTGAATTGCTTTATCCAGAGGAATGCTAGTGGAAGCAGCATTGTCTGGGCTGAGACAAAGTTTTAGGACTGATCACCCTTCTTGAGACTTTCACCCTCTACCTTGCAAAGAACATACCCCAGGCACCTCTTGCTCTTTTAGCCTGGATCCTGGGACATGAGATACTTGAAGTAGATCTGAACCTGATGGGCAGCATTCTGGGGCCCAAATCTGAGCTGTGCCAAGTTACAGCTGACCCACAAACCTATGATAGAAGCCACTGAGCTCATGTTAGCATTCTATATAGAAGAATCACTCTCATACAACACAGCCATAAAAACCATTTTGTAGATATATAAGTTCAGATGTGGGAAGAGCTATCAAACTTAAGGCTTTTTAAGGTTATTTAAGAGTATTCATGGTGTGCTGTCATTTCTGCAAAGGAAAAAGACAAAGGAAGTGAACTGTGTATATAAAATACAAATATGTATGTAAATGTATAAAGAAAAACGTGACACATGCCCTCTGATTACTAATGATAGCTGAGTTCCCTTTCCAGATGGAATGGGTTGCTAAAGTATATCCCTAGATTATTGAATTTGAGGCTTGTCAACATAAGCACTATGACACATAAATCCAATACAAATAACATTTTATTGGAATAAAAGATAAAGGAACATTTTGGGACACTTCAGTCTAAAGGGAGTTAAAAGAATAATTTCTCAATTCTCTTAAGTTGCTCAACAGAGCTACCCTTAGCTTGGTGGCAATGTTATATTATGGCCATCTTATTTAAGGTAATGCTAGAATAAACAAACATCCAGGTGAGTTCTTCAAAAACCTTCTCATACCCCCAGCCACATTACTCTGAATTTCTGTAATACCATTTTAAAATTATTGTCGACACTGCTATATTCAAGTGGCCATCTAATTATAATCTGTGTTATGGGCAATTTTTTTTTTTTTTTGGCGAAACTACAAATCCCTTTTTTATTACACAGTCCCCAGTGCAGTTTTCTTTCATTTGGAAGGATGACCAGACTGTTAGTTTGTGAACTCTTGTTATCTGTGATACCAGGAAAGGATTTTGCAAGACAGGACCAGGCCAGATTGCCATAGAAGCATGGAAAGGGGAGTGGAGGGCATTTTTATGTTATTCTAGGTTTACATATTTATGTGTCACTTACAGAAGCCTAAGAGAGTTCTTCCAGAACCGTCAACCTCTGATCTATGATTCCAACACTGTCTTCATCTAATGCAAAGTAAGGTCTCCTTTAAATCTTTGCATTTCCCAACGTATGTTTGAAAATCCTGCAAACTATATGACCTCTCTTGAAATTTTATTTGGAATTTTAGTGTATTAAAACATATGTAGGGGCACCTCGGTGGTTCAGTCATCGGGCGTCTCCCTTCGGCTCAGGTCATGATCCCTAGGGTCCTGGGATCAAGCCCCGTATCGGGCTCTCTGCTCAGCGGAAAGCCTGCTTCTCCCTCTCCCACTCCCCCTGCTTATGTTCCCTCTCTCACTGTGTCTCTCTCTGTCAAATAAATAAATAAAATCTTAAAAAAAATATGTAAAAAGAGTAAGGAAACAATTTTACCTAATCCTACATTTCTGACACTAATAGAGGAGGCATATATTCTTTCCTAAAATGCAGCTACTAATAGCTCCCCGAAATGTGTTCTCTGGGAGATACCATACTGGCTTTGTCCCATCCTCTCCTCATAATAGTCTCCCTTCAGACAAACCATTGCACATCTCCAGTATTTAACTCTCTCTCCTTGAGGTTACATGAAGTTTGGATATTTTCAAATCTCTTTAGTTCTTGCCATAAGATAGTCTTGGTGCTTGCTGCTCCAGTTGGATAGTTCCATCCCTATGTGTGGACATTACTAGTCAAAACCCTGGGAACAACCTGATTTCAAAGATCTTGGTGGAAAATTACTTTTGTTGGGGGAAGGGGGGCAGAGAAGAGGAGAGAACCATGGAGTAGCAGATCTACCTCAACATCATTCTTATGAAGAGCATCTAATCTAACGTTGTTCTACATCCATTCATGGATTTGAGTAGGGAGCAAAATGGAAGCTACGTGGACACAGCTCCAACCCTGTCAATCCCAATCCATCTTCCTCCGAAGCAGTTTCCCTTTTTTATATATCAGGTTTCTACATGTGATTTTCCTGTGGGCAAAAACAGGTTATGCTGAAAAATGCTTGAAAATCACTGTTCTACTTCCATCCCTTTATTTCACAGAGAAGCAGACTGAGATGCAGAAAACTTATGCAACCAACCATGGGCCACAGAGCTAGTTGATGTTATAGTCAAATGTATTTCCACTACACCCATTGCCTTTCTGCTTGTATTCTTCCTGTTGCTGCCCTTACAAGCAAAAGGGTTGTTTGAGGTCTCTCTGGTTACAAGTGCGGAAGGCATTCCTTAGAGACCCTCTCTCCACCCTCTTCATTTTAAGAGAACAACAAATGGGTGTTTAGAGAGATTGTGTGACTGGCAGAGGGAGCAGGAGGCCAGGTCATCTGATGCCCATCCAGTTCACCTGCATTGGTATCACATGCTCTATTTATCACATAGAGAATGTTCTTAAAAAATCATGTACACCAACTATTCCAAGAAGTTTCCTTCTAATCTGCTTCCAAATCCAATCTACAGTAAGTCCAGAAGAGAGGTGTGTTATTTTTCTGAACTCATTCCAGAAACCATTAAACTCAGAAAAACATACCAACCCAGGCAGCCCCTTTCTGGGGGTGCAGGGAATGAGGTAACAAGGGGTATATTTTATTTTCACATAAATCAGGGCACGTTACATGTGGTGATTCCACACTGTAGCTTTCTTATCAACATAGCAAGCAGAGCACCTATAACTCATATATGAAATAAGATATCAAAAAGGACTTCCCAGGGGAAATTTTGTGGCTCAGTCAGTTAAGCAGCCGGCTCTTGATTTCGGCTCAGGTTGTGATCTCAGGGTCTTGAGAGCCCCGTGTTGGGCTCCTTGCTCAGTGGGGAATCTGCTTCTCTCCCCCTCTCTCTGCCCCTCCCCTGACTTGCACACATGGGTGCCTCTCTCTCTCTCTCAAATAAATAAATAAATAGATAAATAAATAAATAAAACTTTAAAAACAAAACAAAAAAGGAACTTCTTGAGTGAGTGCATTTCTCATTTGCTACACACAATCAACAATCACTGCCATTCAGGGTGATTGTTAGTGTGTTTGAAACCTCTAGAGGGCTAAGTTGAGGTTACTAAGTAAACACGGTGATGGTTTCAACTGAATATACTCAGAATGTCCCAAGAGACTTCTTTGCTTTGCTGTAGACGGTGACACGAGGATCTCAACATTCAGCAGTGGCTGCTACTGTGACCCTGCCTCTCACTACAGCAGTCAGTCAAGAAGCTATAAAATCACATCAGTGTCCCCAAACATGTTAATTTTTCAAAACTGCACACCACAATAAAAAGCAAGCAGGTAATTATAATAAAGCAACAAATAGCTATTTACCTTACGGTTTTAAAAATGTGTTGTAGTAAGTGGCAAAGAGGAAATCCTTCCTATTTTTCTTTGTTTTATTTAGTCCTTTAAAAAAATCTATGTAACTGTTTTTGAAATAATTTCTAAAAAATCAATGCAACAATCTTTTTGGCGTGTTGTGTTTTGGTAACCTCTCTGCAAAAACTGCTGTGGGCATCCTTCACCACTTGCCTGTGTGCATTATCTGTAATTGTCTTTTAATAGACTGAGACTAAATTATTAGAAAAAAATTGCATCGCCAGGGAGTGAGGGTTGTCAGATACTACTGAGATGTAATACATCAAATGCTCAGGTGTTCAGCTTTATCTCATAGGCTGTTTATTTTCAGGACACACATTAAAAAAAAAAAAAGTTTCCAACCTTTCTAACCTGTTCTGATTTCAAATGAGCAAAGTAATGAGTACTAACGACAAGGAGAACAATAGAATTAATGAGTCCTGGACAACAGCAACATATTACATAAAAGGATTTGTGACTAAAAAAAAAGACAATGCAAGCCTTTTTTTTTCTTAACCAAGGAGCAAACATTTTGCTCTCAAAACTAATTAAAAGTTCTCAAGGAAAAAGTTTTCTTTAATAGTCAAGGCTTACAATGGCTTCAGTTTTCAAGAAAAGTATGATATTTTATAAATGAAAAATTTTGTGATTATCAAAGATCTCTTTTTTTTGTCCTACTCATATTCTCATGAATGGAGTATAATTGTGGATATGTGATCCATTTCTAAAACAGCTCTGCAAGGCAAAAAATAATAATAATAAAAATTAAAGATTTGATATAATAACAGTAATTATAGATCTAGAATTTTAAAACTTATATTTTTACATTCAGATTATTTTCCTTTCAGTTGAACTCCATCCACCTTGATCAATTTTTTTTTAAAGATTTTATTTATTTATTTGACAGAGACAGAGACAGCGAGAGCAGGAACACAAGCAGGGGGAGTGGGAGAGAGAGAAGCAGGCTTCCTGCTGAACCAGGAGCCCGATGTGGGACTCGATCCCAGAACCCTGGGATCATGACCTGAGCCGAAGGCAGTCGCTCAACCAACTGAGCCACCCAGGCGCCCCACCTTGATCATTTTTAATCCCTCTGGACATTTTCTACCATTCACGTCAGGTACAAATATCTGACCACGACTATTCCTTTTTCATCATGTATTAGAGACTTTTCTGTGTTTTTCTATTAATTTTTTTCTTTTTTATCTAGCTCTGTTATTTATTTCCATGATCAGAATTGCTTCTTTGTCTGCATTCATCAAATGACAACCTTCCTGTCCTTTAAAACACAGGGCATTATTCAGGCTCTCAATCTTGTAATTTTCTGAGTAGAGACAAGGTAACATGATCTTGTTTCTGATCTAAATTTAAGTAGTCTATTTCAATCCACAGTCTCTCACTTTGGCTTGAAAAAATGCTAATATGAAAAGCCTCAATATTCATGTTCTCCTTGAGCCAGTAATTCCACTTTTTGGACTTTCCTCTATGAAAATGTGTGCAAAGATTTTGTTAAAATGAGGTCTATAACATGGCGTTATTAAATAGGAATCATCAGAAACCAAATATTCAACAAATAGGAATGAGCTAAATAAATTATGATGGGCTGATTCATTAACTTGTAAAATGAAGTTATGAAAATAATTTTAAAATATCTGAGTTGAAAATGTGTATTAAATGAATCAAACTCAATGAAAATCTGTTCAGCATTATTCTACTTTTTAAAAATTTTAAGTTTTAAAAAACATATGTGTTCACAGAGAAAACTACAAAATATTTTATCATACTGTATCGTTTTTGCTTAATGGGATAAAATGATATTTTTTTTGTTTTCTAAATTTCCTAAATTATTAACAATAAATATATTTGTATGAAAAGAAAAGTTATTTAAAAATACATGTATTCTCACCTGGTTCCTTTTTTCTCTTTATGACAAGAGCTTTTATTTTTAACTAAGCCTTACTACTACATAAAGAACTCTTGATGATTTTCATCTCTTTTCTTGCAAAGGACATAAGCAATGTCATGGATGAATATTTCTGTGCATATTAATAATCTCAAGTCTACATTTGGGCTTACAACCTGAGAAAGAGAAACTGCAATCTTCTTAATTTTTATTTTAGTCATGTTTCATCATTATGAATAAAACCTTATCCAAAAGGATTTTCAGATTGTTTTCTAGACCTACCCACTTAGGGAAATGCCCAGAGATCAGCTCTGTTTGTTCCTCTGTCCATCAAATTCTTAAAGGCAAAGACTTTGTAACAAATTGCTTTTGTGTTCATTTTTGTATCCAGGCTTATGGATACTAGTATGTGTTTAATTAAATACATATTAAAAAATATGATAGATTTGTACGAACTTATTTTTGTTGCAGAATTATTAGAGAAAACTCATTTATAATGCCCTCACCCTGAATAATCAATTTTAATATTTTGGTTCATACATTTCTGGATACTTTTCTGCTAGAATTCTGTGTATAATATATTAAGTATTTTTATAGTGCTTAAAAATTTTAAACAGAAGGGTATTTTTAATTTTGTGTGGTGGAATCTACTTCTCTATTATTATTTTTATGGGAACTATTTAAAAATGATTTAACTATAAAATTATTTAAATGTATTACAAATAAGAATTAGGAGAACAACTGAATATATGAAATTGTACAAAATACTTTTCAGTCATTTCTGCTTTGTGATTCCCAAGGAGCTAGGAATTTTGGGTGAAATTAGGACCCCAAATATTAGAGGTCACATATCCCATCAGATTCCTTCTTTCTTTCTGAACAATTATAAAGAGGAGGCAACCTACTGTTGACAAGACACTTAAATTTGTTCACATGACAAGATCTCTTGTCTCTGTGAGCTATTTTAAGTGTTCTCAATGTTATGCAATTATAAATGCCCTTCACCATTAGGTTGAACATTCAATTAATCCAGTGTTCTCATTTTCCTTAGAACCATTATGCTAGAAAATACATTTAACTTTACCAACATTTTTCTGAACATGTAGGAAAAATCACACTTATAAAGTACAGTTAGGATGTTCTAATCTGTACTATCTCAGAAATAGCTACATGAAAATGAAGTGTTAGAATCCATTTTTATGTAATACAGGATTTCATAATAGGGTTTAGCTATAAATAGGTTAGCACCTACCTTATAGAAAATATATGAAATATTTGAACAGTGTCAAAATACTTTTTGCTAAGTGATAGGTGCTTGCTTAGAAAATTAGGCTCGACTTGCTCCAAAATGTTTCTCCAAATTAATAATTGAGTTTTTTCAAGCATGTAATTGTCACTTAATAACTCTGCAGCAGCACGCTCTTGGTGCTCTGGCCTTCTGAAAGAGTTAAAACAGCTTCCAAAACTAACTAAATTACTACCACATTATAGCTTATGCCTTGGGCGAAATCTGGATTATCATGTATCCCAATGACTAAGTTATGTACTGCCAGAGCCAATGATGGATAGTTAAGTTCCCTGTCTTTTCCCAGCTAGGCTATCTTGAAAGGAAACTCTGAGAAAAACCACCAATAAATCAGAAATTGCTTTTTTATAAAGAAATAAAAATTTTTATTGACCCATTTCCCATTTCCAATGTAATAAAATCAAATTTTATTATTCTTATATTTTACTTATCTTTGTAAGTGAAGTGTATGTGAATACCTATTTTGCTGAAAATTTATATGATGCCTGATACCATAGCAAAAAGTGTGTAAAAGGTTTCCATACTGGTTGTATATTTCATTGTAAAGGAGCGCCAGTGTAAATTACGACTAGAGTTGTAAAGATACTGCTGTCAATTTCCATCACATTTTGATGGTGGCAGTTATAATGATGATAGAAACATTTCACCAAATATTGCTTTAACTTTAAAGATTTAAGTTAAATTCTCCCCTAATTTAAATGTAATTAGCTTATAATATTTAATGGAATATAATACTTAGGAGTAAATAGTCTTTATGCCTTGAATGAACACAGTTTGAAATTAATTAAAGAGTTTAAATTCAAAATGTATTTCACATGAGGACTTCTCAGATTTTGCCAAAGAGTGTTACAGACCTACATTTCTAATTTCTGATTAATCATTCTTATGGATTGACCAGAAACCAAGAACTGAAAATATAAATACATTTTTAAAAGAGTATCACTTGTAAGTGTAATCACAAAAAAACCTAAATACCTAGGAAAAGATTTAACCAGATATATGCAGTTAAGTAATATCTTTATTAAGAAAGAGAGAGAGAGGGAGAGAAAAAGAGGGAGTTTTTTACCCATCCAGCAGGACCTGGAGCAACATTGTGTTTTGTTCTAGGTGGTCTAGGCGAATAAGAGAACAATTTCCTATCCAATGACTGTTTCAGGCAGCGGCTTGTATATACTTTGATGCCAGAGAGATTTGGATCATATCCAGGCTCCAGACTATGACAGCTACATGACAATGAACAAATTACCTACATTCTCTGAGCATTGTGCGTCTTCTATACATTGGGAATATCCTATCTTCCTCCCATGTGTGTAGGAAAGAACTGAGCTAGCAGATGCAATATGCCTAATGCAGTACTTTGGACATGATAGATATTGAATTGTAATTAGTGTCAGCCCTCTGCCTTTTTGCCTCATGTGACTAACGTGAGTTTTTTACACTAGTCAAGAAAATGCAATTTAATTAGAGAAAATGTGAAAACAAACCAGGATTGATACAAAATGCTATTAATATAGTAAATAAATACTAAGTAGGTAAGGAAGTAACTAGCATGTGAACATCCACAAGATTTATGACAGATACTATGTATAGGGAGTAACTTCGTAACTAGTCAGATATGCTGAAGGTAGAGTAAATACAGTATATAATAGAACAAACTTGACTTTTTATTCTAGGTAAAAAGACCAAGTCACAAATATGTGACCTCTGGGTCTCAATCAGCCACATGTTGATTACAATGAATGTGGTTCCATATGTGCCCTGCCCAAAAAGTGGAGATAAATCTCATGCCTGTTTTATAGGTCAATTAGCAGCTCCAACTGAAAGCAAGTGTAATTGCCCCTCTAGCTCTCTGTGAGCAGGTGTGTGTTGGCCATGGACGTACATGTTCCTTCTGTTGGGCCCTCTTACTCAATTCTGAAGGTCCCTATCAGCTCTTCTCTGAAAACATTAAAATATTGAAGAATTAATTCCATGATATTTTTTAAAACATATTCTAAATGAGACCTATAGAATATTAAAATCTTATGTAAGAAAGCAAAACATAGCATTAAATAAACACATATATGGGGCCTCTATGTGGCTAGTATATTTTGAAGAGAAAATACTCTTCATGATCAGATGTATTAGTCCTAAACACAAAAAACAATTTGGGGAAATTTTTGTAACATTCACAATAGAGATTTACTACTTATCAAATATTTTCATGTCCATAATGAGAAAGAAAATACCAATCTAAAAATAAACAAAAGTCTTGGAAAGTCTATTTCATACCATGACAAAGAATATCTTAAAAATTTTCAACTGAATTTGTTGTAAGATAGAATAGAAGTAAAGTACCATTACGAGTATCAAATTGGCAAATGCAAGGAATAATGGCAATACCCATTTTAAGGATTAGGCTTCTGGAAAATTCTTAGCACAACCTTTCCATTTGGCAATTTGGAAATGAATATCAAAAGTCTTAATAATATTTTATGAAGCAATTGCATATCTAGAAATGTATACTAAGGAAATGGTTAAAGTATTATTAAAATATTTAAATATAAAAGTGGCTCAGTCGGTTAAGTGTCTGCCTTGGGCTCAGGTCATGATCCCAGGGTCCTGGTATCTAGCCCCGCATCAGTCTCCCAGCTCAGTGGGGAGTCTGCTTCTTCCACCCCCACCCCCCTACTTGTGCTCTCTCTTCCTAGTTCTCTCTCTCTCAAATAAATAAATAAAATCTTTTTTAAAAAGTACTCCCCAAAGGTGTTTTTTTAATTATACAATTTTCAATTACTTGAAAGTACAAAAAATTGATCAGTTAAATAAGCTATTTCCTTGCCATGAAATACTATGCAGGTATTACAAATGATATTGTAGAAATTTATTTTGCTATACAAATACTTGATTACAATGTAGTTTTAAAAAGAATAAATAGATTATGATTTTATTTTATGCTAATCTGCATAGTATTCTCTACATGTTAGAGTGATTATTTCTTGGTGTTAGTATCATAATTATTGTTTTCTTCTTTTTATGTAGCTGTATTTGATTTGGGTTTTTCTAAAATATAAATCATTCATTCTTTTCCTCATTGATTTTACATGTTCTAACATATACCAAATTCTTATCCATAGGCAGTTTTTAGAGTTTCTATTCTAATTCCTCATATTTCTTGTCTATTTCTGAGCAAATAATACCAGGTAAAGAAAGTCTTCTTTCATTATTTTTTATTTTTAGAATATTTCTGTTCGCTTTCTGGTTCTTACTCTTCCAGATAACTTTATGGTTTCTTCACAAAATTTTAAGGAGTACAAAATATACGAACAAAGCATTTCATTTCTAATCTCATTAGAAAAGCATTATAAATACTGGTATCTTTGCAATATTTCCTCTCTTCATCTAAGTACATGGACTGCCCCTCTAATAATTCAGTTCCTCTTTGAATAAGTTTGTGACTTTCATATTTTTTCTAGAATATTTCTTATAATCCTGTCATCCATTTAAAAAAATGTTTAATTCATACTGCTATTGTGAATGCAATCATTTACCTTAACATTCCTAACTCATCCTAATGGGTGATACATTTGGTTGTATCTTGAAAAGGAGGGAGATGTTGTGATGATTTAAGTAAATATACTCATTTAAAAATGAAGAATTAAATCTGAGAAAGTTATTTGCCCACAATTATGTACGGCTTACTGCCTAATGATAGTAGATCACCAACATCTGCCCTCACAACTTTTCATAAAATAAATATAATCATTAATATATAACTAATTCCTAATTGAAAAAGATAAAACAAACCATGCTGTAATTATATATATTTGCAATCAAGCGTATTCAATAATTTCTTAAGCCATCTTTGGTAATCAAGAACATCTTAAGGTGACTTATTTTCAGTTTTGTTAGTCTGAAGCTGTTATAAAAATGTAGAGAATTATTACTATATCAATTTTAGGAAAAGAGATATGTGTGGCCAGAGGGTGGAGAACCAAAAGGCCCAAAAAGGCAAGAAATTCATTTGGCTTGCTGGGAGGCCATCAGTTGCTCAGCATAGCCCATGAGCTGCCAGCAAGTGTCATAATGAAACATGCCAATGCTTCCCAGAGCCTTAAGCTGCAGACATCTTTTTCATCTGGCTTCCCATGGAATTTTGAATAGACCAGGGCAAGACAAATTGTTCGAGCCTTTGTGTTTCCTTTTGATTGTTAATGCAGTTGTTACATTAACAAAGAAAGACCTTTTATGTAACATAAAGCACTTTTTTTGTTACTTTCAACTAATGTTTTATTTGTTTTAAAGGCACTTCAACCTAAATTGAATATAGAGAGCCCAGAGTGCAACTGAAGATATAATTTTGTCCAATTGCCAATTAACCAGGAGTTAAAAGCACTTGAGTGGAGAACTGGCCAAACCCTCCAGTCAGAGAAAAGGGGGCACCCTTCTTTATCATATAAATGAAGACATTTCCCATTGAAGAAAAGAAGTCAGAAAATGAATAGGCATTATTTTCACATTACCCAGATCATTTAATTTTTTTTTCTCCTGTCTTACAAAACTTGTCAAAGAACAAGTGGATGACATTGGATGTGTGTGTGTGTGCTGCTGGGAACTTAACTATCACCATGATTTAGGGATTCTTCTATAGCAGGGCGTATCTTTTCCTCCAATGCTTTGAAAATTCAAGCAGATTCTATTACCTCTCCTCAGTCATAGTCATTGCATTTTAGTCTCCTTACTTAATGGGCTTAAATTTAGCAGAGATATTATTTCCGAGTTCAAGGAGAAACAGTCTCTGTCAGAATGTGGTTTTTCATTTGCATAGAAATAAGTTGATTTTAACAATGGTTCACAAGCACAACAAAAACTTTGGGTAAAGTGAGATGTCATCTTCCACTAGGGGATGAAGGTGACCACAGTCTTATTATAATTCCAGATATGATTCATATTCTGCCTAAAGCAGCTCGTGTCTTGTCTGCCATTAAACTCTGTTCTCATAGAATCAAAGAAGCATATCTTTCCAGTGTCATACCAGCTGTAGGGGTTTCACTTGTCTCTTGGGCACTTGAAGTATATTGTCGAACTTAAGAATTTTTTGGAAAAAGTCCAAAGCGATGGGATAAAGGTAGAAGGTTTAATATATGTACCAATGTCCTTTGTTTTCAGATAGCATACTGGAGATAATATGGCTATCAGTCCGTGCAGGTCTGCTGAAAAGGCCAGCAAAGGATGACAGGCAGTTGCTTCCAGTTGCATACAAATGAAGACTGATGTTGCTGTCTTATCAAGCTAACACTTAGAGTCTCCTTTCTTTTTCTTCCCTTCCCAGATTTACCCACAGTGAACCACCAAGCTCTCTGGTGACTATGGGCTGTGTTGTTCTGTCTGCTACCCCTCTGCCCCAGCTTCTCTGCATCCATTAAACATGGGCTCTTATGGAAGCTGACATTGTGTCTTGCCTTAGAGCCTTCTGGGGCTCCTTTTGCCCACCTTGTCTAAAGTAATTTCATTTTTCCTGCAGTACAGCAGCTGGTTATGCATCCTTTTGTCATCTATCTGCCACACATTAGCACAAGTTCCGTATTTCAAAGGAATAAAAAAGTGACTTTACTGCTAATAGAAAGGCTGTATTCCAGGAATTCATTTGTAGAGAATCTACCTGGAACTTAAGAATTTTTAGAACATGGCTCAGAGCTTACAAGACACTTCTATGTTAGCCTTATTTTTGTGAAAATCTTCATCCTCACCATCATCATCATCATTACAGACATGTAATGGAGCATTGACTTTTTTTTTTTTTTTGAAGACACTGAGCTAAGGACATTACCAGAATTATCTCATGCAGTTTTCTCCCTCATAAAAAAAACATAACAGGTGAGAGGAGGAATGATGAGAAAACTTGTAATTAGTGCACATAAGTATCTTTCCTGGAGTCATAAAAAAAATTGGTAAGTGTGGAAGACAAAGCTATGTGCTGATCACTAAGTCATCTTTTGAGTTGTTAGAAATAAAAATGAAATTACTAATGGAAGCAACTGTTCTCTTTTTTTATGTACCTAGGTTTTCTCCTCTTGAAAATGCATATAATAGTAATACTTTATCCATAACCTTGTTTAATATTCAAATGAGTTAATACATTTAATATGCTTACAATATTTCCTGGCCCATAGTAAACTTAGCTGTTTTGCTGGTTTAGTTTGGAACGTATAGCTATAATGAGGTACTTATCTCTCAGATATCCAAAATAGAACACTAGTCACCAGAATCTTCTCTAAGTAACATATTTTAAGTGTTATTAATTACTTTTCATTCTTTTATTCATTTACTACACATTTTTGAGTGTCTTTGATTAATTCAGTTTGGGCACAGATTTTTCTTTTTTTTTTTTTAAGATTTTATTTATTTATTTGACAGAGAGAGAGACAATGAGAGAGAGAACACAGACAAGGGCACTGTGAGAGGAAGAAGCAGGCTTCCCACTGAGCAGGGAGCCCGATGGGGGGCTCGATTCCAGGGTCCTGGGATCATGACCTGAGCTGAGGGCAGCCGCTTAATGGCTGAGCCACCCAGGTGCCCCGGGCACAGATTTTTCTTATGAGTGCATTTGCTCTCTACATATCTTTATGGTCAGACTTATTTTCGCCATCGTTAGCTCAACTATACCTACAGAATGGTGCATAATTTTGATAACGCCTCCTTAAATGAATGTTACACTGGCCACATCAGCAATAATTGTCATCTTATAGAGGTTAAAGTATTATTAAAAACTTTGTGTGATCATCAAAGTCTTCAGCAGGATTTAAATCAAATTACTTAGCATCTGAAGTATCTTTGCTTTGAGAAAGCACATGGCTAAAATATTCTGAGCTTACATTATTCTGATTTATTTTGTTGGAGACAAAGAATGAACCAGATGTGAATGACTTTGAATGGAGAGTAGCTTTAAGATATATCAGAATGTAGCAGAGCTTCCAATTTTGCTTACAAATCCCAGTGTTGCTGACAGCATCAAACATTCTGGCAACTCACGTTGAATCTAATGTGGATATTTATGTGGAAGAAAAAGGTACAATAACACAGAGAGATTATAAAATATAGGGAGCATTTTTAATGAGTAAGATGACTGCTCTCTTGTGGACAAAACAATCCATTCCAACAATTTTACTCTGACATATACCTTTTCTTTATAGTAATAAAAGTGGAGTGTTAAATACTAATTTATACAGAACCATTTCTATTAAGATTAATATGAAAATGTTATTTAAAACATTCACCATAGGGGCGCCTGGGTGGCTCAGCACCCAACTCTTGGTTTCGGCGCCAGTCATGGTCTCTGGGTCATGGGGTCAAGCCCTCTGCTTGAGATCCTCTGCCTCTCCCTCTCCCACTGCCCTTCCCTCCGCTCACGTGCACTCTCTCTCTCAAATAAATAAGAAATAAAAAATAAAGATAAAATATTTACCCTAATCTTCCTTACCATCACTTATTTTTTATTAAACTACTTATGTATTAATCTTCATACTTTGAATAAGTAATTATTTGAGATAAAAAGAATATTGCCATGCTTAGATTGATGAATAATCCTTTAAATTTCCTTTTTTGTGTGTTTCACCCAATATATTTATGTTTCAGACTTGAAATAAAATTAGCTCAAATAATATGATTAATAGAAATTTGAGTGGTTTTGGAAAATTCTCAACCATTTTCCCTTCAGTATTGCCTCTTTCTTTTGAAACTCTGATAAGGTGGATTTTAAACATTTTATTTCCAATGTCTATTGGCAATTTCCACTTCCTTTCCACTCCCACTCCTACTGAATTTTGCTTAATTTCTTCCGATAAATCTTTCTGTTTAATAATTCTCTGTTCAGCTGTGTCTCATCTTCTGTTTAATCTATCTGCGGAGGCTTCTCTTTTAATTTCGACAATTGCAGTTTTCATTTCTGGAATTTTTGATTCTCTTTATATACGTCTCTTCTTTCTTAATAATCTGTCACCTCATATGCTACCTCACATTGTTATACATAACTACTCTACACAGCAGTTGTTTATTCTCTGACACTTTCATCCTTGAAATTCCTTTGTGGGCCTGGTCTGTTGCTAAAGTCTGTGCGGACACTCTTGGTGGCTTGACTCCCTGTATTCTTGGCAATACTTGTGAACTCATGTTTCTTATTCTCAATCTGTGTGAGTAGTGAATAGCTATATTGGAAATGTCCTCTTCAAGAAAAGTTTTATGTCCACTTGTGCTAGAAGTCAGAATACTTCAAGTCAAATTATTTGAAGGAGGATAATGGCAGCACTTTATTCTTCTTCAAGTGCCTTCCCATAATGTGGACTCTCAGGCTAGTTCTCACATGGCTCTTGGCCAAGGCTCAGTGTTCGTGTTGGAGCACCATCAGCAGCATTTGTGATCAGTCAGGCTTGGCTCCCTAGCTTCCTTATTGCTGACCACTACCAAATCCAGTTTGGGCTCACAGTTGGTTTCTTATTTTATTTGTCTTTGGGGGAGGTCCCTGGAGATTTTCCTACTAGTTCTATGTCTCTAAGAATGAGGGCAAATGAAGGATTTCCTGGCCTCCATTTGTTAGAGAATCCTTCCATAAAATCACATCTATTGGTTTAGATCCATTAATCCCCTGTGAGCCATTGGACACTATACCCTACTGAATGACTATGCCAAAAAGGCCAGTCCTTCTGCAGGACCAATTTTTTCATGCCTTTTCTTGCCTGGGTCTCTCTTTCTCTTTGCCCCATTCACCCATGTCCCTTGTGGTTGAGACTGTGTGAGTCATGGCAACACACTATGGACTAGTGGAGACTAGTTCTTCAATAATCATCATAAAGCGATATTTCTGTTTCAACCCATTCCACTGGCCCACCTTTCCTTGGAATTAAGTTTCCGTTGGTGTTGTGGTCTAAGCTAGATGTGCTGACATTAGCATATCACAATATCACTTTGTACTTCACACAAAACACATTACGTACCAAAAAGTACAAGCCATGTATTTATTTTTGGAATAGAGAAGTGCTTGAACTTTTGCTTAGGTTATGTTCTGTTTCCATCAGGATAGAAAGAACAGCACATATACAGCAAGGATGAAGGGAAATTTCTAGAATTCTATTTAGGAAAATTGAATTTAAACTTAATAAGGATGTCATATTGATTTCATGTTTAATCATATACATACAGAGTTTTTTCTTTTTTTTCTTTTTTTGTGGCCTCCTGACAGGAAAAAAAAAAAAAAAAGCAACCAGTAAAATGTAAAGACAGCCCTATTGAAATTACCTAAGAGAAAAGCAATTATTTATGAGTCTCTGTAGAGATTTTCAGAATCCTCCTTCCTCTTCTTAATTTTCTAAAATTCTAAAGACATTAGTTTTGTAAACCGCATCACATCTTGATAAAATAGAGTTTAATAAAAAGAGACATGATACGTTTCTCTAAGGAATGGTAACAAATGAGATATAAGTTAAATCTATCTGAGAATAAAATAAATAATGAAATGCCTCTCAGAATACAAAGGAAATGAAAAATAAGTATTTTTGTAGCAATTTATAACATTGAATAAGTAAGAAAGAGAACCATCTTTAAATAAATGCGTGCTCTTTTATTTATTTTTTTTAAGATTTTATTTATTTATTTGAGACAGAATGAGAGAGAGAGAGAGCTCATGAGAGGGGGGAGGGTCAGAGGGAGAAGCAGACTCCCTGCTGAGCAGGGAGCCCGATGCGGGACTCGATCCAGGGACTCCAGGATCATGACCTGAGCCGAAGGCAGTTGCTTAACCAACTGAGCCACCCAGGCGCCCCAATGCGTGCTCTTTTAAAACAACATCCATGATACAGAGAGAGTACATCTAACTTCTTGTCTCAAATAGCATTCCAGTACCTAAACTGTACAGAGACATCTTTTCAGACATATTCATATTTCCATTGGACATTTTTCACAGTGTAAGTCAATATACAGCATTTTATATTACTCTCTATAGGACCAAAAGGTACAACTGAGGAAATAATGCAGCTTCATTTCTTTCCCTAGAATGTCTGGTACCTTCTACCGAGGTTGTGTTTCCTCCCATGACTGGTGACCTTACAGAATAATGGTAACTACCATGGGGATACAGAAACTAGTATGGTGCTGTTAAAGCCAGAGAAGCCAAAATACATTTCATTCTTTCATTTCCAAAGAGTTTATGACCTGCAGAGGTAAGTGTATTTAATCATATGAATGGACTTTAGTGCTATTGAAATGGATGGTAAATCACATGCAGGGGGAATACAAAATCATGAAAGACAGGGGCTTGAGAAACTTGAAATTGAGACATCAGATAAAGGTTGAACTTTCAACAGAGACAAGAACTGTTGATGAAACCCTGAAGTAGTTTCGCAGAAGTCCATGAAAGTGGCAGAAGGGTTAATCTGTGTGAAATATTGTAAAGTTACAAATAATGATGACTGTAATGTTTGACGAGGGATTGGCTGTTTGTAGGCCATAGGAGACATTGATAAGAGGCGTGTGGGTAAATGGTGAGGGTGGAAGCCAGGTAGGAGCGAGCTACAGAGGGAAAGGGAGGTGGGAAGGTAGAATGTGTGCCCGTGTATGCAACTCTTGAGAAATTTGAGTCTCATTTAAAGCAGAGAAACAGCATGACAATAAGAATGCAGAGTTAATAAGAGCTAATTTCATTGATACAGTCAACAAATATCAGTTAGGTGTCTTGTGTTCCAGGCTGTTGTGCAGGTAATGGGAATACACTACTGAACAAAATGCAGAAAGCCTGTCTTCACATGAAGCTTGCATTCTAGTGACTGGAGACAGACAGTAACTAGGTGAGTGAATAAAACACATAATATTTTATCTGGTGATAAGTGTTAATGAGGAAAACAAAGCAGAGAATCAGAGAAGAGTGATAGGAAATGACAGTTGAGACTGGGGAAATGTCTCACTGAGAAAGAGGCTTTTGAATAAAGACCTGAAGGAAATGAGAGAGCCACCTTGCAGATGTTGGAGAAGAGCATCGCAGTGAGAAGGAAGTTCACGTGCACAGTCCCTGAAGAGCCAGTGTATCTGCCATGTTCCACCAACAGAAAAGCAGCTAATGTGCCTGAGTGGAGGGGAGAGTAAAAAGGGAAATCAGACAGATAATGAGGCACAATGCCGGCAGACCCCTGAGTCACCGTGGAGGATTTATCTTTTACTCTGAGACAGGGAGACGCTGGAGAAGTGACCCATCAAGACATATATTTAAACAGAATCCCTGGGACTGTGGTGTCATGAATGCTCTCCTGAGGCAGGGACAGAAGTCAGAAGATCAGGTAGGAAACTGTCTCAGCAACTGAAGGGAGAGAGCATGGTGCTGAGACCAAACAATGCTTGCTGGGTTGGTGAGGAGTGATAGAATTCTGGATCTATTTTTAAGGTGGTGCTAACAGGATTTGCTGATAGAATGGATGAGACTTTTGAGGGAAAAGGAGTCAAAGGTGGACATGAGGTGTTTAGCATCAGAAGTGGAAAGAATTGAGTCATCATTAAATAAGATGTGGATGGGTGAGGGGGAAGCAGGTTTGGGAAGGGAATAGGCAATATCTGGAGCTCAAGGTTCGTTCAGTCGAAGATGACTATTAGACATCCATTGGAAGACATCAATTTGACCATTCTTGGGTAGGAGGTTAAGAGGGTTGAGGGCTGGGGTATAAGTGTAAGAGTTCTCAGGTTGTGTATTGCATTGGAAGCAATGAAATTAGATGGAAGCACCTAGGGAGTAAGCACAGATAGAAAAGGTCAGTAACTGACCAAGATTGTACAGAACTGAGGGGTTAACACATGAGAAGGAAGCAGCAAATGAACGTGAATAGGAATAACCAAAAAGGCAGGAGGGGAGTCAGATGAAGAAGTGTGTCAAAAAGGGCAGAAAGGGGGCACCTGGCTGGCTCAGTCAGTGGAGCATGCAACTCTGGATCTCGGGGTTGTGAGTTCGAGCCCCACACTGGGTGTAGGATTACTTAAAAAAAAATTAAAGACAATTTTTAAAGGGTAGAAAGGATTAATTATATCAATTGCTGCTGCAATGAATCAGATAGAGACTAAAAAATGACAGTGACTTTAGTGACTCGGATGTTACCTTCATCCTTGAGAAGGGCAGAGGTCAGAAAAATGCAAATTAAAACCCTATAATGTTGTAAACAGAAGAGATGGGCTTTAAAAAAAATCTGTCATCATCATTCACAAACTCTTGAAACAGTGGATAAAATTGAACATTGCTAATAAGAATAAACCATGATAAACTTTCAGGAAGACAATTTCTCATTATTTTGTAAATGTGGAGACGAGCATACATGAGCCCCCTGCACTCCCCCTCTCGTTATATACTCCAGGGAAATGCTTGCAAACATTCCCAGGAGACAAATACAAGAGCCTTTGTAACTGCCTCTTCTTAATAGTCCCAAACCGGAAACAATGCAAATGTTCACTGAAAGGAGAATGGTTAAATAAATTGAGGGTAAATTTACACAAAGAAACAACGATCATCAGAGAATGAATTGATTATTTATAAGAAACAACATAGATGATCCTCAGAATGATAATATTAAGGAAAAAAGGCCAGTCTCATAGAATAGTTCATATTGAGATATATTTAACAAATTTAGTAAGGTAAAAAGTATAAACTTTAAGGTTGTAAAATTACAAATAAAGCAATGAAATTATAAACACAAAATTCATGATAGGGTTTTCACCAAGGTAAAAGAGAAGTTATTGGAACTGGAAAAGCACACAGAGAAAATTTGAAAGATAATGGTAATGTTCTATTTCTGAACCTGCATAATGAGTACATAGACTTAAGACGATTATACCTCACAACCTCCACACATGTTACAAACATAAATTTGTATCTACTCAATATTTTTTATTTTTCTTATTTTTTTTAAAGATTTTATTTATTTATTTGACAGAGAGAGACACAGCGAGAGAGGGAACACAAGCAGGGGGAGTGGGAGAGGGAGAAGCAGGCTTCCCACTGAGCAGGGAGCCCGATGCGGGGCTCGATCCCAGGACCCTGGGATCATGACCTGAGCCGAAGGTAGACGCTTAACGACTGAGCCACCCAGGCGCCCCTACTCAATATTGTTTAAATAAGAATAAGTAATAATGTATTAATTGCCATTATTCATAAAATAGATATAATTTACATATACAATTCCCTATCTTATATAATCTCATAGTTTCAGGTAGTTCTTCTTTGTTACATTATAATAGTTATAATTTTACCTTAATCTACATAAATCGTTCGTTACTATCCCCCCATTAGCTAATAAAGTCCACAAAATCCAAAGCTGTGCTTTTTAACCCTCTTTTTATCATCTGTATAGCATTTAGTAGACTTTAAATAAATATTGCTGCACATATATTTTGCATATATATTTTACTTTATATAGATTAGATGTTAATGAAGGGATGAATGAAAATACTAACTTGTGCAACACACTCATCTTAAAATTCCTCCTGATTGATGACTCTATGCAGTATTTTAGGGCTTAAAAATTAAATTGTTTGCTTTGATCAATATGACCTTCATCTCTCCATAACACAATGTAGTTCAAGTACATGTAGAAGTTTTTATAGATCCTGCCGAGCGAAGCAATGCACTATCCATCCACCTACTCATTTATTCAGCAATTCTTTGCCAAGCTACCATGTCGTGGAGGTCCAGGTTGGACTCGCCTGTGACACAGCAGTGCACCATGCAGACAATGGTCCTGCCTTCGTGAAGCTCGTTTTGAAGGAGAAGAGATAAAACATAAACAAGTAAATGGATGGGGAAAGTTCAGTAAGTGTCCAATGTGGTAGGAAAAAATCAACAAGGCAATGAGACAAAAAGAGCCTGAGAAGTCCAGCGTGGGAGGGCCTCTTCCAGCTGGGTTTTTGGAAATGCCTACATTTGAGGTCAGACCTGAGTGAGGAAAAGGAAGCAGCCATGCAAACAAGGAGAAATACAGCTCAGACAGAAGAGCTACGAAAAATGTGGCAAGAATAGCATGGTGGATTCAAGGAACGGTAAAAGGCCATATGGCTAGAGCAGTCTTAGTGACAACAGTCAAGGCAAGGGTGGTACGAACAGAATGGACTGTGTAGGTCTTACAGACCTGATTCAAAATTAGGAAGATGTCCCAATTGCAGTGAGATGCCACTGAAGCAGTTAAGTAGGAAAATGACATGCACGGAAGGGACTCCAAGGGCACAAGAGAGAAAAAGTACTAGAGTCACATTTTTGGGAAAAGAGTATCAGAGTGACAATAAATCTTGGTTTGCTGGAGATTGTCCTGGTTTATCCATGTTTTCCCAGAAAAATTATTGATATTTCCCATACATTTTCCACTTTTTTTTTTCTGTTAATCAATTCACATATTTGCTAAGCTTTCTAAAATACTTGTTAAAACTCTAAAATTTTAACACAAAGCACAAAGCATTTTCCTTTCATTCTCTCTCTCTCTCTCTTTTTTTTTTTTTACAAAATCTGGAGAATAATTTTGATTAGAATGACTTAGGCATCACTCCACCTGGATATAAAAATGATACTTTGTACTCGACCTCTTTCTCAATGCTTCTGCAGTGTTAGGATTTTCTGATTATATTATTTCACATTAGGTTCAGACTTATGAGACAGTTCATAACCTGCTTCAAGAAATTATCCAAATGGGCTATATATCATCTTTATTATCCTCACAGTTGCTGCTGAATTGTTTGGATAGGAAAGAAGTATCAGATTCTTTTACTAGCTTGGACAAAAGTGGAAAAGCAATAAAATGCCCAGAAAAGGACCACAGAGGAGCAATAAAGTTGTGATAAAAATGACTAGGATTTTGTTATTCATATTTGCTGTTTGGCATCCGGTGCTTAGAAACAGACAAGGGGGCCTTATTTTATAGACGATAAATTATTCAAAACCATTGGGTTGTAAAAGTTAAACCTTGAAGTACTAGGAATTTTTTCTTTTCTGTTTCTTCTCTTCCTTACTTTCCTTCACTACTGTGGAGCTAGGGCTTTAACTATTTAAAATGGAATCTGAAAAGGAAAAGCAAATACAGCATGAAGTAGCCTACTTCCACCACAGCAATGAAAGGCAACAAAACTGTAGGCATTAAAATCTAGAGTATTTAAAAATCTCAGAAATCCAATCCAGCTGAAATTTTCTAGGAACCAAGCCACACACTTGCTCTTGGCAATTTTAGATGTTTTGCTATTTACATATCCACTGCAGTCAGAGTTACATAACTTTTCTTCTGAGTTTTTAATATTGTGTTTTTATCATTATAGTCTAAAATATAAAACTTAATAGATGTAGGATCTAAAACACAAGTTATGTGGAAATAAACTGTGAACAGAGTTGTAAGCACAAGAGGATATTATAAATATCACACTTAGCTTGCACATCCTACAAATAACCCTTGGATTTTGCATGGAAATAATTGTTCTATTCCCATTTCAATCCATTGGCACCACCATTTTCCTCCTGAGAAGGCACCTCTTCAGAACTCTCATTTAGGTTCTGGGATGGCTTTGCCATTTGGAAATCAACTGACTGTCAATCTACAGTAGGCATTATCTTTCTAAAACATTTTTTCTGATCAGGTCATTGCTCTCATCTAAAAGAAAATTAAACATCAATAATATCCAGTTACCCACAAGGTAAAACCTCTTACTTTGTTGTATATAATAAAATATCATCACAGACCAGTCATTCTACCTTTAACTCCTACTACTACCCCCCAGTCAACACCAAGTTCAGTCACATGCACCTTGCATACACCATACTTTTGCTCTTTTATTTCTTTTCCGAAGCTTTAATTTTAAGACCAAAGTAAATGCCCTTCTTTCTTTGAAGCCCTGTATGACTGTGAACCCCAGGGAAGAATGACTATCTCTCCCTGCCATAGCACCAAAATTCAGGGAGGTGGCACTAGCCTTCCTTGCGCACTCTTCCTGCATTGGTGGCCTCAGCTTTGTGACAGCATGAATCCCCAGGACCACACTGTGTGGAGGAGACACTGTTCCTGCCTCCCTACTGTTAGAGCCCTTGAGACTCAGAAAATGAGCGTTCCAAAAGTTAAACAGGACTATCAGGAGAGGGAGCTGCGATTCACCCTTATCAGTTCCCACTAACTCCAAGTCCTGCGCTGTTTCCATTGTGCGGTCCTACCTATCATACTTTATTACGGTTCTTTTTATCATCACCTCAGTAGGCTCACTTAACGTTTGTGGCTGCAAACAAAGGCCCACGTAGCTATATGTGAAATATTCAAAGTTCCACGTTAATCTCCAAAGTCCAGTGTAGGTTTTAGCCCAGGACCCTGCAGCCAGCTCAGCAAGCATCAGTCTTGGCACTCCCAGGCTAAAGCTAAAAGCGCCGAGTTCCACCAGTCCCTTGTCTCCCTCCAGGCCGGCAGCCTGTGAGCCTCAGGATTCCCCAGGATCTGCTGGGGCAGAGCTGGCCAGAGGCGGGCCTGCACAGGATCTGCCTGGACTGGAACAGGAAACTTCCTGTTGGCTAGTTATCCCTCCCCAAACCTCCCCTTTTAAGAAAGTTTTCCAGGCAATTCTACACCCTCCACCTGGGCAGAGAGGAGGGGAGGAGCATGATAATTTGTGGAACCCAACTGGTGTTGGGTGATTGGGGGTGGCCCACTGTAAAAATAGCAGTCGCTCTTTCTCGAGGCCAAGGCCCACACCCACCCAGGGGCATCCTCATTGGCCTGCACTCTGTGCCCCATCCTCTTGCCTTGGGGGCGCACGTCTGCTCTCTTGTTTTCTCTTGGCTCACTAAGTTGCTGAGCTTTTTCACATAAGACCATACGGGTGAGGGGAAGAAATAAAAAAAAGTCTTTGTGTTTCAATGTTTCTGAAAAATGTGGCCCTCTAGGGACACCTGGGTGGCTCAGTCAATTAAGCGGCTGCCTTCTGTTCAGGTCATGATCCCAGGGTCTTGGGATCGAGTCCCGCATCGGTCTCCTTGCTCATTTGGGGGAGTCTGCTTCTCCCTCTGCCTGCCACTCCCCCTCTCCCTCTCTGACAAATAAATGAATAAAATCTTTAAAAAAATAAAAAGAAAAGAAAGACGTGGCCCTACAAACCTAAGGTGGGAGCCCCTCGCGCCTGGGCCTAATGGTGGCAATGCCCTCAGCTAGACCCTGATTGCAAAGACTGGGCTTTATTCATCTTTTTACAGTCCCTGGAAAAATTAGGGACTAAATGATTATTTGTAAATGAATTTTAATGAGGTAAAATATGTTTTCTATTTTAATCATCATTAACAGAAAAGTTGTATTAACCTCAGAGACACATACATAGCAGATGTATAATTTCGGATAAGTGTCACAGTCAATTAAAAATTCACATGCTGCTATCTCTGACTCATAGGCCTTGTAAATTAATGGTGTATTTGGGTCATTTTCTTCCTCTTTTTTCTATTTTCTTTTGTAAATTTTACCAGTATGAGTGTTAACTGACAGTGCTCAAATCACAATTCCACATGTCCAGATATGTTTGTTACTCAGGCAACACAAAAAGATACAGAAGACTGATGTACCTTTAAAAACTGTCCATTTTTAAACATACTGTGTCACGAACTTCTTACACTTATCCGTTGCAACCCAGGAATTCATTCCTTTCTTCATTTAACAAACGCTGAGCACCTATTATGTGTTAGCCACTGAGAGTTCAGCAGTGAATATTCAACTTTCCAACTGATTTCTATCATTACACTCCCCCCCTTACAGTCCATTCTTCTCAGAGCAGCCAATATGGGATTTTAAAAACATAAATCAGAAAATGCCATTACCGTATTTAAGCCCTCTAGTGGCTTCCTAATATGCTAACCCAGGCTCTTGGCTAGCACTTACTAGATCCTTCCGATCTCTGGTCATTTTTGGTCAGTCCTTGGTTTGTTACCATTTATTCACCACTCTCCAGGACACTGTAGTCTTTTCACCCTGTTTCTACCTCAGGGCCTTTGTATGTGAGGTTCCTCAGCCTGCAGGCTCTTCTCCCAAACTGTCACAAAACCCCAGGTCCTCACCATAACATCACCTCCTCAGAGACTTACTCCATCCACACATTGAAAGTCGCTCTCCATGGCATCTCAGTCACTCGGTAACAAATCCTGCATTCTGCATAGCAATCACGCCTATACGACAGTATCTCACTTATTTACAAATAATTTCATGTGAATGCCTTGTAGTTTCTTCTACACCTGCCTTATTTCTAATTCCAGACAAGGGAGTGTGTGGCCATGGAGGCAATGAAATCTGCCATTGCACTTGCTTAATAAATAAAAGCTGAGTTGAAATCTTCACACTGAGATGAGATTAAGGAAGCATTTTACAAAAACAGGCTATGATTCTACCACCAAAACTTCGGAAACTGGTATGTTATATAGTTAATTGATTTCAGATCCACTTTTCTAATTTAAGTTACCTTGAATATGGGGTTCTTTTTTTTTTCTTGTAGTTTCTTTGTTTTGATGTCTTCATCTTGAGGTATTAAATGCTTGTTTAGTTATTACTTGAGAATATCTATCTATATATTTTTAATTATATAGGATGTAACTGAATGTACATTTGAAATATCATTACCTAACTTTCAAATGTAAAGCAGGCTGCTGAAGATCTCTAGTATACATTTAATGTTATCTGTTATGGTTTATTAAGAAGACATATCCTGAGGGAAGGTGGCAGAAATACTCAAAGGCATACAATGTGCTAAGATTGTAAAAGTGAAAATAGTTTTACCTGGTTTTCTCAGGAGGGTGTTACGTTTTGAATTTAGTTGCCCTTGGTTATATGCTTTTTTTCTTTATGTTTGTAATCTTTAACTTATGGAATGTTATGTTGCTTTTTCTCAAAATACTTTCCATAAGTACTTGTAGTAATTAGTCGTGGATGATCCATATCTTCCTATCTAATCATGTTTCTGGGTTTCTTTTTGAAGAGTATACTGGCCTACACATCTTAGAAAAATACATAAAAAAGTAAAATAACGTATCTCAAAACTACCAAAATAGTTAGCAGCTTCATTTTTGGAAACCATTTATGTATGAGAGCTGATGGAAGTTTTTTTTTTTTAAAAAAAAAAAAACAATGTATCGTTTAAAACCTCCAGGTAAATTTCTGTATTGGCTCTGTTCAGGGGCTAGGGCTGCAGCAACAATGGACTACAAACTGGGCGCTTCAATAACTGAGATTTATGGTCTCACAGCCCTGAAGGCTAAAAGTCCCAAATCAAGGGATCAGTGGGATTGGGTCCTTCTGCAAGGGAAAGATCTGCCTCAGGCTTCTCTCTTTGGTTTTTAGATGGCTGTTTTCTGTCTTGTAACTTCTCTCTATGCATTTCTGTGTCCAAATTTCCCTTTTACTAAGGACACCAGCCCACTCTAATGACACTGTAACTTGATTACTTCTGTGAAGACATTGTCTCCAAATGAGGTCACATTTTTAGTTACTGGGGGTTGGGATTTAATATGTGAACTTTGAGCATACACAAGTTAAGCCATAACAGTAGCCTGTTGCAAAGTCCTTGTTTTTAACATCAACTGAATTTTCTTAGATGATTAATAGGATTATGCTATTTTAAATATATTTCAAATTAATTGATATTTTATTCCCTCCATAGCTTCAATATGAAAATAGAAACAAAATTCCTGCTAACACACTGACTTTCTAAATGGTCCTATATGGCAAGAATATTTGTTGAAGAACATTTTTTCCAATAACAATATGCCATGAAAAAGGTTATATGTCAATAAGGGTACACATACATACAGACATATAGATACATACATATATAGGGATACATATAGATATATATTTTGTTTTAACAATTGCCTAATATATATGCACACACATATATAGGCATGTATACACATAGAGGCATATATTGTAATGTTAGTAACTGAATACTTATTTTTGTTATGTTAACTATGAAATTATTAATAAACATATAGTAATTTGTATAATGAATAGAGGTTTATAATAATAAATTATTTATATGTCCTACTCACACTTAAAAAAATAGATTGGAGCACCAAGGTGGCTCAGTCAGTTAAGTGTCTGCCTTCAGCTCAGGTCATGATCTCAGGGTCCTGGGATTGAGGCCCATATTGAGCTCCCTGCTCAGTGGGGAGTTTGCTTTTCTCTCTCTCTCCCTCTGCACCTCCTCCCTGCTCATTCTCTCTCTCTCTCTCTAAAAAATAAATAAAACCTTAAAAAAAAAAAGCCACAAAGAACAACCTGATTAAAAAATGAGAAGAGGACTTTATGAATAAACATTTTTCCAAAGAAGACACACAGATGGCCAACAGTCACACAAAAAGATGCTCAACATCACTCATCATCAGGGAAATGCAAACCAAAACTACAATGAGATACCTCCTCACACCTGTCAGATGGCTAGTCTCAAGAAGATGAAAAATAGCAAGTGCTGGTGGAAATATGGAGCAAAGAGAACCCTCGTGCACTGTTGGTGGGAATGTAAATTGGTGCAGCCACTGTGGGAAACAATATGAAGTTTCTCCAAAAAATTAAAAATAGTAATACCATATGATCTAGCAATTCTGGATACTTATCTGAAAAAAACGAAACACCAATTTGAAGAAATATATGTGCCCCTATATTTATTGCAGCATTATTTATATGGAAGCACCTAAGTGCCCATCAATAGATGAGTGGGTAAAGATGTAATTATATATTTTGCACGTGTGGATGTGTGGAATGGAATGTTATTCAGTCATAAATAAGAATGAGATTTTGCCATTTGCAACAACATGGATGGACCTAGAGGGTATTATGCTAAGCTACATAGGCCAAACAGAGAAAAACAAATATGTAGAATCTTATATGTAGAATCTGAAACAAAACAAGAACAAACGAAATAAAACTAAAACAGAATCAGAGATATAGGAAAAGGTGAAGGGATGATATAGGGAGATATAGGGAGCGGGTGAACTAGGTGAAGGGATGAAGAGGTACAAACTTCCAGTTATAAAATAGGAAGTCATGAGAACGTAATGTACAGCATAGGGAATATAGTCAATACTACTGTAATAACTTTGTATGGTGACAGATGGTAACTACCATTGTCATGGAGATCATTTCATAATGTGTAAAAATACTGAATCACTATAATGTACACCTGAAACTAATAGAATATTGCATCTCAATTATACTTCAATTAAAAAAATGAGTTCTTTTGTATTACCCCAGATCACAGGCTAAAATTTACCTATTCATGATCCTAAATTTTGAGTTTTTAATTTACCTGTTTTACTTCAAGCTTTTCCTAGTATCCTCCAAAATAAAATTAATAGTTTTTCCAGTTCTTGAAATTTTCATAAATGGAATCTAATCAAATCCATCTAATTGTATTCATCTAGAATTAGCATTTTATTGTTCAACATATTCTTGAAATTCATTTATGCTGATAAGCTCTTGTGTATTCATCTTCTCTTCCTATAGTAAGCCGTTAAATCAATAGATCCAATTTAGTTATTCATTCTACTGTAGCTAGATATTTGGATTTTTGTTATTGTTGTTTTTACCGTAATGAACAATGCTACTATTAGTCATCTTATGAGTGCTTTTCTTAGTCAGTAACTTGTCTTTACATTTTCCTAACAGTGTCTTTCGAAGAGCAAACATGTCTAATTTTGATGAAGTCCACTTTAACAATTTGTTACTTTATGAATCATACTTTTCTTGTCACATCTAACAAAACTTTACCACTCCCAAAATATTAGCAAACTAATTCAGCAACCTAATGACAAATAAAATAAATTATTAGGGGAAAAAGTTTGGCTTACTCTAGGATTGCAAGGTCGTATATGAAGAAAAAATTTATTAAACTAGTTAATCAAATTAAAAATTAAACTGATAAATCATATTATTTTCTCGGTAGACCCAGAATAAGAGCATCTGATACCATTCAAAGCATTTATGATAAAGACTGTTGGCAAACTAGATGCAGAGTTGAATCTCCTTCATTTTATCAAAAATACCTACCAAAGACTTAGAGAAAATATAATTGTGAAATGTTAAAAGCATTCTCCTTAATATCAAGAACAAATAAGGATGCCCCCTACAAACACTTCTATTCATTATTGTACTTGTAGACATTGATGGCCCCCAAAACAGGATAAATGTATATATTCTAAATTATTTTAAAGGTAACAAAATTATCATTGTCCACAAATAGTAAGTTTTTTTGCATAGAAAATCCAAAGAGAGGAGCACCTGGGTGGCACAGTCGGTTGAGCATCTGACTCTTGGTGTCGGTCGGCTCAGGTCCTGGTCTCGGGGTTGTGAGATCAAGTCCGCCGATGGGCTTTGCTCTCAGTGCAGAGTCTGCTTAGGATTCTCCCTCTCTGCCCCTCCTGTTTGTGCTCTCTCTCTCTCTAAAATAAATAAATAAATCTTTAAAAAAAAAAAAAGAAAACCCAAAGAGATAGAATCAACAAGAGAATTTAGTAAATTGTTGAATATAAATTCAGTATACAAAAATTAATTTCGTTTTTATACACAGAGAACATAATGATAAATGCTGTACTAAAGATTTTATTTATGGTTGCAAAAACTCTGACATGCTACTTAGGAATGAATCTAATGAGATGTATATAATCAGCTATGGAGAAAATGAAACCTTGAGTTAAAGGCACTAAATAAGTTCTAAATAAATGAATGGAGAAACATACAATACTTATGGGTAGAAAGGTATAGTATCTTCAACTCACGAGTAGATCCATAGATTTAATGAGATTCTAATTAAAGTACTAATAGACATTTTTGGTAGCATGTATTTCTAAAATATATCAGTGAGTCAAGAGCCAAGAAAAGCTACAATATTCTTAAACATGAATGAAACTCAAAATAATTATGCTGAGTAAAAGAAGCCTTTAAAAAAAGAGCACATAGTATATAATTCCATTTATATAAAATTCGAGAAAATGTTAGTCAAACTTAGTGACACAAAGCAGATCACTGTTGCCTGGTAACCACAGAGGGAGTATGGAAAAGGGCAGAAAGGAGGGATTGCCAAGGGGCATGAGGACATTCTGAAAGATGAGATGGATATGTTCTTTATCCTCATTGTGATGATTGTTTCATGGCTCTGGACAGGTCAAACATCACATTTTGCAGTTTATATATTTCTAATTCATTATATGTCAGTGATGTCTCATTAACGTTGTTAGAATAACTAATCATAATTTTTTATAATTTTTTCCTGTGTTGTCTTTGATCATTTGCTGCACAAGATGAGTGGTTGTGGAAGGATGCAAGTAATGCAAAATTTTAAAAAGGCACAATAAAGATGCAGCCTACTGTCATCCTCAGAAACTTGAAAAGTGACTAATAGCATTTCTGCTTGTCAACAAGACCATCAGAAACTAAAAGCAACTAAAGAGATCTACCTGCTTAGTGGAGCCTAAGTGGAAGTGGCCCATAGCTAGCAGGTGGAATGCATTGACTGTTGCCTCTAGCTCGGTGTCTGTATCAGTGGGTCTTGACTGGAACCAATTCTCATTCTTATTTTGGGTTTGCATGCCTAATAATTAAGTTTTAACTTTCTAAAAGAATTATCACAGAGGGGTGCCTGGATGGCTCTGTAGGTTAAGCGTCTGACTCTTGATTTCAGCTCAGGTCATGATCTCCGGGTCATGGGATCAAGCCCTGAATCAGGCTCTGCATGGAGTCTGCTTTTCCCTCTCCCTCTGCTCCTCCCTCTGCTTGCTTGCTCTCTAAAATAAATAAATAAAATCTTAAAGGAAAAGAATTATCACAGAAAATATTGTTCAGTTTGGATCCTCTGCTTATATATTATTTGATGGTAGAAACAATTTTACCATAGGTGCAATATTACAATGGCCCAAGGAGCATCATATACAATGGGCTTATCATATATCTCTCCATCCATAAAGAAGTAGTTAAAACACCTACTTGCAAAAACATCAGGGTAAGGAAATGCCGGTAGTGGCCAGCAATCCCTGTACCAATGGATGAAAGATGACTCCAGACTTTGCTGTGAAAGAGAGGAGAAGGCAAGGGAATCAGCACTCAGAGACACAGATCATTTGCTCTTCTTTGCTCCCGCTTTTATTGGTCCTTCAGGATAATCACAAATCATGAATCTTTTTCACCTATTTCTTAAGCACATGATGTGTGACAAGAGGTCTTACTGGACCTGGGAGGATCTATTTACAGGAAAGATATGACATGCCAATTTGCATGTTGTACGAGTTCGGCTAAACATAGCCTAGGGGACAATGCAGACAACTCTTAGATCACAGGGCGGCTGTTTGGGCTAAGAAAGCTTCAGGAAAGCAACTTCCCATGGCATTCCTAGGACAGAGTGGTCATGCAGGCCTCGACATTCCAAAGCCCATGCCCTTCTCCAAACCTTCCCTGCCCTCAGCAGCCTCCATATTACATTTTAGCAAGTCAGGTATTGTGGATGATTTCATGCTCTACAGTAACCCCAACAAGGAAAGACTGAAGAAATGGCTTGCACAGTTGGATGAATGTGTGTTAAAACTTCATATGCATGGAAATAAAGAGGGATCATTATTGGATTGTTGAAATACTGAATTGGATTGTTAGAATATTGGATTGTTGAAATATTGTGGGGAGGATAAGGTAGAAGGGATAGCAGATGGCACAGGAACTTACATAAGCTTCTTTCCTACTTTATTTTTCTATCTCCCTGATCCTAGAGTACTAAGATCTGGATTGTGTTTATGGGTTCCAGATGAAGGATTGGTTGCTAAATATTACTCTTGGCAC
The DNA here is from genome assembly GCF_054177405.1 of Leptonychotes weddellii. Taxonomy (NCBI): domain Eukaryota; kingdom Metazoa; phylum Chordata; class Mammalia; order Carnivora; family Phocidae; genus Leptonychotes; species Leptonychotes weddellii. The sequence goes on from NC_138370.1 coordinate 18,090,733, forward strand.
TTCCTCAAAATTTTACTATCCCAATTCTTAAGGGGGTGATGGGATAGGTTGTGTGTTTCCCTCACCTGGTTAAGCTAGGATCAATGGTTTCTGCCCCTCTTCTAGTCAAGAGATGAAGTAGTCTGATAAATTTGTACTTGAGCCAGATTAGCCAGACTCACATTGCCACCAGCTCTGTGGGTCATCCTTTGATGGAAGCTGATGGCATTCCCAGAGGCTCCGGGTGAAAATAATGATGAATGGAAAGAAGGGGAAATGACTGATGTTGGAAAGGAAACCAGTAAATGATCATTCAAAAAAGGAAAAGCCTAGGGGTGCCTGGGTGGCTCAGTCCATTAAACGTCTGTCTCTTGATTTCGACTCAGGTCATGATCTCAGGATTGTGAGATTGAGCCCCACATTGGGGTTCCATGCTTGAGGGGGAGCCTGCTTAAGATTCTCTCTCTCCCTCTCCATCTACCCCACACTCTCTCCCTCTCTTTCTTAAAACAAAACAAAACAAAAAAGAGAAGCCTATGTTAACTTAGTGTCTTGTGAGAGGCTGAGAACAAGAAAATTATGTTATCTCTTATTAGTCTTGTAAACAGTTGATAGAATCAGTAATGAAACATATATAATAAGACATTAGAAACCAATATATTAATATTATTTTTGTGATTAAACAATGAGAATAAAAGCCAAAGTTGTATTAAAAAAAATAGAATGATGTTATCTCTTAGCTTTATTTACTGATGCCCTTAAGGGTCTAGCTAACTGCTTACAATCACTTCATTTGTTTTGAGCTAAAGATCTAGCATGGGCCTCAGCTGATTTAAGAAGCATTTAATCTGGAGTCATCTATATGTTTCGTTTCAATGACCCTGACAACACCTTGTATATAAACACTTGGAATAATTCTAATGTTGCTTCATCTGCCTAAGGGTAATGGCCTGGGATCACGGCAGCAGAAGCACAAGGAATGATTTTATGAGAGACTTATGGTCCCTCTAGCCTATGAAAATTCACAATTGGACAGTGTAATTTGCATGGGTGCTCTCAAACTACCAAGTTCCACTCATAAACAAAATTCATATGTACTCAATTTTGCAGCTATTTGGAATTGGAAATTGATAAGACTTTTACCAGTGAGGAAAAATGGGCATTACTTAAAGATAAGGCCCATTGAGAACTCTTATCAGTACAACCTGATTGCATGAGATAATATTCCCATCAGAGATTTAGAATCCAAAATTAGCTGAAATTTCGCTTTTGATTTATACCCTAAGCCGTGACAACATTTCGCATGAGGGCAAGGGCTGCTTTTGTTGGAAAGGCTGAGCAAAGGCTATTATATTTAAAACTAATTTTCTAATTATCTTCTAACTCATAATGCAACTGTCTTTTATCATAATATTGGTGTAATTGGTACTACTAAATTGAATTGATAATGATGATATTAATGATCAAATATAATGAAAGATTGAATTAAAACCTCCACAAAATGTTCTTCTGTTGGAAGCTGGTTGGATAGAGTAACAACTATATATAGTTAATAATTAAATAATTGTTAGTTAATCTATTGGTATCATTTCCAAAGATCAAATTTTGGTGATGAAATCAGGTTAAAAAGTTGTCAAGTTTTACAGGATTACATAAAAGTTTGGGTTGGGTTGGAATATTTGAAAATGGAAGTGTTTCTTTGAAGCAATATTCATTTCACGGAATGATGCAAATAGTATTTTGGTGGTTGTTCTTGGATTTTTCTGTTTTATAAATGGTACAAAAGATACAGAAATATGGTAACGAACAGTTAAAATTTAAAAAGTTTGAACATGAGTCGGAAGTGGACTTGGACAGCTCTATGCTCATCCTTAGAGATGCCCAGAATTCTGGTACTATTATTCTTCATTTTCACATAAGGAAACTGAAGTGCTAAAGTCCTGGGATGCTAGTTCTCCCGTCCCTCTTATTAAGACATGAACCAAAGCCATTGGGCCCTAAGGTGTATGTGCTTCCTCCCCATTCTTTGATGTCTAATACAGTGTCATGGTATCAGAATTAGTTTTTTTTCCTCGATGCAAAATCATTAAAAAAATATTTGTATATATTTTTCTCCTGTTCTCATCTCATATTCAGTTATTTGCCTTTTCTTAAACTTTTTTTAAATTTTCTATTGCCACCTTATTTTGTTTTTGTCTTTCCCTCCACACAGAAAGAAGTTTTTTATTCTGTAATGTCCTTTTATTTAATTCTGCTTATTAACTAGTACTCTCTTCTCCACAAAGCAGTCTGAGCGCAGTGTCCCTATTAAATGTTCTAGTGACAAACTCCGTATCCCTGTGCTACAGGACTCTGACTGCTATATTTTAATTTTCTTTTTTTGCTAATGTTCATTTATTTTCCCTAATGTGCATTTTAACCCCAAAATGTTACTTTTTGGGCAGGGCCCAACAAAATTTGAGATATATTAGTCGTACAATAAGTATGTGTTAACTAAATATGTATGCCAAGGTTTCTGTTTTTGTTACAACGTTCTGTCTTTTTTATAAGTTTTTGCTGTTTACCTTTATTATGTGGTCATTTACTTTCTCCAGCTTCTACTCAACCAAATAAAACCGCTGGTTTACTTCGGTTTTTCTTTAGGAAGATGCCAACCACTGAACCATCGACATTCACTTTACTTTTTTTTATTGTAACAAACGTGGTATGCACGTTAGAAAAAATAATTTTTTTAACATTTTAAGCAAAATATAGCAGGACATAAATTGATTAGTATATGTTAAAATTTGAATTTTTTTTAAGAGTGGGATTCCACAGGTCCTGCTTTGGAGGGAATGCTGTTTTATGTTCTGTTGTGAACTCTCAGATACATTTCTTTTAGCTCATTCCCAGAATAGGCACTTTGAATTTCTTGAAGAATATTATCAATTCCCTATTCTTTAGGAAAGGTAAAATGAGAATCTTAGTGAATATGATTAGGCTCATTGATTAAGTATGTTTGATTTAGAATGCTAGGTCTTAGATGAATAAGTTATAAAGATAACTTTGGACTAGGTTTAATCAGTCAGGAAGCTAAAGCAATTCTGATCTAGTTTAAGGGTCGGTAAACCAGTGAGATTTTAGACCTTGCTATCTTATGTAACATCCTTGTGGTAGATGGGCCATTTAACATGGAGTGGTCCCAGTTTGGGGTAGGATGCAGTTCTTAGCTTACCGCATGCATTCTCTTTGGGTAGAACTCAATCCTACTCTGCTGACTTTGACTCTAATGGAAGCCACAAACTAGCTGAGAGCACAGCCAATTCATGTCCAAGATGAACCATTAGCATTGCACTTACCATCTTTCTCATTTGGGCTAACAGGAAAAAAAATACTTAGATGATAAGAGTTTCCTGCCCTATTCCAGATGGGAGAATAGTGCCACCTCTTCTTCTTTGTGCTTATGGTCGATAGACCCTTTTTCTCTTTTCTTTCTTTATGTTTTAATCTTGATTGTTCGCTATTAAGTATAACTATTATAGGGGCCATCCTTAGCAATTTTGTAACTTTATTTTTTTTATACCATTTTTAGTATTTCTTGCTTTTTTAAAAATCCTTCATACTCTCTTTTCCTAAGACTCAGTGTTGATTCCTAAAGCGGTGAGGTTTTTCTGAACATACGCATCTGGATTTTTCTAAGCTGTGTCAGGATGCCTGCCCTCTCGTGAGATGTTGATAGTCACACCAGTAAATATCCCTGCTCAGGAGATCAAGCAACACTGAAACTGCTATCCTCAGTAAATAGAGGATTCCATGACCCAGCTTAACTTTCACTTGTAGAAATTCTGTTTTAGAGCTGGGCTTCTTGTCTGCTATGATCCCAAGTGCTTTTTTAATCCCTTCTTCTGAAACATTTCTAAAGTTTGAGACTCCACTGGCTTCACCTCTAAGCTCACTTCGACCCCTCTGTCTGTGTGCATCTCTTTGAGAGCACTTTCTCTCCTTGCCAGAGGCCCAGGTCTTTGACTCAGTCTCCCTCTGCAACTCATCTGCTCAAGTTGTTCTGTTCCCTGCCAGCTTACCAAAACAGTGTGGTCACATATCTGGGTCCTCAGGGGCAGTATAACAAAATTCTTCTCGTAAGCTGGTTCCCATTATTCCTCTTCCTTCTGTGCTCCTCTGACCTCACAGAGTAGTAATACATTTTTTCTGGGGCAATTTGGGATACTCCTTAGACTTATTTACTTCTACATACACCAGGGCAAGAAGGCTTGTTCTCTGGTCTGGCCATCATTTTTAAATGCCCCTCAAAGGATATCTACAAATGGGGGTCTAGGACAACCGCCATGACCTAGGAAAGGGTAGAGTTTCAGACCATCTGAGACTTGAATTTAATTGCTCAAATGCATTCCTCTGTGACTTTGCCAGCCTCTGGCCTAACATACAGGAAGAGAGCTTTAATCTTTCATTGCATTTCTGATGAAGGATGTGATAGGAAGGAAGCTTCACTAAAATCCTCACAGCAATTTGGAAGTTAATGATTTGGAAGTAGGTTCTGGAGTCACCAGTGTCCTGTTCCCCAAACCATGCTTTTATCTATGGGGTTCTTTGTGAAGTAAATCTAGGACCTCAGGGGGTGACTGTAGGATCAAGGAAGATTCGCTCTGATGAAATCTTGTTTCCCAAAGTCCTTGTCACACTTCCAAGGAGAGAGTTCTAGAAAACTTGCTCCCCAGTCTAGAGACTTTTCCATATGATAAGAATGTATATGAGTTTATTAATGCTTGCTTTGTCTTCTGATCTTTTTCTTTTTCTTTTCCCGAACAGCAGACATTTGAAAAGACTTACCAAATCCAGGAACTACATGCTATAGGCTCTCTAAAGGCAAGGTTCTAAAGAACTCCTCCTAAAACTCTGTGATGATATTGTTAACACCTCTGTTTTAAAGATGAGGAAACTGATGCCTATAGAGATAGTGTCTCTGTTTTTTCATATTCTTATTTATTTATTTAAGATTTTATTTATTTATTTGAGACAGAGAAAGAGAGAAAGTGAGCACACAAGTGGGGGATGGGAGAAGGGGGGGAATAAGCAGGCTCTTCACTGAGCAGGGAGCCCGATGCAGGACCCGATCCCAGGACCCTGAGATCATGACCTGAGCCGAAGGCAGTCGCTCAAGCGACTGAGCCACCCAGGCGCCCCATATCCTTATTTAAAGTTTAGAATTATCATATCAAGAGTTTAGAAGTAGACTGTACAATAGAATTTTTTTCCCATTAGGTCACTTCAAAATATTACATTGGATGTGAATAGTTTTAAATATACATATATCATTGTTATTATAAAAGGATTCAGGATAGTGAGAAAAATTTCACTTTGTGTTTTCCTTTTCTTAACTCTTGTCCTAGCAAATATATCCAATGAACATTTTGGACGACAAATTTATAAAATTTGCTTCATCAGTAAACTTCCCAGAGAAGAGATGAGAGCAATTTTTTGCTTCAATAATGATAAAAATTTAAGCAGGAAGGAGGTAAGAGGTCCAGATTTGTTGCCTACTCATGACTCTGAAATTTAATCAGTATTAATTCTTAAAATGATCTTATTTCCTGCTCCCAGTCCATGCCCATCCATTAGGAGAACCATTTGCCAAAACTTAGGGAGATTCAGTCCATGAGTATCATCATCTCTTTTAAATATAGTTGCATTGTGCTCAGCAGAAAATGCCTTTCAGTGAGGTGAAAGGATTATGATTCTACTCTACTTACTGAAGTGTACCATAATGACAAATCTAATGATTGGGAAACTCAGACTTGCTCCTTTGTTCAAGTCTATATGCCCATTTCATAGGCTGGCATGTACCATAACATGGACTACCATATACTGGGAGAGACCTGGGCTTTCTTCCTACCTTGAAGGGCCACTGAGGCCAAAGTTTTCATTCAGAATTACTAAGATAATTAGTTGTTGTTATTTATTCATTTATTTCAAGTGCTGCCATATCTCCTGTTGAATTCAATAACACTTATTTTTCATTTTCTTCTTCATAAGAAATAAAATATTTCTTCATTTTGATGTAATGTCAGTTGGAGTTCAGCATTCTGCAGACAGGAAACATGGACCAATTAACTGGCATCATTTAATGTGAAAAAATATATCCATTTGCTTAGATTTATTCATTGTTTTTTTATTATTATTAAAGTAAAATTAGTATATGACATTATGTAAGTTTCAGGTGTACATTATAAATCAACATCTGTATATGCTACAAAGTGGTACCAAAGAAGTCTAGTTACCATCCAACAGCATACAGTTAACCCTCTTGACCATTATGCCCACCCCTAAACTCCCTTCCTTGTTGTAAATATAAATTCATTTTATGTATCTATGAGTTTGCTTTTATATTGCTTTGTTTGTTCTTTAGATTCCATATACGAGTGAAATCATATGGTATTTGTCTTCTTCATCTGACTTATTTCACTTAGCATAATACCCTCAAGATCCATCCATGTTGTCACAAGTGGTAAGATTTTATTCTTCTTTATGGCTGAGTAGTATGCCATTGTGTATACCTTGTCTTCATTCATCCATTGATGGACACTTGGACACTAAGGTTGTTTCAATTTCTTAGCTATTGTAAATAATGCTGCAATGAACATAGGGGTGCATATATATTTTCAGGTTTGTGTTCTTGTATTCTTTGAATAAACACCCACAAGTGGAATCGCTAGATCATATGGTAGATCTATTTTTAATTTTTTAATACAGTTTTCCATAGTGGTTACACAAATTCACCTTTCCACCGACAGTGCATGAATGTTCTTTTTTCTCTTCATCCTTTCCAACATGTGTTATTACTTGCCCTTTCATAGTAGCCATTCTAACAGGTGTAATGTGGTATTTCATTGTGCTTTTGGTTTGCATTTCCATAATGGTGCTGTTAAACATATTTTCATTTGTCTGTTGGCTATCAGTATGTCTTCTTTGGAAAAATGTATTTTGAAATTCGCTGCCCATTTTCTAAACTGGTTTTTTGCTTTCTTTATTGTTGAATTGCTTGAGTTCTTTATATATTTTGGATATTAACCCCTTACCCAATATATGATTTGCAAATATCTTCTCCCATTCAGTAGGTTGCTTTTTCATTTTGTCAATGGTTTCCTTCACTGTGCAGAAGCTTTTTAGTGTAAGTTTGATATAGTCACATTTATTTATTTTTTAATTTTGTTTTCCTTGACTTTAGAACCAGATTCACAAACACAACACTAAAACTGAAGTCAGATTGCTTATCCCCTTCTTTTCTTTTAGGAATATCATGGTTTCAGGTCTTACATACAAGTCTTTAATCCATTTTGAGTTAATTTTTATGTATGGTGTAAGATAGTAGTCTAGCTTTATTCTTTTGCGTGTGGCTGTCCAGTTTTCCCAGCACCATTTATTGAAGAGCCTGTCCTTTCTCCATTATATGTTCTTGGTTCCTTTGTTATAAATTAATTGTCCACATATGTGTGGATTTATTATTGGGCTCTCAGTTCCATTCATTTGATCTTTGTGTGTGTTTTTATGCCAATGCCATACTGGTATTATTACAATAGCTGTGTAGTATAGTTTGAAATCAAGGATTGTGAGATCTCCCCCTTTGTTCTGCCTCAGGATTGGTTTGGCTATTTGGGATCTTATCTGATTCCATGCAAACTTTAGGATTCTTTGTTCTAGTTCTGTGGAAAAGGCCATTGGGATTTGTGTAGGTATTGCATCAAGTCTGTAGATGGGTAGTATGGACATTTTAACAATATTAAATTTTCCAATCCATAAGCACGGAATATCTTTCCATATCTTTGTGTATTCTTAAATTTCTTTCATCATTGTCATAGTTTTCAGGGCCACTCTCTTCTGGCCTGCAAAGTTTCTGTGAAAAATCCGCTGATAGCCTCATGAGGTTTCCCTTATATGTAACAAATTATTTTTTTCTCTTACTGCTTTTAAGATTCTCTCTTTATCTTTGACTTTTACCATTTTAATTATAATGTATCTTGGTATGGATCTCTGTAGTTCATCTTACTTGGAACTCTATGGGCTTCCTGGATCCATTTCCTCCCCAGATCAGAAAAATTTTCTGCCATTGTTTTTTCAACTATGTTTTCTGGCCCTTTATCTTCTTCTGTGATCCCTATAATGTGAATGTTCTCTGTTGATGTTGTTCCAAAGGTCCCTTAAGATATCTTCACTTTTTAAAATTATTTTTTTCTTTTTGCTGTTTTGTCTGGGTGTTCCATTGTTTTGTTTTCCAACTCACTGATCCTTTCTTCTGCTTCATCCAGTTTGCTGTTGAGGCCCATTAGTGTACCTTCTAGTTCAGGTTATTGTATTCTTGAAGTCTGTAACTTCTGTTTGGTACTTTCTTATATTTTCTATCTCTTCATTGAAGTTCGCAGTTCTCCAAACTTCAGTGAGCATCTTGATAACAATTACTTTGAACTCCTTATCAGGTAGATTGCTCATCTCTGTTTTATTAAGGTCTTTTTCTGAGGTTTTGTTTTATTCTTTCATTTGGAATATATTGCTCTGTCTCCTCATTTTGTCTGTCTCTCTGTGTTGATTTCTATGTATTAGGCAAATCAGCTACCTCTACCATTCTTGAAGGAGTACCCTGTGTAGGAGATGTCTCATGGGGCTCTAAGTGCTATGTCTTAGACACTCAACAGTGCTCCCTTTGTGATCTGTGCATGCCTGTCTTCTTTGATGAGACTGTAGCTGCAGTGTGGGTTCAGGATAGGCTCTCACCTGCCAAGACTTGGCACTAAAGAGCAGGTTTCAACTATATTTAAATACAAAGAAAAGAATAAAAAATATTAACAGCTGCCTATCTTCCTTCCCCAACCTCAGTTTCCTTCATTGTCTGCTGAATTATTTACAGGTTCCACAATAGGCTCTGCTTTGGGTTAAACCATCCATGCTTCCCCCAGAACTTCAGCCAGAAGCAGTTGTGGGGTTTATCTTATAGATTCCCTTCTCTCAGGAATCATTGTCTTGTGCTTCTTTGTGTCTAATGTCTGAAAATTATTTTCTTTCTTCTTTTTTTCTCTTATTTATTTATTTTTTAAAGAGAGAGAACGTGCACAGGTAGGGATAAGGAGGGGAAGAAAGAAAGGAAAAGAGAGAATCTTAAGCAGGCCCCAAACCCAGTGTGGATCCTGACACCAGACTTGATCCCATGACCTGGAGATCGTGACCTGAGCCGAAATCAAATGCTGGATGCTTAACCGACTGAGCCACCCAGGCATTCCTGAAAATTGTTTTCATATATTTTATCTAGTTTTATGGTTGTTTGGGGCAAAAAGAAAAATCTAGTCCCTGTTACTTCATCATGACTGGAAGTAGAAGTTCTATTTATTTTTCATCTTAAAAAAAGAAACCAAAACAAGAGAAAATTAAAATTTACATTTGTATTTTATGGTCATATTGAAGCCAGCAGTTTCACTTGGTTCTTGTGTTAAATGCTGTATCAGGAGTTATCTTGAGATAAAAGTTTAAGTTTCTTAATGCAGGGAGGTTGGTAGTGGAATCATTTCCTTTTTGGAGTATTGAAATTAACATAACATTTCTAATTAAGCATACCTGGAGTTCTATTATGTAATTTTAACTAAGTGAAAAATCAAGTGTTCTAAAAAATTCACCAAGGCAAACATATTTTGAAGATAATTAAAAACCAGAGACTCATAAGAAAATTGTTTAGTTGTCATGTCTTCTCTAAGAATAGAGTCTTCATCAGCTACATTATGAGGCAAAAACTTTGAAAACCTAATTGAATATGAGAAGTTATAAAAAATTTAAATTATTGAGCATTCTGAAATAGAAAATTCTATTTATTATTGTGAAAAATAAATAAATTGCATTGTGAATGGATTGTATATTTGAGATATTAGCTAATAATACAGTGAAAATTGTATGGTTAGCAAGACAATTAGAATACAAGAAGAAGACTAATAAAATAGAACAAAAGTGCAGAAGCAAACTCATACATAAAAGGTCATTTGATTTGTGACCTAGGTTACATTGAAGTGCTATTGGGAAGGGAATGTCTTTTTAATAAGTGGTGTTAGGTTAATTAAATATCTACATAGAAAAGACCAAACCAAATCTCTATTACACAAAACATAAAAATCAGTTCAAGCTGTCTTGTAGATCTAATGTTTAAGTGAAATAATAAAGCTTTAGAGGAAAACATAAGAGAATACCGTCAAGACCTCGTAGGCAAAGATTTCTTCAAAAGGGATAATGCTAAAGAGAGCTGAGAAAAAGAAAAGTCAACCGCTATCCTTAAGGAAGATATTTGCTATATATATTTGGCAAAGGACTCATAAAATTATAGAAAAATCTCCTGTAAATCAAAAAGACAAAATTTCAACCCATAAAAAAATAGACAAAAAAACTCAAATGGCATTTTACAGATGAGGATACCCAAAAGCCAATACACATATAAAATGTCACTCAAATTCATTAATCATCAGAGAAAGGCAAATTAAAGTCACACATATAACAGAATGGCTAAAATGGTAAAGGCAGAAAATACCAAATTAATAAGAACGAGGAGCACCTGAAACCTAATTTCCTGATAGTATATATCGGTAAAAATACTTTGAAAGATTGCTTATCATTATTTACTAGTCCTGAATATTTGCATTCTCTATTATCTATAAATTCCATTCTTTCATATTCACCTAAAAATATTAACATTGATATATACTTTTATTTAGTGGGAACAAACCAAAACACATATACAATAATGTTCATAGCAACATTATTTATATTAACTCAGTATGAAAAACAACCTAAAAGTCAATTTATAGTAAAATGGACAAATAAATTTTTACTCATACAATAGAATACTATGCTATATATCAATTAGAACAAATGAGCCACAGTATTATGCCTCAATAATTCACAAACATAATAATGTATGAAAAAACCTAAGCATAAAGAAAAATGCATGATTACATTTATAAAATATTCAAAAACAAGCAAAACTAATATATGGTGTTAGAAGTCAGGATTATGGGGTGCCTGGGTGTCTCAGATGGTTAAGCGGTCTGCCTTCGGCTCAGGTCATGATCCCAGGGTCCTGGGATGGAGTCCCGCATCGGGCTCCCCGCTCAGCAGGGAGCCTGCCTCTCTCTCTCTCTCTCTCTCTCTGTCTCTTATGAATAAGTAAATAAAACCTTAAAAAAAAAAAAAGAAGTCAGGATTATGGAAATTTACTTTCCCCCAATATTTGCTAAATTCATTATACAAAAAAATACATGTACCTTTGATACACAATTTATAAACAGATCCAAATGATCTTATCACTAAATGCTGCAGCTAGTTTTTAATTAAAGATTCAAATTATTCATAAAGACCTTATTTGACAGAAATTTAAGGATAATTTTAATTATGTCATGAATATATAATCTGTAAGCCTCAGTAAGAGGGCCAATAAATACATCTACAGTAAAAATACATAAAATCTAATTCTTAACTTTGGATTCTATTCATTGTTTTGAAAGCATTTGATCCATTTTATATTTCCTTGTTCTCTTCAAGCCAAGATTTGAGAACTTTTTAAAACACCTCTAATGATAAACAAAACAGGAACTGTAGACAACTTAGCTTTCAAAAGTACATAAAGTAGAGGAGTCTCTGGGTGGCTCAGTTGGTTAAACATCTGCCTTCAGCTCGGGTCATGATCTCAGGGTCCTGGCATGGAGCCCAGTGTGGGACTCCCTCTTCAGCGGGGAATCTGTTTCTCCCTCTGCCTTTCTCCCCTTGCTCATGCTCTCTCTCTGTCAAATAAATAAAATATATATATATTTTTTAATTTTTATTTATTTATTTGACAGAGAGACACAGCAAAAGAGGGTACACAAGCAGGGGGAGAGGGAGAGGGAGAAGCAGACTCCTAGCTGAGCAGGGAGCCTGATGCGGGGCTCGATCCCAGGACCCTGGGATCATGACCTGAGCCGAAGGCAGACGCTTAATGACTGAGCCACCCAGGTGCCCCAAATAAAATATATATATTTTAAAAAGTACATAGAGACTTGTCTCTTATCCAACTTATTGGATCTTTCTAGATAAGACAGTGAAAAACCCAAATCAAAGTCAATGTAAATTCTAAAGGCCTCAGGATGAACCTATGCACACATAGAATATACATAGAGTGCATATTTACATCAGCTATTTAGAGGCTTCAAGTACATATGGACCTCTGTTCTATTTTCTACGAAGTTAGGGAAATAATATGCATAAAGATAGCATTTCAAGCACTTACTGAGGCTCCATTTTTTTTAGTGTATTCAATTATGGCAGTCTGTATAATGGGCACGCCTGTGTTCTTAGGAAGGAAAGCATAGACTGGAAATTGAAGGCTATTGATGTTATTGAACTGGTGTTTAAAATAACAAAGCAGGGGGCGCCTGGGTGGCTCAGTCGTTGGGTGTCTGCCTTCGGCTCGGGTCATGATCCCGGGGTCCTGGGATCGAGCCCCGCATCGGGCTCCCTGCTCGGTGGGAAGCCTGCTTCTCCCTCTCCCACTCCTCCTGCTTGTGTTCCCTCTCTCGCTGTCTCTCTCTCTGTCAGTTAAATAAATAAATAAAATCTTTAAAAAAAAACAAAAACAAAGGGGGGATGCCTGGGTGGCTCAGTCAGTTAAATGTCTGCCTTTGGCGCAGGTCATGATCCCAGGGCTCTGGGATCGAGTCACGCATCTGACTTCTTGCTCAGCAGGAGCCTGCTTTTCCCTCTGCCTCCCTCTCTCCCTGCTTGTGCTCTCTCTCTCTGACAAATAAGTAAATAAAATCTTAAAAAATAGTAAAAAATAAAATAATAAAGGGAATCTTTCCATAGGTGAAAAGTTCGAGGTCCTTCACAGATACAGTCAAGAAAAGGTCACCATCAAGCAGAGGCATCTGAGCTGAAGTCGAAAAATGAGTTCTATTACATTGTGAGCTTGAAACAAAATGTTTTAAGAGAAATATATAATATTTTTTAAAATATCACAGATGCATTCATTAGAATAGAAATGCAAAGGAAACAAATCTGTTTAAACTTATATTCTAGGTTTCCCCCAAATGAAATATTTAGTGGTTTGCAAAGAAGGGATGAGAAAGCAAAAAGGCAAAAATGGTTGTGCATTTTCTGGCATGGAATACGGATTATAGCCTACACTCAGTCAGATCATAGGCAAACACGGAGTGAACAAGAAAGGGACCAGACACCACTGATATCCCCACGTTTCTGGAGAAGATCTAGATGCAAATGACAAGCTGGGTACTCCGAGCACTCTGATTTCTTGAGCAAATCGCCTGCTGCTAGTTCTGTTTTGAGACACAGAACATAGCACAGCCTGTCATTACCGTTTACTCTGGATTGTGCATGAGCAAAGGGGAAGGATCAAAGATCTGGGAAGTATAGCTGACGGTCTGTCATGTCCCAGAAAAAATGCCTCCCTAGCTCAGCAAGTGAAGAGCCAATTGACCCAGGCCAGATAAAAGTGCATGGAGGGTTGGAAACAGTGGAAGAGGAGAGGACTGAAATGTGCACATTTACTCTATTTTAGTTGTCTTCCCTTCCTGCCTCCAAGAAAAAACCTCATACAAACGCTCATGTCAGTCATTTGGTTTTTATTATTGTTTTTGTTTTTAACTAATCCAAGGTTAAGACCCAGAAAAGGGAAAAAGGAAAGAGGAAAAAAAAAAAAAAAGTACAAGGAAATTTTATTAAGTTGGCCAATGTTATAGGTGACTTGTGCTCAAGGCCAGATGTAAAGAACCTTAATTAAATGTGTCTCAGAATGGTCTCTTTGGAGAAAGGAATAAAAGCATTCATCCACCGTTTCTGTCCGCCATTGGTCAGGGATAACTCTACTTTTTTAAATAGTGACCCTCCAAAGTTCCGGGTCACCCTTTTAAGAGTGACACCGTCAGGAGCACCAGGGTGGTGCAGTCGGTTAAGTATCAGACTCTGGTTTGGGCTGGGGTTGTGATCTCTGGGTTGTGCATTGAAGCCCTGCTTTGGGCTCTGCGCTGAGCACAGAATCTGCTGAAGACTCTCTGTCCCTCTCCTTCTGCCCCTCCCCCTGCTGTCTCTCTCTCAAATAAGTAAATAAATCTTAAAAAAATAAAAGTGACACCGTCAACAAAACCCTAGAGGAGGAAGCAAGAGATACAGGAGGGCTTTGGACAAATGTGGGTGTTGCCCAGATTCTGGGTGAAGCCTGCCATGAGCTAAATGCTCCAGTAGCAGCCAGAGCCAAAGTCAGGGCCCAGACTGCCATGGTGCACAAGACGTATCTAGTGGAAGTTTCAATTATTGTACAAGGAAGTATTACTTTCAATAGTACACATCTCTGGTTCAGAAAAGCCTAATAGAATATTGTCTGAACTTAATATTATTTTGTCAGTGTGCTCGTTAGGGTGGAGGAAACCATGGAAGAGAAATGACCTCTATTTCCCCCTCATCGTTTCCCAAAATTACGTCTTGCTATTTTTGAGAATAATTTTCTAGACCAGTTAGAGTGTCCCAGCTGGGAGTTAGAATGAGAATAAATCCTGAATAAATCAGATGGTGACATGCATCTCAGTTTTCCTTTAAGTTTAGACAACATAATGCCCATACAAATGTTTAGAAATTATAATAAATTTCAAAACAGAAATTAAGCCAGATGTAATTTTAAAAGCCTAAGACTTAGTCTATCAAATTGCATTTTCAAATTTTAATAGAGATATAAGGAATGTGCAGTGAACCAGAGAATTAGATTGAAGGAATGATAAAAAGTTTTAGGGCAATGTCTATGATTGAGTAAAGTATGGAAAGAATAGCTACCATACAGCAAATCTGTTAGGATTGTAACAAAAATTCATTGAAAATTAATATGGCTAAGAAGTAAAAGTTCATTAGAACTATATAAAGCTAAAATTGAAATCACATTCTTACTTAAATTAAATGTTATCCTAGGAAATGATTGTTTGCTTTCTGATGGATCAATAATGCTGAATGGTATACACTTATTTGTAAAGAGACACGTGCTAGAGATATTAGCTCATTATAAGAAATGTGATGCACTACCTTTAATTCAGCAAAGCTAATAAAGATACGACTTTGAGGATAAAAGGAAGGTTAGAATTTCCTTTCTCTGAAGACGTACAATATATTTCAAGAGTCATTATATTTATTTTTTTAAAAGATTTTATTTATTTTTTTGAAAGAGAGAGCACGAGCAGAGGGGAGGGGCAGAAAGAGAGGGACAGGAAGAATAGACTCCATGCTAAGCAGGGAGCCCCACATGGGGCTCCATCCCAGGACTCTGAGATCATGACCTGAGTCAAAGGCAGATTCTTAGATGACTGAGCCACCCAGATGCCCCTGTATCATTATATTTAAAAATCACATTCTTCAACTAAAAAGGTAATAAAAAAAATATTAAAAACAGGCTTGAGCATCCTGCCCCAAAACCTTGAAAACTGAAAGAAGCAATCTATTATTTCTTTCTAGAAAATTGTAAGAATGCAAATGCTAGAAATAAACAATGTAAAAGATGCTTCGTTTATGTGAAGTTCAAGATATTGTAAAATTAATCTATGCTTGCCGATGTCAGAAACTTCAGTGGGGGAGGGGTATACAGACTGGAAATAGGGAAGAGGCAGCCAAAAATCTTCCTTATCCCAATCTAAGTGATATGTTAGGAAGTGTACATATGCAACAATTCATTGAGTTGTATGCTTAAGATTACTGCATTGTAAGTATATTATGTTTAAAGGATAATAATAACTGAGGTAAGACCCATGCTATTCTTGCAGGCAATGTTACAATCTAACCATGTTTATCATACAAATTAAGTGAAATATTTATTAAATTTAACAGTTTAGAAAAGAGAATATAAAAGCAAACCACAAAGGTGAGAGAGAATAATAAAGTTAAAAGCACGTCTCAAGATATCAAAATAAGGCAGGGTTTTGTCTTTGAAAAGTGGGCATGGTGCATTTTGCCATCCAAAAGCTTTTCTTCCCTTTCTTGGTGACAACATTTTAGTTTGTGTTTTCTCTCATTCCACGAAATGTTGGTGCCACTTATTTACCAAATTGCCATATCATTTTCTTTTTTTTTTTAAAGATTTATTTATTTATTTGAGAGAGCGAGAATGAGAGAGAGTACATGAGAGGGAGGAGGGTCAGAGGGAGAAGCAGACTCCCTGCCGAGCAGGGAGCCCGATGCGGGACTCGATCCCGGGACTCCAGGATCATGACCTGAGCCGAAGGCAGTCGCTTAACCAACTGAGCCACCCAGGCGCCCGCCATATCATTTTCTAACCAGCTACCCAGTACTTCTGATCCGTTTCTGATGGCTTAAAATAAGTTCTCTACTGATTTTCCTTTCAAGAAGTCAAGCCTAAATCTTCTCTCTTTGAGTGTGGATTGCACCTAGAGACTCATTTTCAGTTTCTAGAATAGAGCAAAAGTGATAGTGTAGATTGGGGTACCAGGTCATAAAATGTGCTGTGACTTTATGCTTGCTCTTCTTGCAACACTAGATCTAGGGGAAGTCAGTGGTCATATCATGAAGACACCCATCTGTGGAACTGGGAGGTCCAGGCAACCATCCTCCATGGAGACAAATCTAAAAATATTCAACATTTGCTGCACATGGATGTCACTCTTCCCCTTGGCATTATAACCACTGGCAGTCATGGCTGTCCTCATCAAACTCAATACCACCTTTCCGACCAAGCGGATCCAGACCTTCACTACCTGTGCTGACAACCAGCCTGGTGTGCTCACTCAGGTTTATGGAAGTGAGTGTGCCAGGACCAAGGACAATAACCTGTTTGGCGAGTTTGAACATGCAGACATACCTCCTGCACCCTATAGGGTTCCTCAAATGGAAGTCACTTTTGATATTGATGACAGCGACATTCCCAATGTCTCTGCCTTCCAAGAACTGGCTTGCATCCTGTGCATTCAACGTGCAAGCAACTATTAAAGATGAAAAACTTCAAGGCAAGATCTACTTTGAGGACAAACCAAAAATTCCTGACAAGAGTAACGAAATCATCAAATGGCTTGATAAGAATCAGACTAGAGAGAAGAAAGAATATGAACATCAGCAGAAAGACTGCAGCCCCATCACAACCAACCTACTCCAGAGTGCAGGAGGCCTATCAGGAGGAAAGTCTGGGGCTTCCCTGGTGGTGGAGCTCCTCCAAATGATGGTGTCTCCCTTGGGCCTTTCATGGGAGAGATTGATTCAGCCAACCTAAGCATAGGTTTACCATTGTTCCACACAAAATATTGAAGGGCCCAAATGTGTAGCAAATGCCATGGTAATTTTAAAGTTGAGGTGCTGTAGTAAATAATTGGGCATTCTTGATACTTGAATATGGAATATGTACACAGGGAAAGGAAATATTGCAACTTACAAGTACTGTATCATAAGTGGAAAATGCAATGTCTTGAATAAAACTGTATTTAAAATTGGCAAAACCAAACAAACACCAAGCCACGTGGGCGAGCTTGGAGGCAGATCCTCCAGCCCAGCTTGGCCTGCAGGAGACTGTAGACATAGGCAACATCTTGACTGCAACCCAGTTTTCTGACCCATAGAAACTGTGAGATAATAAACATTGGTTTTGTTTTGTTTTTAAGATTTTATTTATTTGAGAAAGAGAAATAGTGAGAGAGAGCACAAGTGGGGGAGGGGGTGGAGAAGAAGGCTCTTCACCCAGCAGGGAGCCAGATGTGAGGCTCAATCCCAGGACCCTAGAATCATGACCTGAGCCAAAGGCAGACACTTGGGGTGCCTGGGTGACTCTGTTGGTTAAGCATCTGCCTTCAGCTCAGGTCATGATCCCGGGGTCCTGGGATCGAATCCCGCATCAGGCTCCCTGCTCGGCGGGAAGCCTGGTTCTCCCTCTCCCACTCCCCCTGCTTGTGTTCCCTCTCTGGATGTGTCTCTCTCTGTCAAATAAATAAATAAATCTTTAAAAAAAAAAAAGGCAGACGCTTAACCTACTGAGCCACCAGGGACCCCTAAACATTGGTTTTAAGCCACTAAGTTTGGAGGTAATTGGTTATAGAGCAATAATAATTAATATAAAACTGTATTGATAAGACTCTCTTTTTCAATAATTTGAATATTGAGTAACACAGGATGAAAAAAAGTTGGAGCTCATCCACGGTCAGGGAAGGAACCTGAAATTCAAAATGCCCTTCGATTTCTGTTATCCACACTACAGCCCTGATGCATGTCCTCCTGGAAGTCTTGTCTAACTTTTCATTTGAGCTACTCTGTATTTTTCCAAGGAATTCCTTTGCACTTCATGTTATCCAGAACATATTTCTGGCATATTCAGAACAATATCCGGAACTACCAAATGTTGCTGAGAACTTTAAAATAGATTAACAATTTTTCTAAGGAAAAGAGAGAAATCAAGTAATATCAGAAATGAGAAAGAATTTATAATAATAAAAAGAAATTTTATAAACTATAAGTAAATATAAAACTCGTGATAAAATATTTAGGTAAATTGAATGGATGAATATCTGGAACAAATAAATCAATCAAAAGGGTTCAGAAAGAATTAAACACCCAAATGGACAAATAACTGGCCTGTAAGGTCAGATAATTTTATTGCTAAGTTATTTTAAGTTTAATATATTTCTAAAAATTCCGGCCGATTCCATAAACTGTGAAGTACTTAATAAGTTATAACAATTGGAAAATGGGAGAAAAAATGTTTAACTTATTGTATAATTATCTAAAAATCCCAAGAGAATATTAAAGCCTAAAGAATTTAAATAGAAGATATCCACAAACACACAATACACACCACAAACACACCTATGTGTGAATGCCTGTGTTTTACTCAATATCTTTCCTATAATGCAGCAGAAAACAGAAGATACTATATCAAAGCAAAACAAAATCTTACATTCAAATTTTAAAATAATATGTTAGATAAAGCCAAAATAATAATAAGAAGAATGCATAGAATCTCTTCAAATAGAAATACAAACTTTACCAAGTTATAAAATAGCATGTAAATAAAAGGAGAGACATTCATTATTTTACAATTAGAAATCTACTGCATTATAAAGATAAGACCCAGCAAGTCAGGGACTATGTCTGCCTTACTCATTTGCTATTTAACTGGGGTTTAACATTATGCTCGGTATGTACTGGAGTTGATATTCAATAAATAATTATTGAATGACGGGGCGCCTGGGTGGCTCAGTCAGTTAAGGTCTGACTCTTGGTTTCGGTTTGGGTCATGATCTCAGAGTCGTGAGATCGAGTCCTGCGTCAGGCTTTGTGCTCAGCAGGGAATTTGCTTGAGATTCTCTCTCCCTCTCCCTCTGCCCCTCCCCCCACTCATACTCTCACTCTCTTGCAAATAGATAAATAAATCTTTAAAAAATAAAAATTAAAACCACATAATAATCTCAAAAAAACCTGAAATTGCTTTTGATAAATTGTACATGACAGAAAATCTTTATATAGAATAACTACAATATGACACTCTTAAAATTAACTTTTTAGTTTTGAATAGGTTTGAGAAAGCTTCACAAACTGAGGAAGAAAGAAAATGGCCCTCTATTATGGCCTTTTAAATTGCTTCTTCTCGCATCAGGTACCTGTTCATTTCTTGCTATGTAACAACCCAGTTCTCCTATCTTTATGGCAGCCACAAGGGGGAGTTACTTGCCTCTTTGATCCAAGGTCCCAAATTGGTTGTTCACTGCTTAGACACCAATTGCTGCTGCTTTATCTAGTCGTCTTGTAACTTGCCCCAAGTATCTTCCTGTTTCCTGCATTATTGATGATGAGCATCATTTATGCTGCATCAACTGTTTGTAGGAATAGTCAGTCTATTGAATGTCTTTTGGGCTCTGAATTCTGTTTTCTCTTGTTCAAGGGGTTCCTCAGATTTTGACCTCTTTCAAGTTCTTAATTGCTTTTTAAGAGTGGGCCTGTATTTATCTTCGTCTGTTTTGGGTTATTTGTATAGATTTGGTGCAGGAGGAGGAGACTTCAATGTATGATCAGTCCGCTGTCTTGAATTGGAGTTATTGTCTATGTTTCTTGAAAGAGACACAACTACAGGGCACCTGGGTGGCTCAGTCAGTTAGGCATCTGCCTTCGGCTCAGGTCACGATCTCGGGGTCCTGGGACTGAGCCCCTCATGGGGCTCCCAGCTCAGTGGGGAGCCTGCTTCTCTCCCTCTGCCCCTCCACGCCCAGCCCCCTCCCCCCTGCTCGTGCTCTCTTTCTCTCTCAAATAAATAAATAAAATCTTGACAGAAAGAAAGATATAATAACAAAAGACTGGATGACTTAAACAGCAAGCATTTATCCTCACAGTTCCAGAGGCTGGAAGTCTGAGATCAGGCATCAGCATAGCGGGTTCTTGGGACAAACCTATTTCTGGCTTGCAGATGGCTCCCTTGTTGCTCTATCATCACATGACACAGAGTGTGCTGTCTCTTCCTCTTTCAAGGGCACTCATACCATCATGGCAATGAAGCCAGACTCCTTTCTTTCTGTCACTTTAAAAGCCCCAGATTTAGGGCAGGGTAGAGAGCAGTATGCATTCTTCTAACTGCATTTTTAAATAATATTTGAGTTTTTAAAACCTGCCATAAAAAAATAAATAAATTTTATGTAGTTGATGTGCATGAACTTCCAGGGTCTACTTTGAATGTTTACATGAAAAGGAAATTAATTTTATAAAGGAGCAGGCACAATATGTAAGAAATCCTCAGAAGGAAGGAGAAGCCTGGACAAGCATGATACCTGAGCAAAAATCAGAGTTTGGCAATTCTATGACATAAAAGGAGTCTAGGGGCAAAGCAGTCTTAGAAACTAGGGAATTAAAACCTGACTTTTGTCTTTTAATCTATGTGCACACATCTGCAAAATGTTGAGCAAATGCTACAGTGGTGCCATGGGGACTGTCAATATTGATACTGCTTATAGATAAAGGGAAATCACAAAGTAAAAACAGACGAAGCAAACCAACTTCACTGTGTCAAAGAATTCGGATTACAAACATTTTTGAGAACTACACCATGCAAATATCTATTCATCATGCTTTTCCTTAAGTGTATCATTACAACTGCATCATTTTATTTTCATTATAAATTGTTTTATTTTTATTTTTTTTTAAAGATTTTATTTATTTATTTGACAGAGAGAGAGAGACAGCGAGAGAGGGAACACAAGCAGGGGGAGTGGGAGAGGGAGAAGCAGGTTTCCCGCGGAGCGGGGAGCCCGATGCGGGGCTCGATGCGGGGCTCGATCCCAGGACCTGGAATCATGACCTGAGCCAAAGGCAGACGCTTAACGACTGAGCCACCCAGGCGCCCCAGTTGTTTGATTTTTAAAATGACGTACTTATACTTAGTTTCTTGAGCATGCTATTTCAGATCACAACTTATAAAATGATACCATCTTGCTGGCAGACTTCTATCAAACAACAGTTATCAAAACTCATAATTAGAGTTTTCTTTCTGCCATTCTGTGATATTTTAGAAGGAAATTGTCTACAAATCACATTTTTGTTCATGTAGATTGTCATTATGTCTTAATTGATATTATGTGTTATGTTTACACAATATGAACATACTGGCAGTTGGATAAAACATCATTTCACTGTCATGAAAACATCCATTTTAAATATAAGCAGTTGTCACTTTGAATGGTAGTGTGGGACAGTGAAAATGACCATGCCAGTTGAAAATGTGATAAGCAAGTTTAGTCACTGAAAAAAATTATAATAGCTCCATTAACTTTAACATTAATTTTTGTCCAAATATTAAGAACTCTCTTACCATATGCTATAAATGTATAGGAATATTTAAAAACAAAGAAGAGTAAAGCTGTTATTTCCTTAATACACTGTAATTAAAATTGAAACATTGAGGATTTAAGTCTTTTACTCCTTTGTAAAAAGAAAATATATCAGGAGTAGGATTAATAACACTTGCCTTCTGCTGATTATATAACATTATACAGAGGAAGCATCTTTTTTTTTTTTACGTTGGCAATTTTTTATACTCTTTTCTAAGGTGGAATACCTTCAGCATTTTATCTTTTGCTTTCAAGTCATGAAATATCTCTGACAGTTCCTTTAATGTGAAGTTTTAGCCAGTGTCAGTTTGTCCAGAACATCTTAATTATTTTTGTCACAACCACTGGCGAAATTTTTACGTTGGCCTTCACCATGTGCCTTTAGCTGCATAGCTAGAGTCTCTTGAATAGTAGCTGGTTCCATGTTCCCTAGTCAGCTGTCTCTCTTAAACTCCATTTATACCTGATTTGAATTTGACTTCTAGCATGAACACTTTACATTTTCTTGTTCCTTCTTTTGTCTTTCTTGGCCAGTTTCCTCTTTTGACATCCATTTTTGTAAAATGTCATGTGGGTTTATCACTAGGAAACAAAAGTCACCACAACCACATGCTCTGTCTGTGCATAAACCTAACACCAGATGTGCAGCAATCAACAAAGTCATTGCAGGAAATGCACATGTTGGTTAATGTATATGGATTAAAGAGCTAGCATGGAAGTGAATACACTCATAGTGAATACACCATGGTAACTGAAAACTGACCCGTGTGGCTGAGGAAGTAACAAGTTTATTTAACTAAACTGTGGTGACAAAGAACGAAATTCAACTGGGTAAATGTCAAAGATCTTAGCAGTTTTATTCAGTGAGTCATAAATTGGGCAGCATCCAAAGGATAGACAGGAGCTCCAAAGATCTTGCAAGGCAAGAGCTTTTTATAGACCAAAGTGAGCAAGAACAATACTGGGCATTTGCCAGTTTGTTAAAGCAGAGTTACTTTCCTCATAGAAGGCAAAGGGAAGTCTTGGAGCCAGATTAGTAACTTGTGCCAAGCGGGCGTAGGGCCCTCCTGTTCTGGGAGATCTGAGCATAGAAATGGAGTGAAATTTTAGTTTGCTGATGTGGGACTTAGCATGAGTGACTCCATCATGTCCCAACCTGGTTACTTTAACAGTGGTAACTGAAAATGACTCATCAGATTATTCAAAGTGGACATGGTCTTTAAAAGGACATGAACAAGTTAAAAGTTAAAGGATAGAACACAATATTCCATGTCAATACACACACACGAGTGCATGCACATGCACACTGGTTCTACTAACAAAAGAAAAGTAGATTTTATGAAATATTAACAGGTTTAATAAAGCTCTTTCATAATAGCATTTTAATATTTGTTTGTTTTTATTAAAATATTTTTCTAGGTCAAGGAGCAGGTGCTAGGAAAACTGGGAAGGTTGAAAAAAACAGACAAGAGAGAGCACAATTGATTGGGTGAAACTCAAGCTACAGGAAGGGACAGAATTCAGGACAGAGATGAAGATATAATTTCTGAAAAGCAGGGATTGGAGGGACAGAATCACCCTCTGATACTAGGGGCAGGGTTGATGAAGGCGTCTATAGGGAAGTGTGAACCCTGGGTCAGTAACTGGAGGAAGTTCAAGCTTTTTTTCACATTTTTATCAAGGTTGCATGAGTTTAGATAATTTGCTAGTGTTTGATAGAAGCTTCATTAGATGCTGAGAGGAGAAAAATAAGGACAAGTAAAAAGATTGACAGGTTATGAGGGCTCAATCAAATTGGAGATGAGAATGTGTAATACAGCACTCTGCAGCATCTTATCGATCCCTCACCAGCCCCTGCCACCCAGGAAAAGGAGCTGAGGAGTTAAGTCATAGGTTTGATTAAAGTAGGAGATTTGAGGGGCAGCCACTCAAAAAATAAAGGAAACTTCGTTGAAAGTGTTAGTGATCAAGTAGTTCTAATAGTTAAATTTTTTCTCCTTATGGTCAGAAATGATAAAGGCAATGCAGAGTAGTAAAATGGAAAAAGCTAAAAGACCAAAGACCACAGTGCCTGCAAAAGTGACATAAGTCATGGTTGGTCTTGGGTTAACTTGACAGATTCTCTCATTCTCAATTCCAACTACCCAATTTTAAGGGATGCCCGATGATGTCTGTCAAACATTTTTAAATGAAGATCTGTCCTCTAAAATATTATAGAATGCTATTTTAAAATTTTTATTATCATATCTAGAATATTTACACTTGAATTATGAGATTTTTTTACAAAAAGATTTTTATTTGAGAGAGTGCACGCATGCGAATGGGGGAGGGGCAGGAGAGAAGCAGACTCCCCAGTGAGCACGGAGCTCCATGAGGGCCTTGATCTCACAAACCTGAGATCATGACCTGAGCCCTGAGCCAAAACCGAGTCAGGCACTTAACCGACTGAGCCACCCAGGTGCCCCAAATTATGAGAATTTTTTTTTTAATCACAGCTCTACAATTATTAATCAGTAGTGCCCAAGTGAGAGTAACTCACATGCAAATACAGTTAAGTGACACACAGGTGTCTCAAAGCTTTAAAAGGCATTGGTGACTTATAAAAGAAATTTGTAAGTTTTCCACCCTCTACGACTTGACTTGGATGAGAACTTAAAACATGATACTTCAATTAGGGAACAGCTAAATTGTTTATGTTTAAGAGTAGTTGAAGGCACAAGTGACAAACTACAAGAAGGCCCATTTCTTTATGTTGAATTATGAAAAAGTATTCATTGTTCTCTGTATTCTACATTTGAAGTTTCCAAATCTTAAACAATACTGATAGTTAAGCGATTTAATTCAGAATTATTGTAAAACAGTTCTTTATCCCACCTGGAAAGAAAAAAAAATGTATATGATAATATCAGTGTTATATGGCTATTTCCCTTATGGATGACTTAATTGTGTTCCTCACCTTTCAGTCTTAGACTGGTATGCATCCCAAATCTAGTTACTGTTCACTTTCTGACTTACGAAACTTTATATTTATTTCCGATACTGATACACATCATTATGTCAACTGTAGAATAAACAGCTATTAACTTTATTGCCTCCAAGTTGAAAGTCAGCAATTTTTCAGTTTGTTTTTAAGTTTTCATTTAGATTTACAGTCTATCCTAGTAAGATTTGGAATTACTATATTCGGGCAATAACATAAAAGGAATCAGTATTGTTTATTAATGGTTGCAGAAAAAATGAAATTATACAAAAGAGAAGATTGGATTATCTGTTAAAATATTTTTTTTCTTAACCAGATTTTATTTCTGTATTTTAAAATATAACAAGAAATCAGAATACATTCTCATATTTTGAAGCTCCACATGGCCTATGACATGACATAAAATTTGATATGGTTTGATTCAGTTTACATTCAAATGCATAAAAGTTTTCAGAAATATTTACTTACTATCTTTATCAATATTAAAATGTGCTAGTTCCTGTTTAATAGACATTTAAAATAGTGAGAATATTCTCTTCTTTAGAAAGACTAATGGCTCACTAGCTTCAAGCTTGACACAGACATTAAAGGATTAATAACTCATTTTTCTCATACTCTGATTTATTAACATTGAAATTCTCCCTGACTTGAAGGTTCACAAGATCTAGCTGAGTTTTTACCCTGAGCATCAGCTGACATTTTCGTATCAAAATATTACCCAGGAATTATTTAATTAAAAACTACTTTCAAATTACATAATTTTTTTAAAAGACAACTAATTCACTCCTTTTTCCACACTTAGAATAGATTTCTTTCATATATACTAGAGATCTGATGGTAGTAAAATGTTAAAGAAACTAGTGAAGGGATTTTTTTTTTTTTTATACGTCCAGAAAATGTTTTTAGTGAATATCACAGAACTGTGATGACCTGGCTCACTACAAAATCACAACGTCTGACTTCTTCACAGCAAGTGCACATCTCTGAAATCTTTTATTTCCCTCCTCATATTTTGATGATTCCCTTCCTGAATCCCCATAGCAATCCTTTCAAATTTAATTACTGAATTCTTTTCACAGCTTTATTCCTGAACCAAATGCTCTCCAATTCACTCTGTCTGCATTCTTGCTTCCCTACCTTCATTCTGTTGTCCTCAAGAAATGTTACTTGCTATGTAAGAGTCAATAATTTGTCATGCCTTGTTCTGTCCTAATTATCAAGGATCTCTTCATAACATGCCCTTTGTCAACTAACCTAGCAATAATCATATATGTATGAAATATATAGAAATACTGTTACTACTACTAATATTACTTTGTACTATTTAAGTTTGCAAAGAGCCTTTATGAGTTTTCTGATCGATCAGAACAAACTACTTTTTTTTTTTAAGATTTAATTATTTATTTGTCAGAAAGAAAGAGAGAGCACAAGCAGGGGGAGTGGCAGGCAGAGAGAAGCAGGCTCCCCGCTGAGCAAGGAGCCCGATGCGGGACTTGATTCCAGGACCCCTAAATCATGATCTGAGCCAAAGGCAGATGCTTAACTGACTGAGCCACCCAGGCATCCCAGGAACAAACTACTTTTAAATAAAAGCTGTCATGACTGCATGAATGAACAAATGTGCCAATGGATGGCATCAATATTTAGAAAACAGTAAATATATGCTAATTGTTTATATTAGTGTTATTTTAACATAAACTCAGGTAATGTTTAGTGTAATCTAATAAATTCCAGATACATTACCGCTCAAAAGTAAACAGGAACGAAAATGACAAGATCCAGTCCCTACCCTTCAAAACATGTCAGTAACTAAATGGGGGTGAAAATCATGGGGCTAGGCTAGGATTTAAACCCACTAAGGTCACCTGAGAACTCTCATAATTAAGAACATTCACTGGTTTTCTTCTCCAAAATAAAATTTCTCATTTCTAATGAAGTAATGCCCAGATGGACTTTACAAAAAATTAATGAGAATTAAAAATCCAGAGGTGCCTGGGTGGCTCAGTTGGTTAAGCATCTGCCTTCGGCTCAAGTTATGATCTCTGGGTCTTGGGATGGGGCCCTGTGACAAAGGACTCCCTGCTCAGCAAGGAGTCTGCTTCTCCCTCTCCCTCTGCCCCTCCCCCCAGCTCCTGTGCTCTCCCTCTCTCAAATAAATAAATAAAATCTTTAAAAAAAAAGAATTACAAATACATAGCAAAAACAATCTTTATATACTATCTTTTAGTTTTAATATTTATGAGTTTAACCTTCATTAAAATAATTTTGCACTATTGCCTAAGTTTTAATTTTATGTATCCTGCATCACCTTTCCATATGAGCACCAACTGAGTACATTCTTTTCAGGGCTCCTATTCAATAAAATACAGAGTAAATTAGATGTTCCTACATACATTCCTGAATAATTAAGTCACATTGATGATGTCACATTAAGGTTGCTGTGTGATCCCTGAGGTTTTCTCATTAGCTAAGTAATGCTCCTATACAACACCCTCCCAGCATGTTGTCATCTAAATTTGTGCCTCTGCTAATTTAGAAATTACTACATATTCTGAACCTTCAGGTTATTTGCGAATTGTCAAACCTCAAATACCAAAAGTCTACTGGATCTTTTCTTGAGCAGGCCAGCCTTCTCTTGATCTTTAGAACCTCTCTAGAGAGGGGTTAAAAAGTAAACTTCTTTTTCAGACATGTAAACTTACAGAGTATATGGTTAAGGGGATCTCATTATACTGTCTTTGGAACAGACGAGAGGAATATACCAGGGCTGCAGTGGCCTGTAATGAGTAATAGGTAAAACAAATTAAGCAATAACTCTCCAGGCAAAAAAAATTCAACATGAAGTAAGTTGACTATTGTCACCATATGAAATTTTGCTCCACATACAGTGTTAGACATCGCTATGAAAAAGGGAAGAGTTATATAGATCATAAACATTCCTTGTGGGGTTTTTCAAATCAGTGGAGAAAAAAATAAACCATTTAAGAAGGGGTAGTGCGGTATCTGACTAACATTTGAGAAAGGAAAGCTAGACTCTTTGTCAACAAAGACTAGAAAATAAATTTTAAAAAAAACTAGAATAAATGCTCATTCACCAGTTTTTTTACTTATTTTTGATGTGTGATGCATATACAAAAAATTAAATGAAATGGTATATAACTATATATATAGTTATATGAATTATTAGCAATGAACACACATGGAACTCCTCCTCAGATTCAGAAATGGATCATTTACAGCCTCTTGGAAGCCCAGCATTCTTGTTCCCATCCACAACTTCATCACTTCCCCAGAGGTATAGAGGTAACTACTATTATGACTTTTGTGATAAGCATATATTTGCTTTCCTTTTTTTTTTTTTAAAGATTTTACTTATCCGGGCACCTGGGTGGCTCAGTTGGTTAAGCGACTGCCTTCGGCTCAGGTCATGATCCCGGAGTCCCGGGATCGAGTCCCGCATCGGGCTACCTGCTCAGCCGGGGAGTCTGCTTCTCCCTCTCCCGCTCCCCCCTCTTGTGCTCTCTCTCTCAAATAAATAAATAAAAATCTTTAAAGATTTTATTTATTTATCTGTCAGAGAGAGAGAGCACAAGTAGGCAGGAGCGGCAGGCAGAGGGAGAAGCAGGCTCCCCGGCTGAGCAGGGAGCCCAACGTGGGACTCGATCCCGGGACCCTGGGATCATGACCTGAGCTGAAGGCAGAAGCCTAACCAACTGAGCCACCCAGGTGTCCCATATATTTGCTTTTCTTTACCACATGTATGCATCCCTAAAATAAGAGTCTACTTTTGCCTGTTCAGAACTTTGTATGACTAAAATCTTACGTGTTATTTGGATCTTGCTTCTTTTTTTAAACAAGAGGTATAAGATTGATCTGTACTGATACAGATCTTTAGTTTGCTCATTTTCATTGCCGAATAATATACCATTATGATAATTCCCTAAAAGAGTAGCCTTCAAAGTGTGGTCTGCTGATACCTGTGTTCTTGAATCCCTTTCAGGGGGTCCATGAGATCAGAGCTATTTTCATGATAACAATATGATGCTCTTTGACTTTTTCACTGTTTCATTTGCATCAATGTGTCAAAGTCACAGTTGAATAAAATTGCTGGTGCCTTAATATAGTCAATGCAGTGGCACCAAGCTATCCTAGTACCCATTGCTTTCTTCACTGCCATGCATCACAGGAAAAATAACCCTGTCAGTCTGACTACAGAGTATCCTTGAGGAAGCCCTAAATGTTACTATGTTTTTATTTTTATTTTTTTATTATTATTTTTTTTAATGTTACTATGTTTTTAAACGCAAAGCTTAAGTACGCTTTTTGAAACATTCAGCATGTTAAAATGGGAATGTGTGAACCTACGCACTCTTCCATATACCAAAATATGAAAGAAAAACACTTGTGCAGTTGTCTGAGTTGCTAGCTCAATTAGCCACTTTTTCATGAAATATGTTTTTACTTAAAAGAACTATTGGCAGACAAAATATGGTTATTGAGACTTGAGTATTTGACAGACATGTTCTCAAAAAAGAACAAAGTGAGCTTACACTTCAAGGAAAAAGGGGGGTATACGTATTGTCAATGATATAATTAATACTTAAAGCAAAAATTTTAAAAATGTGAACTTGACAGAGTCCCAAAACTTACTGACTTTTAAAATGAGATCAATAGTGATATTTTTAAAATGTAATTTTTTAGAATATTATATGAAGACAGGTATAAACATTTGGGAGATTTGCATTTATAACCCTACATGATGTTACAAAATCAAGCAGAGAAAAAGGTTCATTCATAGTACAAAACAGGTCAATAGTTTTTAATGTAATAGAGTAAAAAAAAAAGTTCATTAATATGGCTTCAGATTTCACATTGCAGTTAACCTTTAAGAAATCAACCCTTGGGTGCCTGGGTGGCTCAGTTGGTTAAGCGACTGCCTTCGGCTCAGGTCATGATCCTGGAGTCCCTGGATCGAGTCCCGCATCGGGCTCCCTGCTCGGCAGGGAGCCTGCTTCTTCCTCTGACCCTCCCCCCTCTCATGTGCTCTCTCTCTCTCTCTCATTCTGTCTCAAATAAATAAATAAAATCTTAAAAAAAAAAA
>NC_138370.1:18121149-18142894 GCF_054177405.1 Leptonychotes weddellii
GCCTGGGTGGCTCAGTTGGTTAAGCGACTGCCTTCGGCTCAGGTCATGATCCTGGAGTCCCTGGATCGAGTCCCGCATCGGGCTCCCTGCTCGGCAGGGAGCCTGCTTCTTCCTCTGACCCTCCCCCCTCTCATGTGCTCTCTCTCTCTCTCTCATTCTGTCTCAAATAAATAAATAAAATCTTAAAAAAAAAAAAAGAAATCAACCCTTTATGTGGCACCTGGGTGGCTCAGTCGGTTAAGCATCTGCCTTCCGCTCAGGTCGTGATCCCAGGATCCCAGGATCGAGCCCCACATGGGGCTCCCTGCTCAGCGGGAAGCCTGCCTTTCCCTCTCCCCCGCACTTGTCTCTCGCTATCTCTCAAAAAAATAAAATCTTAAAAAAAAAAGAAAGAAACCAACCCTTATCAAATTGTGGTGTAGTATCAACATAGAATAACCACAATAGTCTTAACAGCTTTTAAAATACTACTCACTTTTCCATTACACATCTGTATGAAACTGTATTTTTTTCATATACTTTAACCCATGAAACATATTGTATCAATTGAATGTAGAAGCTGATATGAGATTTTCCAGCTATCTTCTCATAATCAGACATTAAAGAGATTTACATTTTGCATAAATATAAAGCAATGCCAATTTTTTTCTTTGTGGAAATATTCTTATTTTTCATAAATAAGATATTTATATGAGTGTATGCAATGGATTTATTATTTTAAATCATTTTTTAAATCTTCTATTTTAATTTCTGATATGATAAATATTGAAAGATATAACTCACCTAAAGGAAGCCCTTAGCTAGTTAGTGATTTGCAAAAGTATAAAAGTTTCCTAAGATGAAAGGGTTTAAGAATCAATGCACCACAATATCTATTCATTTTATTCCTAATGGATGTTTCAGTTGTTTCCAATTAGGGCTGTTACAAAAACATTTATTTGAAGATTATGTTTGGTTACATCTCTTCCTGCATATGTGCAAGAATTTCTTTGAGGTGTTGGGATGGTTAATTTTATGTGTCAATTTAGCTGGACACAGGGTGCCCAGATTAAATATTATTTCCAGGTATGTCTGTGCGAGTGTTTCTGGATGAGATTAGCATTCGAGTTGTGGACTCAATAAAGTCAGTTGCCCATCCCAGGTGTATCAGCTGGACATGAGCTAATCCACTGGGCACCTGAATAGTATTTGTGCAGTTGGCTGCTCCTATTCTCAGACTTTCAGACTTGGACTGGCTTTCCTGGATCTCTAGCTTGCAGATGGCAGATCATGGGACTTCTTAGCCTTCATAATCACATGAGCCAATTTCTCTTAATCAATCTCCTTCAGAGATCTATATCTATACAGAGAGGGATATCTCCTAGTGGTTCTGTTTCTCTGGAGAACCCTGACTAATACAAGTACATACTTAAAAATGAAATTACTGAAATAGAATATCTTCTATTCTTTCATACCTTTTACTTTGTAGGAATATTTCGTAGGGTCTGAATATCAGGTTTTTCATGTTAGGTATATTGCAAGTATTTTTTTCTCACTCTGTGGCTTTTCTTGATATTTCCTTACTAAATAAAACATTGTTTATATGATAGTGAGTTGAGAAGGATTCTTTAAACAAAAAGAGAAGCAGAAAAAACAATCATAAAAGATTGATAGATCTGTGTAAAAAGTTTTTAAAAATCATATTATAAAAATACCACAAGCATAACCAAATACAAAAAAAGGAAATAATTATAATCATAATCAAAACATAAGAAATCATGGTCCTCAGTACATAAGTTCTCATAAAATCAGTAAGAAAAAAAGAAAAACTTGAAAAGACTATGTGATGGGCAAGAGATTCATAAATTAATGTAAATGACCAATGAACTGAGAAGTTTAGGTTAACCTCACCTTCATCAACTAAATGCATAAAACATATTAATAAGAAAAAATCATATTTATTAAATGGCAAAGTTAAAAATAACAGAACAAACTTCAAAGCAATAAAGGTTTAAGGAAACAGGTGTTTGCTTCCATAAACTGCTAATGGAAAGGCAAAATGGTATAATTCTGGAACACAACTTGAGTATTGACTAAATTAAGTTTTAATTTTAACTCAATGAAAGCTATTCTTATCTATATAAACAATATGATTAAACATACCTTTTTGTGTCATAATGTTGAAAGATATATGAAAACCAGCAATAATCTCACCACATAGGAGCAACTGTTATAAATATTTGGGGGTATTTCCTTTTATTCTATTATATATGTATAATTTTCAGGGGAGGTGGCTTTGAAAGAGTATGGGGTGAGAAAAAAAGAAATGATAAAAGCAAAAAGTGTCAAATTTCCTGGGATAATTTTAAGTGCACATAAAGTCTCCCTTTGCTTTGAGATTTTAATCTGTTGTGAGCTAAAAGCAATACGTTAACTGAAAAAAAGCAGTATGTCAACCAGAAAATATGATTGCGATCCCTGCTGGTGGAATATTAATTAGCATTTCACCATTTATATATGTAGATGCATGTATGTGTAAATCTATGTATGTAGATATGCTTTCTAAATAACCTATAATCATTATCCTCTAAATAGATAATTTTAATGAGCATTACCGTTGTTTTTATTATGTTATCGGGTGAGTTCTCTATGTTGTCTCATTCGACATCTGTCCATCCCACCCTTCTTCTAGAAGGAGACTGAAAGCAAAAAAACAAATAAAAAAACTACATTTAACATTTTCCAGACTCCCTTGCAGATTGAGCCTGGGTGCAAAGGACCCAGTTAGAATAATTCTTTTGCAAATCAGAAGGCAGAAGTGTGATAGAGGCCATGCTCCTGGTGTCCTTGTGCAGAGCTTCTGGCAAGCTGATACATGGAGCTTTACACCTTGCCTGTAGCAAAGGCCTGGAGAATGGTGTTCGTTCTTCAGTTCCCTGGATGACAGAAGCAGTTGAGGAGGCAGAGGCAGAGGCCTGTTTCTTTGGGCCCAGATCCCTCCAGTGGAGACCTGAGAGGTGGTAGGTCCCCAGGGACTACATTTCTAAATTGTTTTGGGTGACATTCCAAGAGCCGCAATCTAGATTTGGCCCCTTTCAGCTCTTTTAACAATTTTGTGGATACCTTATTCTTTGAATTAAATACTTTTCTGCTTAGGGGTGCCTGGCCAGCTCAGTAGGTAAGCATGTGACTTGTGATCTCAGGGTCATGAGTTCAAGCCCCACATTGGCAGTAGAGTTTACTTTAAAAAAATACTTTTCTGGGACACCTGGGTGGCTCAGTCAAAAGTGTCTGCCTTTGGCTCGGGTCATGGTCCCAGGGTCCTGGTTTGGAGCCCCGCATCGTGGTCCCTGCTCAGCGGGGAGTCTGTCTTTCTCCCTCTGCCTGCCACTCTCTCTGCTTATGCTCTCTCTCTCACTCTCTCTCTCTCTGGATAAATAAATGGATAAATAAATCTTAAAAAACAAAAACAAAGACAAAAAACTTGGGGTGCCTGGGTGGCTCAGTCGGTTAAGCATCTGCCTTCGGCTCAGGTCATGATCCTGGAGTCCTGGGATCGAGGCCCACATCGGGCTCCCTGCTCAGCAGGGAGCCTGCTTCTCCCTCTCCCTCTGCCGCTCCCCCTGCTTGTACTCTCTCTTTCTCAAATAAATTAAATCTTTAAAAAAAAAAACAAAAAACTTTTCTGCTTAAAATTCCCAAATACACTAAAGAATATAGGTTTCTGTTTTAGTGCATTGAAATGAGTTAAATTAAAAATACTTAAAAGTTGATAAATTAATAAAAATTACTAACTCTATAAGCAGGGTTTAACAAATTTTTCTCATTAAGGGTCACATAGTAAATATTTTCAGCTTTGTGGGACATACACCGTCTGTCACAAATACATCTAAAGTTGTAGTAAAAGCAGCCATAAATAATATGTAAATAAGTTGTCATGACTGTATTCCAAAAAACTTTATTTTATAAAAAAAATTAGCTGGCCGTAAATTATTGACCCATACTATAAGGATAAGAACATTAAAGTTATAATAAACATTTGAGTCAAATGTTTTGAGAAACTTGTGTGTTTTTTAAATGAAATTATTTTATTAAATTCCATGACTCAAAATAGATACACATATTTCTATAATTTTCCTTTTGTTTCAGTAAATAACAGAAAATGTGATTTTGAGTTCCTGTGTTTCATGAACAAGATGGTATTCTTTTTCACATTCTGTAAATATAATGAAATCTATTTTATTCTAAAGATATTTCAAAATATTTCTGAGAATTCTATAAAACTCATTTTATTTGGAATTTTATAAACTATTCTTAGTGACATTTTGTGAAACTCTGGAAGTTTTAAGGCGTTCTGTTTTATTTGAAAAGAGACAAAGTTGCTATTCTAAGAAATAGGATTTTTAAAAATAATATAAATGTATTTTTGCATATTAATGCCATGTTGTTTTTGATGTCATGTCATTTTCTTTGCAATGTGTAATCCATTATTGAATAATCTTTGCAAGTGTAAGATTCTAGTATGCCTTCCTACTTGAACTTGCACTTTTCATTGCCTTAGCCCAAAAATGACTCAAATGAAATTGTGATCTCCCAAATACTCAGGAAAGCAAGGAGAACCTACTATTGATGAGTACTAACAATGTATTCCACATACAAGTTTCCCTTCCAGGTTTCAAATGTAAACACAAGGAGTGTTTTATTGTTACATTTATTTCACCCACAAGCGTCTAACTCATAATAGATCCTCAGTAAATGTATTTTTGAAATGTCAAAGAAGTTGACATCTACCAAAAAGTGCAGCAAGTATACATTTCAAAGGCCCTGAAGTAGACACCGAAAATCAAACTATAATGACATCACAATGGGAATTAATATAATAATACCAATAATGCTAATTAACACTTAACGATTATTCACTCTGTAAAAGTGATGCAGACAGAGTCCAAGAACCCAGGGAAGGGTCCCACAGGACCTACCAACAGGGTCCTTGGCTTCACGAAGGATAGAAATCAAATGCTAGCCAGAAAAAAAGTGAAAACAGAGTTTACTGAATAGTGTAAGTTACAGGTAGAGAATTGCAGACAGAAAGTCTGGGAGACTCATAAAGGAAAGGGAAGGAGTCTTGTCATTGCTTGGGGCAAGGGTTTTATATTAGAAAAAGCTCTAGGGTACCTGTCCCTCCAGGAATCTGGGGTAGGGTCCAATCAAAAGTGAGTGTCAGGTGAACAATAGGTTATTCCATACTGAAGGTAGGGGTATTGATCCAGCATCAGCCGAGGTGTCTTTAAAGCTAACGTGCTGGATCATGTTTGGGATCCAGCTCTTCTCAGGTGTTATCAGGTGTTTGGGGCCTAGGACAAAACTCAGAGAATGATTCACTTTTTTTTTTTTTTTGCTTCCCCCTTAAAGTGGGAACATAGCTTCTTTGGCTTATTCAGAGGCAAAATATGGACATGAATAAAACAGCGGAAAACCAACAGAGACAGAGCCTTTCTAAAAATGGAACCCCTTCAACTTCCCTACTTCAAAAGCACAGCTATAAAACTCATTTAATTTTCACAACAATCCTGATAGCTTGCTTTTTTATCCTTGTTTGAGAGATGAGGGAAACTGAGGCACAGTGAGGTTAAATACGTTGCCCAAAGTCACATAACTAATAAGTGGTGTTTCTGGAATTTGAAGCCATATAGTTTGGCTTTAGTTTTTCCCATGATGTTATAATGCTTGACTTTATAAGCAAAGAAACCATGATGATTTACATATCAAGAATCCTTTCAACCACTATAAGATTTAAATCATTAATTTAAATTGCTGAATTAGGGGCGCCTGGGTGGCTCAGTCATTAAGCATCTGCCTTTGGCTCAGGTCATGATCCCAGGGTCCTGGGATCAAGCCCCACATAGGGCTCGCTGCTCCGCGGGAAGCTTGCTTCTCCCTCTCCCATTCTCCCTGCTTGCGTTCCCTCTTTTGCTGTGTCTCTGTCTGTCAAATAAATAAATAAAATCTTTAAAATAAGTAAATAAATAAATAGCTGAATTATCAAGGACAAAAAGAATTTTGTCAGGGGATAAAAGTAAACAAGAGAATAGAAAATGCAACAACCCATCTCATTTACAATCAAAACAACTCCTCAGTTGAGGTTACTGGGTAAAATGGCTTGCCAATATTAAAAATCAGCTACTAAAAATGAAAGAATATTGCTAATTAGTTAATATTTCCTAGACATTGATCTTTTAGGAAAAAATTAATATTAATAAAGAGGATTCAATGTTGGTTTTATGTTTTCAAATTTTAACATTTTAATTTGCTGTTAACAATTGAACAACGCACATTACTGAGGAGGTGCTAGATGCTGTCATATGTTCTTTACAGATATGAATGTATTCAATTCTAATAGTTTTTTTTTTAGTCCTCATTTTACTGGTAAAAAATGGAAGTAAAATAACTTGCCTGATGTCACAGTAAATTCCAGAGGCAGGATTCCAGACTCCCAAGATTAGCATCCATAGTTAATCTTGCATGCTATTTAAATATAAAGAATCCTGTGCATGATTGGGGGACCTGAGTGGCTCAGTCGTTAAGGTTCTGCCTTCAGCTCAGGTCATGATCCCAGGGTCCTGGGATCAAGCCCCGCATAGGGCTCCCTGCTCCGCGGAGAGCCTGCTTCTCCCTCTCCCACTCCCCCTGCTGTGTTCCCTCTATCGCTGTGTCTCTCTCTGTCAAATAAGTAAATAAAACCTTTAAAAAAAATTTAAAAAAAAGAATCCTATGCATGATAATGAGTAAATTATCATAAGAAAATAAAAATATTTAGTTCCTGGAAAACAGTGAGGATTCCATAATGTGTTTCTTGAATAAATAACACCATGTTTCTTTATTGAATAGTTTTACTAGCTGATGTATTTAATTTTGTCATCAGTGGTCTTACCTTCCTCCTTTTCTCCTGTGTTGTGTGAATATAGCAAGTGATTTGGATGCAAGGAATTTATTTTGAATGTTAATATAATAATGTCAGTAACGAATTTCCTAATAATTCTCCTTAATCTGTCTTAACTAGTTGGTATTTTAAAAATATAAGTAATGCAATGTTTTTGGTATAGGTTTTAAGGACAAGCTGGAATATTTAAAATGCCAGTGTCCACCGTAGTAAAAAAAAAAATTTAAATAAATAAATAAAATAAAATAAAATAAAAACAAAATCTCATCCATATGATGTAAAAGCAGCCAGGGAAGATTGTTGCCTTTGGTGAAGATCAATGCCATGTGAAGTCTGTGTAAATTTGTTGTAAGCATTATGACAGATGGGAAAGAACTCATTTAAATTTCAAAAAACTTTTGCCTTGCAAAGGAATTTTCCTAAGATAATTTGTATTCATATCTAAATAATAGAAGGCGCAAGATTAAGCACTGCAATTGCCATTTATATTACAAAGAAAAATGCAATCTTGAGCCATTTACATTAGTTTTATTTCTTCATTTTTCTGAATCATCCTCTTCTTTGAACTATTATTCAAAAAATGGTGGTGCTTTTTGTCCTTTGTGGGGTATCCTTCACTTTGGCTGATGATAAAAAGTTGCTATTTCCTTTCATCCTTATTATCATATTCATGGTTCTCCTTAGTTGGGTGCTTTTTGGATGACATCCATGTCCTGCAGAGAGCTGCAGGGCCCCATCAGATCTGTTCAGCTACCTGAACTAATTAACAAAATTCTAACTATTCTTTTTATCATAGATTTGGGAAATTAAGGTGTTTACCTCTAGGGATTGAGTGAATATTTTTAAATGAATCGTTATTAAAGATTACAAAGCTTACCTCATATCCATGTTACGTATCTAATGAGAAGAAATAGAATATGATCGATTTCCATCTAAGAATCCATTTATTCAAACTGCCTATGATTCGGGAGAGATAGCATGTCATTT
Source organism: Leptonychotes weddellii (assembly GCF_054177405.1). Taxonomy (NCBI): domain Eukaryota; kingdom Metazoa; phylum Chordata; class Mammalia; order Carnivora; family Phocidae; genus Leptonychotes; species Leptonychotes weddellii. Next base: position 18,129,056 of record NC_138370.1, read on the forward strand.
ATAAAGCTACAATTGGAATAGTGTAAACTATCGGCATTTTCACTCTTAACAACTGAATTGAGAAAGAAGGGGAAAAAAAGAAAGGAAAACTTCTGGACAGTGGTGATTAGACAGAGGGGAGTAATCGGGATTCTTGAGACTACATCAGCTTCTATTTGGTTACATCAAGTATCATCAACACTACAGTAGTAAGAACTTTGTTTAATGTAAGCAGCAACGAACTTCACTAAAGACTGTCTGGTCCCTCCCACAATCTGCAGGAAGGCTGGAGAACTCAGCCTGAGAAAAGGGCATGAAGCAAAGACAAAGCACACAGGTCCAAAGCCTCTTTGACTCAAGGATGCTGCTGGTAGCACTGTCAACAGGGATTCTTGATAACAAATCTTCCTCTACACCCTCATTCCTGCCATTGCCATGGATTGTTTCTTACCTATCCTAACAACTCTGTTATATTTTCTCAAGGCTCAAAACCCAGGTAGGACTTAGTCTTGGCCTGGCCTAACTCAGAGCAGGCACCCCAGTTATCAAGGAACAGGGAGAAAGAGAGCCTGGAGCTTGCATGGTTGGGGAACCCTACCTCCTGAAAAGATCCTCACAGTGGGGAATTTACCAAATATGGAAAGGGTCTCTAATGCCATTTTGTCAGGAGACAGTGGCCCACAGGGATCATCATTATCAGATTTACAGATAATACAATGTATCAAAGAAGGATTAGTTGTTCTGACTCAAACTGAATCTTTTACCTTCTGCTAAGGCAACTACCTTCTTTTAGCCTTTGTTTCCTGAGTTCTAAACTGGGATAATATTCTGTCCAGAACATAAAGTCATTGTAGAGAAGGAAATGAGATAAACTGTGTAAAAGTTCTTTCATTTTTTTTTTTTTCATTCAAAAAAGTATTAAGGGACACCTGGGTGGCTCAGGCGGTTAAGCATCCAACTCTTGATTTCTGCTCAGGTCATGATCCCAGGATTGTGAGATCCAGCCTAGCATTGGGCTCCTGCTGGGTATGGAAACTGCTTGAGATTCTCTCTCTCCCTTTCCCTCTACCCCTCTCACACCCACCCCCCAAAAAATATGTATTAAGGGCCTATTATGTGTGAGACAAAAATGCAAAAAAAAAAAAAAAAGAATAGTAAAAATTTATGCCCTAAACAATATATGTGAGATATTATTATCAATACTTTAATTCTTTAATTTAAAAATATATTAAGAATATGCAAGCCCTTATTTATCATTCTGTTTAAAAAATGGGACAAATAGATGAAAAGTCAAATGACAGATAAATATGAAATTTAGAACAGAAAATTAATGCGGATGTATTCCCCCCCCTACTAACACTCCTCTTCTGAGACATATTCTTTCTCCCAATCCAACCATCCAGTTTTTGTGATGAGTTAGGGACAGGTGGGGCTAGGCAGGGGGCTATGGGATCAGGCTCACAAACCAGACATAAGAGAACAAACCAGACCACCCTGTCCTAGGTGTCAGAGGTGGGGGTCTTGTTATAACAGCTACTTGTGACCAACCAAGAATTACTGGACCCTAAAAAGGAAGTAAGCCATTGAAGGTATTATCATTAGTCCTTACTCAATGGTGCTATCAATAGAGATGCTGAAAAGATTTAAGTTCCCTGGGTAGCTTTCTATAAAAGACCATCCCTAAGAGCCCTCAGTGGCAACCCTGTCAGGACCCCTCTCACTCCTGAGAACTTTTTCTATATCCTTGCTTAATAAACTTCAATCACTTTACTCACTCTCCTTTGTCTGGGAGATTCATTCTTTGACTCCGTGAAATAATAACCTAGCTCTCCCGAATCAGTGAGAGACAGTCTTACAAAACCCGCCTGTAGACAAAAATGATTGGGCTTGTAATAAACGCCTCACTAAGCCTAACCAATCAGAGCTCATTCCTGAAGTCTTTAAACCTAGAACCATTTATAAAATATGCTCTTTGATCAGAAGCAATATTGCATGGTATACATCAGTGTTCTTTTTGTTTTTTTTTTTAAGATTTTTTGTTTATGTATTTGAGAGAGAGCATGAGTGGCAGGGGTGGGTGGGGGTTGCAGAGGGAGAAGCAGACTCCCCATGGAGCAGGGAGCCCAACAACGTGGGGCTGGATCCCAGGATCCTGAGATCATGACCTGAGCTTAAGGTAGTCGCTTAATTGGCAGAGCCACCCAGGTGTCCCTACATCAGTGTTGAATGAGGGTGTCAGTGTATTTGCTGACTGTGGTGCTGGGAGAAGTATTGAAAGCAGGAGAAGCAACTCCAAATCCTAAACAAGTGTTTATCCTAGTGAGATCGGACATTCCTCCCTGGAAGAGGTCCAGTGTGATCAAGGTGCCATCAGATGACTGGTTGGGCCATATCAGGATGTTTCAGTGTTTTCATCTGCTGTTGACAAATCAAAAACTCAGTAGCAGCAGTATCTGGATCAGCTGTGTTGAGAGAAAGCCCATGTTGTTCAGCCTATGAATCACTTCCATCCCTGTCGCAGCATTACTTTGTGTATACAGTGGCTGGAGGATAAAGCTGACTTCCACCAGAGAAAGTCATCGTGTCAACCAGATTATTGGACAGCCATGGTGGATGCCCTCTAGTGGACATTTACATGGGAAATGAATGTTTTTGTGCCCTTGCCCATTCTGAAAATTTCATTCCAATGTCATTCCCCCTGAAATAACCACTTCGCAACATTAATATTTGATTGTGCCCTGATCTCACTAGTTCTCCCAGGGGTGCAATAGGGCTTTTGGATTACTATCCTGGTGGGAAGGGAAAAGTTTCTGTGGCTTCTATTTGACCCTTTCCACCAAGAGAGTTTTTACTCCACAGATCAAGAAATAAATATGAATTCTGCCAATTGTTAAATATATTTTCAATACACATTTTGTGTCTGGGGAAATAACCACAGGATGGGTCTGTGGTCCCATTGGATCAACAATGAGAAGGACTTGGGCCAGGACAGTCCATAAGCACACAAAATAGCATGAGTTCTGAGCCTCTATTTAACAAGTTTCTGTAAGTCACCTTAGTATATTGCCTCAACGCTCTGGAGATGGCGTCAAGGGAGGCTCATGATATAGTTGTTATTAACTGAATTGTGTTCTCCCAAACTTCAAATATTGAAGCCCTCACCCCTAGTACCTGAGAATGTGACTGTTTTGGACATAGGGCCTTGAAAGAGGTGATTAAGGTAAAATGAGTCCTTAATCCAATATGACTAGTATCCTTATAAGAAGAGGAAATTTGAACACACAAAGAGATATCAGGGGAGTGTGAGCACAGAGGAATGAACATGTGAAAGAGAACCAAAAGGAGAGGGACATCAGGAGAAATCAAACCTTGATCACCTTATCCCAGTGGGATAACCAATACCTTGATCTTGGACTTCAGACTCCAGAACTGTGAGAAGTAAATTTCTACTGTTTAAGCCATCCACTGTGGTGCTTTTTTATGGCGGCCCTAGCAAACTAATACAGTTCTGTATTCATATTCTACTGCTGGAAAAACAGACACAAACTTAGAGGCTTAAAAGAACATAAATTGATTTTCTTACAGTTCTATAGGTTGGATGTCCAAAACGGATCTTACTGGGCTAAAACTACATTATCAGCAGGGTTGCATTACTTTCTGGATATTGGAGGGGAAAATCTATGCCCTTGCCTTTTTTAACTGCTGGAAGGCACCCCCAGTCTTTAGCCTAAGACCTCTGCCTCCATTATCAAAGCCTGCAACCTTGTATGTCCCTGGCCATTCTTCCATTGACATATCACTTGCTATGATTTTCTTCTTCTGCTTCCCTTTTCTACTTTTAAGGATCCTGGTTATCACACTAGACCCACTCAGATAATCCAGAATCATTCCCCTATTTGAATGTCAGCTGCTCAGCAACCTTAATTCCATATGCAACCTTAATTCCCCTTTACCCTGTAACATAACATTGTCCTGGGAATTAGGATGTGGATGTCTTTCTGGGGGGAGGTCATTATTCTGCCTACCACAAGTCCTATGACCAGGTTTCTGGGTTGTTCCTCAAAGGGCCCATCATTTAAAAAGTAGCGGACTTTGTTAACTCTCGAAGTTCAGGAACTGGCTAAGATATTAAAATCCCCACAATAGGGACGCCTGGGTGTCTCAGTCAGTTAAGTGTCTGCCTTTGGCTCAGGTCATGATCCCAGGATCCTGCATCAGGCTCCTTGCTCAGTGGGAAGTCTGCTTCTCCCTCTGCCTCTGCTTGCCCACTCCCCCTGCTTGTGCTCTCTGACAAATAAACAAAATCTTAAAAAAAAAAAAAATCCCCACAGTAATGAGAGCTAGGTTTCTGCCTACCAGACTAAGAAGTTTTCTGCTTATAAAGGTCATGAAGCTCCTTAAGAGGCCACCCAACATTCCTAGACAATATTTATTTCATTTCTAGACAACTAATAGGAGAGAACTCTCCTTTCTTTCACAGATCTCCTGCTGGGCTGCCCATCTGCCAAACCTCTTCAGAAGCCCAAGGTCAAGGAAGCCATTGGTTTTAGTACAGGAAGTTAAGCCTCTTGGGGAAAATAGAAGGGTGGAGCAAGGTGGCAAGTGGGTATGCAGTAGTAAATGCAAAAAATTCAAGCCCACCATCTCTCACATCAAGTCCATTATCGAGTCCCATTACATTTGCCTTTGAATATATCTCTTATCTCCTACTCCCCATTACCATTGACACCAGTCACATCCAGGCTGCCATCAACTTCCCCTGCACTTTTGCAATAACTTTCTAACTTTACTTGCACTCAATTGAACTTCCCACCTCCAATTTATTCTCCATGTTGCAAAGGCAACTTTCAAAATCCAAATGTGCCTCATTCACCCCACTACAAAATGGATGTCTTTCTGCTGCTCTTAAGATAAAGAAAAGCTCCTCAACCCACTGGCACCCTACCTAACTCTCAGCCTTATCTGGACCTTGTTTACCACCTTTTGCTTTTTTGACCCCAGCTTCATTGGCCTTGCTTCGGTCTTTGGGTCTTTGATGTTCTTCATGTTCTTGTCTCCTTCAGGCATTTGAATGCACTTTTTCCACCCAGGACGTTCTTTCTTTCTTTCTCTTCAGCAATTCAGCTTCCACTCCTTCTTCGAAAGATAGGTGTTTTTTTCTGAGTTCCTGGACTAACTAGATATGCAGTATTGCTGTTTGCCTCACTACACATCACCGCCTCCCCATTTTGTCTTTCCTGCTCCCCAGAGGAGATGCCAGAAACTTCATTGTTCAGAATCACCTTCCCCAAAAGGCTCCTGGTTAGAGTCTGTGGTGGTCTCAAGAGATGTGAAAGGCAAAAGACAAATGAAGAGCTCTTCGTTCTCTGATAATATTTCTGTCATTTTAAATTGAGAAGGTTTCACTCTGAGAAAAAGAGGATACAGAACAGGGGAAATTGCTATACAGTAAATCTCCACTTTGCTGCAATTCCCTTGGCTATGGTACAAGTCCTGTGCTCTTTTTGAGCACCTAGGCTGCCATCTTATATTTCCAGGAGACTTCTGGGTAAGAAATCACTTAATGAATTTTGCTTAGGCCTCAGTTGACACTTTTACCAATTTTAAGCTTATTTAAACCACATGGGTCTGCCACTTTAATTCTGAAGCCACACTTCCCTAAACTCAGGGCAATGTGCATTCATGTTTTTAAAATATCACTTAAGAATGAGCTCACATTTACTTTTTTTTCCAAACTGGTATTTTTGTGTCATTAAGACATGAATCATGAGGAAAGGGTGAATCGTTAATGTTGCTTTGGGGAGACAGCTGAGCTTGCAAGGAAATTAGTCACTAGTATGTTGTGTGCCCTCTACCCCCTCCACTTCCCTAAGGGCCCAAGGACTGCGTGACTTTTAGGCCTTGGCAGGCACTTTCTTTTTAGCCTGTCTTTTAATTTTGTGTTGAAAGTTAGAGATGGTAGATCTGGTAATAGGAACTGAGGTTAACAGGCCTGTTAGTGTGAGCTTTTATGATGACCTGGCAAGGAATTGGGTTGTGCTTGTATCTGTCGCTGTCTGAGGCTGAAAATCCCCCTACTCTTCCTTGTTTTTGTCTCCTCTGCTACCTTTGGTTTCCCTACACACTTCCCTTAAAAAAGGACCTTGAAGCTCTTTGAGCCTTAATTCACGGGTATCACCCTGCAGCCTGGTGGCTGGGGTGGTAAAGTATTCGAGAAGGGAAGTGTTCCATAATCCACGACTAAATCCCAGCTCCTGCCCGGGACTGCACCCCTCACACCTGTTCTTTAGCTCCCCCGCCCCCCACGTCCGACTCCAGGACGCGAAGGAGGCTGGAGTTGGGTGATTACCCTCCAGCCTGGCCAGGTGAGATAAGGCTCTGGTGAAGTCTTTATTGTGGAGAATGCTCTGGGTGTGTTTAAAAATGGTTACTTTTCCCCTCCCTCCGCCTGAGGCACCGGGTGATTTCCCTTGGCTCTTCCCTATAAAAACCTGGTGGGGTTACTGGAGGTAAAGCCCAGAAAAGTGTGAGGGTTCCTTAGGATTTCAGCCCCAGGAGTCTCTGACAGTAGTCCTCACTAGTCCTCCAACAGTTTGTCAAAATTGCCAGTTCTGTGTCCTCACTAGTTTGTGGCTCCAGCGGCTTCTGCTCCAGGTAAGCCGACCTCAGCTGTGTGCCTTTGTGCTTACCTCTCTAAAATGTCGGTGGCCCTTTGCCCCAAGACCTCAGTTCTCTGATGGCTCCAAGAAAAGTCATTGGTTTTCAGTGTGTTCAGCTTTTTTCTTTTTTTCTTTTTTTGGTTTTTGTTTTTTGTTTTGTTTTCAAATTTTAGGTTTTGGTTTTGCTTTGTTTTCAGCTTTTTTCTTGGCGTTGGAACATGGATGATGACTACCAAGCTTTTCAGATGTTGAGGCTGGACCTAGAAACCTTTCATACACTTTCTTTTTTTTTTTTTTCATACACTTTCTTTTAAAACCTACGTGTGGTAAAGTGCATTGTTTCTCAAAAGAAAGTAATTATATTGGTCCCTCCATCTCACTGAGGGTTGATATATTATTTTATTACAATTTTATGTTAAAACAAACATAAATTTAGATCTAAATTCTATGGAATTTAGGAATTTAGATCCGTAGTTCCTAACCAACTTTGAAATACATTTGTAAGTCAAATTAAAACTCCTACAAGAGGAGCGCCTGTGTGGCTCAGATCACGATCCCAGAGTCCTGGGATCGAGCCCCGCATCGGGCTCCGCGGGAAGCCTGCTTCTCCCTCTTCCACTCTCCCTGCTTGTGTTCCCTCTTTCGCTGTGTCTCTCTCTGTCAAATAAATAAATAAAATCTTAAAAAAAAAAATCCTACAAGAATACTAAAACTTTAATCAACAATGTCACTTTAAGATTGTGTGGTTGAACCAAACATTTTTTAAGATTTTATTTTTATTTATTTGAGAGAATGAGAGAGAGCACACAAGCCGGGGTGGGGGGCAGAGGGGCAGAGTGAGAAGCAGACCCGGCTGAGCAGGGAACCGGATGTGGGGCTCCATCCTAGGACCCTGAGATCATGACCCTAGCCGAAGGCAGACGCTTAATGAACTGAGACATCCAGGCATCCCAAACCAAAACATTTTTATTAGATTTCATAAAAAGAAGGTACTGCTCCGTTCTGATACTTAGTCTCTTTTAACTTCAATGAATACTTCAGTAGGAAACTTCTGTTTATATAAAATGTTACTGATAACATTAAGGCTTTTCTTTTTTTCTGTTTATAATCATCAAACAAAGGTCTGCTAGAATGCAGTTTTTCTGTCTTTTTTTTTAAAGATTTTATTTACTTGAGAGAGTGAGCGAGATAGCGAGAGAACATGAGTGGGGAGTGGGGAGAGGGAGAAGGAGGCTCCCTGCTGAGCAAGGAGCCCAATGTGGGGCTCAATCCCAGGACCCTGGGATCATGATCGGAGCCAAAGGCAGCCGCTTAACCGACTGAGCCACCCAGGTGCCCTAGAATGCAATTTTTTAATATCAGTTTTGATGAAGTAGATTTTGGTAGTTCTTAAATGCATTATATTCACATGGAGAGATGCGTCCATTGCAACATTATGAAAACTTGTATTTAAATCACAACTTTGGGTTCAGAATATAATTTGCAAATTTATCACATAAATATAAGGTATAGCTTACCTTATAACTAATGACCTGTTGCAATTTTAGATATATAAAAATGTCTCTTAATGAGTGTAAAATATATATATATTTTTAGTTCAGCATGCATACCTCTACCACAGTGAGCCTCATGAAACTGAAGTCAATTTTTTCCAGCCCATTTTTCTATTTAATTGTAAAACTTTATTTGCACATTGGCATAATGTTATATAGCCTTCACGCTAGACACATACGTTCATAATCAACCTAAATGAAGCCATTGGAATCCCAGGACAGTAACTGATAGTAAAGCCACTATGTAGATGGTCTGGTATGTACCCATATTTGTGGTTTGTTTTCCAAGACCCCTGAGAATACATACACTGATCTCAGACAAAAAAAAATGTGTCTTTCACCTACTTTTGAAATCAGACTTAACTGGGTTTGAGTACCAGCTCTGATGACTCATAGTTCTATGATCTTGACCAGTTTACTTAATACCTCTAAGGCTCAATTTCTTTTTTTTTTTTTAAAGCTTTTATTTAGTTATTTGAGAGAGAGGGAGAGAGAGAGGATGAGAGAGGGAGAGCAGGAGAGGAGGGAGGGTCAGAGGGAGAAGCAGACTCCCCCCACACGCCAGGAGGGAGCCCGACGTGGGACTCGATCCCGGGACTCCAGGATCACGACCTGAGCTGAAGGCAGTCCCTTAACCAACTGAGCCACCCAGGCGTCCCTCTAAGGCTCAATTTCTTAATTGGGGAAATGACCTAACAAAGTTGCTGTGAAATCAAATGGAATGATGAATGTAAAGCCCCAACTCCTTGACATTCCTTGTGTCCTTTCGATTAATCATCAGCTTGACTTGAACGTTTTCCACCTAGTTCTCTGGTAGGGCATCTTCCATATAGTAAGACCTAATAGCTAATATTGTTATGTAGTATAATATTAATATATACATATATATAGTTGACTCTTGAACAACATGGGGGTTAGGGACACTGACTTTCCACCCCCTCCAACACACCTGAAGATAATCATCTAAGTTTTGACTCCCCCAACATTTAACTACTAATAGCTTACTATTGACTGGAAGCCTTAACAATATTGTAAACAGTGGATTAACACGTGTTTTGTATGTTTTGTGTATTATATACCATATTCTTGCAATAAAGTATGCTAGAACAAAGAAAATATTATTAAAATCATAAGGAAGAAAAATACATTTATGGTACTATACTGTATTTATTGAAAAAATATCCATGCATGAGGAGACCCGTTTTGTTCAAACCCATTTTGCTTAAGGGTCATCTGTAATGTGTGTGTGTGTGTGTGTGTGTGTGTGTGTGTATACACAAATACACGGAGATAGTGTGGCTGAGGATTGTGGAAGTAATCAAATAGAGAAGTGATTCACATTGTGGAAGTAAAAATACATACATGCAATATTACAGAGACATCCTAGAAATATAGTCCACTTGGATAGAAATAAATCTCATTAGGAGAAGATTTTGGAAAGTTAATGTCTTAGCTTGTTATCCCAGAGTCTGACTTTTCTAATCACACAGTGTTGACAGAGGCACATAAATTTAACAATATACGAAGGGGTTCTTAAACTGCCGATTTTTTAAGATGCCAAAAGGACCATATTCTATAATATGATGTATTTACAAATGATTATAAAGGAAATAGAGTTCTGATGTCATCTCCAGTTCCTCTTCACTAAGAATTTGGCAATAAATTTAAACTAATGTGGTTAAGGAGTAGCCTAACAGCCTTCACGCTGAGTCAGTTTGCACCCATGTCTGTGATCCTAACTTCTTGTCGAGAGCTGCCTGGCTCAGCGGCTCTGCTGCTTGCTTGAACGTCCCTGGTAGTATTACTGTTAGCCTTTAAGAATGGCTGAATGATACTGGTAATTACTGTCTCCCAGACACTGTGTGCATTGTTCCTGCACCCGCAGTCTTTCTACCAGGCTAGTGTCTTCTGAGATAGTGTTCTGTGGTGGCCGTGGGCATCATGGCAACACTGTTTTGGCAGTCTCTTTATAGGAAGTATGATCCTTCCCTGTTTGGAAAACCAAGACGTTTCTACGAAACATCAACAGTCTCCCCCAGAAGAATTAGATCTAAATTAGTTCATTAATGTATGTTTTTTTTGTGTGTCTCAACTGGAATTTGAATGTGATTAAATGAGATGCAAAGTGTAAATTCTGACAGGGTGGTAGAAGGTGAAGGAACTTTTTTCCTCGAACCCCATGCCTGAGACCTCTTTCCTTCACTACACTCCTGGGGAGATCAACAAATTGTTAAGTGCTCAAAAGAGATCTATAAATAACGTTAACATCAGTCTAGATAGAGCTGAGAAGTGAGCATTATCGGATTATTACTTTTACTTAGTAGGTTTCCATATCTTTCCCTCATGTGTGTTGTGTTTGAAGCTAGAGATGAGTGGGATTGAGTCTTCTCTCAATGTAGAATATGAAAGAGAAGGTAATTAGGATTAATAGAAGATAAAGAGATAATAATAATAGAAAATGAGGATGTTATAGAAGGCATCCAGATTTTACAAAAAGGGAAAAATTAATCCGATGCACATCATGGACCCTGTTACAATAACCCTTTGTTTCTTTTTCATTTTACTTCTCTTTTCTTTTGTAATGTCCTAAATAGGAAGAGGAACGAGTTATCTTACAAATGTAGATTTCGCAAACTTGTGCACTGATGAGAGTACTATTAAAATGCATTGTTAAGAAAAATTTTCAGCACACAAATGTGTCATTTCCTTTCTTCATGGACCAGATGCTGAAATACTATGTGATAAAGATTTTAGGTCTCAACTGTAAAGAGAGAGAAGTGGATAAATCAGTGCTGCTGTCTTTAGGACAAACGGTAAAAGAAGTTTATTTAAATGTTTTTCCAAAATTGCTTCTATTGATTATATGTGTCTGCTCTGTGTCTGTGTGTGTTTGTGTGTTTGTGTGATAGGTGAGATGTATAAACATGTATGTATATATGTTTATACATATATGTTTCTATATATATAATCGATAATTTTTGGTAGAATTTCTTATCCTATCACTAATAATTTGGTCTGGTTGTTTCAATGATAAAAAAATAGACATTTCTGCTAGGTTTTCTGTGAATGAAAAAAATGTATGTGTGTGCATAAATATATATGGAATATACTAAATACTTTGTAGGTTAAACTAGAAAGAAATTTTGGGCATTTAACTGTCCATATTTTTAAAAGAATTATTGACCTTATTCAAAATATGATTGAGGGTATTTTAATTAGTCTCATTTCCTTACTTGTCATATAATACCTATTACTACCTGTATTTGCTTATATAACAAATATTGCTTGGATATTTACTCTAAGCACTTGGCTGAACTAGACATAGGGAAGGGATCAGAAAAATAGAATATGGTCTATCTGCAGGAAGTTCATGATCTAAGGCAAATAGGCATAATATAATTTAAGCACCTTAACTAGTTGTAAGAGTGCTATAGATAACTACTCTGGGAATGTAGGAGAGGCCAGAATTACTTAGGGGCAAAGGGTTTGAGAAGGTCTTCATGGAGATGTTTAAATTTAGGTTCATCTTGAAGAATGGGTGAGATTTACACAGCATAAAATGGGGGTTAGCATTCTCATTAGCCATGTGAGAATAGTAATAGAAAAGTCACAGAACTGTGATTGTAAATGTTTTATGCAGTATTTAGAAGCTAATATTCTGCAAGTACAGTGCCTATATTTAGATCCAAGCCTCCCTACTTCCTAGTTGTGTAACATTAACTAGTTATTTAAACATTATGGGTCTTAGTTTCCTAGCCTTGTAAAATGGAGAAAATACTGCTGTATGCCTCATGGAGAGTCTGTGAGGGTAAAAAGAAAAAAGTCCATATAAAAAAAAAAATGGTACTTAAAAATAATTATTTACTGATGGTTACCTGTGTACCGGGCAATTTATAAAAATAATATGTTTTCTTAATAATTCTTAGACCGATCTTATAATCCTATTTTACATATATAAAGGAAGTGCAATCAAATAAATTGAAATATTTGCTAATGGTCACAGAGCTACGAAATGGCATAACCAGTATTCAGACCTAGACTTCCAATTCAGGGATGAATTCACTACCAAGGATGAGCATCAGTGGCATCAGGCACAATATGGATATTTCCATTCTCACCTTAATCCCTTTTATGGATATATTCCTCAAGTATAGAGCTACTGGTTTTACAAATACATTAATTCTATTCTCGTTCATATATATTTTTGACTTTTCATACAAAATCAGAGTTTTTGTTTTTAAATAATAAGAAAGGTTACAGAGTTCTTATTTACCCAAAATCTTAAAGATAAAATTAAGGGTTTGATAATATATCTGAATGGGGAACACCTTAGAAGAAAATAATGTACATTAAATATATATTACATATAAAGACTTTATTCATATCCATATAAAGGAAGTTCCACTGGGGATGTACAAGCAATTGATATGAATAAACAAAAACCTAAGAAGGAAAATAAAATATATAATAATAAAAAATAATTACATGAACTATCTCTCCCACACTAATAGTAAATAAGACAAATAAAAGCCACCTTGAGATATCATTGAACTCCTATCAAAATCTAAATGATTCTAAAATAAATATTATTACTGAATAATGGTTAATTTGGCTTAAACTGCCATATTCATATATGACTGGAATCTTTGTAAATTTGTATGATCTTTTTAAAGAGTAGTCGGGCAGTAGATACCAGGAAGTTTAAGATAATTTTTCTTTCACCTGGTAGTTCAACATATAGTGAATTATCCTAAAGAAATATTTAAAAGAAAAAAACTAAATTATGAAAATATTGGGAGGCAAGATGGCGGAGGATTGGGGGACTCCATTTCAACTGGTCCCCTGAATTTAGCTTGATATCTACCAAGCCACTCTGAACACCCATGAAATCAGCCTGAGAGATAAGATTATACGTCTGGATCTCTACGGGGGCAGAGGATCATCAGTTGAGAGGTACGAAAGACGGAGGTGTGATTGCTTGGAGAGATGTTGGAGGATAAACAGAATGGGGGGGGACCACCAGAAGCTAGCCTTTGGAAAGTAATACCCCAGTGCAAAAGCGTCCTGTTCCTGGGGACCACCGATAGCTTGGAGAGCGGTGGCCGAGGGTCGGGAAGGGACTGATAACAGGGCTCAAACAGAACACAGGGGCTTAAGGGGCAAACTCTGGGACCAGGTGGCCACAGAGCATCATCAAGATAAAAAGCTTCTGCACAGCAGAAGAAACAGTCAACAAAACAAAAAGGCAACCCACGGAATGGGAGAAGATTTTGCAAATGATACTACAGACAAAGGGCTGATATCCAAGATCTATAAAGAACTTCTCAAACTCAACACCCCAAAAACAAATAATCAAAGTCAATAAATGGGCAGAAGACATGAACAGACACTTTTCCAAAGAAAACATACAAATGGCTAACAGACACATGAAAAAATGTTCATTGTCATTAGCCGTCAGGGAAATTCAAATCAAAACCACATTCAGATAACCACCTTACACCAGTTAGAATGGCAAAAATTGACAAGGCAAGAAACAACAAATGTTGGAGAGGTTGTGGAGAAAGGGGAACCTTCTTACCTGTTGGTGGGAATGCAAGTTGGTACAGCCACTTTGGAAAACTGTGGAAGTGCCTCATAAAATTAAAAAT
>NC_138370.1:18143394-18184813 GCF_054177405.1 Leptonychotes weddellii
TTTTTTTTTTTTTTTTTGGTGTTGAGTTGTATGAGTTCTTTTTATACTTTGAATATTAATGCCCTATCAGCTAATATGATTTGCAAATATCTTCTCCCATCTGACCCAACTTATCTTTCATATTGTTACAATATTTTTATAATAAAAGCAGGAAAAACTGAAGGGTATGTTTCCAAACAGGTTAACATTGAAACACTTTCATTATGGTTTTTCTGTTGTAGCTTCTGTAAACTTTTCACCCACTTTATAAAAAGCTGATATTGCAGAGATGTGTTTCACTTCTCATGAGAACATACTTTTAATGGATTATACAAACTCAAAAGATTTCACAACCCTTTTTTCATGCATTGACATTTGATAGGAATTGTAACTAAATGTGAGGTTACTTTTTCTCTTCAGAAATGACATTTAAAGACACATTTGAATTGTTTGAATTGTTCACTGGCTGCTGACAAAACTTTGCATGTGTATGTTCTCTAATATGACTAAAAAATTACAATGATAATAATCAGTGTGAAGAACTAAAGTAATATGGTAAGTCTAATAAATGACATTGAGGTAAAGTGAGAACATTGGGGGTGAAATTTTTTGTTTCAGTTTACGCACAATTCAGAGACAAACCTTTTATTTCATGATGTATAACAAAAGGACTTTTAAAAGTTCCACATGAGTGAAATAATGAACTTTTCTTGAGGCATAACGTCAAATATGAAAACTAATCATCTTGCAAAAAATAATTGTCTTTCACTTATTTATGTAATTTCTTGTAATGCATTTGTGTATATGATGAGCACCTGCTAAGTGCCAGGAACTTTCTGCTTATTGAACCAAAGAGAGGAAAAAACTCCTGAATCCTGGATCTTACTGGGGCAAAGGGGACAGATAATAGACAAGATAAATGGGGCGTGTGGGTGGCTCAGTCATTAAGCGTCTGCCTTCGGCTCAGGTCATGATCCCAAGGTCCTGGGATCGAGCCCCGCATCGGGCTCCCTGCTCAGTGGGAAGCCTGCTTCTCCCTCTCCCACTCCCCCTGCTTGTGTTCCCTCTCTCACTATCTCTCTCTCTGTCAAGTAGATAAATAAAATCTTTAAAAGAAATAGACAAGATAAATAAGGAAATCGTTTTTCATGTTAGTTGGTGATAAATTGGGGGGGGATAAATCCAACCGGGAAGGAGAAGAGGATGTAAACGAGGTGATAATTTTAAATCTGATGCTCAAGAAAGGTCTGAAACGGTGAGGTTTTAGTCAGGACCTGAGTGAGATGAGATTTTCATGAGTTTTGAGCAGAGGAGTGATATGACCAGTAGGGGGGCTATCAAAATAGTCCAGGTGAGCAAGATCATGGGGCTCGAACAAGGATGGTTGTAACAGAGGTGATGAGAAGCAGTCAGTTTCTCCAGAGGATTTGAAAACAAACCAACAAGATGTGATGACAGAAGGATGAGAGAAGGTGAGGGGACAAGGAAGACCCTGGGTTGGGGCCATACTCAAAAATCCAAGTAGTGATGTTATTAGGCAGTTGCATATACAGGTCTGGAGAGGTCTGGGCAGGAGATAAAGATGGGGATGGGTTGGGAACTATCTTAATGCAATCTTCAGTCCCTTCTCAGCAGAAGAGCATGAACATGACCAGATTTCTGGTATACAGTCAGCACCTTTCATTTTTATACATTTACTGCTTTTGGACCTTTCAAGTCTGCTTCTGCCTCTACCGGACAACTAAAACAGCTCAAATTCCATGTGGCAGGTTATGAATGTCCTTGTACATCTTGAAATTCTTGTTTCCTTTCTGTGGCCCTGACTTGTTTTTCTATCATGGTCTCAAAGGTTCTTTCTTATCTTTAGTACTAGCTCTTCTTCCTCTACTTGCCCACTCAGTATGTTGGTTGTCAAGTTTATGTCCCTCATATTTTTTTTCCTGAAAAATATTTTCTATTCTGTTTTTTTTTTATCCTATTCTTTGTTAAAGTGCTACATTTTTGTGCTGGTTCATCAACTCTTCTAATTTGTTCCTCTTTCCCACTGCCACCGGATTCTCCCCTTAATTGCCGGCCCTATGCTACTAACCAAGATGCGTGCCTAGGGTAGATAAAAAGGAGCTGAAATCCAAAAATCAAGGTAGAGAGGCAGGAAAGTGTCCTGGGAAGTCAAGAGTTGCTTTGCAGTCAGATATGGGTCTTGTGGGTGACAGTAAGCTAGAATAAAGCCCTGGCTTCTGGTTTGGGTGATGATGCTTTGCTACCACCTCTGTATTGCAGATATATAGCCATCTTTATGTCTGACTGCATCATGTAAGCCCCACTGCACAATACATAGAAGATAATAATAAATAAATGATTATAATAATGCTAGACTAATATGAATGGATGATACGCCAACATCAAAAATTCTGGAAAAGGAAAAGTTAGGTCAATGTGGAAAATACACCGTTGTAACTAGCTGTATTATTTAAAAAATCTGACTCTGCGACTTGAGATCTGAGCTGGATATATTGGTTTGGTCAGTATGCAGATAATATCCCAAGCCATAGAAGTAGATAAGATTCTCAGACGGAGGATGGCATCTAAAAACAAAAGAAAATAATGACAGAAAACACCAACAGTCTTATGACAGCACCATCTGTGATTAACCTAAGCAGCTTTTTTTAAACATTTCTTCTGGAAAAGCATATACCCATGTTTCATACAGTTGATGATTCACCAGCCTCTCTGATACGCTGCCCCAGGAAACAAACAAGACTTTCCCTGGTGTACCAGTGTAGCCAGAAGGGAATGTTTTACACTCATCATTCCACTCAACAGATTTTAGTGTTCATCTCCCTGCCAGCCCTCTGTACCTCTCGGGTTTTATATAGTCCAGATATGGTCAGTTAGGCTAGTCCATTTGTCTTTTTCAAAGTTTTAATAAATCTACCCAAAGAAACTATAGTTTGAAATCCAATAACTTGCACCATGTTTATCATCTGCATAAGCCCATAAAAGATAGATCAAAGCTTAGGGGCCTAAAGAAAAGCAAAATTGAGCCTCATCTCTACTTCAGGGTGAAAGGGAAATAAGTAAAATATTTAATGGACAGTGTATATTTTGTTGCTAGTAATATAAACCAGGTCACTACTGCCAAAGCAAAGAATAATTTTTTACTTAATTTGTACAGGTATTTCCTCAATATTATATTTTGGGTAGGTTGTGACAGCCAGGTAAATGTATGCAATCAGAAAAATAAAAGAAGAGGGACGCCTGGGTGGCTCAGTTGATTAAGTGTCTGCCTTCAGCTCAGGTCATGATCCCAGGGTCCTGGGATGGAGTGCCGCCTCAGGCTCCCAAACCTGCTTCTCTCTCTGCCACTCCCCCTGCTTCTCTCTCTGCCGCTCCCCCTGCTTGTGCTTGCTCTCTCTCACTTTCTCTCTCTGACAAATAAATAAAATCTTAAAAAAAAAAAAAAAGAAGTTGATGAATAGAATGCCCCCAGCTACATGCTTTTCTGGCCTTGTCTGCTGGGCCCTCTGCCCTGAGCTGCTGCTTCTGTAATGCTGATCCACTTTAGTCCCATGCTGTCCATGCCCTCATGCCCTTTAATAGCTTTTCCATCCCTGGGACAAAACTTTGATAAAGGCATCATCTGTTTCCTCCTTGACCACCCCCTTGCTCAAATAATTAATTACTCCCTTTTAGACTATGTCTGTGCTTCGTGTATGTACACATACACACACACACACACACACACATCACTGTCAGATGATTGTAAAGATTTTACTCTTCCGTATTAATGTGTAAGATCTTTGGGAGTTGTGAATATTCTGTGCACGTTGATCTTGACATACTAGTGACTTGCTCAGTACTTGATATAATGACACAGTAGGAATTTGTTGGATTGGCCTACATGAAGGGATAGGTATTTCCATCTTAAAGTCATTGGTTGGAAATAATCCTAATACCATCTATTTTTTGTTTGTTTTCATGGTGTAGCATCTAGCATTCTAGAGCCACCTTTAAAAAAAAAAAAAAGTAGAATTCATTCTTTCTCCCAAGAAAACTCCTTTAACCCTGTGGCTTTTAGGAAACAAACTGAGGGTTGCTGGAGGGAAGGGGGGTGGGGGGATGGGGTAACTGGCTGATGGACATTAAGGAGGGCACGTGATGTAATGAGCACTGGGTATTATATAAGACTGATGAATCCCTGACCTCTACCTCTGAAACCCATAATACATTATATGTTAAATAACTGAATTTAAATTTAAAAAATTACAAATGTAGTAAAAAGAACATGTGGAGCTTCTAAACAAGTATATGGGTAAAAATAACATTTATCCTGCTTTATTGAGGCCAAGATTAGATCAGTACATTATCATTCTGGATTTGCCACTTTCTTTCCTCTTTAAAATAATGAAATGTTTAGGTTTTCTGTAAGAAGCATCCATATAGACTTTAACAGTTGTCCTATATGTATACATAAACACACAGGGAATGATTTGAGAGATATCTCCAAAGACAATTTGAGGAATCTCTATTGTTGCTGAAGTTCATGAAGATATTTTTTTTTTCATGAAAACAAATCTTCATTAAAAACATGTTAAACAATCAGATTGTTTAACATTAGGGATTGAGAGATCATTGAGAATGATCCACATTAGGGATATATGTTGAAGAGTGGTTCTGAGAGAAATAGGTCTTTGGAAATGTGTGGGGATAAAGTTTTTGGATTTTTTTTTTTTTTTTTGCAAGGGAAGCAGTAATATAAGGACTAGGAAATATTATTGACACTTAAAGGGTGGCAACCAGGGATGATAAACATCCTCCACAACAAAGATAGTCCTTCACAAAAAAGAGTTGTTCCAACCACGATGCTAGTAATGCTCCCCTGAGAACTCCAATGGTATGTGGCCATAGCTAGCTGCTGACTGGACCTGACAAAGTAAAAATGGGGCTATTAAGGAAAAAGCTAGAGTAAGTGGCAGTGTGTCAACAGCATGACATAGTCACCCAGCCCTAAGATTTGCTTCAGCTCAAGGAATCTACCAGAAAAGTAAGAATATAGAATAGAAAAAAGAAGAAGATGATGACGACAATGATGAGGAAGAAAGAAAAAATAAAAAGAAAGAATGAATCTGAATCATAGACACAACTCATTTGCCAGGAAGTTCTTTATCAGAAGAAGCACATCTTTTTGGTCACAGTATCTCCAAACATCCATCTTGTTTAAAAAACAAAAACAAAACTATTATATGACTAATATCCTATGAAGAAAAAAAAAATCCAGTCCATTCATTCAGCAAATATTAAGTATATTCTTTAGTACAGGTTGCTTTAGTTTCTGCTAATTGAATGTCAAATGAAAACAGACATGGTCCATCCTCTAATGTGGCTCAAGGTCTAGAGAGATTTATCAGATTCAAAAGGTTTCTTTTTTTTTTTACAAAAATATTCCCATTTTGAAGACTGAGTAATATAAGAGATCTTTCCTTTGCATTTAAGTGAAAATGGAGTTATAATATCACAAGTATTAGGACAAAAGCCATGGTCACGCCCAAA
Source organism: Leptonychotes weddellii (assembly GCF_054177405.1). NCBI lineage: Eukaryota > Metazoa > Chordata > Mammalia > Carnivora > Phocidae > Leptonychotes > Leptonychotes weddellii. The sequence continues at coordinate 18,148,924 of NC_138370.1, forward strand.
GAGAAGGGACCAGTAAGCAGCCTGAAAGGAAAAGATTTCTGGTTAATAGCAGGTATATATAAATGTATACATTGTGAGCCCATTTTTTTAAAATTTTTATTTAAATTCTTATTAACATATACTGTAGTATTGGTTTCAGGAGAAGAATTTAGTGGTTCATCACTCGCATAGGACACCAGTGCTCATCACAAGTGCCCTCCTTATTCCACATCACCCATCTAGCCCAACCCCCACCCACCTCCCTCCATCAACTCTCAGTTTGTTCTCTATCATTAAGAGTCTCTTAAGGTCCCCCTCTTTTCCGCCCTCCCATATGTGTGACCCCATTCTTTATAAACTGAGTTAAAAGATAAACAGCTTTGCTACATATTCCCAATTGCTTTGAACTATAGTTCTCAAACGGATTCAGCTAAGCTTTCTTGTCATCTCAGTTTTAAAAATTGTTTGTTTGTTTTGCTTGGCAAGTAAAGCTTATCATCCAAATCAAATAATAGAATAAATTAAAAGGGGGGAAATAGCAGGAGAGTCTGCATCTGAATTATCCAATTTGGTTTCCTATAATGGCCAATTTTCCCAGATAATTGTTTATTTCTTTTACTTTGTCTCTGCCTAAGAAAAAAGGATGTAAGTCCTTTACTTTCCCCTTATGTCCGCTTTCTCCACAGTAGCCAAATCATTTAAAGATAGACCTTAGTCAGATCAATAGGATTTACAGGAACTATGGCCAATCTACAGAATGATATATATACAAAGATTGTCATTGCAAAATAAAGATCACTTTGGTAATATTTAATATATATATATAAGTTTAGTCACATCCTTACTTGTCAGTACCTCTTCCCAAAGCAGGACGAATGTTTGCAGAGGAATGATTGGCCTCCATCTGCTGGACAAGATGTGAGTTTGGTGTCCCAGAGCTGCCTGTGCACTCTGTTAAAACCTCAGCTGTACTAAATCCCTAACTCAGCATTAGAGAAAATAAGAAATGATCAGAAGATGTTGATTTTATGCTAAATTTATCAATCAAGTGAACTGAACTGTTTCCAAGAAAAAGTCCTACAATTATTTTTTCTCATTGAAAAATGTTCTTAAAATGTGGTCCTCAGACTGGTGGCACTCTGCATCATTTAGAGAACTTGTTGGGGGTGCGGGCGCCTGGGTGGCTCAGTTAGTTAAGCCTCTGCCTTTGGCTCACGTCATGATCCCAGGGGTCCTGGGATGGAGCCCCAAGTCCAGCTCCCTGGTCAGTGGGGAGTCTGCTTCTCCGTCTTCCTCTACCCTCCCCCTTCTCATGCTCTCTCTCTCGCTCACTCTGCTCTCTCTCAAATAAATAAACAACTAAATCTTTAAAAAAAAAAAGAAAAAGAGAGCTTGTTGGAATTGCAAATTCTTGACCCCACCTTAATTATCAGAAATTCTTGGGGTGAGGCCCATTAATCAAGCCTCTCAGAGGATTCTAATGCATCTCAAAGAGACGTAGGCATAGATTATGTCATAGAATATAACTGCTTAAAAAGCTACAAAGACATAATTTGTGATGCTACCAATGTATAATGAGGGAAGCCCTGAAAGAAAACAATACAAAGAAGAGAAAAGGAAAATTAAGTTTTTCCTTTGGTTTCAATCTAGTGACTAGACTTTATCTTTCTAGCGTGATAAACAGATGCCTTGGCAAAAGAAAAACTGGCTCATGAAGCTCTGATAAAAGATCACAGGAAATATTTGCTTCAAATTTCGCATAACTATTTGTTTTATCCGGAACCTCTGATGAAAGATCACAGGAAATATTTGCTCCAAATTTTGCCCAACTATTTGTTCTAAGGGAAATTATTTTTCTTTCCAGCTACACAGTTGTTTTCTGTCACTTGGGAAAAGATTTTTTTTTTTTTTTTTTAGGTAAGGAAGAAATGTTACCTCTCACTCTCAAAAGACACACATGTATAAAGACAGATATGCATTTGTCCATAGAAAGATACGTGAGTAGATTCCATGCCGGTCTATCTTTCAGTGTGAAAATTAAAACTTATGGGTAGATACAATATATTGCTAGATGTGGCAGATAGGTAAATTTAAGTAATTAATCATACTTGTTCCCTTGCTAAAATTGAATTTTATATTTTTAAATTTTTTTTAAGATTTTATTTGAGAGAGAGAGACAACGAGCAGGGGGAGGGGCAGAGGGAGAAGCAGACTCCCCCCATGCGGGACTTGATCCCAGGACCCTGGGATCATGACCTGAGCCAAAGGCAGACGCTCAACTGACTGAACCACACAGGCATCCCTAAAATTGAATTTTAATTTTAAATTTCAACTTGAGACATTATGCCACAGGGCCCTAGACCTTTCATGTGTAACTAATGTGTTTTTCCACGTGTCTGACAGAAAGATGGAACGGTGGAATAGCTTTCTCGATCAACAGGATGACACTGATAACTGCTCAGAATCCGTGAAGTTTGATGCCCGCTCCATGACAGCCTTGCTCCCTCTGTGTAAGTACAAGAGGACGGTGCCTGTGGTGGTTGTCCTTAGAGTTAGTGACACTATGTAAAATTACAGTCCTGGGACTTACCTTTCATGTGCATGAACGTGAAGACTTAGTGGACAAGTAGGTCTTCTCCTCTTTTGAGACAGAATAGAAAATAAGCTTAGGTTGGACTAAGGAAGCTTTGTTACAGGTTAAACTAGTCCACAGTGTTGATGGTGTCCTCTGATTTCGCAGCCACTGGATGAAGTCCTGGAAGTAACTATATCCCTAGCACCATTAATTGATATTTGAAAATCATGGGTGGTATGTACTTGTATTAGTCTCCTAGGGCTGCTGTCACAAATTACCAGAAATTGGGTGGCTTCCAACAACATTTGTTCTCTTACAGTTCTGACTGCCAGAAATCTGGAGTCACAGTGTCGGCAAGGCAGTTCTCCCTTTCAAGGCTCTTCCCCGCCTCTTCCTAGATCCTAGTTGCTCCTGCCTGTTCTTCTTGCTCTTTGGCTTGTAACTGCATCACTCCTGTCTCTGCCTTCATCTTCCCATGGTCTTCCTCCTGTGCCTTTGTGTCCTCTACTCTCCTTGTAAGGACACCAATCATGGGACAACGGCCCACCTGAATCCAGTATGACCTCATCTTCACTTGATTATACTGCAAAGACCCCACTTCCAAATAAGGTCACATTCGCAGGCAACTGGAGTTAAAGACATCAGTGGTATCTTTTGTGGGGAAACAATTCAATCCACAATAGTGCTGAAACAGAGCTTTGCAGGGTTACAGGAGCTCAAAAAAATCATTATTCGGTTATATGTGGACAGGTTCTATTAAGGCAGCAGGACTGAGTTGCATATAATTCTGCTAACCTTTAAAGGCTGAGTACATTTCACCAAAAGGGTAGGGTGGGTGAAAGAGGACCCACAGAAATTTCAGTCAGAGGAAGCAGCATATGCAAGGGGCAAGACGGATGAGTTCTTACACAGACAAACCTGAAATACAGACCATAACCCCAAGGTATGACGGGTATTGTGCACAACACAATTGATGGGTGAGAGAATATGGCATGGATGAGACAAAAGGAAAAAGGATCCTAGTAAAACTGTTTAAGGTAAAGATGTTGAGAGATTGAGGAGGGAGGACAGAGGCACTGGGGACAGAGAAAAGGCCACAGGAACTTTGGAGAGCTACTTATTTTTTTTTTTTTAAAGATTTTATTTATTTATTTGAGAGAGAGAGAATGAGAGAGAGCACATGAGAGGGGGGAGGGTCGGGAGGGTCAGAGGGAGAAGCAGACTCCCCGCCAAGCAGGGAGCCCGATGCGGGACTCAATCCAGGGACTCCAGGATCATGACCTGAGCCGAAGGCAGTCGCTTAACCAACTGAGCCACCCAGGTGCCCTGGAGAGCTACTTAAAAGGCAGAATGCAGAGGATTTGATTGTAAATTAAAGATAAGGGAGATGACTGATGAGTTTCAGGCTCATTCAGCCTGGCAAAGGGATATCCCATCTTGCTTGTTTTGTGGGTGGTTCTTTTTCTTTTTCCTTAGACCTTTCTCTTTTTTAGCTTTTTTGGGTCTTATATTTACTTAAAAATTTTCTCTCCTTTTCCTTCAAATCCCTCATAGAACATTATCGAATAATATCTAAATTTTTATTTTTAATTTGGGAACTTACAACCTGAAAACAAAATCTTCTTTCTTACTGTGCAATGAAAGTAAGGGCCATTGGAAAGAAATTGTTAATGGGTATTTTATTCACCTAATCAGAGAAAATGTCGTCCTCTACTAAGATTCCCGTCCACGTTGAGTTAACTTTTCCACAATTAGGATCCCATTATGTGAATCACTGTTCCAAATAAATGTATACTATGAAAATATTAATATTTTCTGAAATACCCAGAGGATGGGCTTCATTGATCCATTCCAAAGTTTAGTCAAAATGTGCAGTTTTCTTTCATTTTTTTAATGTATTCAAATCATAATAGATATCCAAATACAGAATTATTGAGATGAAATTGAAAAAGAAAATTTGCATTATTATTGAAAACAGATGTCTCTTATCAGATTTAAACTCAAAAAAATCACAATTATGTAGTTACTTGAAGAATCTGATTTTTACTCCGAATATATTCCCATATGAAACAGAATAAAATTTATGTTTGAATATGTTGATATGAATATTAAAATGTATCAAAATATTAAAATTTGTCAACTAACTAATGTCCCCAAATGAGACAAGTACAAGTTGTAGAGGACAGTAACTTTGTCATGGATGTTTAGTTAATGGAAAGTAAATCAGTAGTGATGCCCGTATTGGCTTTTCCTGTGACTATTCTTTTGGCTTCCTACTGAATAAACGGGGACAAATTTATTGTTCCCCTTTTATTCCAATAGGCTTGATAGTAATTATAGAATTGGAGATTATCAAAATGTTAATTAAGTAAGAAGGGTAAGTTTTCTAATAGTAGGTTGGGCTTTTGTTTTTTTAGATCCTAAAAATGGCCCAACCCTTCAAGAGAAACTGAAGTCCCTCAGAGCTGCACTGATTGTCCTTTATCTTCTGGTGTTTGTAGTTCTCATACCCATCATCGGAATAATGGCAGGTACAGTATTCTAGAGTTTTGAAACTCAGCAACTCATCCTGTGAATTAGTTATTGTAGAAACAAGAAGAAGCATTTACAAAGTGTTTATCAAATTCATAAATTAAAAAAAAAGATTCTTCAAAGTGATTAGTTTAAAAAAATAAAAATAGAATAGAGAATAGAAGATGAAAATAAAAATACAGCTATGTGAAGGTGAGATGGAATGGATTAGGCCATTCCAAAAAATATGTTATTCCCCTGGAGTCCTATGTACTTCTTGTGGTGGGTCAAGAATTTTGTGATAAGTACTCAGGTTGCCAATGTAAAGATATAAGCAGGACCACTTACATTCACAATGCCTAAAACAAAGCAAAACAACAAGAAAACAAGCCAGTTGTTTGAAAATAAGCTCTTCTGCTCCTAGCACTGAGAGGAGAAAGAAATATTCCTGCCAGTGCTCACTGAGAGGAGACCTTGCCCAATAATGGCCTGTACTTCAGGAATCTCTTTCCAGTTTATATGGCCATATGTTTCATAAGGCTATTATTGAAAACATTTCTAAAAATAACCTGATGGCATCCCCTCAACCTAAAAAAATTAGAAACAACACTTTAGAGTACATATTTCTTTGGCAAGTCTAACTTGAGGAGGGGATGGATTTGAGAGTTTCCACAGGGGTGAATAGCTTGCATATAACTCCGTCAGATCTGTAAATATTATTCCCCTCGGTAGCCTTTTTGATGGATTTGATTGGCATTTGAATTTATATGCCCGTGGCTCTCCTCTTTCTGACTGGCAAAATTTCTGGATGTAGGCTCTAACAAACGGGGAGTCAGATACATTTTTATGTGCATACTAATCAACTTAACAAGAAAAGTGCTCCTAAACACAAGGCCAAACCTCCTCTGTGAAGAAGCAACCTAAAGGAGTATTCTAAGAGCCAAGATTTGCTAAGAAATAATAATAAAACCACAACAACTGTGACAGTAGCTGTCACTTTTGGGCATTTACTATGTTCAGACACTGGTCTTATAAATATGCCACGGATTATCTTAATGTACCTTTACAATTACCCTTGAGCAGACATATACTTATTCCCATTATCCGCAAAAGAAAACTAAGACTATTCAGTAGTAGATGCAGATGCCACCCATGAGTCTTGACTCCTAACCTCTGTGGTCTACTCTCTCCCGATGTAATTGAATTTTTAGAACAAAATGGGATTGGCCAATTAAACACACACACAAACACACACATGCAAAACAGTTTCCATAATTTTAGCCCAAAAAATATTTCCACAGGTAAAAATTAATTCCTATTTTGGCCATTAAAAAAAAATAAAAACTAAAACCCACCACAACAAATGAAACTGATCAGCCAAGCAAACCAACCAGAGCCATCTATGGAAAAGGACCTGCTATGTCTATCATTACACAGCTGACCTCCTGATGAATTAAGATTATCTGTATGGTGTTTATGTATATGCTTATGTTCATTTGAAATGCATAATTGAAAGATGCTTCATTGCTTGGGATCATTAGCTATAAGCTAGTTAGAGTCTGGGTAAATTCCACCCCTCTCATACAAATCATGGCCTACAGAGTCAACGCCAGGGAATGCAACTTCTATCTGACAGGCACGTGCAGAATGGGCCAGTGAAGTCTGGAAAGAATTCAGGGTTCTAACCAAGCTCAAAATCTTTGGGCTATTAGAAAATACTACCAAGTTTCCACATTCATTGTTGGGTTGAAATGACTGATCCAAAGTAGTTTTATTAGAAAGAAAAATGAAAGAATGAAAGAAAAGGAAGGGAGGGAGGGAGGGAGGGAGGGAGATTTGTTTCCTAACGCTATAGCAGGCACCTAGTAAGACTGACGAGAAGTTAAAAATGTTAAAATCCTATACGGTCACATTAGCACTCAAATTCACCAGAACTTGGAATAGATCTCACTGTTTCTATCACACTTGAATAAACAATTGACAGTCCATTTTCAACTTTAATTAAGTTACAGATAGAATATTTTCCAAAACCAAAACAAGACAAATGCAATACATATCTCTACTTGATATCAAGAAATTGTAAATAAAGGCAAAATGTATCCCTAAAAGATGGAAATTACTCTGTTTTGGCAAACATGAATTGATGGATGAAATAGAATGTGCAGAGAGACTCTGTTTAAATTTAAAATGTCTTATATGATGAAAGATGCTTCTTAATGATGAAAGCCCCTCCATATGCTATCATCTCTTAATGAAACTCCTGGATCCTTATCATAGTACAACAACATAATAATGTCTCTGGCAATAAAGTACAATCTAGGATTAATGCATATATAATTGTTGCTGAAATACTGAAGATTCTTTAGCTCAAAATAATACAAAATTTTGGCAGAAGAAGATATTAGCAACATGAAGGAGTAAATGTGAACTGTGAAATCAAATATCACTCTCTCCCTGGGGGTTTACACAAGCCATAAAAGTTTGTCTCCTTTCAAATGTGAAATAGGAAAGTCACAAAATGCCATCTTTCCAATGATAAAGAAATGAGCATTTGAATATCTGGACTCTGGCATTCTTTACCTAGATTTATGATACAGAATTAAACAGTTTTTTGAAAAGTTAGGATTAAATTAGTTTTCATATAGGATTTGGGAAAACAAGCCATGTTGTGTTTGTAAATCTATAAGCAAAAATGTAGTCTTTATTGTCAACTTTATGTTGAAGTCCATGTCAGATAGAAACCTTTGGTCACATGATATTTTGTCAGTTTAAGTCTGCCCTTTCCATACTGTGAAAAAGGTTTGCTTTATCCATGTGAAATAGAAATTATTTCCAGGGAAAGAAAAATGACATGGTTGAGCAAGTAGATCACTATGCTTAATAAAGTGCAGAAACTACTGTGTCATTGCAATACCCAACCTCCCCCCAGTTTTTTTATATTAAACATTAGTAATTCCCCTTCAATATTTTCAACATTGTGCATACAGACACATAAGTCACAGAATTCGAATCCAAAATATTAATAACAAAAAAGCTGAAAGTTATCAAATGCTTATCATATGCCAGGAAGTAGTACAAGCACCTTATATATATTAGCTCATTTAATTATTTGAACACTGACTGTTAGTATCCTGTCATACAGTGAGCAAAATAGAAGCACTTGACAGAATAATTTGCCCAAGATCACAGATTAAAAAGGAAAGAGCAAGAATTGCTAACCCAGGCAGTTCCACTCCAGAACCTGGATTCTTTACTGCTACTTATAAAAGGCAATAATCATCATGAAGGGAACATTTGTAAGGGACATCTTTGAAATAGTTTTGTAAAAATTGTTAATTTGGGTCTCTATTTTAGTCAAAATCCTTTCCCAGTTTTACATTCCCAGAGTTCCTCAAGCAGTGCTCTATACATAGTAGGTCCTTAATAAATAAATCATAGAATTAAATGCCTGAATGAGGCTGTCAGTCCAGAACTTGCTCCCCACACTTAATGTAATAAGTGTGATGAGATCCAGCTAAGAAATATACTTTTTGTCCACTTCCTTAATGAATTAAGAAGTGTAAAATAATACTCTGGATCATATAAAAATGTTGTCGAATATTGTATTAATTCAAATAAGCTAATTTTAAAGAATCTAGGAAAATATGATACAATGTGGCTTTTTAAAATTGGGATTTAATTGCATATATAGTTTCATACTTATTCCTGATATAATAATACCTACAATAGCAACCATCCTCAAACATCTTTTTAAGTAAAGATGGTGAAGACCGTAAACTCTCTAAGATATCTTTCATGGATAAGGTACTTTAATTTGAACAGAATTGTCCTATGGGCCATCTGTGTGCTATGGGATTTACATCTTTACCTCATGCATCCTCAACACCACTGTTGGAAGCAGTTACTACTTTTCAATCTTTGAGGAACTTAAAGAAGAGAACTTTCCCAGAGTACCCCAGCTAGTAATTGAGGAATGGAGCTAGATTCTAGAATCAGGCAGCTTGTTCCTGAGTAAATACCAGCCTCTCATTTACATAACAGGTAACTTTGAGCTTAGGGTGGAACTAATTATCTTTTATGTATTATCTCACCTAATTCCCAAAAATCCATAAGGCTGATACTATTGCCATATCATTTTTATTAAGAAGCTGATGTATCAGGTGTAGCTAGCTATTTATGTAGATATATTTTTAAACCATATAGAGTTACTCTTTTTATTGCTCAGTAATGGTCAAATGTAAAAAATCTTATGCATTCAAAATAAATGAATAAAAGTGATATATATGTGGATAAAATAATATGGATAGAAATAGAGGGAGATAGGAAAAACAATCTTAACTATCACTGATTAGTGATAAAATGGTACTTAACATTTTTTATTGTGTATAATTACATATTATTTTTATTTGCAGAGCTAATGTTTATGCTTTTCATGATTTGAAACTCCAAACATATTGCTCTAGGTCTTTTCAGAAGGATAATTACCTTGTTTAGAGAACATGTGCCCATTTGGAAATATATATCGGCAGCTCTGTATATCCCCCAAATACAACTTAATAGACTTTTTTTTTAGGAAATAATTACCTAAAAGATTGTTTCTCAAAGATTGGATATATTAGTAAAAACAGAACAAATTAAGTGTAGGAGTTTTGTTAAATAAATCTGGTAGATCCATACAGATAATACAATGTAAGTATTAAAATTACTTTTGTAATAATAATATGCTAGTGAAAAAAAGAGACAGATTTGATATACATACACCAAAATGTTAGCATTTTAACTCAAGATGGTGAGATTAAGAGTAAGTTATTTTTCCTTATCACCTATCTTGTAAAGGTTTTCTGTTATGAATATATATTTTATAATAGGTAAAGAGGAATCTTATAAAAATAATATTTTTTAAAGTGAAAAAAATTATTTGCTCAATTTCCTGTCCCACCAATAATAAATAGGCCTGTATCAACTGAAAATGACAATTCTCTGCCAGCTTACATGATTGGATGAGGAAGATGAGCCAACAATTTATGCATACGGTGGATAACACTAATACTTCTATTTTTACTACATATTGTTTTTGTCACATCATTTATCTTCATAACAGCTAATGTATTCAACATGCTTGCTTCAGATACCGTGTTAAGCATTACCTCATTTTATCCTAACAGACCTGAAGAGTAGGATACAATGCACTTCATAATCTTACAGTCAAAGCTAAATGCAGTGGCTCAGAAGATGCATATAAGCAGTAATTCAGAAAGAATGACTTGATCCTGGAATCAATTCTGATGTAAAGTGGGAAAAGGAGGCTGGCTGTCTTCCTTTCAACAATATGCATAGTGTGGTTCACACATTGTATATTTAAAATAAATACCCAGTTTCAGATAGCATTCAAAATGTTAGAATGGAATGGAATGATACAGAATGGAGTGGTGTATGCATTTAAGGATACAGGCCATGACTCTGTTTATTTTTACTTAACTATACAGCACAGCTTCTGAAGAGGGAAATGAAGAATTGCACAGTTGTTCCAATTAATGCAAATGAAATATCTCAAAGTCTCACAGGAAAAGGAAATGACAGTGAAGATGAGATGAGATTTCGAGAAGCTGTTACGGAACAAATGAGCAACATGGAGAAGAGAATCCAATATATTTCAGATACAGAAGCCAATCTCATAGATTCATTGCATTTCCAAAATTTTAGTCTGGTGACTGATCAAAGATTTAATGATGTTCTTCTCCAGTTGAGTACCTTGGTTTCCTCAGTTCAGGGACACGGAAACGTGATAGATGAAATCTCCAAGTCGTTAATAAGTCTGAATACCACATTGCTTGATTTGCAGCTCAGTATCGAAACACTGAATGGCAAAGTCCAAGACAATACATTAAAACAGCAAGAGGTAAGAGCTTTTATATTAGAATGTCACATGCCGGGATTGAATCCATCTAGATCCTATCTCCTCAGACAGTTCAAGAAAACAAAATTTGCAAACCCCGTTTCAACATCATCCAATTTACCCTGATTCCTCTGGCAATCTTACCAGAAGGTTGTACATGAATTTACCTACTGTCTTCTCCAGGTTCCCGACAAAATGGGGGACTTTTTTCCATTGGATATAGACTCTCTTAAGGTATTTTAATTCTGTAAATCCTGTTATACTACCTCTTTGAACTGTCTAAACCAATTACAATTTTTAGATTATCTTAGTGGGTACTCTGTATTTGTAAATTTTACAACAGACCCAAATTTCTTCATCATCAAAGAAATGGGAACCTCATTTACATGAGTAACATACAAAATCTACATTTTAAAATAGTTTATTTTGGCATTCCCAAGAAGTATACATAAGTTTTAACATGTAAAGATAACTATAATTAAAGAGTTAAATTTTGAATAATACTTACAACATTTTATTTTTATCATAGGATCAAATACATAAGATAAGAGACCAAGCCATGTTTAGACCAACTTGTCAACAAAAGTTTCATTGTAAAGGGCCAGATGTGAACAGTTTAGTCTTTGGGGACTTCGAGGTCTCCTTTGTGACTATTCAGCTCTGCTATTCTAGTGCATAAGCAGCCAGAAACACTATGTAGACACAGGAGGGAAGCTGTGGTCCAGTTAATCTTTGTTTACAAAAACAGACCAGCTCCTGGATCATAATTCTCTCACTTCTGCTGTAGACTATCCTGTGGCCAACCCGCCAGATTACTTTGTATTGATGAGAAAGAAATTAAAAAGCAAGCCCCTTATTTCAAAATTGTATTTTTTTGGTTGTTAAATAATTATAATTGTTCCATCCCATGAAAAATAAGCATATGACTAAAATTTAACTACTCTTGTGAAAAAATAATCTTTGTATTATCAAATATCTAAGACCTAAGATCATTTAATGTGAAGCCTATAATATTTCCACCATTAGCTAAGCAACGTTGGCATCTTGGTAGTAGATTTTATTTGAATAGACCCATGTTTGATTATTGAAGTTGTTTTCTGTATAGAGACAGTATTAACAGTAGTGATTTTTAAAAGTGGATGTCACTTACAGAGTAACAATAAACCTCTAGAGTTAAAACATCAGATGAAGACCGACTAAATTATTGACTAGGGAATAGAAAAAAATGGTTAAGAAGAAATAGTCTACATCTTTATATGTAAGGTACAATCACTCAGAGCTTTTGAATTTCACATGATCCTGGTTTTAAGATTTCAGAAGACAACAGCATAGCTATATAAATATGGGGACTTCGTTGGTAAACCTCATCCCAACACCAGCCTTGATAATCCATGTCACATCTTCCAAAATCTGACTGTAAGCATTTCCCACACTGTTAATAAGTATCTAAGTATATCCCTTACTATTGAAATATCAAGGACTCTGGGGCACCTGGGTGGCTCAGTCGGTTGGGCATCTGCCTTCACCTCAGGTCATGATCCTGGGGTCCTGGGATTGAGCCCTGTGTTGGGCTCCCTGCTCAGTGCGGAGCCTGCTTCTCCCTCTCCCACTCCCCCTGCTTGTGCTCTCTCTCTCTGTCTCTGTCAAATAAATAAATAAATAAACAAACAAATAAATACAATAGAATCTTAAAAAAAGAAATATTAAGGACTTAGGCTATGGAAGGGTAGAGAGAGTCACAAGATAGTAACTGTCTGCAGGGCAGAAGAATATGGGAGATAATAAAATTTCAGTTATGAGAGTAATAACTGATTAAGTTGGAGGGAAAGAGAAAGGAAGAAGAAATATTACTTTATGTAAAAACAGAAGAGCAGTGAAAGAGAGCAAGGAGAAAGTTAAGATGGACCAGATGCACAGACAGGATATATTTGGTATTGCTAATGTCCCAGATTCAGTAGAGACCATAGGATATCTATGAACTAACATCAAGAGCTGAAACCAAACTGGAAGCTATTTGGAAGACAGTAGAAGTCTTGAACATGTTTGAAGTGATAATTACTGGAAATAATCAAACTCTGGTGATCAGTAAACTCTTTGAGTTCGGATAGATCACACTTGTTTTGGAGAGGGTCCCAGCATTAGAAATGAAGTTACAAGGGAATGGAGGGACTTCCAAAGCTTTTTTTTTTTTTCCCCCAGGCAACAATCACTTGTAGAGATTTAGAAACTATGTCAGTACCAGTGTATGTATACGGATGTGTGTGTGTGTCTGCACACATGTGCTCATTGAAAACAATATTCGGGCTCTCATCTCCATTGCTTAAACAATCTTTTTTAAAGATTTTATTTATTTATTTATTTGACAGAGAGAGACACAGCAAGAGAGGGAACACAAGCAGGGGGAGTGGGAGAGGGAGAAGCAGGCTTCCCACTGAGCAGGGAGCCCGATGCGGGGCTCGATCCCAGGACCCTGGGATCATGACCTGAGCCGAAGGCAGATGCTTAATGACTGAGCCACCCAGGCGCCCCTGCTTAAACAATTTTATTCATCTTCGAATCTTTAGCTCAATGCAGGAATAAATAAGTAAATTAAATGAATGCCCGAATCAGTAAATGCTGTTTGAAGGAAAGGCTTATAAGTGATACCAGCATGATGCCTATCAAGGACAGACCAAACATCAGTTTGAGGGGAAAAAAGTACACTAGCACAAAAGAAAAGAGAGAGGTGGGAATTCATCATGTCCATTGTTCATAAAAGGGACTGTAAGACTGCAAAATTAAATGCCAGTGTCCAGCAGGGCCGCTGATGGTGGAGTATGGAAGGTGTGTATGGATGCTGAATAAGGTTTAAAAAAAAAAAAAAAATAAAGTGCACTTTCCTTCTTCCCAGTAAAAATTATTTCAAGTGAAATCTGGCTAATACGAGCACCATATGCAGCGTTCAAAAAAGGGAATAAAAAGGTAGCTTCAGCTTTGTGTATGAAAAACACGGACAAGTCCTGGTTTTTTGGTAGCAAAATCAACTGCTAGCCCCCTGCCATCTGCTCCATGGCTATCTGGAGCGACCCAAATGAAGGTGAGCGTATTTTTTATGTTGCTGTGCTTTACAAACATCCATGCTCATATCCAAGCTTTAAACATGTTTTTCCAAATGGTATTTATTTTTTTAAAGATTTTATTTATTTGTCAGAGAGAGAGCACAAGCAGGGGGAGTGGCAGACAGAGGGAGAAGCAGACTTCCCGCTGAGCAAGGAGCCCAATGCGGGACTTGATCCCAGGACCCTAGGATTAAGACCTGAGCTGAAGGCAGATGCTTAACCAACTGAGTCACCCAGACGTCCCAAAATTGTATTTATTTTAAATGTCATATGAGTTTCAGGTGTACAATGTAGTGATTTGATAATTTTATACATTACTCAATACCACAAAAAGTGTAGTCACCATCCATCCCCATACATCTCACAATATTATTGACGGTATTCCTTGTGCTGTACTTTTCATTATCATGACTTGTAGCATATGATATGGAAAATGCCAGATAGTCAAGGAAGGAGGAGATAGAGAGTAGAGACAAAAGAATATGGATGTGGATGGGGGGAAGGCACAGTTAGAGCTGTAAAAACTGATAAGCTTCTCTGCTTGAGTGTAGTGCCACTGAAGAGGCCAATCGAGGTGTCTGTTCATTTCCTTTCAAAGGCTTTACACCCTGACTGCCTTGACCCCCTCACTTCAACTTGTCCAGTCTAGTCAAGGCAAGTGTAATTTTCTCTTTGTACCTGGATTCGGGAGCAATATACCACTGGCTTATTTCTATATGCCAGTGGGAAGTGAAAATACATCAGCAGTTAAGCAGAGATGTCCTTAGAAAAGTATAGAGCAGATGGGCTTGGGCAGCTCCTCAGTGGGTGGCGGTGGTGGCCGTAGGGGTTCCTCCTGGCCCTGGTTATGTCGGGGCCAGTCCCGGGGAGGATGGCATCCTAGAGGCCAGCCTTGCTGGGGTAGGGGCGGGAGGGGTCAGAGTGGGCATCGGCCATGTTGGAGGTGACCTGGATGGAGTCTGCTGCAGCGCTGGGGCACCAGTTTTAGGAGAGGCGCCAACTTCTATTCTTGGGGCCAGCTGGTGGAGGCAATAGACGAGTATCAGATATTAGGATTAAAAGAGGCCCAAGCTCAATACAATAATTCTGAATTCACAGAAGAACAAAAGAAAACCATAGGCAAAATTGCAACATGTTTGGAATTATGAAGTGCAGCTTTATAGTCCAGTCTCAAGAACTTAAACTTGAGGACCTGAAGAAGCTAGAACCAATCCTAAAGAATATTACATATAATAAGGAATTCCCATTTGACGTGCAGCCTGTCTCCTTAAGAAAAATTTTAGCACCTGGTGAAGAAGAGAATTGGGAATTTGAAGAAGATGAAGAAGAGGGTGGTGCTGGAGCAGGGTCTCCTGATTCCTTTCTTGCTAGAGTTCCTGGCACTTTCCTACCTAGGCTGCAGTCAGAACCAGGAATAACGTCACTCACCATCAGAATTGAGAAAACCAGTCTGAAAGATGCGGGGCAGTGCATCAATCCCTATATCACAGTTAGCCTAAAGGATCTGAATGGCATAGATTTAACTCCTGTGCAAGATACACCTGTGGCTTCAAGAAAAGAAGATACGTATGTTCATTTTAATGTGGACATTGAGCTCCAGAAGCATGTTGAAAAATTAACCAAAGGTGCCTGTATCTTCTTTGAATTCAAACACTACAAGCCTAAAAAAAGGTTCACCAGCACCAAGTGCTTTGCTTTCATGGAGATGGATGAAATTAAAGCCGGGCCAATTGTAGTAAAACTATACAAGAAACTCACTGACTTTTAAAAGAAATTGCAGTTATTGACCAAGAAACCACTTCATCTTCATCTACATCAGACTTTGCACAAGGAATGATCCCAACATGAGTCACCTGGAACGTCTGTGAATTCTCCCACCCAGTAGCAACCCTCCCGGCTCCACATAGTGCATTCCTCCTCCACCAGGCAGGAGGCAGGGCGTGCCCGTGGGATTCACAGTCCAGCAGGCCATTGACATAGACGACTCCTTTGGATACGGACTTATCGTAGTTTTGAAACATGTTTTTACCTTTATAGTATTTGTGCAATTCATAGTCTCTTTTCTAACTTACCACTATTCCTGCCCTGCTTCCTGAAACAACACTGCTGTGGGTAGGATGTGCTCATCTTCAAAATTAATACAGCAATAAGAATGTGCTAGAGTTTACACATCTGTTCAAAAAAAAAAAAAAAGAAAAGTATAGAGCATACCATGAAGCAGAGGATGCGATAAAAGAACAGAGGGACAGAAAATGTCACCAGCATGGATGAGAAGGTTTGCTACATCAGAAACAGCCCAACACCCAAAGTAAAACCAAGCCAAAGTCTTGAAAGGAAAATAAAGACAAACACTGTCAAAAACTTTATTATGACTGTATACTTAACCTCATTCTGACATGTGTGAGGTGATAGCTTTAAAAAAAACAAAACAAAACACTGGGGCACCTGGGTGGCTCAGTCAGTTAAGTGTCTGCCTTTGGCTCAGGTTATGATCCTGGGGTCCTGGGATTGCCCCCCCCCCTTGCGCTCCCTGATGTCTGCTTCTCCCTCTGCCTCTCCCCTTCCCCCGCTTGTGCTCTGTCTCTCTCTCTCAAAAACAAAACAAAACAAAACAAAAAAATTGGAAGTAAGAGATTGTTAAAATTCTAGTTGAGATTTTGCTGAATGTGAAAAACTATCCTGAAGTATTTCCCATTACCACTGAGAATTATGACATTAAACATTATTGCTATAAAACATTTTAATATACAAATTCCATCAAATTCACAGAATTGGAATATGTAGCTACTCTAAGTACAGTACAAAGAAATTTCACTTCTGATAAAAATACAAGTTTTCTGTTTCATTTTTAGCATTTTGACATCTATATATTTAGGAATTGAAGCATACCTTGGGTATATTCAACTAATTTTGAGGGGACAGAGGGTGTAACCATTCAGCCATTCAGTTAAAAGAGGAAATGCTTCAAAACCAAGAAATTACTCTTTTAAGACAGTTCTCTAATTTCCGTATTCTTATTCCATAATGTTCTGGAATATTTAAAAAAAAAAAAATACCTGGCTTTCAGGGCTTCTTAAACTTACAGATTTGATAATTATGTGTGTAATAAAAATTGCAGATGCTTCTATTTCACAGGACATGAGTAGATTCGAAGAGTTTGTGTACAAGGCATCAGCAGAAATTATGTCTGTGAAAGAAAAACAAGTGAATCTGGAACAGGAAATAAAAGGAGAAGTGAAAGTACTGAATAACATCACTAATGATCTCAGACTGAAAGACTGGGAACACTCTCAGACATTGAAAAATATCACTTTAATTCAAGGTAAAATATTTTCTCATTCCTCCAGAAAATAATACATTAAAATACACTGTTATGTGCAGAGATTTGGTGTCTGAAATCCTATGGTACAAAATAGTTTTTGAGCATATGTTTACCACAGATGTCTGGAGAAAGTCATTTTGAGATCTTATCAAGACACGGTAAGATAACACTATCTTGGTGTTCTTTAATTGAAAGTGATAAAAAAAATGTCTTTAAGGTCTAATGAGTCATTGTTCAAAATATCCTATATTAATGAAGATGAATACAAGTTTTCTATAAGGCACCAAATTCTCTACCTGTCCACAAATCAAGCTTGTTAATTCTGTTTTCCAAAACTTCCAGAGTCTTTTTTACTTCTTACCTGACTGTATGATTAATTAGAGAGATCTTTGAACTCTGTAAAATAACAATAGGTTTGTCAATTTCTGCTTTGGTTGCTATTGGTAAGCCATAGTAAATTGAATCTTACTGTTTTTTAAATTAATATACACATCATACACATTTTTACTTTAGATTTTATTTACATTTTAAATATTTTCTCATATTTTACTGTTTTAGGCTTCTCTTACATAAAGAGCCCTTTTTTTAAAGCTTTTATTTCTAAGTAATCTCTATACCCAACATGGGGCTCAAACTCACAACCCTGAGATCAAGCGTTGCAGGCTCTACCGACTGAGCCAGCCAGGCGCCCCAAGAACACTTTTTAAAAAATGTGCAATCTAACCATTTCTTTTCACTGTACTTATTTCTACCATCTTATTTTGTGCTGTTTTTGTCCAGTTCTATGTTCCATTTGCTTTCCTTTCTTGTCGACTTTTGGATTGATTAAGATTTTTCTCATTGAATTTTTCTTTCCACCAAAGGCACCAAAAAAATTTTGGAGACTTTCTAATCTATTTCTGTTTGGTTGGTGGTTGTCCTTAAACTTTATCTTAACAAAGTCTAACGTTGATCGATATCTTCACCTTGATCCTAAATATACAGGGAACTTAAAAAACTTTGATGGCCCCTTTCCCTGATTTTCTGTTTTTGAGTATACTTTATTTCTATTTTATATAGTTTAAGAAAAACCAAGAATTTAGTCAGTATTATTTTTCTTACATTATATGGACAATATTAAAATTTGTACCTGAGTTTGCCAATTTTCCCTTCTTCTAAATGTGCCTCAGACATCACTTCTGCGATCATTTTCCTTCTTCCTAAAGTATATCTTTTGGAGGTTCATTTAGTGAAAGTCTAAAAGGTGAGGCCTTTTGATTTCATTTTCTCAATTTTGTCCTTGATCTTTAAAATTGTTCTACTGCATACATATTTCTTGGGTTGACACCTATTCTGGTTATTTCGATCCATATTTTGAGGATATTTCCTTGGCTTTTGGCTTTCCTTGCTGTTTTAAAAATGACTGCCAATGTGCCTGTCATCCTTCTTGTCTTCATTACCAGCAATTTCACTAGTTGTGTTTTTATATTGATAATTTATTCATTTTGCATTTGTTTTTACTTCTCATATTTGTGGATTTAAATCCAACATAAATTCAGGAAAGTTATCAGCTTCAGTCTCTGAATACTGCTTCTTCACAACCCTCTCTATCCTTTCTTCTGTAATTCTAATTAAATTCATGTTAGATCCTCTTATTCTAGCCTCCGTGTCTGTTAAACGCTGATTTATAATTTTAATATTTTTATTGTATTAGTAATAAACAGAAATCCATGAGATTTTTATTACATATCACTAGTTTAGGAAAAAAAAAACACTTTGTCTAATATCCAAGTGTTTACAAGAAAAAAAATGTAAAGCAAATCACAGAAAACTATATATAGTACAATTTCGTTTCTAATGCTCACAATTTAGCAAAAGCAAATAATGTGGATTTATAGATGCTTACATATGTAATAAGAATGGTGGCTTGTAAAGTACAGGAAAGCGGGTGAGAAACACAAAATTCAGGCTAATGTTTTAACTCTGAAAAGGAAGAAGATAAATGAGATCAGGGAGCACCTAAATAGAGACCTATTTCTTGATTTGTGACATCGCAGGGTTATTCTCTGTTTTATTGTGCTTTATAGCTTACTTATGTGGAATGCATTGCATGTACTCTTTAATTATTAACACAGATGACAAAGAAAAATTTGAATTAATCAGCATTTCCTCTAACAATTAGACAGCTTCACTTTGGATTTCAAATAAGTATCCAAAATTTTATAAATCCAAAACCAAACCCTTGATTCTTGAGCATCCTACCCCATCCATGCCCCCACTCTATGGCTTCCCCGGCCTTATCAGCCGTATCATACAACTAGTTACCCACTCCAAGATCTCGGAAGCTCTTTGATGTCTTTCTGTCACTTCCTACATCTGGTCCATTTATGAGTCCTGTTAACTCTTCTTACACAAAATATTTCAAATAAAATCACTTCTCGCTATCTCCTCTGCTACTACGGTAATTCAAGCGACTATACTTGTCTGATGCGCTACATCAACTTCTCAGTTCCTCCTGATTCGACTTCTAATTCATTCTATATTTTGGAGAGCAAAAGAGTGGTATTTAAAAAAGTTAGTAGATGTTTTTAGCTCTCATGCTTAAGCCCCTTTGATATTCTTCCCATTGATTTGGAATAAATCTAAATTCCTACTTGGTCTGGAACTCGTCTACTTATCTGCCCTCATTTTCCCATTTCCCCTCTGGCATTCCCTCTGTCTAGCTTGGAAATCTGGAAAAGTGAAAGTGCCACTTAAAAGTATAAGTAACGAAGGAGGAAATGTTAGTTTCACTTCTTGCTGTCCGTAATGTGCACTACACTCCCGCTCTCTCGAAACGTTCTTCTCTTAGAGCTCCAATCCTTCTTCAAAAACACCTTTTTGGAGGTTAGTTTTTCTCTCCCCATCCCTCTGTCATCATTTGCTTTAAATTCCTCACAGTACTTGTCACTTGATGAAATTTTCCATATACACATTGGCTTATTTGTTTAGCATACATCTTCTCTAATAGCATGTGAGTTCAGTGAGGTTGAGTTTCACCTCTCTTGTCAATCTCCCCCTACCCGGCACCTGTTAGAGGGCCTGCTCTACAGTGGGTGAGCAAATATATATGTATTGAATAAATAAGTGAAATTAGCACTTTCTTCTTATTGAGTCACACTTTGTAATGACAGTGTCATTTTTCCAGATTTCCAACATAGCAATTTTAATTGTTTTTATTTTCTTCCAAGACTGCTATTAGTTCTTAGGTTCTATATTCTCTATCCCCTTGTTGATTCTTTATATTCTTGTGTAAACTTTTCTTATCACCACTCTACCAGACTATTGAAATAGTCTCCCAAATATTTCCTTCCTCATTTCTTTCTTTTCAGACTGTAATCCTATCTACATTCTTGTTAAAATGCAGCCTTTCTGAAGAGAAACCCTAGATTATAAGTCTATCACTTCCTCATTATACATTTCTCTCCATGGCACTCAGGGTCTTCTATAATGTGTCTTCTAACCACTTTTGAATATCTGATTCCCTCCCTTTTCCCTTTTTGATACCAAGTACTTCAAGTGATTTAACTGTGATTCTAACACCCAGTAGTTTTTATATCCTGCCTCATGCCTTTGCCTTCACTTGAAATATCGTATCTTCTATTTCTATCTGAAAATATCGTATCTCTCATTCAATGTCCATCTAATATGTGAAGCCTTCTGTAGTTCCATCAGAGTAATACTCTTCCTGACATCTGTATCTTGCTTAATATTAAACGTTATTCTTTCATCAGAGAAATCTTCACATGATAATCATCTTGAAAATTACCTTCCATTGTCTTCTAGAGCAGTGTTGCCTCTTCTTGGAAACAATACATTCCTTAAAATTAGGGGCTGTTTTTTATATTCTCTACCAAATCTAGGCATAAAAGAAATTTTTAACAAGTACTTATGAAACTATAACCCAAGAAAAACAAATTGTACAAATTAATGTGTGCCCTGTCATTTGTTGGTTGTAGGATTAGCCATCTTTGTGTCCCCCTTTTTGATATTAACAGTTGCTAAGTAATCATGCAGATAAAAGAGACAAAAAAATTTTAACACATTTTCAAGTAATTATAGTCATTAGAGTCTAAAGGACTAAATGGAATTTCATCACTGCAATAGTGAAGTAGTTTGGCAGAGGGTGAGACATAGCATGATTTAAAGAAACAAAGTCGGTAAACATTCGAGGAGAGGAGTTAAGAGAAATAAAATACAATATGGCTCAGTGGTGAGAAAAGATAATGTGATGTTTATTTGAAAAGAAATTTTAAGCAAATTTTCTTTCCAGGATCTAAAAGCATATTTATATTCAAACATAAACATATTCATGTCAAGGAAGAAGAATAAACAATTGATAGAATATAAATTTGGAGATTTGTGCAATCAATTATCATGATTTAAAAAATAAAAAATGGTTGTCTTTAACCACTATGTAATGGAAAAATTCATCCCAGGAATAATAGAAAAACAGATGCCAGAAATGAAGTCAGTTAAGTTTAGAATAGGATAGCCTAGAATGTCAGGAAAGCAATAGTCTAGTTCTGGTTTTACCCAACTAGCTTTAAGACCTTGGATAGTTTACTCTCTCTGACCCCTCTATATGTATGTTTGACTAAGAAATCTTTAAGGCCTCTTCCAGATTAAAGATAGATCTAAGTCAATGAGCATGAAAACTAAAAGAAAAAAAGAGGCAGGTTTAAGCAGGAATAGCCTAGAAGATTTGGTAGATTTTTATGATGACAAGGAAAGATTAAGAATAAAGTAGAAAATGTGTGATCATAATGAATAGGACACAGAGAAGCATAGCGCTGGAAATTTAGGCAGACATTATTAGTTCTTTGGTATCATCTGAGGATTTTAAATGATGGGATATGCCTGGATTTGCTTTTCTAGTGAACTGTGTAATTTTGATCTCCGATATTTATGGTTACTGAGTATTCTAAATCAGTTCTTTTTTGTGGTGATGTAGAAATCTTAGTTTTCCTTTTAAAAAAAATCACAGGGAGGGAGCTAAGTAGTGGATTTTGTATGTGTGTTTTATAGAGGGAATTGTCCATGGAAAATTACTGCTGCAGCATTTATGAATTATCCCTGTAACTTTTCAGTTAGAAGGTATTAAATTTGAAGAAAAATAGTGTGAATTCTTATGGCTTGCTAGTAATTCAGAGCAAAGAAGGTGACTGCAAAGACACCAAGTCTCCTGACTTTAAGTTCTTCATTCTTTCTTCCATAACATGGCAGAACAGATATCTATATTTCTATATATAGTTGTAGAGGTACTATTTTTTTTTAAAGCTGGGACTGAAGGAAAGATGAGGGTAAAACAGACACAATACATTCAGACCAGATAAAAATCTCTAGACTAGTCCAAGTGCAGGATGATTAGGATGTGAGCTACAGCAGGGATAGAGAGGAGACCACTTTTGGAAGGTAGCATGATAGCGTGATTTATACTGTGTTCTCAAAAGTTCTACACACAAAGCTAAGAGAAAACTGGTGTGTGATCTGTGTTCTTCTCTCCCCCAAAATATGTAAAAGACACTACAAATATTTATTGAGATACTTCCCACATTTTCTAGGAAGTAGAAGAGATATAACAATGTATAAAAATGAAACATAATAAGTGAGATTAATGTTACAGGAACAATAAAATAAGGATAAAAGTGTAACAGCCAACACCCCTAGTTAGAATTCTTCAAGGCATGCCTGGTTTTCTTACTCTGGGATTCAGAAACCTAGTATCAGTATTTTATATAAAAAACAGTGAGGGATCTTTGACTCAGAATTATATAAAGTAACCCATGTATTAGTTATGATTGAATTAATTCTCCAACAATAGAGCTTTATGCAGTTACTCTACAGAGTTATCTGCAAAATAATTGAAAGGGAAATGTTTATAAAAGAGTTCCATCTTTTACTGGCTGAATAAATGGTGAAAACTCTTAACCACAGAGGCTAAGAGTCGAGATCTAGTCTGTCAGTGACTTGTTTCTTATCTCATACATTCTACTTTTTCCTGGAATGTCTGTGTCTTGCTTTAGAGCTCTAATTACTAAATCAAAATCTTTCCTTGTCCACTTTTTTTTTTTTTTTCAAAACACCACGCTTGAGTACTGTGGATTTGCTTCCTTTCAATTTGCTCAGCAAAATTCGGGCTGCAAGTTGAGTCTTTCTGTCCTGCTTGCCCTTAACTTTGTCACTACGTAGAGATGAATCAACTGCAGCCATGTTCATGGTTGTGGAGGTGTAACTCCTCACTGGTATAGAACTGTGACATTTCTTGGGCAACATTTAAATATATGTCTCCGACATGAAGCTATAGCTTAGGGGAATTTGTGTGTGATTATGTAAAAAAAAAAAATGTAGTCCAACAAAACAAAAAATACACGGAAAAGAAATAAATGTTAATGGTTAGTCTCTTAAGATGATTGAATTATGAATTATAGCTTTTTAGGCTTTTGTATTTCCTGTAATAAGTAGAGTTGCTTTTGTAATGAAAGTATAATAAAATATTACTGCCCCACGTTGCATATGAAGAGAAAGGGGCAAAATGCCATTGAGAAGAACAATGATATCTTGAAAGTTGAGTAACCAGGGAAGGAAGGTTCTAAAATCCAAGTTGGACCTTGAAAAATGGAACAGATCAGAAAAATGGAGAGAAGCAGGGACAGGATTTCAAAAGAAATAAAGAACATGAACAGAATATACTTTTTCATGAGATCATCTTTATCCATTCATGTGGTCCTCTCTTCAAATTTTTCAGGTATTTTATTCTCCTACCTGATTAAAATGTGTAAGCAAGTGTTCTCCAACCAGTGATGCTAAATATAGTTGTGTGTCATCCTTAGACTATGCATTTGGCAAAACCACAGCGATTGAAAATACCTCTTTTAAAACATCGCTATTTATTATTCTGTGGTATATCCAAGTTTGTTTCTTCCTTTTGGAGTTGAAAAGGAAATTGCAAAGTGTTCTGCTTGAAGTGGAGGGATTAATACTTGTCCTATGCAGTCTGCGTAGAAGATGGAATACTAGCAGGGTTACCTTTAAGTTCCAAAGTGCCATCATTCTCAAGAGGTGATCACTAGATAACCATTTTGCTGGGCACAGCAAATTCAAATGACTAAATCAGTATTGATTAAATTCAGTACTCAGGGGACACTTGGGAAATTGTGAGGCGAGGTAGTCAAACTTTTCCCTACAACCTCTCCCAACTGATTTTATCATATCTATATCTATTTAGGGATTCTACTTAATACAATTACTTAATACAACTCTAGTTGAACAGTGCAGGGTTTGGGGTGCTGACCCCTTGTGCCCTTGACCCCTTATGTAACTTCTGAATCCCCCAACACTTTACTAATAGCCTACTGTTGACCGGAAGCCTTAACAGTAACAGTCAATTAACATGTATTTTGTATGTTATATGTCTTATATACTGTATTCTAGGAAAAAAGAAATGTTATTAAGAAAATCATAAGCAAGAGAAAATACATTTGCAGTACTGTACTGTATTTGTCGAAAAATATCTGTATATGAGAGGACCCAACATCCAAACCTATGTTGTTCAAGGGTCAACTGTATTTTATTTGAAAAGTATTATTTTACTCATTTTCACCTTCCTACCTTTCCCCAAGTCTTTCCCTCTTACTCAGATTCTTTCATCTCATTCTCTCCATTGTTCAAATTACCTTTCAAATCCTACTCTCTCAAAGGCTTTTCAACCTGCTACTCCCGCTGATCTGCAGCTCTCTAACAAACGTCTGAGTTTGTCATTTTCAACAATATGGTTTTTGGTTGTCTACTATGTGTGAATCACACATGATTTTTATGTCCTTCCACATTTTCCACACAGCATCTAAATCAATGCAGTGAAATCTGCCTAGTATGTACACAATACTAAGTTGAGTTTATGGCATCATTGACTCCGAGTCTTTTCTCTGCTCCTGGGTTCTAAGAACCTAAAAAAGTGCTAGACACACATAAATATGTAATACATGATTAGGTTGTCTATTCTAGTGCTATCTCACCCTTGTCAGTATAGGGCACTGCGCTCCTCCATAGTAGGGCATGGCTCCATTCAGGAAGGTCAGTCTTACTCATTCTATGTTACTACACAACAAATAGAAGACTGGCTTTACTTATAGAACTGTCTTGAAACATGATGTATTCATTTTACCTATGTTTTAAAACTGTGATGGGTAATTGTCATTTATTTTTTAAAGGTCCTCCTGGACCCCCTGGTGAAAAAGGAGATAGAGGTCCCGCTGGAGAACGTGGTCCACAAGGCATTCCAGGTGCAGTAGGTATGGTAATAGTAACTACTTCATCATATCCTTCAGGACCCGATAATATACATCCATATATGTGTGTAGGGGGGAATTGCTATTTGATCTGTCTCCCGTGGGGTGCACGCATGTGTGTATCGACGTGTGTGTGCTAAGGGGGATATTAAGTGTTTTCCGGAAGCCTAAGCACTATAATGTACCAAATGTAACTGACTTTTGCTTTTTGAAGAAAGTTAAATGCTTTAGCCAAAGCCACCACATGGGGTTTTTCACATGTCTGGGGAGTGCTCTCTGTGTTATCGATTGCACACAGTATATGGTAGCCCTAGCTTTAGGTCACAAGAGAAGGAGAATATGAAAATCATCTTCACATTGAATATATTTGCATATATTTGCATGTGTGTGTGTGTGTTTCAAAGGAAATTGGATCACATTCCTTATATAGTCCTTAACTGGGATGTATCTGCTTAAACCCATGAAATCTAAATATAAATATTGACTAGAATACGGATGACTTTTACCTTTACTATCAGCTACTCTCTTTATCTTACTTAGAGCAAAATTGTCTTAAATTATTTTCCTCAGTTGATGTTGCAATCTTGAAAGCAATATTTTGAGAGAAGATAATAGAAGCCAGAAAAGGAGAAAGAGCATGAACTTTCCTTGCTCTCACAAAAATAGAGGAGACAATAGCAATAGCATGATTGTCATGTTATTCTTGGCTAGAAATCAAATACCCGCATGCTCTTTGAAAGTGGGGAGTATACTGCATGGCTTAATTATAACTAGAATGGTTTGTGCTGCCAGAAACATGTCTAAATACCATGTACTTCATCCTGTTATTCTGTCTTTTGGTTATATAAAATGTTCTTCTTTCTGATCAATATATTGACTAGCCCCCAGGTTACATCAGAAAAATAGTATTTAAAAATGAAAGATGTGAATTTGACACCTCTCTGACCTTAACAACATTATGCTTAAAAAGCCAATACATAGTTCACATTAAAAAGATTTTAAAATTATTTGACATATATCTATATATCTATTTATATTATTATATATGATTATATATATATATATATATAATCATATATATGTGTGTGTGTGTATGTATATCAGGTGGGTTATTGGTATGCCTTTGAAAATATTGCCGGGTAAGATTCTTTATTCAGAAAAGTCTTTCTACTTGCCTAGCACTCAGGAGATCCTCACAGTTGTGCACTCATGTCATAGCAGAGGAAGTAACCAGTACGCTATCAGCTGTCAGAGCTAATACTGTCAGGGGTCTGTCAGCAACTCCGTTACAAACCGCAATTGTCAAAGCTTTCTAACTCAACCATGTAAGTTCAGTCTGGGCTACAACCTGCTGTACAAAGCTTCATCTTGGGAGCATCTTTTGCAACTGCTTCTGAACTACGGATGTGTGAAATAGAAAGATGGATTTAAAAGTTTCAGCTTTTGTTAATACCCTAAACAGATCCCATTGCAAAGCTGCTTTGATTCTTTTCATGAGGGTTTAGTCTGTTGCTGTTGGGACGGCTCGTTTACACAAATAGGCATTATGCAGTTTCTCATATAAAAGAGTTAGATTTCGTTGTTGGGGAGTAAATGGACTCTTTTAGATTATGAAGTTGCCATTTGGTTTAGGGCACTGCAGCAGAAGTACTCAGGTTACCAGGCATCTCTCTTCATGGATTCTTCCCTACCTTGCTGCATTCTGTTTTGTTCTCTGCCAGATTGCCTGATTGCCCAATAGAAGTACTGGAATCAGGAAGTAAAGAGTATATGATGGGCGGTCGTATTTCTACTTCCTGATTACAGTGAGTTCATTCAAATCCCACCTATACTTCCAGTTGAGCTCATTAAACTCAGTTTGACCAACTCAAAGTCCCCTAGATTCACAACCAGGATATGTAAACCTGAGAAACTTAAAGGATTATTCTAGTGGTCCTAAATGATCAGTGCATTAAATATACTACAGGTACTGGGCTGGACATTCTGTTAAAATTTGCTTTATCTCAAAATAACATAATAGAAATTCATTTCACAGTGGCAGCTCCTTAGAAGCATGCCAGGGAGAATGACCTAGTGCCTTTTACTCCACAACATGTTTACTGAGCACCTTTCCTGTGCCTGATGCCCTACAAGGCCTTGTGGATCCTATACTCAGAAGGAGAGAATCTCTGCTTTCACAAAACTCTCGGTATGATAAGTAATTCTGTAAGTGATGAATGTTATGGTCAAGGATTCCTGATCTCATCTGAGATCCTTTGGGGGCCACTTTCTGGGCTATTGCCCCAGGATAGCCATCTGCTGGGCTGTTTCTGCCCACTGGGATCAATACCATGGTAGCCTGACCTGTAGACCTGGGAAGAAGCCTCAAGAGGGAACCAAAGGCTCCTTTGGCTGTAAAATTTTGATCCTCATCCAGTGCTGTTTACTTTTCTTAGTTGGCTTGCATTTTCCACCATTGGAATCATGCTTCTGGAGGAGAAAATAAAGTCCATCC
This sequence comes from Leptonychotes weddellii, assembly GCF_054177405.1. Lineage (NCBI taxonomy): Eukaryota > Metazoa > Chordata > Mammalia > Carnivora > Phocidae > Leptonychotes > Leptonychotes weddellii. The sequence goes on from NC_138370.1 coordinate 18,177,105, forward strand.
TTACTGTGGTTATTGAAGGACAAGAACTATATTTCATTAATCTTTATATCTACCCATGTCTTTACCCCGCCTCACCCCTTCTCCCAGTCTGTGGCCCAGAAAGACCTCTCACCCAGCCTTCAACATGGATCACACCCCCTAAATATACAAATGAGTAAGGAGCATTGCTGGCTGCAGACTCTTCCTCTGAGTGTCGAAAGCAGGTTTCTTCAGGAGGTAACACATTGTGCCAAGGAATCCAAAAATGCCTGCAAACTGTGTACATATCATTAAATAAGATTAAATTTAGCAGCCTTGACAAAAAGCTGGTGAAAATAATGATTGTATCATGAAGAAGAAGGAGAAGGAGAATAATTAGAGGGGGAGGAAGAAAAGAAGACGAACAAATCACTTATTGTGTGGCAGGCACTTTTCCAAGTGTTTTACACTTACCAATAACTCTCTTAACCATCACATCAAACTTCCGATTAGGGATAAACAATGCACCTATTTTAGAGAAGCACAGGGAAGTTAAATGACTTGCCCAAGATCAACCAGTAGCTGGTAAGTGGCAGAGCAAGTCTTTGAACCCAGATGGCATGATTTCAGAGTCCCTGCTCTTCCCCAGTCTGCTGGACCACAGAAAGAAGCCTGAATAGAGAGCTGCAAACCCAGGATATGTGACTAATTATCAGACCAGCTTCCCATAAATGGTTGAATCTCTCTGGTCTTCTGTTCCTGCCTCTACAAAATGACAGATGATGTGTCAGGTCCCTTAAAACACTAACTTCCATGACTGGGATTCTGTGTACTTAGATTGTCTCTGGGTTAGCAGCAGGTGTCAGGCCCTTTCCCCTTGCCACAGGTTATTGTAGAACATTAGCTAATTGTCACTGGAAAGGTTCAGAGAATCTGATGTCGTGGAATAAAGTTCAGTCATGGTACTTATATTTAGGGGTCATGTTTTCAAACATCATTAAACAGGTCATATAACTCCATAGGCCATACAGAGCCTGCCTAAACATCTCCCATAATAGAAGTCTAGAGATAACGTGATTTCTATGAAAGTATCACATCTACTTCATTTATAGATTCATGTGTTTGCCCACTGACAATGTGACATAATTCCTAGTTGAACAGCTGTCTCCCGAGTATCACTGTAATGTACTCAGGAAGCCATCTTTGGAGGGGTTCTTCCTGATCCCCCCTCTCTAAAGCAAGGCATCCTGTATTGCATTTCTCCCTTTTTTCTAAAATTATAATCTCCAAAATTACCTTCTTTCTTTACCTTCTTTCTTTATTTGTTCACCTCCTTGCTGTATGTCTCCACACTGGGAGAACTGTTTGGATAAGAACCTTTGTAATTCCAGGAACAGACAGGGACTGGCATATGTGTGCTCAGTGTATTTTTGTTGAATTAATGGAGCAAATGGTAAAAATGGGAGTCACCAGTAAGAGACTCTCTATAAAGAGTTGGGAATGTTCTAAGAGTAAAAAAAAAAAAAAAGAGAGAGAATTTAGAGTCAATATTTTTATATGTAAATTTGAGTGGCAGATCTTAATAACTGTGAGTACAGAGGTCTGACTGTCTTGCTTGCATGATGAAGAAAGATATAAGTATTAATCAATCAGCCTGTCTTGAGAAGTGATGTTAGTTCTTTTTTAGGCTGTATGCTACGAAGTCCAGCTAATAGATACTACAAGGTGGAGTGTGTGAGTATGTCTGTGTGTGTGTGTGTGTGTGTGTGTCCAGTATATGAATCTATCTACGGATGATATATGGATATATTGTTATACATATGTAGATATATACATTTGTATTTTTAATACATGTGGTATATGAATTTATATATATACAAAGTAATATATATTGAGTAAATTCATTTGAGATGGCCTAACTTTATGAATATTTCTAAACATAATTTATCATTTTATTGTTTTAGATCTCTGCTTAAGATCTGTTGGAATCAAAGTTTAGACTCAGTTGAATAATATTTCTTAACAATTTAAAATATACTTAACATTTCTTAGAGACGAGTTAGTCCAATTTTAGGTGTCTGTATGAATATACCTCAAGAAAAGATTTTTTTTTTCTCAATATGTATAAGTCCTGCCTCCTGGAACTTATAAACTAATGAAAATATATTAAAAGATTGATATTGGAAAAAGATGTATAATTTTTAAATTTTTAATAATGTGCTTCCCAAGGAGTTAACTGAAAATGGAATTAATGAGATCTCTGTGAACTGATAATAAAATCTAAAATGAAATTTTTACAATAGTTTATTTCAAACTGCTGGAGCTCCAGGATGAAATATTTTATTCTACAGGAAAATAATACTTTTATATGCAGTTTTCATGGTCACCACAGTAATTGGGGGAGGGGGAGAAAGGCAGTTTTCATTTAAGAACATAAAACCTGGATTTGTATATTTATATAATATGTACCCATAAATGAATCTTCATATACTATACACACACACACACACACACACACACACATATATATATATGGTTACATTATTGTTTGGGATTATAATAGAATATGTAAAATCAAAAGAAAGATTAATATATTCCAGCATTTTATATATATTTTTTATATATTTCTCATTGCTTGAGTTGTGCTTTTTTGGGAACAAATCTTAAGAATTCAGTCCCTACCTTGTACATTTCAAAGTTACCATTTCAGCTACAGCAAAATCCTGCCATTTGAGGATTCCCAATTGGACTGCATAAGCCTTCTGGTCAAAACTCCAAGATTTTTTTTCTCATGTATTCTTATTTGTAATAGCAGTATGTTATTTACTGATATCTACCTTGTACTAAGTGCGCTAATGTTTCTACCAATTGCTTGTATTATTTATCAATGTCACACATGAAATTTTGGGAAGGAATATTATCCCTTCATTTGGAGATTTGCCTATTGCATATTCAAAACTAAATTGTTTCATTATACCACAAATCTATATAAAAAATGAATTATCACTGCTGTGTTTTTCTTCATTAACCATGTAGGTTCTCCAGGTCTTAAAGGTGATCAGGGAGCAGTTGGTTTTTCTGGACCTCGAGGATTCCCAGGGCCACCGGGGAAGACCGGGAGGACAGGTATTGTGATAATGTATATTTTCTTTGTATAACAAAAGCAATGGCCATCCTAGTGTGAATAGTAGAGTCACATGAAGTTTATTTTGTGGTCTGAAACATGTTGAAACTAATTTCTCTCTACCTGAGGAAAGTTTCTATGCCCCAAAGGAAAATATTTGTCTTTAAGGGAAAAAAAAAAAAAAAAAAAAACAGGATTTATAAACTCTACCTAACCATAAATCACATGAAGAATGGTGTCTATGTTAGAACAGAGAGAATGGAAAGGCTAGCAAAGAAAAACAAGCAAAGTACAAATACCCTTTTAACGAAAACTGACCAAACCCTGGAGAGTTATAGTTAGCAATCTACGGATAGGTCAGAAATCCTATTCTGTGCAAGATAAACTGACTGCTGTTATATATTAGTTCTTAATAAACTACATTGTTCAGGTTCTTTAAAATTTATATATGTGATGACATTTTTTTCTACTCCTTAGAAAAAGGCCATAGCTTAAGCTTGAATTGTGAAATTTACACAGAAATTTTAGAAAGAGGCAGGCTTATTGTTTCCTAATTTCAAAGTAAAAAATGACTAAGAGAATAGGATCCTTATCATTGAGGTGTTTTTTAAATATAGATTTTGTTTTTTAGAGTAGTTTTAGGTTTATAGAAAAACTGCACAGAAAATACAGAGTTATCATAAACCCACGTCCAATTTCCCTATTGTTAACATCTTACATGTTAACATTATTAACATGGTGTATTTGTAATAATTGATGAACCAATATAGATACATTATTAGTAATTTAAGTCCACAGTTTATACTAGAGTTCACATTCGGTTTTATACATTCTGTGGATTTTGACAGTTGTATAATGATATGTATCCACCACTGGAGTATCATACAGAGTAGTTTCACTTCTCTAAAGATCCCCTGTAGTCTACCTACTCATCACCACCATACTCCTTCTCAATTTGGTGCAACCACTAATCTTTTGACGCTCTCTGTAGTTTTGCCTTTTCCAGAATGTCATACAGTTGAAACCATACAGTATGTAGTCATTTCAGATTGGCTTATTCCATTGAGCAGTATGCATTTAAGCTTCTCCATATCTTTTCGTGGCCAGATAGCTCATTTATTTCTAATGCTCAGTATATTCTAATGTATGGGTGTACTACAGTTGGCTTATCCACTCACCTATTTGAAGGACATCTTGGTCCTTCCCAGTTTTGGCAGTCATGAATAAAGTTGCTGACATGAGCTGACCTAGAAGTTTGATTGCTGGATCTCATGATTGCTGTGTTTAATTTTGTAAGAAACCACCAGACTGTCTTCCAAAGTGCCTGTGTCATTTTGCATTCCCACCAGCAGTGAATGAGCGTTCCTGTTGTTCTACATCCTCACCGGCTTTTGGTGTTATCAGCATTTTGGATTTTAGCAATTTTAATAGGTGTGTTGAGTTATTTTTGATAGTATCAGTGTTTATGGACTGTGGCAATGGCAATTGGTCTTGCAGAAAAATCAGCTAGCCACAAATAAGCAAGATACAATCAGACCCAATTACCTGAACTGAATGGTATATTTATATACCAACCATTTTTAAAACTGTCTAGCTTTAATCAGGCCTTTTTGGCAAAATGGGAAGAAGCGTTCATTTGTTAATCTGTTTGAAATTATCTACATCCTTCAGGAATTGCTGAATTTCCTAAATGGGCAATTTGTGTGCAATAGATAAATATATTTAAAAACCCTGAATTTGACAAAATTGCAAAGCTACTTATAGTTTCCAAGATAATTCAAAATAATTCCATGAAGTGAGAAAAAATATTTTATCTGTATTCTAAGTTTAAAGCTAAAATGGCATATTCATCTACTATCTCTCTCAAATAGGTCTCTCACAAAATCATGGTAAGATTTTGTCCAGGACACTTTCTGGTACAATCTGTTTGTAACTTTCTATTTACATTAAATCATAAGAGCTAACTTCATAAGTGAATATCACTATGCACTCTAAATAAATCAGAATTACTAGTTTGTCTTTCTGGAAAGTACATAAGAAGTGGAAACGTGGCAAAAAAAAATTTAAGAATGTTAAGAAGGCCTCACTCTTTCTCACAACCATCTGTCTGTTATATAGAGCCTTCCTACATGGTCACTGACGATGTTAAGAATAACCCACAGAGGGGATGTATAACTGTAGCACAACTTAGCTGATGTAATGAAAAATAACGTCACTTTGTTTTGAGCGTCTCTGTTTTCTCATACACTGTGCTTGAAGCTGAGGATACAAGAGGAGCCAGCTCTCTGCCCTGGAGTTTTCTCCCAGAAATTTCTCACAATGACCTCTCTTCTAAAGTTTAATCAAAAAGATCATTCTGTAACATTTATGTGCACTATCTAACCTTACGTGGTTCATTTGGGAAGGGTAAACGGTTGTCAAGTGGTTTGACTTTGAATTTCATGTTGGCACATAGTTCTTCCATGTCTGTTATTTACACTCTTGGGAAATACAGGGATAGCAGAGTATGGTTGGTACTTGACAGAAATAGCATCGTATATCCTACGTCCCCACCCATTTATCCTCTCTGTGCCTCAGTTTCCTTATCTAAAAAACAGGGCTATTAAGAGGACCCATATTTTAGAATTTTTGCAGAATTCAAATAAATAGATGTCTTAAAGTACTTCAAATAATTCTGTCACAAAGCAAGCTCTATATTTATGTTAGTAGCTACTGCCTACACAAGCTGTAGGATTTTTTTCTACTATCAAATGCCTACAGTTCAACACATGCCCTCCAGTCAAAGTATTTGAGAGAGCATTCATTGATTCATTCACCAATCCAGCACAATTTTATGAGGGTTCACTGGGTGCCCTAGATAAATATAGCACAGCCTTTAAGGAGCAGGGACAGAAAAATGGAGAAGCAATTAGCTGTAATGCAACGTGGTAAGTAATAAACATTCATGAATTAGGACAAAATATTATGGGAGCAGAAAGTAGAGAGTGATGAATTCTTACAGAGGAAGTCATGTTAGTGCTGGACTAAAAGATGCATACTAGGCGGTGTACCTGAAGTTACTATAACATCGTATGTCAACTAGACTTCAATTAAAAAAAAAAAAAAGGTACAATTTCTTTAGGTCTGAGGTTCTCAAACGTGACCAGGCATTAGAATCACCTGTAGGAGGGGCACCGGGACGCCTCAGTCGGTTAAGCGTCTGCCTTCGGCTCAGGTCATGATCACAGGGTCCCGGGATGAAGCCCCTATCATGCTCCCTGCTCAGCGGGGGGTCTGCTTCTCCCTCTGCCCTTCCCCCCGCTCATGCTCATGCGCACTCTCTCTCTCTCAAATAAATAAATAAAAATTTTTTAAAAAAGAATGACCTGTAGGGCCTATTAAAACCATGTACTGTGCTCTACCCCCAGAGTTTCTGATTCAGTAGATTGGGGTCTGCACTGCCTTGAAAATTTTCAGTCCTCCTAAGTTTCCAGGTGATCAAGGTGATGCTGTTCCAGGGACCACATTTTGAGAACCAAATCTTTAGGTAAAAAAAAAGGAGTGGAGAAAGAGAACTCTGCAAAAAATAAATGCCAGGGCAGAGGCAGAATTTCCTTTGACAAAAGACATCCTTAGGATACCACTGCCTTATTTAAAAACTCAAATTTGGTAGAAATGTGAGCATCAGTGACTGGTATTACTTTAGTTATACTGTACATTAAAACAATGAATAATAGAGTCTCTCCTCCAAAGGAGTCCAAAGAAGGTAGTAAAATTAAAAATAAAATCCAATAATCGTCATATTCTAACTAACAACACAGCCTGGACTATCAGGATAGTATTGAAAGCATTGACAGATTTCAAAGCAAAAAGTTTAAGAACGATCACCCTATTTTCTCTTCTGCTCTCCTTTCCTTCCCCACCCTGTGCCCTTCCTTCCACATATAATACCTACTTACTATGTACGAGGTACAGTGCCAGCACCAGGAAATGAGAGGTACTTAAGACACAGTCAGTAACAGTCCTTAAGAGAGGGGACGATTTATGGTGTCTTGATCTATAGGGTAGAGCAGTTATAATCTCACATATTTACTTCAAAAAGTTTAGGAGTATCTAAAACTATAGGCCATTTATGATTCATTTATTTATTTGACAAATAATTACTGAACATTTTCTCTGTGTCCTTCATGGAAATATTCATAGATCGGTGAATATAGGGGTTTGGAGTTCAGGGGAGAGGCTGGAGATAGAAAGACAAAGTTGTAGCTATGATTATATAAATGTTTATTGGAATCATTGATTTTTTTTATTATGTTACTCACCATACATTACATCATTAGTTTTTGATGTAGTGTTCCATGATTCATTGTTTGTGTATAACACCCAGTGCTCCATGCAGTACGTGCCCTCTTTAATACCCATCACCAGGCTAACCCATCCCCCCACCCCCTCCCCTCTAGAACCCTCAGTTTGTTTTTCAGAGTCCATTGTCTCTCATGGTTCATCTCCCCCTCCGATTTCCCCCACTTCATTCTTCCCTGACTGCTATCTTCTTCTTCTTTTTTTTTTTTTAAACATATAATGTATTATTTGCTTCAGAGGCACAGATCTGTGATTCAACAGTCTTGCACAATTCACAGCACTCACC
>NC_138370.1:18184913-18206029 GCF_054177405.1 Leptonychotes weddellii
AGTGAGATCATATGATACATGTCTTTCTCTGACTTATTTCGCTCAGCATAACACCCTCCAGTTCCATCCACGTCATTGCAAATGGCAAGATCTCATTCCTTTTGATGGCTGCATAATATTCCATTGTATATATATATACCACATCTTCTTTATCCATTCATCTGTTGATGGACATCTTGGCTCTTTCCATAGTTTGGCGATTGTGGACATTGCTGCTATAAACATTGGGGTGCACATACCCCTTCAGATCACTACATTTGTATCTTTGGGGTAAACACCCAGTAGTGCAATTGCTGGATCATAGGGTAGCTCCATTTTCAAGTTTTTGAGGAACCTCCATACTGTTTTCCAGAGTGGTTGCACCAGCTTGCATTCCCACCAACAGTGTAGGAGGGTTCCCCTTTCTCCGCATCCCCGCCAACATCTGACACATGAAAAAGTGCTCAATATCGCTTGGCATCAGGGAAATCCAAATCAAAACCTCAATGAGAGGTTTCTCACCAGTCAGAATGGCTAAAATTAACAAGTCTGGAATCATTGATTTTAATACTATTTCATGAGTAGACAGAAGAGAAGTGGCCCAGGATGAAGCCTTAAGTAGTGAAGGTACAGGCTGAGCAGGAAGAACAAAGCAGTGGATTGAACAGAAGCAGCCAGAGTGAGGAAGAAAATCTGGGGAAGGAGTAATGAAAAAGTCAAAGGCGAGAGGGAGTTTTAAAAGGTGGTCAAGGAAAATGAACTCTACAGAAACTCTTTGCATTATTGCTATAAGGACTCTTCAGAAAGCTCTTTGCATTATTGCTATAAGGACTTATTGAAAGAGGTTTCAGTGGGGTGAGTGGAAATCAGATCCGGGATGCTCAGAGATAAATTGCAGATGAGGATCAGGCAAGGAGGAGGAGCCAATTCTTGAGCAATCTGACTCTCAGAGAAGAAAGAAGTCAGTTTTTTGTTTGTTGTGTTTTCTCATTTGATTTTTTTTTCTTTGAAAGAGATTCAAATACTATTTAAATGCTGATGATAAGATAAAGGAATGGTTGAAGAGACAGAGGAAAGAGGGTAAGTTTAGTGAGAAGGTTGAAGGTGGAGACTTCAGGAAATAGGAAACAGCTGTAGGCTTAGGATGGAGGATGGTCACATCTAAAATTGAAATAGCTGAAATCATGATTCCAGGGTCATGGGTCCTGGGATCGAGGCATCGGGTACCTTGCTCAGTGGGGAGCCTGCTTCTCCCTCAGCCCGCTGCTCCCCCTGCATGTGCTCAGTCTCTCTCTCTCTCTCTCTCTCTCTGATAAATAAATAAATAAATAAATAAATAAATAAATAAAATTTTTAGCTAGGGGCGCCTGGGTGGCTCAGTCAGTAAGCGTCTGCCTTCGGCTCAGGTCATGATCCCAGGGTCTTGGGATCGAGCACCGCATTGGGCTCCTTGCTCAGCCTGGAGTCTGCTTCTCCCTCTCCCACTCCCCCTGCTCTGTTCCCTCTCTCTCTCTCTCTCTCTCTCTCTGTGTCAAATAAATAAATAAGTAAATCTAAAAAAAAAGAAAAAGAAATAGCTAAACAGCTGGGCTAATTATGACAGATCTGTAAAAATAACTAACCTAGCGTCTAGCTAATAGAAGGGGCACTAAAAACACTTGAAATCATAATGATGTTATTGAAAATACTAGCTAAGCTTTGGAAGATGTAAAACAGTAAGAGCTACCATCTCTTCTATTCATCTCTTCATGGGCAAGATGCTTTATAAACACTGTTGCTAATTTTTAAGGTATCTGTGCAATGGAAGGTGTTATTTTTTCATTTGATAGAAAAATAAGCTTTTAGTTCAGAAAGATTTGAAAACTTGTTTTGAGCCACATACCTGGTAAGTAGCAGAGCAAAATAATTCAAATAGAGATTTCTAAAATTGCTGTTAGTATGCTATTACAAAGCCATGGATTTGAAACTATGTCCTCTGAGCTCTTGGATGAAAAGACAGAGGGTCTTGATTTTGTTGGGGGAAGTCAAGAACATTAACAAAGATTCTGACTTAAGAGAGTACTAGGATCAGCCCTACATTTATGCCAAGAAAGGTGATTACTTGCAAGGTAAATATTTGAGGAATGCTGGAAGAAGAATCAATAAACAAGAATAGCCCCACTCTCAGGAGATGACATGGTTACCATTAAAATCTTTTTGTTGGTACTAAGACGTGATCTTCTGGATATACCTTCGAAAGTGGAGCTGTGCGTGAACAGTCATCAAAGGTCTTAACAATGTTTCCAGTACCTATTTGAAGTCCTGACCCTCAAATCAAAGGATAGCATTTGTACCACACCCTTCTGTAAACAGGTGAGGTTTCTCAAAGCCAAAGGAAGTAGCCTATAGCCTTGGATGCCCTTGAGACCTTCTAAGTTTCCCCCAGGATGAGGTCATCAGGATCTTAGCATTCTCAGAAATTCATTCACAGCCCATCTTTGGGATTCTCCCCTCTAAAGAAATGTAAAACCAGATAAAGTGTAATGGAAAATATAGAATCAAGGTTTCAGATGAGATGATAGGACACGAAACTTCCTGGAGGAGGGAGAAAAGCAAAGTCAAAGAAGAGGAAAAAACAAGATGAATAAGCACAAAAAGTGCTGTACCTCAGTTTTGTCTGCTTTAGGAAAATGGGATATTTAATGCCCTTATAAATAACTTGAGATAATGGATAAAGGGACTTACCCAGAACAAGGACAGGTTTCTAATAGGACTTTTTAAATGATAGCCATTACATCTGAAACTAATGATACACTATCTGTTAACTAATTGAATTTAAATAAGTTTAAAAAATTTTTCAATAGTGAAAATAAAATGATAGCCATTATTATTATTATCAACATCAACATTATTGTATTTGAATACAGTAGGATATGGTAAGTTGATATTCCGGGTTACCTTGTGATGCTCTGTCTCCATTTAAAGCAATTCATCTTTGTCTCCATTTACAACAGTTATTTTTTTTTTTAATAATTAAATTGCCCTGATTACAAAAAAAAAATGTTGCTTTTTGTTTGTTTGTTTTCAAGGAAATCCTGGACCAAAAGGCCAGAAGGGGGACAAAGGGAGTGGAAGCATACTAAGTAAGTTTATGTTTCATTGTTTTTATGTGTGCCTTATAATAAACAAGCCTGTGATCATAGTGGTCTGGACTCAAGGAGAGTGTGGGCAACTTCAGCATCAATCCATAGAGGTTCTGTGGAAGTCAGCCACAGTTTTCTCCAAATAAAGCATGCTAATTGGAGTAAAACAAATAGATTAAATTATACAACTCTGAGTCTCATTACCCATTTGTATTTTGTTTTCCTGATGAGCACAATTTTCTAAAAATTCCACATAGAAAATTGTTCAATTTTCAAGCCACTTTCAATCTACTGAAGGAAAATCAAGTTTATGAACAGAAACAATTGTACCTCCTTACCTACTGACTGAGCAAACTGAAAGACTCCAGCTAGGAAGTTGGACAATCTGAGAACCCTGGCCGACCAATTCTCTGATGGCTGGGGTTTTTGTGTTTTGTTCTGTTTTACTAAAAACTTGAAAAGTTGCATTCTATATCCTAGACTTTCAAAATTGCAGCAGAATAGATTTGACACAGGGAGCTCTGTTGATCGGATGCTGACCTCATATATATTGGCCCTTCAAAACAAAATGTTAGATGGGATGTCATCAACACGCCATGCTCTAAGTCGGTTGTTGTGTATTAGGCTGAATCCACACAGATCAAGTGAAAGGATTATGAAAAGGAACTGAGGAATCCCCTGTCCTGCGTTCCCAGCAGGAGATAGCTACTATCTGGGGATAGCTGCCACTACAGAGTGATCCTAATCTCTACCCAAACAGTGTCTGCTTTAGACAGATTATGGCTAATTCTTTAATGTACCAAAAATCTAGCATTTTTCTGTTGTAGTTATTATTTAAAAATATAGTACCGGGGCGCCTGGGTGGCTCAGTCATTAAGCGTCTGCCTTTGGCTCGGGTCATGATCCCAGGGTCCTGGGATCGAGCCCTGCATCGGGCTCCCTGATGGGCAAGAAGCCTGCTTCTCCCTCTCCCACTCTCCCTGCTTGTGTTCCCTCTCTCGCTGTCTCTCTCCCTGTCAAATAAATAAAATCTAAAAAAAAAAAAAAAAAGATTTAGAAAAAATATAGTACCAATTTCTCTCCCTTATGGCAGAATTATTTTAACCTGTAGTGTGTATGGATACGGCCCTTAGACAATTTAGATTCACCACCTTGAATGCTAGCCATTCAAGTACATGCTTTTCACAATTGTTGCATTGCTGGTGGCTCTCGCCCCTAAATTGAACAACATTATTGTGTGTCTCCTCACAGTGCTTTAGCATCTTTCAGTGCTTATTAGTGTTGTTACTATTATAGTAAGATAATGGAAACATTAGTATACCTTTTCTCCTTCCTGTCCATTTCTTTAATGTGATTACTTTTGTCTGCTGTAATACTTTCTATCCTACCTGGTCTCCTTTCTCCTTGTCACTCCAGTTATTTTCACTTGAGCTCATTGTGTAACTTCTTTTCTCTATCTTCCTGTTTATCTCTGTCTTTATCTCTGCCTTTATCTTTATCTTTGATGTGGTTTTTATCTCTTTTTCTCCTTTTCCTGAGACTTTCCTGAGCTACTTAACCTTGACTCTGGGTAAGCTTGGCAAGTAAAGAACTTCTCTGTTTTGCAGTCTTTTAAACTGAACACCCACCCGGTCTTCTGGTACATGAGGTTATCAAATGCTTTGAATGTTTTTTTCAGATTTGTTCAGAAATGTTTTCAGCTATAGATATTTTCATGGCTGTTTTGAACTTTATGCTCATACTTTCTTTGTGAAAGCAACAATAGAGATATTTCTGTGTATAAGTGTTTATGGCCTCCAGATTTCCCTCCATGCACCACCCCTATAGAGAGTATATATAACTCCATAATGTTTCAAAAAGAAAGAATCATAGACACAAACATCTATACAGTATGTTCTGCTTTTACCTGATTGAAGTTAGTATGTCAGTCACTTGCCCATGTCGGGACATGTGGCTCTAGTTCTTTTCTCTCAATGACTATCCAATATTCCATTATATGGGTATACCATAGTGCCCATAATACATCAGTCTTCCCTAGTCATGAACACTTGATGATTTTTGTTGGCCATGGTTTGGCTTTAATAAGCAATGCTACATTCAGCAGTCTCATACATGACCTTGTGGAACTATCTTATAATAGAGGATTTGCTAGGAGTAGAGTCAATAGTTCAAAGGTGACATGCATTTTACAATTTGATGGTTTCTTGTAAATGGCTCCAAAAAGGTTGTACCAATTTATTCTGCATGAAAGTGCCTGTTTCTCCCCATCTTTAATTAGTTCTGATAAAGAATAATTTATATTGAGTTATTTTAATATATAATTTTAATATTTTTCAGGCATGATTTAAATATAAAAAGAATAATCACTGATTTCCTCTTTTATATATATATATGTCAGGACCGGTACAACCCCCTGATCGTATTTGGGCAGGGCCCTTTTAAGATCAGGTGGGTTGGGCAAGACACCCTCTGCTACCATCTCATTAAGGCCCTTCACCTCTGGACAAGTCATCAGCACAACCAACTCCAAGATCCCCCAAATGGCTTTGGTTCCTGTGTGGTGTGCAGCTTCCACATGGCTTTCTCTCCTGGTCCTTTGTGCTGTTTGGGCCTCTGTTCTCACGTTCCTACCTCTCCCCACTCCAGTACCCCACCATCACCACCATCTCCTAGCGCCCTTAGCTGGGATGCTTCCCATGTACTGACTGGTGGGCTGCTCATGCCAGTTCTCAGAGCCAGGCCAGAAGCCCTCTGCCATCCACTCACCTCATGTTTTTTGAACCCAATTTAACCCATTGGGTTCTAGGAGACATCTCTTGGATACTGATTCTATGTGGGTTCTTGACGTTTAAAAACAATACTCTCAATAAGTGATAAGATACATAAAAGAAAATGCATTTGTTAATTCACTCATTCATTCACTCAGCGTATGTTCATTGCATACCTCCTGGAGCTGGACATAGGAGCTAATAAGATGACTATTGCCTCTCACCTTATAGAGCTAATTGTCCCTGGAAGCCCTAAACATGTAAATGGGCAATTTCTACAATACAGCAGAATTTTATAAGGGGAGGAATAGGGCTCTAGAGGTGTTTGGAGGAGATCAAGATTATTAAATTCCTTAAAATATTAAAAAGTAAATTGATTTTGATTAGCTTAGTTTACCTTCTTGTCTTCTTATTCTACAAATTACAACCTTTTTTTTTTTTTTTCAAGTTTATAGTGAAGTAAAGTAGAGCTTGGACAGTTCATTCAACACATTTAGACCAAAAAATAGAACTTGTTTCCTTAAATGACCCGGCTATCTGAAGCAAGAATATTTTGATCATGAAAAAATAATACTGAAATGTTTTATTCTAAAAAGCTCCTTGTATATTACACTTTAAATATCAATTATAGATCCTGAAGATGAAGAAATATTTCAGTAGACCTGGAGATATTTTGTGTAGGTGAAGAAAGGGATAAAAATGACAAGGAGACAAGGTAAGAAAAGACCGACCAAAAAAAAAGGAACAGGGAAGATATAGGGTAGTGTGATATTTGTGTAGGTTTCTCTATTAATTAACAGATCACATTGTCACACCTCTCGTTTCCTTCAAGGTTTACACATAAACCCAAGCTTCGCAGTCTTAGGTTTCTAGTAAATTCTGAGTCATGTGTCCATGTGTCTCTCAGCCCTTCCATTCCCTCTCCTGTAAAATGGACATCGTGACACCTACCTCACAGGGTTGTTGTGAGGATCACATAAGGTATTGTGTGGGGAAGGATGCTCTGTAAAACCATAAAGTGCTTTAAACACATAAGGTACACTTCACAGTGGTCTCTCTGAACTGGAACCGCTCTTCCTTGCTGGTATCGTGCAGACATGTAAATTCTGTAATCAGGGTAGGAGGAAAAGCAAAATGAAAATGCAAGAAGCCAAATAAATGTCACGGACAAAAAGAGCGATGCTAGAGAATAAGATAAGATTTTACATTAGATAGAGCAATGCGAGTGTGACCAGATCACAAATCAATGAGTTTGTCTGAGCCGAGCTGAAGAACTTAAGTTATAAATAAAAGAAATGACTCAACAGAGTGCATGCCAGAGGCCAGAAGCTGTCAACAGAGGTCAGAACAAAATGTCAGCCTAATAAAACAAGAATCCAGCCTCTGAAGGACAAAGCAGGAGCCCAAGACTGTGCTGATGAGAAAGCGCCAAGAAAGGCTGAAACGAATTAGAATTGTCAGTGGTACTCTGGGTCTGCACCTGTGTGACACCAGAGTCTCCAAGAAAAAAAATTAAAAAAAAAAAAAGAGGAGGTAGAGGAATCAGCCAGTCTTCAGACGGTCCTTATTATTAGAAAACTGGCAATGTTGACTAGTCCATGAATGCAAACACGTGGAGATGAGTTGGATCTCTTTGTCCATGGTTTAATCAGATGTGACTTCCTATGCCGCTCTGCGCTGGGGGACAGCTAAAACCTGGGGAGCCTCTTCTCTTGCTAGCAGGCCTTGGTCAACATTGGCCACAGCATGCCCTTGATCCCAGAGACCATGGAAGAAAATTCCAGGGGACTCAGTTCACAAGTTGTCTGACAGCCCAGACCACAGATTAGGGGAGAAGGGCTTCTCTCCTCTAGACAAAAATAGATGCTGAATGCCCAGTTCAAATGCACAAGTTATACCAACTTGAGTAATGTGCAGTGAAGAGAAGTCTACCCGAAGCTCTCGTGCTTGTCACAAGCGTTTGCCTGCTCTTTCTCACCCAACTTGGAAGGGTGTTTCAGTCAAGCAAAAATAATTCCTGCTGTACAATTAAACACTTTGTGTGAGGCTCTGTCCTAAACATACCAATTAGCAATGTGTCATTGGTTAGTATTTCTTACTGTGCTTTGTTCATGCTGATAATTAGGATGTGAATTTAAGGTGTCTTATTTTGAAACTCATACAATGATACGAAATATCAATTTGTCTTCCAGTTGATTTCTACTGAGGACTCAGCACGATCTTAAGTGATTTCTGGTCTTTCTCATTCAATTGACCAAAGTCAAACCTTCTCCTCCAAACACTAAGTAATTAACAACAATGAACATTTAGAGAACACTGGCTGTGCGCTAGGGGCTTTTGACACATTCTCTCATTTAAACCTCAGAAGAGCCTTGGAGGTAGGGACTATGATTATTCCCATTTTATAGGTTGGAAACTGAAGCTCACTGCTGATAAATGGAAGAGCAGAAATTCAAAGCAAAATGTACGAATTCCCAAAGGCCCTGTTTGTAACTATGACTCCATTCAACAACCCCACACTAGTTTTATGTATTTTTATATGTAAATGTCACAAATACTTAGCATGGAGGGTGTGGAGAAAGAAGGAAAAGAGAGAAAGAGATTTTTTAAAATTATTTATTTGAGAGAATGAGAGAGGGAACACAAGCAGGGGGAGAGACAGAGGGAGAGGGAGAGGGAGAAGCGGACTCCCCACCAAGCGGGGAGCCCGATGGGGGACTCGATCCCAGGATGCTGGGATCATGACCTGAGCCAAAGACAGACGCCAACCAATTGAGCCACCCACGTGCCCTGAGAAAGAGATCTGTAATAAACAATTTGCTTTTCTAGAATGGGCCTATAATTTGAAGACGCTCAGGAGACAAAAATCCTTACAGTATGACTTCCGTTATTTCAAATTAAAAAAAAAAGCGTTTTCAATTAATCCGTATTTATGTTTCCACCTTCACTACTACTACTTCAGCTCTTGTGCCCAGTCTCTGCCCCGAATCTATTATCCAGAAACACAGTCTCCCTGGAATACCTGTGAAACTTGCGTTATCCGTAATAGGAGTTATTTACTTGCAGACCCCAGGGGAAGGAGCTACCCGTTAATATTCTGTCTTCAGTCCCTGGCTGTATTTTAATGATTTTGAATGAGGTTTGGCTGCTTTGATGTTCCTCTTCTGTTACTGTGTCTCCTTTTAACTCCTCACTACACGTTTCTGGGCAGCCCACGTTAGGACTAAGCGGAGCACACCTGTGGTGTTTAAAGTAAAGCTTTATGTGAGTCCGGGCATTGTTGCTAAAACACTGAACGTTCCACTAACACAATAGATGGGAATAACTCATACATCTTATGAACTGAAATGGAGCTTTATAGATTTTTTATTTATTTGACAGAGACAGCGAGAGAGGGAACACAAGCAGGAGGAGTGGGAGAGGGAGAAGCAGGCTTCCCGCCGAGCAGGGAGCCTGATGCGGGGCTCGATCCCAGGACTCTGGGATCATGACCTGAGCCAAAGGGAGATGCTTAACGACTGAGCCACCCAGGCGCCCCTGAAATAGAGCTTTAAATGATGAATGGATCCAGCAGTTAGCACTTGCCCCGATGAGTCCCTATGCCAGCTGACTCACACAGCCCAACTCCTCCCAGAGCCAATTAGAAGGAAAAAAAAAAAATCAGTACAGCTCCAGCTTTTGCACCAGCAAAATTTGAAATTCATCCAGTTCTGGGCCGGAATGCAGGTGAAATAGACCCAACACACCACTTCTCATCAACCACAACCTCAAAGGGTGAAATGGCTTTCCTGCTGCTCCTCAGAGAACTGGGTCCCCGCTTCCCATTCTGCAGTCAGTTTAGTCTTAGACCAACACAAGATCGTTTATTTTGTGTCAATGAAAGCCTGTCCAAGTAGGGGTTCATATTGTCCTGCAGTGGGAATCTCAACACCAAATTCCCTAGAACCACACAGTTACTTGCACATAAAATGTCCAAGAAATATTTCCCGTTGTGGCTTAACCTACAGACTTGCCCTTTCCTGGGGCTCTCCAGTTACTTTCATTCCCAGCTTCCCCTGAATTACTCACATCTGCTTGACCCACTCACTGCCAAGTGAAACACCTGAATCCCAGCAACCTTTCAGATGCTCATTAAGCAAACTGGTTAAAGGAATCCTAATGGGAATGCTTTAGCAAAATGAAAAACACCCTTCGTCCTAATTAAGTTTTGTGTAATTCTGATTTCTCATTTCCTACAAATGCTGGAAGGTAAATTGTTTTACCTGAATCAACCAATATTCAGTTTCTGTACACAATATTTTTACCAGAACTCCACATGGTTTATGGTGTAATTTCTTTCCTACAAAATGACTGTTCTATTCCAAAACATCTCCCACACCAAACTGTCCTGTTATATTCTGTTATAATCTCTTACCTACTCTATTACCTATACCTAGAAACACTATTTCTATACCAAAAGAACATGTATTATATTATTCACAGAAGGTAGCCAAATGAATAATTAATATTACTACTGAGACATCTAGTAGGTACTCAATAAATACTTTTGTAGTTTTTTAAAATAAGAATTGGAACTTCTAGAGTGCCTGGGTGGCTCAGCTGGTTAAGCGTCTGCCTTCGGCTCAGGTCATGATCCTAGGGTCCTGGGATCGAGTCCTGTGAGTCCCCCAAGCCCCACATGGGGCTCCTTGCTCCTTGGGAAGCCTGCTTCTCCCTCTCCCTCCACCCCTCCTCCCCCCCACTCATTTTCTCTCTCTCTCACACAAATAAAATCTTAAAAAAAAAGAAATAGAACTTCTAAGCCTTTAAAGTAGACATTTCAGTGACAAAGTGATTATTTTTTGTTAAAGGTTTTTCACTGTGTTCAGATCATGACATAACAGGGATGGGTGCTTGGTTCTCATTTATGAATTAAAGAAAAAGCTGTATTTTCAAGTTTATACCCATTGAGGTACTCTATTTCTCATTTTGTTTACAACTAATCAAAAACACAAAGAGGAAAAAAAGAGAAACAAGTGTATTATTAGTCTGCTAGGGGTTGCCAGAACAAAGTACCACAGACTGGTACTGGACATAAACAACACAAACCTATTCCCTCAGAGTTCTGAACACTGAAGTACAAGATCAAGGTGCCCTCAGGACACTAGTCCTGTTGGATTAGGGCCCCACCCAGATGGTCTCAATGAACCTTAACCTATTTCCTTCGAGCTCCTATCTCTAAATATAGTCACACTGGGTGTTAGGCCTTCCACAGATGCATTTTGGGGGAATATAATTCAGTCCGTAACAGGAAGGTATCAAGAACTGATGTCCATGTGCATGGGCAGTCTCATGTCTAAATCTTTGCTGTGCAGGCCTGGAACTTTAAGCATGAGGAAGATCTACTTCAGGTGTCCCTGCCTCTCTGCCAACCAGTTCTCAAGGCCTAAATTGTATCATAGATAAATTTGAGACATTCTGCTGTTTTTGTAGTTATGAAAGCAATTTCATTTTCATTTGTTTCTTGTCAGTATTTTGTTTTCACATTTCAGGGATCTTCTTTTACATTATGGAATCCATAAAATTATAAAAATTGTCAGGCTAATGCAGTTTAAGTAGACAGTAGTCGACTTCCAGAGTAAGATTCAAAATCCGTTACAGTAATTTTCCAGAGAAATTTAACTCTACTTCTCCAAACATCTGATACCCAGGTTGTGCCTTTCTTTCGTAACTAAATACCTCATTAAGCTAATTATCTTAAAGAAAACATCAATTCCCTTTCTAGAGGAATTCAGCCACATCGTGAGGACTTCCAGGTCAAATTGCAATCAGATTTTTTTTTTAATTTATTACAGTTGGAACTCTATTATAAATACCACTGTAATAAATCTAACCCTAAATCCTAATTCTGATAAATAATAAGAAAAGAGAAAACATGACCATGAGGTAAACGATTTGATAATAGTTGAAATAACTGAACTCCTCAAGGGTTATGTTTAGGGGCACCTGGGTGGCTCAGTGCGTTAAGCGTTTGCCTTTGGCTCAGGTCATGATCCCAGGGTCCTGGGATCGAGGCCCATTTTGGGCTCCCAGCTCAGCAGGGAGTCTGCTTCTCCCTCTCTCAGCCTGCTGCTCCCCCTGCTTGTGCTTGCATGCTCTCTGTCAAACAAACAAACAAATAAATAAAATCTTAAAAAACAGCCTACAATAAACAAAGCAAAAATAACCTCTAAACTTGTTAACTTTTCTTATATTTGGAATTATTTCTTCAGATTTAAATTACAAAACTTTTTGTAAATTATCTGCTCTATTACATATTTTTCTTTCGGTATCTTATAGTCATAGAAATATGAATAAGCTATTACTATAATAAATATTTCATATGTTTTTATTTTATATACAGACTTTTAAGAATACATAGAAATTATCACTATTCTACTCTTCCCTTCAGAACTGGGAAATAAGAAGAGTGAGATTGTTTAAAAAAAAAAAGAGTGAGATTGCTTGTAGAAAGTTAAACTACAATGAAGCAGAGCAGAGATATGTCAAATTGAATGTGTTAACATATATAAGAAAAAATGTGTTAACCAAACAGTGTTGGCCAGTCCCAGAGGCAAAATCTCACTGCTGTGTTTCATTGTAAATTAATAAATTAATTAAGCCAGTAATTCACTGATTGTGATTTGACTTCCTGTGCAGATTGTCCTCGGGGAGAAAATGGCCTTGTCAAGCAGATACAAATATTTCAGTTTTTGAGGCAATTACATTTCTCATTGTAAATTGAACTGACATTTAGTTCCAAGATTCTATTTAACATTAGTCTGCCAATAAGAAATAAATCCTCTGAACCTACAAAACCATTTTAGAATGCATAAGGCTTCTGATCATCCCTCCCACCTTGGGGCGCTCTCAGTAGTCACATCGTTTTATTTTTTTTTTCCCCATAATGGGATTCATGTTTATCTCAGTTAAACCTGTCTTTCCTTTATGATTTCTCTTATTGTTTCTATACATAGAAACAGTATTCCCTGTAGAGACTTGTGAAATACTGAATTCTGTGTGTTCTATTGTTTGATATTTTAAGCATTTACTGACTTAATCCACTCAGGCAATGCAGTTTACACATCAGGAAGAGCTCACAGTGATTCATTCATTCATTCATTCATTCATACCATAACTCTTCATTGATTCCTAATTGAAAACCTGCATTTTATCAGGCGCTGAAATGTTAATTGTAAAGATCTTAATTTAGTGGAGAAAATTCACTAGTGTAGAGTGCTCTGGTGGGTCAGGAGTGCTGTGGAAGTTTGAAGAGGGAACCCTAGCCAAACCCTGGGATTGAAGGTAAAGAACTGGAAGGTGTGTAGGGGGTAGGGGAGGGTGTAGGGGAGCATTCCAGACAGGGATCAAAGCCCCAGAAATATGGGAGAACAAGGTTTATCTGGGAAATGTGAGCAGTTATATAACTGAAATGAAAAGAGCAAGAAGTACAGGGATGGAGTGGTTCTCAGACAGACTGGAGAAGGAAGCAGGGATGAGTCATGATGTTATTAGTTCTAGGATCCCTGGCAGGAGTATCCCTACTGAAATCCTCTGTCAGTCTAGTCTACATATTGTGTGTTCAACTATACCAGGGGTCGGTCAGCTTTTTCTGCATAGGGCCAGATAGTAGATATTTGTGGTTTGCATGCCAGAAGGTCTCGGTCACAACTATTCACTTTCCTGTTGTAGCCTAAAAGCACCTTAGACAGTATGTAAACTAATGGGCATGGCTGCATTCCAATAAAACTTTATTTACAAAACAGACAGCAGGCTGTAATTGGCCCATGGACCCTAGTTGACTCATTACTGGTCTAGAAGGTTCTCTTCAAAATAGTAAAAAAAATCATGTTTAGAAATAAAGCTCAAATAAACTCACATCTGAAATTACAGGGGAGGTTTTGTCTATCTGCAAAAACTTATCCCAGTTGGTTGAGAACTCCTTTTTGAGAAGGAAAAGCATTAAAGAGGGAATTAGTAAAACAAAATTTTTTAATGAATTAGGTAATTAATATCACAGATAATATTCATTCCAATGCTTTCATCACAAAATGTCAACCTCAAAATGTTTTAAACTTGTAAAAATAAGAACTTATATTTATACACCATTTTAAAGGATGCACTATTTCAGGACACCTGGCTGGCTCAGTCAGAAAAGCAGGTAGCTCTTGATCTCAGGATGGTGAGTTCAAGTCCCATATTGAGTTGTAGAGATTACTTAAATGAACTTTTTAAATAAATACATAATAAAGAATGCACTATTTCTTCTTTCACAATGACCTCAAAAATCCTAAAGGCAGGATACATGTTTGTTTCAAATAATTCCTGGAACCCAGGAAAATGCCTGGCATGAAGTTTTGTGCATTAACTAAGAACATGTAACTAACATCAAATAATCATTTTCTCTTCTTAACAGTTGAAAAATTTGGTCTTAGAGTGGTTACATGGTTTAATAAGGTCACAGAAACCGTGTGAGAGGCAGAGCTAAAATCCAGATTATCCAACTCTTGGTTTTTTGCTTTAGTTATTCTCTGCAGTCACAGATCTAGAAAAGACACACATCTAAACACATACTATAATTAGTATTGCATAAATACACCAAGATTACTAAAATATCTTTTATGGTCTAGACTTACTGTCTTTGCTCAAAACTCACCTTCAGCAAGGAAATGGCTCCCCACTCTTACTCCAGAAATGCCTTAACACTGTCTACAAGCCAAGAAGCTGGACACCAAATCTGCCACCACCTTAGTCTTGGACTTCCAGGCTCTAGAACTGTGAGAAATAAATGTCTATTCTTTAAGCCACTCACCTGTGGTATTCTGTTACAGAGTGTGAAAAGACTGAGACAGATACTAAAGTTTGAGAACTACTGCCCCAGGAGACACAAGGCTTCTTTGTTTTTTAAATATTTTTTTATTCATTTGACAGAGAAAGACGGTGAGAGAGGGAACACAAGCAGGGGGAGTGGGAGAGGGAGAAGCAGGCTTCCCGCAGAGCAGGGAGCCCAATGTAGGGCTTGATCCCAGAACCCTGAGATCATGACCTGAGCCAAAGGCAGACGCTTAATGACTGAGCCACCCAGGCACCCCAGACACAAAGCTTCTTAATGACGTTTTGGGAAGGGTAAGAGATAAAGAATGCACAGTGAGAACACTTTCATACGCTTATTTGGGCCATAAAGACCATCAAGCTTATGTAATCAAATGTTTGAATATAATGTGTGTTTTGTCATAGCGTCATGATAAACATATTATGCTTGGCTATATTTGACTTCTGTAAAAACAAACATTTGGGGGTGGCACTACTTAATACTACATGACTCTAATATTTTAAAACTTCAAACAATCCACTCCTGGATGATCGTTTCCCATTTTGTTAGGCAATTATAGTGAATGATTGGGTCACATGGGTATTTTACTTGGTAACTGAAAGTTTGAACACTGTAATAACAAATTATTTTCCCTTTAAGAATGTTTTATACTCAGGTTTATTATGTGAGGAATGGCTTATGCACTTGGGCATGGTTACATTAATTCAGTATTTAGCACTGAATTCTATTTTGGAAGGATCAAGAAAATAATTATAACTGTAATACCACATATTAACATGTTTGATTTTTATGTTTCTGAGTGGTTCAGTCAGTTTTATCATAGGAAATGGCTGATATTCTTTACTTGTTACTAGATTATGGTTTCAACAAAATTTATTCCAATTAGAAAAAAAAAGCTACTGGATATCTCTTGAATTAATTAAGCTTTGTAAACTCATTTCCTAATACTCCATTTTCACATTAGAGGGATATTTTTGTTGAAAGTTATATCTTGCTTTTTTATACTACAGTGTTTCTCAAACTTATATTTGAAAAGATATATTTAAATAGAACTGCACTTGTTCATTGGCTTTTATGATTATTAGCGAATACTGTTTATTTAGCACTAGCCAAATTTTTAAAAAATATTTTCTGTCTCTGCCTTTCATTCTGTTCTTCAGCCAAATGATTTTTAAACAAAAACTTACTAGAATAATACACGTTCTTTAAAGAAATTTTGATTCTCCAAGTGACTTGCTTTTTAACATTAATTACACACTTTTGTTTTTCTCTCTCTAGGTCCATAATGTATATATATATTTAAATAGGAGTCATTTCATATTTAAACCTGCACATGATCAAAATTTTATAAAAGTTTATCATATATAGCAGTTTGACTAAACATTGAAGAACAAAATTATTTTTGTAATTACAAACTTGGTATATTTCTTCACAAAGTTTATTGCTTTAGTGATTTCTCAAAATATCCAAAATAATAAATATTGTCACTACAGTTATCTTGATTCTCTTGGTAAAAGACAGGGTCTTTGGTCATCTATTTTTGTGTTTATAATATTATAAAATATCTTCTCCTCAACCTCCTATATCAAAAAATCACTGGATTATGTGTTCCAGTTTGTGTGTTAGTGTGGCAAGATAATAAATCAATTCATTATATAAATTTTTTGAAATAGTATGAAAAGTCTACAGGACATTAACAAACCTCTAGCTGTTGAATTTTAAAGTCATTGGAACATAATCTTTGAAGTGTTCTCCTATCTGTAACTTATATAAATTGTATATGTAACTCACAAATGTTGAAACATTTTACTCTTCAGTTTTGACTAATGCAATACTTGTAATTAAACTCTTGACCAACAGGTGGTGCTAGAAAGTTTAATATTTATTTCAATAGTGGAACTTACTGGGAAAAAATGTAATTTTTTAAGCATTATAAAACAATATTTATATATAATTAACCACTGGTTGTTTTTGTTATAGCTCCACTTAAGACAGTACGACTGATTGGTGGTAGAGCTCCTCATGAGGGCAGAGTGGAGATTTTCCACAATGGTCAGTGGGGCACAGTTTGTGATGACCACTGGGAACTGCGAGGTGGACAGGTCATCTGTAGGAGTCTGGGATACCAAGGTGTTCAAGCTGTGCATAAAGGAGCTTACTTTGGACAAGGTAATTACAAAAAATACATACACACACACACATTTAAATGAAATGTAGGCATTCTCTAATACATAGAATAAAGTAGCAGCAGGAACATCCAAAATAGGAAGAAAAATCCTACACAGGAGTTTTTTGAATGGCCTTTCCTGGAAAGGAGAAATGAAAAGAAAGATATTAAAAATAAATGGCATATGCTATCAGGCAATCTTTAATGTTTAAATTTTATTTAGACTCATCTGGTTAGTTGGAGAACACTAATATAGAGGAAAACAGAGTGATTGGTAAAGCAGAACAGGAGAAATAGGGACAAGTGAACTACAGACAATCCTGGGAAGCTCACTTGCTGGATCTGGGTCTTGTGGGCATCTATCTGAGCAATCCCATGTGCTCACTCATATTCTGTCTTCTGTGGAACTGGAAAGGAGGACATTGGCTTGTGCATTTACCTCCCAGTCATATCCCACAGGAATGAGAGCTATTCTTGGTCTGTGATGGAGCACCTATATTCTGAAAGGACAGTGAGAAACCATAAAAGAGAAAGAAGCAATTACATGGGTTCTCTATACCTACTACTTATGACTTCTCCAAATCATTTCAGACATGATGAGAAATAAGGGAAGAGGAAGGTTACTTTCCTCTCTATTTGAGGTTGATAAAACATTGAATAATTCTTTTGATACATGCATGTTTGTGTATTTTTACCTGAATGGCTCAGTAACCTATTCTATAAACGTATTAGAGAGCTGGGAAGAAAATTTGCAGAGGACAGAAGATTTGAATGTATACTTTGGACATTTTTACTATCTCATTTTTTTTCTAAATGGGTACCTTACAATAGGCTTTATATATAATTAAACATACAAGTGCTTCAATCCTAAATGACAAAGAGATTAGAAAAAAGTAAGCTTATAAATTAGACTTTCAAAGTCAATATTTTTTATTATTTATTCTACCACCCAAATCTGACAAATAATTGGCTTCTCTGAAGTTGATGTTGACCAAAAAAAAAAAAAAAAATTGGCCCTCTTGATTTTATAAGTGTTATTTTAGACAGATATGGGCAAGAATAAATTATGTGCTAAATTATAGAGATAAGATTATCTGGTGATGCTGCTATTCTGTCTATAGATAAAATAGGGGAGTGTGTCAAATCATATAAAAAAAAACTACAACAGTATAAGATAGAATTCTTAAATTCATAAAAGATAGTAAGTGGGTGCCTGGGTGGCTCAGTTGGTTAAGCGACTGCCTTCGGCTCAGGTCATGATCCTGGAGTCCCTGGATCGAGTCCCGCATCGGGTTCCCTGCTCGGCAGAGAGCCTGCTTCTGCCTCTGACCCTCCCCCCTCTCATGTGCTCTCTCTCTCTCATTCTCTCTGTCTCAAATAAATAAATAAAATCTTAAAAAAAAAAAAAGATAGTAAGTAATGTTATGCTATGACTATGGGTCAGCATCGTGCAAAACATGTGAATAGTACCAATGAGAGTTCACAGTTAAATCTTTATTCCTTTACCTAAATGAATTCACTATATCAGATATAAGAGGTAAATTAAAGCAGAGATCTAGGTTCCAAAGTCTTCAGAAGTCAGAAATATCATTTAGTCTCCTACGAAAAGATGAGATAAGACAAAAGAGAATGGTGATGGTGAGAATTTCAGCCCCTGGCTCCAGTTTTTTCTTTGTGCCTTATAGGTTTGGATAGAAGAAACAAAGGAAATAGAAAAGATCTATAATTTGCCACAACCAAATAGATATTTGGAATTTCCATATGTTCCATCTCTACTACATTTTTAGAACTTTCTCCCCAGGCTGAAAAGTATGGGCTAAAATCATTCTTGCACCTATAAAAAGCAAAATGTTTTAAAAGTCAATAAGCCAGATTCCTCCCCCCCCCCCCCAGAGAAGGAGAAAACAGAATTTAAAAAATCCCCAACTCTTGGTCACTAGAGAATCAAATGAATCAGTCAATCATTTAGCAAGACCAAACTGCCAATCTGAGTTTCCACAATGTTGTATGGGGAGAGAATTTATTTCTATGGGAACTAAGACCCACAGCATAAAGGCCATTTATTTCATATACTTAATCACCTAAAACATTTAAAATGACTGTTAGCATCTATGAAGTGGAGAGCCGTGGTGCTAGTAAATGGTATACAATTTTCATCGATGGTGACTTACTCACCTGGTGGATGGCTAAAATTCTTCAGTTTTAGGAATAACAACATGTGATTTGAACTATTAGGATGTGCCTGTGTTGACAAAGTGAAATATAGTTTGCCATTTAGTCAGATAATTTAATCAACATGGGCTAGCTAAATAGCTCAATCCAAAGAGAGAAAACTATCCTAAAATACCCTTCATCAAGATGACTAATTTTATAGCTTACATTATCCAAAGAGTTGACATTTAATTTTGTATCTTTACAAAATAAGCCCCGTATTGCAGTTTATTAATCTCTTCTATCTTGAAGTAAACCCTTCATCTATTACAAAGGGAAAACCAAATTCAGAGCAACAGCGGTAGCCTATGTACCTTAATTAAGGGGAAACTAATAAGGTTTGGCAAAATATGATCTATGGAAGGAAAGCAAACAAGATGTTCCCCAGTTTCATTTCGTTACTGAATATGAAGTCTAGTGCCCTGGACTTCAAAGCTATTTTCCTTTTGTTGTTGTTATTGTTGTTTCAAATTTTTATTTAAATTCTAGTTAGTTAGCATACAGTGTAGTATTAGTTTCAGGAGTAGAATTTAGTAATTCATCACTTACATATAACACCCCAGTGCTCATCCCAACAAGTGCACTCCTTAATGCCCATCACCCATTTAGCCCATCCCCACCCATCTCCCTCTATCAACCCTCAGTTTGTTCTCTATAGTTAAGAATCTATTATGGTTTGCCTCCCTCTCTCTGCACACCCCCTATGTTCATCTGTTTGGTTTCTTAAACCCTACATATGAGTGAAATCATACAGTATTTGTTGTCTTTCTCTGACTTATTTCACTTAGCATAGTATTCTCTAGCTCCATCCACGTCACTGCAAATGGCAAGATTTCATTCTTTTTGATGGCTGAGTACTATTTCATTGTATATATATATACTACATCTTCTTTATCCATTCATCAGTTGATGGACATTTGGGCTCTTTCCATAATTTGGCTATTGTTGGTGATGCTGCTATAAACATTGGGGTGCACAAAGCTGATTTCCATTGAGTTTGAAATGCAGGTGGTAAAAACAAAGTTGGAGATGATTGTCTTAAGCTTGCATTAACATTAAGGCCTCATCTCACAAATAAAATATTCTTTTCCCCAAAGCCTTTATTCATTCCTGTTTGTATTTCTAGGGATTTCAGTTCTCAAGTACTGAGAAGAAAAGATAGAAATAAGTATTCTGCACTATTGGCAAGAAAATGTTTTCCATTTAAATAAGAAATGAAACAATAGAGTTTCATCTCATGTGAAATTATTTGTTTGGCTGTATGGAGACAATTCTCTCAAGTTTTCTTTTTTTTCTTTTTTCTATTGTATTTTTATTATTTTTATTTTATTAAGTTATGTTAGTCACCATACAATACATCAATAGTTTTTGATGTAGTGATCCACGATTCATTGTTTCCGAGTGCTCCATGAAGTACGTGCCCTCCTTAATATCCATCACAGGGCTAACCCATCCCCCCACCCTCCTCCCCTCTAAAACCCTCAGTTTGTTTCTTAGAGTCCATAGTCTCTCATGGTTGGCCTCTCCCTCTGATTTCTCCCCCTTCATTTTTCCCTTCCTTCTCCTAATGTCCTCCATGCTATTCCTTATGTTCCACAAATAAGTGAAACCATATGATAATTGACTTTCTTTCATTGACTTATTTCACTTAGCATAATCTCCTCCAGTCCCATCCATGTTGATGTAAAAGTTGGGTATTCATCCTTTCTGATGACTGAGTAATATTCCATTGTATATATGGACCACATCTTCATTATCCATTCTTCTGTTGAATGGCATCTTGGCTCTTTCCACAGTTTGGCTATTGCGGACATTCCTGCTATGAACATTGGGGTGCATATGGCCCTTCTTTTTACTACATCTGTATCTTTGGGGTAAATACCCAGTAGTGCAAAATGGTAGCTCTATTTTTAATTTTATGAGGCACCTCCACACTGTTTTCCAAAGTGGCTGTACCAATTTGCATTCCCACCAACAGTGTAAGAGGGTTCCCCTTTCTCCACAACCTCTCCAACATT
>NC_138370.1:18206529-18232576 GCF_054177405.1 Leptonychotes weddellii
AGCCCATCACCAGGGTATATCTTAGAGTGTGGAAGGTCACCTGGAACCCAGTGCCTGTCCCCAGCTATCTAGGTATCCAGGCAGAAAGACCAGTGATTGCTACTGGAGCCCAACTGAATATAATCTAGGTCAGAGAAGAATATACTTTTCAAGTTTCCTAAGCCCCCAACCCAGAGGGGCATGTGATTAGAAAGTAGTACTAGTCTAGAATGGCTCTACTCTTCTTTCTTTAATGGTGATAAGCAAAAAAATGCGCTTGTGCATTTTTTTCAACTCCTGAAGTCTCACTTCACAAATAGTAACCTGAGAGTAGATTCCCTGCCTCTCACTTGCAAAGGCAAAAATGTTCTCTTAGAATTGGAACTATTGGAAATGGCCTGCTGAAAATGCTCTTTTGTCATGTTACATTCTTCTACTTGTTAAGTACTTGTCTTCTACTTTTCTCCCATGTAATTTTGTGACTAAGAGAATAGACTCACAATCTAGACAAACTGTCTCTAAACCCTGGCTCTACATTCAGCTGGTTATTAACTCCTTGGGCTCAACTGCACTGTCTAGGTATTTCCTTTATATGGTAAAGAAGACAGTATTAAAGAATCCTTTGCAGGGACACCTGGGTAGCTCAGTCAAGTCAGTTAAGTGTCTGCCTTCAGCTCGGGTCATGATCCCAGGGTCCTGGGATCGAGTCCTGCATTGGGCTCCTTGCTCAGCAGGGAGCCTGCTTCTCCCTCTGCCTCTGCCTGCCACTCCCCCAGCTTGTGTTCACTCACTCTCTCTCTCTCTCTGTCTCTGACAAATAAATAAATTCTTAAAAAAAAGAAAAAGAAAAAGAATCCTTTGCATATCAGCCTATTTGAGATGTGTAGGATCAGTGCCTATGGGCTGCACATGCTGTATTGATGTAGGCTATATGGATACTGATTTTCCACCTAAATCTAGACATTTGTGTCTTTAAAACCAATAAAGCACTTTTTGTAATTGATTTACTGTACTAAACTCAGTCTAGTCTAGAAAAGAGCTTAACTGTGCCACTATATTTGGGAGCTTTCCTTCGGAATGGTGAATGACATTAACTCCTTCAAGAAGCAGTGATTTGGGGAAGGATGGACAGGAGGGAGGGAGGAAAGGAGATAAGAAGGGAAGGAGGGAAAGAGGGAAGAAAAAAAGAAAGACCACCTGACCAGAATCATTGCATTCCATTTATCTAGCCATCTAGCATCAAAATAAAGGCAGTGTGCATTAAAACAAATTTTAAAAAGGGGGGAGGTAGAACATAAGAGTATCAGTTGATATTTGAGAGCCAAACATATTTCCCCTCAGTTATTTGAATAGTTTCAAGTAAAAACTTCCATTTTTTCCACAAACTATGAACCATGGTAGTCTGTACTCAAAATGTTCATTTGAGGCATATACCTATTACAAATCATATAGTAATGCTTGTGATTAAGAGGGAAATGAAACATTTGCAACCTCAGTCATGTATGTGTGCTCAGGATTGCAGTGATGCTCATGCCTAAACCAATCACTGGCAAGAGATACAAACTTACCATCATCGGATTAGAATAATAAGAATTATTCATGCTCGAGAGTTGGAAAAGCTCAAGGTACACGAAAGCTCAAGGGCCCTTGATCACTAAATGAAATCAAGGTTCTGGCAGAGAACAGGAACAAGTGAACAGTTAACTGTTTCCACAGAAAGTACATTTAGGAGATGCTTATGTTATTTTTTAATACATTGAAATGGAATGTAGGAATTTTAGGAATATGTGTTTGGCACTAGATACAGCTTTTTATCAACCGTGTAACTGCAATATAGCCTGACTTTTTGAAGTCTGCTTTTTCTTTAGTGAAGGTTAGGGGACAGATTTTTACATGGTTTTCTTTAATCAAATCAATCTTCTTGTCACATCACAAAATGGAACTCTGTTCCTTTTGATATTTATCAGCTCTTTTGTTTTTACAGAGTACTCTAGGTTTCGAATTTTATTTGTATCATTTAAAAAAGTTATTTTTACACTTGTAATATCTGTTAACAAAGGACTTGCTTTAGGTATGTTATTATTTAGTATATTTACTGAAACAAAAAGAAAAATTAGGGAGCATGACATCCGCAAAACGGTGCAACAGGCAGCTCCACATGCTCAGCATTGCCCACAGGAACACTGAGAAACAAGTACAAACTGTCAGAACCAACCTCCTCAGCATTCTGGAAAACAGTCAACATTTTCCAGCCACTGAGCAAATGCTGAGTCAAGAGAAGGGCAACTTCCAACCAGCAGGTACGTTTTGTCGCATTTTTACTCACCCTTGTCCTAAGCCACTCCTGGATTTGGTCTTGAGACAGCCACAGCCGAGGTTCCTTGTTTGGGACCCTGGTCCCCAATTCCAGAGGACGCAGAGCAAACGTCCTTCGCAAATGCTTGCGTGGGTCAGTTCTTACTCCTGTGAGGCTTCCCTGAAGGACTGATGCAAGCTTGCATTCATCCCTGTTGTGCGTAACTTGGAACTCAAGCTGGAAAAGCAGCGTGCCTTGCTCAAAAACTCTGCAAACTGAATTAATGACCCCTACATGCCGAGGGCCAAAGGTTACAGATGAGACATACCGTAGACTGCACAAGGCCGGCTAGTGAAAGCGGGACAGAGTTCTTCGGACACTTTTAGAAAGCCATGTGTAGAGGCCTGCAGAAAACTGCGCATGCCCAGAGCAAGATACATGCGCATCTGCAAAGACCAGGACGGGGGGGCTTTTGTTGCTGTTGTTAGTGTTTTTTGTTTGGTTATGGGTTTTTTTTTGGGGGGGGGGCGGCTTTCTTTTTGGTTTCTAGTTCCTGGCGTTCAAAAACACTAGTGGGACACATGCTAAGCAACAGACTTCAGTGACCTCCCACAACAAGAGACACGGTCTTTGCAAAATTAGTTCAGGGAAGTAACTAAGCAAATAGACTACCACAGCCTTCAAGGAAGAAAAACAGAACAAACCGTAGGGAAGGGGGGAAGAATCTGCCTTTCGGGATTACCACATTAATAGTCAAAGATCCAGTGTTCAACAACGACCAAAAATCACAAGGCATACAAAGAAATAGGAAAGTAACCCCCTAAAAAGAACAAAATAACAGAAAATGGTCCCTGAGGAAGTCCAGGGTTGGACGTACTCAACAAAGTAGAACAACTGCTTCAATATGATTTTTTTAAAAAGACGAAGAACTCAGGGCCATCAGAAATAATGTATTAAAATGAGAATATCAATAAAAAGATAGAAATTACAAGAAAAAGGAGCCAAACAGAAATATTGGATCTAAAATGTACAATTAGCAATGTGAAAAATTCACTAGAAGAGTTTAGCAACAGATACGAACAAGCAGAAGAATCAGGTAATTTATCTTTTTTTTTTTAAAGATTTTTTATTTTTTATTAGAAAGGGAGTACAAGCAGGGGGAGTGGCAGGCAGAGGGAGAAGCAGACTCCCCGCCGAGCAGGGAGTCCAATGTGGAACTTGATCCCATGACCCCGGGATCATGACCTGAGCTGAAGGCAGATGCTTAACCGTCTGAGCCACCCAGGCACCCGGAAATCAGGTAAAGAGGACAATTGAACTTACTGAATCTGAGAAGCAGAAAGAAACAAAAATGAGGAAAAGTAAAAAGAGCCTAAGGTACCTGTGGGACATCATCCACTGGACCAAACTATATACATTGTAGAGTCCCAGAAATATATATATATATACACACAGAGAGAGAGGAGGAGAAAAAGCATCTACACTAGGACTACGTTTTCCAGAATTCTCTTTCCTACATTGTTCTGGCTCATTATGGACCACACAAGACATTTTGCATGGGAGTTTAGCCGTAGCCACAGTTCATGTTCAGAAAGTCACTTCAGGGACAGCAGGGCTCAATACAAGTCTATACCGCTTGTCATTGCTCTGCTGGTTCACCAGCTTTGCAGGACAAGAACCTGGAGCTCCTAGAGTTCCTTCTGGAGCCTCCTTCGGTTTCTCTCACTCCTGAACCAGGTACATGGTTAGCTCCTTGAGGAACTCGTCACCTTCTCTGCAGACCACCTGGGCCATCAAGTTGAAGGCAGTGAGAAAGAAATGCAGGCTCCAGCTCATCCGCGTGGGTTTCCGTTCACCCTTGTTCTCTCTCCGTTTGTGTCCAGCCTCCCTTCTCAACTGCTGACCCCGCTGACTTTGGAGCACACAGCACCAGGCACTAAAACAGGATTCTTGCACAGACTACTTGACCAGCAACCCCAATCCACTATTGCATAAGACCAAATCCCTTAAAGGG
Source organism: Leptonychotes weddellii (assembly GCF_054177405.1). Taxonomy (NCBI): domain Eukaryota; kingdom Metazoa; phylum Chordata; class Mammalia; order Carnivora; family Phocidae; genus Leptonychotes; species Leptonychotes weddellii. Next base: position 18,210,819 of record NC_138370.1, read on the forward strand.
AGAAAAGGAAGAGTAGCTCTGGATTTTGAACCAGTGGCCTTGGGCACAAAAATGGACAGAAGAATAAGGGTATTTAATAATTGCAGTCGTGGGCTTGATATTTAGAGTCTCTTCCAGTTTATGAAGCATATAAGTAAAAACTGAAATTATTTTTAATTACTTTGGCTGCGGAATTGTGCTTTCTAAAGACAACGCTGAGACTGAAACACATGAACACAGGTTTTAACAGTTACATAAAGTATCAAACTTTTGTGCTGTAGGTTTTTCTACAAAAATGTGAACTGCACCAAGAATTTTAAAAAGGGGATTTACTATATTACTTTAATAACTCTGAAATTGAATGTGACCCTTAAAGCTCTTTGGGGTTCCCTGAATGAAAAACTTTAGAATTCCATGCCTAAAGGAGTTTTAGGTGAGGGAGAAAAACAAGATTGAAATACATTTGCTAATCATCCATTATGGACCTCCATAGGGGGCCATTAAGTTCACCCAAACCTGTAAAACATTGCAGTTTTTTCAGAAAACATCTCTGATGCTTCATGCTTGCAACACTACCCTAAAAAGGCTGATAAAATTACTGACATAAATTGTTGATTTTTTTCTTTTGTCAAATTGCATACAGTTGCCCCACTCTAAGGGTTCTATGGAAGAATAAATTGAAAACAGCTACTATTCTGAATAAGCACCTGTTAGAGAAGTCAGGACTGCTATCTTTTAGAGACTTGATATGTCCTATATCCAAGTCAGCTGCCAGAGTGATTGGGTATAAAAAGGATAACCTGAGAGGGTTTAGAAAAAAAGAGGGAAAGAAGGAAGGAGGGAAGGAGAGGAAGGAAAGAGATACGAGAAACAGCAAATTTGTTAATCATCTCTTCATCCTATGCTGAAAATTTTGAATGAGGTAGGTCGGTTTGTGATATTTTTAAACATCTTATGCTAAAGAAATGAGGTAACAAATGAGTTGGGGGAAAAAAGCGTTGTGGAACTGCAGTAATATACAATTATTTTTATTTTAGCATTCAAGTTCTAAATTGAATTCCTACTCAAAAACAGTTTCATTCCACATTGCCATAGTGAGGGAATCCAGAACTTTAAGGGAACAAATTTACCATAAAAATTTCCTACCAGTGACTGTGTACTCAAATTATATTTGGGGGAGATATCCACCCATAAACCTGACGTATGCTCACATAGAGACACCAGAAAAGCATTTATTGTTCTTTTTTGTTTTAAAATAGAATTACAATATTACTTTCTTTGATATTGAGAAAAATTATGTCACGTTAAGATAAAGCACAAGGCATGACATTCTCTGTGGCTTACGCTCTTCTTGTAGAAATGAACTTAAATAATTCATTATTATTTGCCAAGTGCCTTCCACACGAATAAGGAGAGCTTTGTCATTTCAGGAAAAAAGCTGATATTTATTTATTGGGAAGCCCTAGGATGTGGTCAGTGTAGCGGCCCAGAGTGGGAAGACCCCTCTTTCTGTCCTGGCTCTGCCTCGTGCTATCAGCACATTCTTTAGGGAAGTCACCGAGCCTCTAGTCCTCACACCCGAGCACAGGAAGTGGGACTGATTCTATGTGACTTCTCTAACTCAGGGTGTGCTTGCGAGGACCAGATGTGAACGTGAATTACTGACAGGTCAGAAGTGACTCATTTTCAGGCAGTCCTCCTATTTACTTAGCCAACCCACATTCAACGGAATTAAAAAAAAATGAATTACTTTGAAGTTGGTTTTGTTTTCAAGACTTCCCTTATAAACTGAAAAACACATAAAACAGTAAGGGGACATTTCCAAGGCCTCCTGGGGGTACTTGGCTTGCCTGGTGGAGACACTCAGCTCTTGATATCCACAGGAGTCCCCAGAAAGAAAACAAAGGGGAGAGGAAAGAGGAATTTTCAGAGACTGATCCTAAGCAGAGCCCTAGCAGAAATCCCAGATCAAGAAGCATTGGCCAAAATACTCGCAGATGAATCTGCTTCCTCTGCCTTCCAAAGTTTTCAGCCCTTGCCTGAGTAATCCCTTCTTTCTCTTTACATAGTTCTTTCCCACCTCCCGTTTCTTTACTTTCCCCCTCTCACTCCAGAAAAGGCTTGGGGTTTAATTTAAAAGCTGTTGGACTAAAACCGGCCAGTCCTCGAGATCGCCTGCCAAGGTCTTATCCAAACCACTTACTCACTGTCGGTGAGCCAGCATCTGACCCAGCGCAGGCTCGCCCCGGGCGGGCTGTGGAAAGTTAGAGAAGTGACAAACCAAAAAGCAGACAGGAAGAACTTGAGCCCTTCTTACAGAAGTGGTTATGATCTGAAGGAGAAAAATGTGGTTTGCCACAGAGGAGATTGTATAAGCAGGGCCACAAAAGGATAAAATTTGACCAACCTGAGAACATGAAGAGCTGAAAACAAACAAACCAATTGCTCCAAGAACAAAAACTCCAACTCAGGAGATTTTAATTGAACTTAAGAGGCATCTGGGACCCACTGCAAAGTCATGGAAAGGGAAGTGATCTCTAACGACGATCATGGCTAGAAGAAAAGCTGGTTATCTGCAGGCTTGAGAGACTGGTGGTACCTAACACCAGGCATCCATTAGCTTGATTATGGGCTTATTTAAACTGAAACTGATAATCCTCTCTATTCCTCCACAGACTTAAAGCAGGTCAGTGAATCTGGATTAGAGCCTCCCGATGCCCCTGTTGCCTAATTAGCATGAAATTAGGCAAGCCAATGGCACTTTCTATGCTTAACATTTTTTTTCATCTTCAAAATAATACATTTATACCTTGACTCCTATTTTGGTGTCACTGTTATGATAAAATTAGAATCTGTGGAAGCTGCACATCCTAACATTTTTTAAAGATTTATTTATTTGACAGAGAGAGTGAGAGAGCACAAGCAGGGGGGAGTGACACGCAGACAGAGAGGGAGAAGCAGGCTCCCTGCTGAGATCCCCTGCTGGGATCATGACCTGAGCCAAAGGCAGATGCTTAACTGACTGAGCCACCCAGGCCCCCCACAGCCTAACATTTAAATTAGCATTATCGTTATTATTGCTGTCCAGGAAGAGAAGGTGAGAGAGAAGCAGAGAAAACTTGTGTCTATTTCATATTCAAGGCATGAGTCTAGCTTGGTATAATTCTGAGTATAGAATTGTGTGTATAGGATAAATTTTTAATATATGATAATACAAGTTTCTTAGTTCTGATTAATCACTGTGGCATAATTACCTTGCTTTATTATATAATTCATGTTATGACATTACCAGGTGCTGGCCTCGTTAGTAATAGAGATGCTGCTTTAATTTCCATATTTTTCTTAAAAGGCTTAAGCAAGGCCCACCTTGGCCTATTAAAGACACAGTTTTGTGTGGAAAGTTTTAGGGAAAGAATTTTTGGCACAGACCGCCATCTCTGATTCCTCTCTCACTTACAGTTACCTCCTGTTGTTTAGGTCTCCTGGTCAGTTGTGAGTTTGGGGCTGCTTCCACCAGATAGGGATTTAAACTCTGTAAACCTCAATCCATGAGCATCAATTGTCTCACCTGTATATATGCAAATAATAAAAGTACTTACAGACTTCTGGTTAAAATCCATAAAATAATGTGAGAGGACTTGAGGATGATTTTTAAAGGTTGGTATTATTTAAGAAATCACTTAGAAGGGCTTCTCAACATCAAAGTAGTGAAGGGGGCTTTATTAAAACCTTTAATAACAAGGCTGATGGACAGAGTTCTATACTATTTATCCACTTTAATTAGTGTGCGTTGAAATTCTGGCTTCTCCACTCTAGAGTCTTAAAAAATACACTTTTAGGACATGAAAGTACATAGTTGGATGCTAATTTAAGGAATTCGTCATTTTGAAGGATTTTAAGTGTGTTTTTATGGTGATCAGAAGTTCTTTATGACCCGGGTATGTATTATTTTCATACCAGTTCCATATTGAATTACAAAGTAGGAAGATAAAGCTTGTAGAGAATCTCTTTTTGCTCTAATGTTCTTGGAACTGGGAAGTCTTTTAAAACTATATGCTTTATTTTTTTTAAAAAATTATTTATTTATTTGACAGAGAGCGAGAGAGAGAGAGACAGCAAGAGAGGGAACACAAGCAGGGGGGAGTGGGAGAGAGAGAAACAGGCTTAACCAACTGAGCCACCCAGGTGCCCCAAAACTTTATGCTTTAAATTTACATTAAATGGATTGATTTCCCTCTCTACCAGCAGAGGGAGACCTAGGTCCGTCCCTCCCAGTCTTTCCAGGAAATTTACTGGAGTGAACAATCAGAACTAAGACTTTACCCAGCGTTCCCCGGCCTGCTTTCTCTGAGTTTGTTAAATATAGGATTCATTTTGGTGTTCTAAGAGTACATTTCTTTTCCTTCTTTGCCTCATTATGAACACCATTTGAATGCCATCATGCCCAAAATACCACACAGAGCCTGAGATTTCAAAGAAACGGGGAAGATTCCCAATAATCATCCCTGTTGTTGAAGTCCCCTGCCACAGGGAATGTCTCCTTGATTGACCTTACTTCCCCTTTGCTTCTCAGATACCTACCTCTTGCTCTTTCTTCTTAGGCTCTCACGTGGTGCCTGAAGCCTATAAATTGCTTGTGTATCACAGATCATTTTATTTCATCTTTCTTTCACTATGTCCCTCACCAAGGAGTCTTATTTTCTTTAAATCTACTGATCAACATTTACTCAATAGTTACTCTCTGTGAGAGGATCTGTTGTGAGCTGTTAATGTTACAGTTTAGTTTTGAAGAGAGAACACCACCAAACATTTATTAAGAACTCAAAATAGGCAAGCATTTATCTGGGTTCTGTGAGGAAAACAGAAATGAGTAAAATACAACTGTTAAACAAGAGATGGACAGGAAGAATCACCATGGTTCTAGATCTAGGAGTTCATTATTTGTAATCTGCAGAAGGCTTTAGCAAATAGGTTCTGTTGCTTAATGATTCGGTCTGGGTAGTTGTTGAAAGAAGGCTGAACGCATGTTAGAAACCCACTCCATCAAACAGGTGTGATATCAAATTATGAGTGAGGCCATAATCCTGGTACGAAGGCTTCCCGGGACCTTGCTGGGGGTATGTGATCCCAGTTAGTCCCTGCCAACAACGTCTCTGTTTCAGTCCAGTGGGATCCTCTGGGCCAGTAAACCTGAATGTTCCCTCGCTTGTATCAACCTCCTCTATCCTGATCTCTGGTATTGTAACTTATTATTTGGACTCCAGTGGAATATCCGCCCTCTTTATCTTAGCATTCAAAAGGGATGGAGCTCTCTTCACCCACTCCATCACTCTCATTCACCAAACTCCTTGATCCTGCAGCAGTATCTCTCCAGCTATCATTTGAAAGTAGTTCAACTCTTTTATCACTTTATTCTACTGGTAATATAATACATAATATTACAGTCCAGTGCTTCTGAACAATGCTACATTTACAAGATAATGTGAATAACTACTAGTTCAAGCACAGAATTGTTAATAGACCATAAAAAGGTATTTGTTCATATAAAGTATCACTCACTGTTTTCCTATCATACCCTTTAAGCACTGCGTTAATGTCTCTATGTGGTAATAATTTCATTTTTGAACTTTAAGGTAAGTCTTTAAATGACTTGAGCATCAGCTTAGCTGAAGAGCCATAACCTTTCCTGAGTGTTGGTGCCAGGCCCTATTAACTGGGCTCTCTGAACACTTTGTGACTTCTCACAGCACATTTGCACAAATTAAAGCTAATGGAAAACAATTTACAACTTAAATATTAGGTGACTATAAATATAACAACTTTGTTATAAAACTTTCTCTAGCTGAGTGTTCTCTCAAATAATAATGGTGGCATCTTGGAATCAATAGCTTTCATCAAATGGAAATGGATAGAAGACACTGGAAATAAATAGAAATGTAAAAGAAAACTGTTGATTTCCTAGCATTTGCAATTTCTGAGCATTTATCAGGAAGGCAGAGTAGCAGAAGGAGGTGAAGAATGACACCCCCATTCAAGCCGGGGCTGAATGAAACCTAACGTGGGCCTGGCTGTTGAGTGAGCTTTGTCAAGGTTCAGGCACACACTTTGCTCTTGGATATCTGAAATGATGCAGCGGATGGCCCAGCCTGCAGAGGGAACAAAGAAATAGGGAATTTGAGTGCATACCATGGTAGATGAAAAGGCACAATGGAAGGAACACAGCATCCGAAGTGCAGGAAATCTGGCTTCAGATCCAGACTCTGCATTTCATGAGTTGACAACTCATGTAGCCTTAGGCAAATCATTCAACCTTCCATAGACTCACTGGTCTTATCTCTCATAGTGATGTTATAATAATTATAAAGAACCATGGAAATCTTCTACCTCACTGGACACTTCACTAAGTGTGGTGCACTGTAGTCTGGCTCAGGGGAGCAGACCAGATGTCAGCCTCTTTGGTCCTAAACAATAGAATCGAGGCTTCCAGACCAAAGGTGAAGCAGGGAGGGGTGTAGCAAGAGAACAGGGCCTATGAAAATTCAAACTGATATTAACAATGGAATGAAACAAGACTGGGCCACCTTGGAGCCTGCAAAGTTGGGGCAGAATCCAAGTGGGATGAGCTAGATCACCCCAAGTGCGATGAGCAATTGGGGTCATAACATTCAGCCTTGGGACATGATTAGCTGCTGAGCTCTGCAGTAAGGATTGTGAGCACAATACCCCACAGGGGCCAAGGGATTGGCACTGTTGCGCTGTCCCAGCCTAACCTAACCAAGGCAGTAATTTCTTTTTTTTTTAAGATTTTATTTATTTGAGAGAGAGAATGAGATAGAGCGAGCATGAGAGGGGGGAGGGTCAGAGGGAGAAGCAGACTCCCTGCTGAGCAGGGAGCCCGATGCGGGACTCGATCCCGGGACTCCAGGACCATGACCTGAGCCAAAGGCAGTCGCTTAACCAACTGAGCCACCCAGGCGCCCGGCAGTAATTACATTCTAAGAGATTTTCTATTCTTCTTCCTGGAGGTTGTTCCAGAACAACCTGTCTCAAGGTGAGATTGGTATTCAAACTAAAGGCTGTTTTGTCAGCAAAAAGAGATTACTTGCTCTTGACTTCCCTTATAGATTTATGAATAAACTCCTCCAATATTTCCCTACCGAGCCCTTAGAAAATGGTCTTCATTATTTCAGGGTCAGTTGCTAGACAGTTTCTCCTAGGTTGTGTTTCCTGCCCTAGTTTCTTGTCTAGACAGTTTAGTATTGCTGAAGTACCATCTCCAGCATCTCAAGTAATCCATAGGATCTGTCTCACTGTGATAGCCTCCAAAAACAGAGGCTGATATGTTGAAAAGCCAAGAGACCAGGACTAAAACTAGATTTTTGATTCCAGGTTTACACAACCAGGTCTGTATGCCATTCCTGAGCTCAGCTGCTATGTGATTCTACCCCACTTGTTCCTTAGCCTCCTTTTGCAGATGGGACTCAGGAATCCTGCTCTTTGCCCTTTATTTCCCCACAACCTAAATCTTCGCTAAGTGAGGGTGGTGGAAGACCAGAAGTGTGCTTCTGCTTCAGTAGATCCTCAGAGATTCTGGCCTAGCATGGTTGTAATGGTCACTGTTTCTACTGCTTTTCACACCTTTTAGGTAGAGAATAGCCTGAATTAGGCAAGTCCTCACAGGTATATGCTGGTCCCTATGTTCAACCTCTCTACCCCAATAGCAATCAAAAGTATGATTTCTTAAGCTTAAGTATTTATGAAAAATCTCAAAAATCTGATAACTTTGGAAGAAAATTACAAAACTCCTTGAAAGGCATTGTTTTTGGGGGTGCCTGGGTGGCTCAGTTGGTTAGGCGACTGCCTTCGGCTCGGGTCATGATCCCAGGGTCCTGGGATCGAGCCCCGCATCGGGCTTCCTGCTCAGCGGGAAGCCTGCTTCTCCCTCTCCCACTCCCTCTGCTTGTGTTCCCTCTCTCGCTGTCTCTAAAAAAAATAAACAAAAAACAAACAAAAAAAACATTGTTTTTGTTTTGTGTTTTGTTTGGGTGCTCCAAGAGGCAGATATCAAAATGCACCTACAGTGAAATAGATGAGGGGAATGTCTAAGGGATAAAGGGGAAAGAAAGTAGGAGAGTGTAGACTGTGACACGGGGCTGATACCTGTGGATGGAAAGTGAAAAGGACGGTTGGGTAGGAATAGTCTTGGACCACAAGGCAGTTTTGAGAAGTTTCTTCCAGGCCAATGGGGAGTCCCTGAGCCAAAGTTCCCTGTCAGAGGAGACCTGAATTCAGCCAGAATGGTCTGCCTTACGACCCTACTGTGCTCAAGCATCAGCTAGGAGCAGCCTGGGGCGAGTGTCATGTCACCCACTGTGGTGATAGATCCAGAGGGATAGCAACTGGGGCCTTCATCAATCCACTATGTCCTCTACAGTAAGAGTGAGAAGTGCATGTTCATGGTCCCTACAACATACAGCCACAAAAAAGTAGCAAGAGATTTCATCTGCATGAATAGAGAGATTGGATTTCATAAAAAAAAATCTCAATTCTTCCCAAACCAATCTAGTGTCACATAATTCCAATTAAAATGGCAACAGGATTTTAAAATCTGTGTGTTGTTGGGTTTTGTTCTTGTTTTTGTAGAACTTAGGCTGACTCCAGAATTATATGGAAAAGAAAAACAAAAAGAACAGACACCCTTGAAGAAAGAATGGGTGGGAAATTTACTTCTCCAAATATGAAAGTATCATAGCACTGTACTAATGAAAAAAACGTAGTGCAGTTCTGGAATAGACAAATAGAACAGTGGAATAGAATTGAGAGCCTGAAGTAGAACAGCACATATATAGAAGCTTGATATATGATAGAAAGTTGTAAAGATGCTCTTGATTATTCTGAGAAAACTAGTCACCTATATATGGGAACCAAAATTGAAGTCACTTCCTGATTTATACCCAACACAAAAATCAGTTCCTGGTCAACTAAAGATTGAAATGTTAAAGCCAACCTGTAAAAGGAGAAGAAAAAATAATGCAGAAGGATATCTTTATAACTTCTTTGTAGGTAAACACTTCTTAAATGGGACCAAAAAATATAAATTATAATGAAAAGCTTGATAAATTTTACTGCATTAAAAATATTTATAGGAATCTAAATATATTAAAAGACAAACCAAAAATTGGAATGCATAAGACAGTACTTGGTTTCCATAAAACTAAAGGGGATGTAAAATCAATATAGGGGAAAACAAATGACTCAGTAGGATAGTGGACAAAAGATATGACAGGGAACAAACCAAGTGGTAACTAAGAAAGCAAACTAAACCACAATAAAATATCACTTAACTTTGGGGAAAATTTAAAAAGTCTAACAGTTGCAAGGGTGGAGAAAAGAGAATTCTCCTGTTTCCAATGGGAATTTAAGTTATCAGTTTGTTGAGCAAATTTTCAATTATCAATTTTAAAATGCACATTCCTTATAACCATCTATTATACTTCCAAGTTTTAATCATGTAGAAAATGGCATCACAGAATTGTTCATAGTAGGCTTGGAAAAAAATCAACTGATAAAGTTTTAAACTTTTTAAAACTTTTAAAAAGTTGTGGTGAGAATTTAGACAGAATCACATCAGGGCGAGTTAAACAATACTTTCTTGCCCTAAAGTTAAATAAAAGTGAGCTACATTAACAATAGCCCTGTTAAATGATATTGAGAACAAGCAAAGTAAATTAGCCTGCCCTGAGAAATACTTCTCCTGGAAATAAACCGTGAATCATCTAAAGTAATGTGCTTTTAAAACTTAACGATTCTATCATTTCAACACTCAGACTCATGAGGATTCTCTTTAAGACCCCTACTCTGTGCCCCCAAGGCCAAGGACATAATGCTAAACCCTGTCCAGTCCCAAACTTTTCTGCCTTGCAAGGCCCACCCTAAAATCCTCCAGCCCAGTTCCTAAAACTGTAAATATCATTCTTTGCTTTCCCTTCTGAAACACTTTTAAAGCAATGTCAATCTTGAGTTCTCCTTTACTGAAGTAAGTCCAATAAACCTTACTTGATTAACAAATTTTGGGGGTGGTCTTTGGGGGCAGTCAACAGTAGTATATTTAAACAGTGAATATACTATAAAAAATTTTTTAGAGTTGTATGTACCAATATGAATAAATGTCACATAGTATTGACTTAAAAATAATAGCAATAAAACAAAAGTTGCTATAGAGAAATAGTTTAGTTCCATATATATAATTTCAATAAATGCAAATCAAAAGTAAAATTTATTTAAGGATACATACAAATGTGATCAAAGTTGAACAAATACAGATAATATACACCAAATTCAGGATTGGGGGAATGAGAGAGATGGGATTGCAGTCAGGAAATATACAGAAAGTTTTAGATGTATTTGTCATGTTTTAACTCCCAAGATAGGTGGTGGTCTCCTAGGTGTTCATCTCATTATTATTTAAGCCTCTTTTGCAATTTTAATTATTTCATAAATTTTAAAGGAAGAGGTATTGTTAGGGTATGATATTTCGAGGTAATTGCAGAAAGAAGGAATGATAGCATCAAATGTTGTAGAGAGTTCAAAAATAAAAAGTAAAAAGCATCCTTTGGATTTTAGGATCCAGTAAATTCTTGTTAATACGGTGACAGTGGTTGGGGCACCTGGGTGGCTCAGTTGATTAAGCATCTGACTCTTGATTTTGGCTCAGGTCATGGTCTCAGGGTTGTGAGATCGAGCCCCACGTAAGATTCACTCCTTCTCCCTCTCCTTCTGCCCCTCCCCTTCCACACATGTGCTCTCCGTCTCTCTAAAAAATAAATAAAAATTTTAAAAAATGGTGGCAGTGGAGTGGAAAGGATGGAGAGCGAGAAGAGATTGGAAACTGGTGGTAGAGACAGGGAATGGCTTTAAAAAACAAAATTCAACTGAGAAAATCTGAAGATCTAACTGGCTTTTTAAATGATTCATGAATCAGGCAGCATCCCATCTAGCAAGTAAGGGGAGCTCTGCTGAGCTGTAGAAAAGGAAAGGTTTTTAAAGCCAGAAAGGGAGCTGGGGGAAAAAAAAAAAAAAAGGAATTTATTAGCAAAGAACATATTGTTTTAGGCAAGGTTACCCTCCTAAGAGAAACAGAAGGGGGTGGATTATCTCCTGGTGTTGACCAGTAAATTCCAGTTTGGCCCCTTTCAAGGTTGTATTCCTGCGGGGGTGGGAGGGATGGTTTTTGTTTCTGTTTTTTTGTTTTTTTTTTTTTTAAGATTTTATTTATTTATTTGACAGAGAGAGACAGCAAGAGAGGGAACACAAGCAGGGGGAGTGGGAGAGGGAGAAGCAGGCCTCCCGCTGAGCAGGGAGCCCGATGCGGGACTTGATCCCAGGACCTGATCCCAGAACCCTGGGATCATGACCTGAGTGGAAGGCAGACACTTAACTACTGAGCCACCCAGGTGCCCCAACGGAGGGATGGTTTGAAACTGAAGTTAGATTAGGTATTAAGCCTTGGTTTACTGCGATGGGACCTGAACCTAAGTGACTCCATTTGGGGCCTGTGGTTTTCTTTTCTTTTTAAGATTTTATTTATTTATTTGAGCGAGAGAGCGTGTGTGCGCACAAGTGGGGGGAAGGGCAGAGGGAGGAAGCAGACTCCCCGCTGAGCAAGGAGCCCGATATGGGACTCCATCCTGGGGCTCCAGGATCATGACCTGAGCCACCCGGGTGCCCATGTGGTTTTCTTTTTAACCATATAGACAACTTTTAGGAAAGAGCTCTTTTACTCCAACTTTATTCTGTTGTAACGTGGTCTGGGCACAGTTCAAAAGCAATCCTACCATGAAGTGGTTTATCATGTCTTTTTCTCTGTGTACATTGCCACACTTTAAACCAACAGACAGTGTAATCAGCCCCTCTACTGAGAAACAAAAAAGCACAAGTATTTGTAGTCGAGTGTTTTGCATTTTTAGAGACCATAATTGCTTTGACTACAGGCCACGTTACATAAATGAGAAACAGCCAAAAAAAAGGTCAACAGGGTGGTTACAGTGGAGTAAATTTACCTAAGAGTTTCCAGTTGTTGACTTAGCTGTTGGCGGATAGAAGGCCAAGGAGAGCCGGAGAGGCATAGATCCAGGGATCAGGAATAGACGAGAGAGAAAAGCAGGAGAAATAAAATAGTATGAGAAGTGAGGATTAGGAAAAGCCTTCCTCAATTTGCAATTACTGACCCATGAGAGCACATTTAATACTTCCTTTGCCTTCAATAAATACATTCACAATTAAAAACACATTATCTGTGCATAACACATTGTAAAACTATGTGCTCTCTTCTTGAAGCTGCCAAGCTCAAGTATTTAACTAAACGCTTACAAAAAATGTTAATCCTGTAACAACAACGTCTGGAAAGGCCTGTATACCAAGTGAAGTCAGAAATAAATTACCACAAACGAAGGTTAAACCGCAACACTGTACTAAAATATAAAAGTGGCAAGTAAGCATTTAATAGTAATAATCAAAGTGAAATATAGTTGTTGATTTACTCTTACTGGAGTTGCTGGGTTTAACAGGTAATAATACAGAGTGGCCAGTTGAGTTTGAATTTCAAATAAACAACAGATATATTTTTGAAGTATAAGTATGTCCCATGAAATATTTAGGACATACATTAAAATCATAATTTGTGGATTACATAAACTTCAAATTTAACTGAACTTTCTGTATTTTATCTGGCAGCCCTAGTTTGTAGATGCTCCCACTGGCTTTAACAATCTGGATTAAACATTTATGTTCTTTCTTTTTCTCACCCTTAATTTCATTTCCAATTTCCCTGTCATATATCTTTCTGGTTTTCCTGCATTTTACTTTTTTCTGTGAAGTAACAAAGTAAATAAGGTTTCATTTTTCCAAGATCTTATATTTTAGACTAATGGCTTTACTCACAACCTTCTCTGAATTATCTAGTCGTGCTTTATTTGATGTATCTGGTAATAAAGTTCATTAGCATGCTAGTCTTCCACAAAATTAATTTTGTTCAGAAGACCTCGTCCTGAATTTTATGTCTTTGAATGGAAGGGGAGGAAAACAAATATTTTTTTCCTCTACCCATCTTAGGTTCACTGGCTGGGGCACTGCAAATGAGAGACAAAAGACAAGTTAAGAAGAGAAAAAACAAACAGAAGTTTTATTAATGCATGCACAGCCCAGACACACAGTCATCACTGGGCACTCCTATCTCAAAGGGGCGGTTAGAACCTGGACTTACCTAGCATCTTAACAAAGGAACAATACATTTGCAGGAAGTGGTAAGACAAAAGAAAAGGACTCTGTGTTCCTAAGGGTGACAAATTGTAGAAAAGTAAACATATGGGGAAATTAATGGAAGGTAAGGGTTAGTCAGGTTGGTCATGTAGATTCCTCTGGTGCCATCTCTTGAGTTGTCTTTGGTGATTAACTTCTGTCTTCCTGGTAGGGGGCCAGTGGGGGCACCTTCATAAATCTATGCCCTGCCTTTAGGCAAATATGGGAAGGGCACGAAGTTCTTGTATCTGCTTCTTCTGAATTGCCTTCAGTCTAAAACAAGAGAGAGAAAAACACTGTACAGTTATACCACCATTGTTTTCATTAAAAAAGGAAGCAGTGTCCTCTTAGCAAAAACAAGCAATTTTTAAAATTAAAATAATTATTTTGAACCTGCTCTGGGAAGTAGACATGGTTAAATATGTTAATAAAGATTAATTTTACAAAAGTAGCTCATATGGGGCGCCTGCGTGGCTCAGTTGGTTAAGCAACTGCCTTCGGCTCAGGTCATGATCCTGGAGTCCCGGGATCGAGTCCCGCATCGGGCTCCCTGCTCGGCAGGGAGTCTGCTTCTCCCTCTGACCCTAACCCCTCTCATGTGCTCTCTCTCATTCTCTCTCTCTCAAATAAATAAATAAAATCTTAAAAAAAAAAAAAAGTAGCTCACATGAAACTATGTACCAATTTCCATCAATCCCTCTTTGTAAGCTAAGGTATAGTAAAACAGTCAAGATACTCGTTTAAGGACACCATCACTCCACATCCAAATAGGTTTCATCACTTAATATTGTAGTTTAAGAATATCTATGTAAACAAGGATAGAAAATACTTATTCCAGAGTGATAAATTTTTCTTGGTAAATTTTAAGTATACGTGGTTTTTCTTTGTTATTATGAAGATGTTTCAATATATTGGATTTTTCTAAAACTTTCCTTGTTTCGTTATTGTACTCAAGTCTATTTCCTGTGAAATAAACTACTTGCATTTGATTTGTGCTGAATACAACCTATGTACTTTTTTTTTTTTTTTTTAAAGAGAGACAGAGAATGAGCAGGGGGAAGGGCAGAGGCAGAAGCAGACTCCCCGCTGAGCAAGGAGCCCGATGCGGGACTCTATCCCAGGACCCCAGGATCATGACCCCAGCTGAAGGCAGACGCTTAACTGACTGAGCCACCCAGGTGCCCCAACCTATGTACATTTTAAAGGTTCTTTCTTAAGGTAAATAATCTTAAGAGAAACAGCCTTCTATTTTCCTAGTGAGGTGTATTTCCACATTATTGATTATATTGAAGTCTTATAGCTTTGATCTTCCCAATAGCATCAGAAGATGAAGCAATAGGCTTTGCAGTAACGCTACCATGGGACTAGCCCTAGCTTCACAGCTTTCTGCTGGGTGATCTTATAAACCTGCATTCTGAATTTTGATTTTCATTTTTGTATAAGTGATCTAATTAGAACTACCTCATAAGGTTGTTGTGAAAGCTAAAAATACTAATGCAAGGAGAGCATTTAGCAAATTGTCTGGCTCATTCTAAGTGCTCATGGCAGTCCTTATCAGTGGGAAGTCAAAGCTGATTCCTCTGTCCATTTAAGGCAGCACTGATTTGTATTATATGGACATTGCAATCATATGGAATTCCTTACACCTTCCCTGTAGAAGGGGGAGTACCTAGCAAAGTAAGGCCAGAACGATCTCAGAAACCTTCCAATGCCCATTTCCATTCTTCCTTGTCCATGTTTCCATCATCTTCCTGTTGTAGCTGCTCAGTACCTTTATGTTGTCCCCCATCAGAGTTGTCACAGAAGGATGGGGATAGAAACTTCCTAAGCAGATATCACTTCTCCAAATCTCCTACCAAACTTAAATCTTCAGACTTACTTTCTTACAACCCCTACCTCTGTTAGCTTTTATATGATACATTATTTAGAACTGAAGTGTGAGTATCAATTAAAAATCTCTTACCTTTCCCATTGTGGCAAAGAACATTTGCATTTATCAAACCTATCTGTTTTCTTCCTGGAATGCAGTTGCAGAGAGTATGGCCATACTCCCAAGTTCTCACTAAAAAGGAACATGAGAAGAAATGATATACACCATTTACAGGCCTGGTCCACAACAGTCTCCCTCTGTGTCCTCCCTCTTCCTCCTCCATTATCCATCTGGAAGATACCACTAAAGGTAACCTTAGAAGCCATATTGTAGGAATCACAACCTCTGCCAGCTTGAGTCCTACTGGATGATAGGAAAGTAGAGCTACTAACCAACAACATATCAGAGAAATTTTCTTTAAAGATTTCATTGAGAGAGAGAACATGAGCAGGGAGAAGGGCAGAGGGAGAGGGAGACTCCCTGCTGAGCAAGGAGCCCAATGTGGGACTCGATTCCGGGACTCCCGGGATCATGACCTGAGCTGAAGGCAGACATTTAACTGACTGAGCCACACAGGTGCCCCAAGAAGTAAAATTTATTGTGTTAAGCCAGCAATATTTTGGGGTTTATCTGTTATAGCAACTAGTGAGCATTTCTTTACCCATACATATATTGTCACTTAACATGAGCTTTGTTCTTTTTTTAAAGATTTATTAATTTATTTGAGAGAAAGAGCATGAGCAGGAGCAGCAGAGGGAGAGGGAGAGAGAATCTCCAACAGATTCTGCGCTGGGCATGAAGCCAGAAGCGGGGCTTGATCTCACAACCTTGAGATCATGAACTGAGCTGAAACCAAGAGTTGGATGCTTAGCAACTGAACCACCCAGGTGCCCCTAACATGAACTTTAAATTAACCACCCGGAAGAGACTCATAGAAAATTTGAAATAAAACAGTGAGATTTTGAGGTGAGGAGTACTTTTAGATGATTCCATTTCTTTATGTTGTCTTGTTGGCTCTTTAATTCTGTATTTAGAAGATACAATCCGGACAGGTGAGAATTACACTCTTTTCTGTGCCACAGCAATCCAGCTGACATACCCATCTATATTTTCACCATGAAAATGAATATAACCTATAATCTCTGGTAAAGAGGGAAAATCCAGTATGTTGCTGGAAGAGATACTGGCTGACTAGAATGAGAGAGGATCAGTTGCTGCCCCCTAGAGCACATCCTCCCTCCATTAGATTTGGGATGGAAGCCTACAGTTGAAAGGAATAGCTTATTAAAGCCTGCATAAGCAGCAAAAATTATAGAAATAAAGTAAAACAAAGGCTGTCAAATATGATCGCTCGTGTGAGGTAAGAGGAAACTGACCTAATTAGTCAGGGACATCCCTACGGTGTTCCTTCCAAGATCTCTGCTTATATGAATAATCTGGTTAAAAATGTATTAAAAATAAGTGTGAGGAATGGTAATTTAGTGATAACATTGAGAATAATGGGTACAGAAGAGGGACTAATCTATGTACTTCTGTCCAATCAGCACGTGTGAAGGATGTCTCTGGTGCGCTGGCACCATTTTTTCCCCCTGTTCATGTCCAGAGACCTTTTTTTTTTTTTTCAAGTCTTCTCAGAAGTCTTTAGTCTATTAATGGCCTTAGTCTGTTCCTAAAATGTGGTCTCTTTCAATGCTGACCACACTTCTGCCTTTGGTGGTTAACAAGCAGGGAGCATCTCTCATACACTCCTATAGAGTAAGAATTTAGAACTGCTAATTTCTTAAAGAAGATTAAAAGCTTTCTGAAGGAATTTAATATTTAAAAATTAGGGGGCGCCTGGGTGGCTCAGTTGTTAAGCGTCTGCCTTCGGCTCAGGTCATGATCCCAAGGTCCTGGGATTGAGTCCCGCATCGGGCTCCCTGCTAGGCAGGGAGCCTGCTTCTCCCTCTGCCTCTGCCTCTGCCTCTGCCTCTCTCTCGCGCACGCGCTCTCTCTCTCTCTGACCTCTCATGAATAAATAAATAAAACATAAAAAAATAAAAAAATAAAAATTAGAAGGGGGGGATTTTCCAGGTAGTAGGAAAGTACAGAGAACTGACTTAAATGCAGTCTGATATGTGCAGGGGTCAGGACACCAGTGATTATTATGGAAGGACACAAGAAGAATACCTTTCAAAACTAGGGAGTAGGAAAGGAAGTGTTCATGCCTATTTGGGTGACTCAGAACCTAAAAATAATTTGGAGTAATTTTAGAATGTTAGCCAGAAGTAAAGATGGTCAAAGATGCCCATGTCTTCATTCCCCAAAGCTGTGAATACATGACATTACATGGCAAAGGGGAATTAAGGTTGCAGATGGAATGAAGATTGGTAATCAGCTGAAAAAAGGGAGATTATCCACGTGAGCACAGCAGATCACAGGGGTCACTGAAGTAGAAGAGGATGTCAGAGGGAGGCAGCTTGGGAACTCAGTCTGCCATTGCTGGCTTTGAAGATGGGGGAAGGGAGCCCTCCACCAAGGAATGCTGGCAGCCTCTGGAAGCTGGGAAAGGCAAGGA
Organism: Leptonychotes weddellii; assembly: GCF_054177405.1. NCBI lineage: Eukaryota > Metazoa > Chordata > Mammalia > Carnivora > Phocidae > Leptonychotes > Leptonychotes weddellii. The sequence goes on from NC_138370.1 coordinate 18,228,521, forward strand.
AATGGGTTTTCCTGCAGAGTTTGCAAAAGGCAAGCAGCCCTGCCAACACCTTGATATGAGTGCAGTGAGACCCGTGATAGACTTCTGACTACAGTAATGGAAAGTGATAACCGTGTTGTGATAAGCCACCAAGTTTGCGCTAATGTGGTATTCAGGCTTCAGGGAGCGTTTGGTGTGTCAGCGGTCCATGACTTGCAGGTGCATCACTCCACTCTCTGCCACCAAGAGCCTGTTGGCTCCTTCCTGTGTCTCATCTCCCTTTGTGTCATTCTTATACCATCATTTGTTATTGGATTTGGTGCCCAAACCGGAAAATCCAGGATGATCTCACATGCAAAGCTACCAGAAAAAAAAAAAATCATCCTGTACTTTTTTGATTCTAAATTTTAAAAACACTTTGCATATTATTGGGAAGCTAACATCAAAATCCAGATAGCAGTGGATGAGTCAATATGAAACGTGTGCCAAATAAATAATAAATAAAAGACTTTTAAAAGAGGACCAGTTCTTTGGACATCAACGATGTCATAAATTTGAGCAGCATATCAATTGATAATAATAAAAAAACAGTGGAATGAAGGGAGAAGAGGAACCCAATACAACCTTTGGGGGAGATTATTCCTCTTCCTAATCTAAAGGTGGTTTTTTTATTTCAGAGATGAGATTTTTTTTTTCTTATAATAGTTGAGAAAGATCACAATTACTGTAATTTTTAAAGTTTGCATGACAAATACCAAGTAATGGATATTTGGAAACATTTGAACTGAGACTTTCAATTTTGTAATTTAGTAAAAGCTCATGTTATCTCTAATTTAGAGAGAAAATTAAGTAAACAAAGGGTTTAAGTCATATAGAATGTAGAAAAACTAAAACTGGAACCCAGGTAAACTGACTCCAAGTTATTCTGTATTATACCACACTGCTTTTTATGAAGTTTACCAGCTTTTGACACCATTACTTCAAAAAGAATTTTTTTTTTAACATCTACAAAGTAAAAGTGCAATACTATACAGCACTTATCCTGAGCTCAACTATAGTAGATCTTATAATTCCTCTCTCTGTGAAGGAAGCACCTTGAGCTCCACTTCACACCTCAGATCCCCTATTCCTCTACACCCCTTCTACCTCTATAGCAGAATTTGCCCAGGCTCTAAAGCTTCAAGGAGACCACTGGCATCAGGCAAGCATATCTGCTTCACTGACTCAGTCCATGACAGGTTGTATGTGTGTCTACACAGTGAGTGGATGGATTGCTGTGTAGCCAGCTCTCCAAGTTAAGGGGGACAAGTCCTGGTGGGAGGCTGATGCAGTCTCGTTTGTTGTTGCTACTGTGTCTTATGTCTTCACTTTTTGCCTGGGTCTTTGAACCATCTCTATCTTCCTATCTATTCTCTTCTTCACTGGTTTTGACCCATTTCCTTGCTCTCATTTATAGCATAAACAATTTTCTAATGAAAGTGATGCTCTGTTGCTACTAGATTAGGCAAAGATATTACAAAATTTGAGAAATTAGCTTATTTGTGTCCATTTTTTTTAATTATGGTATACCCACCTTAGTGATGTGATTACTCAGTTAAAGCCAACTCGAAGTTATCTAGGATCAAAACACAGAAGAAGTTCCAGTATGCATTTCTCTCAAGTTTTCACTCCCCTACTGCTGTGGACATGATTTTGATGGCCACAGATAGCCCCACTCTCAGCCCACCTTCCTCTCTGAGTAGAATAACCATTCTTCCCTGTCATTATCCAACTATCCTAACCTGGGATTAAAATGCCATTATCCTCTTATTTTTGGCATGAGTGCATTCTGTTCTTTCCACTTATCCCCTTCCAAGGAACTCTTTCCTAGACCATTTGTCCAAAACAGAGAATACCCTCATGTTCTCTGGAACTTTACTCCCACCCATCCCCACCCCCTTTCTTACCCAGCACTTACTTACAATACCTCCACCTCTAGGTAAGAAGTTCTGTAAACCTCTAAGTATCTATTCTTGCAAGTTGATATTACAAAGTAAAAAGTTAAATACATTTATACATGTATAGCTTCACTTCATCTCTGTAAAAGTCTAAGTTGCTGGTAAAGAAAGGAAGGAGATCAAATGGTAAGCTACGGGCTGAAACAGCAACAGGAGAAAAAGTTATATTTAATACTGTGGTAGAGCCATTTGTCATAGCATGGGGCTTGGGATACTGAGAAGATGGGTACGAATATTCCTCCCAGAGATTTGGCGTCAAGGATGGTCTGACAGCTGGGACTGATAGGCCAGGCTTCTAGCAATCATCTCTTTTATGGCTCCTTCAAATGAATGGATAGAACTTTAATCAGGTCCCCCGAGATAAATCAGCCTCTCAGACCACTTCCACATCAATATTTCCTAAGATCTCCTACTATCTTTCATCTGCTATGAGTCAGAAAAATTCTTCGACCCAGCTGCAATCCATGGAGAAACTCACCTTTTGTCAACCAAAAGCAATCAAAAAGCCTTTTTCTCCTTCCCTTTCTAGTCCCTTTGTGTTCTCCAGGCAAAAATTGGTGGAAAGAGAAGAGGGAGGAATAATATCTTTGTAAAAGACCTCTGTCATTGCTTTAGGGTCATTCTTAGGAAAACAGCACAAAATTAACCTTTGTTGACAGAAAATTTAACAAGAGATTTTAAAAAAATCAAAACTTAGAATAAATGTGGGCCAAGAAAGGACATTTTTTTTAGTTCCAGAATTAGAGTAAAAAATAAAGACCCAGTACGAAGCATAGGTTATGTACCATTCATTACACACGTGGTGATGTGAACGTGGGAGTCTTCAGACTCCACCTTAGGTGTGGTTCCCCCTTACGCTGCCTTCCAGATGCTCACAAAGCTGCAGGAAAATAAGCTGTGTAACGTAGCTTCTGCGGGATGGATGACTTGAGGATTTCGCTGACTCTGCTGGGTAGAATGGACCTGAGAACATTAACGAAGAGGCTCAGCTCTCTGCTCCCTGGAACAAAGGTGGGACCCATAGCTTTTAGGGAGAGATGCCCCACTTCTGTTTAACAGAAGGTACAGAAGAACAGGAGTAGCCAGACGTGGTGACTTCAGATAGCGGCCGTACCAAACCCTTACTCAGTAGAGCATCTCTCCACAGAAGATGACAAGAATTATTTTACATAATACTGTCATCAGTTTTCTTCCAAGAGGCAGTTTATAGTTAAAAACTTTGAAATTGTTGCCAACTTTCCATGGACTTTCTCTATAGATCCTGTTTCAAATTAAGAAATTATTCTCTCTGGGGCACCTGGGTGGCTCAGTCGTTAAGCGTCTGCCTTCGGCTCAGGTCATGATCCCAGGGTCCTGGGATCGAGCCCCGCGTCGGGCTCCCTGCTCCGCGGGAAGCCTGCTTCTCTCTCTCTCCCACTCCCCCTGCTTGTGTTCCCTCTCTCACTGTGTCTCTCTCTGTCAAATAAATAAATAAAATCTTTAAAAAAAAAAAAATTATTCTCTCTGCAGGGGTAAATTTTGCTAGACAGAAAATATTTTCAATTCTAATTTTTTTTCTAAAATTTTTGTATTAAAACGTATAAATATTTCAGCTAAAATATTTTCACAGGCACTGTATTTTTTGCCTCACTTCAGAGTACCCTTCTTCTATAAACATTTTTGTGAGACAAAAATAACAGGGTTCTATTTACGGTACTTTTGAATGTTTTGTGAACTTTAGATGCTACAAAATTACAGGGCTTCTCATTTCATTCCAGTGCAGAACTGAATGTAAATGTATCCAATTATAAAAAGCACCATTAAAATACTCTTCCCACACATTGAAATATTCTTAAGCATACATATAATTTCAGAATTATATCTTTTACTAAGCTTTCATCAATTAATTTGCTCAGTTCTACCCTTGTTCTTGCTGAGATTACTTCCAACATTTTTCTGTTTGCAACCCTTGTGTCCAGGACACTTAGGCATTTACTGATTTTTTTTTTATTGTAATACATTTTATTTAAAAATTTTTTTTTTGTTAACATATAATGTATTTGTTTCAGGGTACAGGTCTGTGATTCATCAGTCTCACACA
>NC_138370.1:18232676-18255808 GCF_054177405.1 Leptonychotes weddellii
TTTTTTTTTTTAAAGATTATTTATTTATTTATTTGAGAGAGAGAGAATGAGAGAGAGAGCACATGAGAGGGGGGAGAGTCAGAGGGAGAAGCAGACTCCCCGCCGAGCAGGGAGCCCGATGCGGGACTCGATCCAGGGACCCCAGGATCATGACCTGAGCCGAAGGCAGTCGCTTAACCAACTGAGCCACCCAGTCACCCGACAAGGAGAACTCTTAAGTTACGTTATGAGAAATACATCTTAAAAATGTAGAATGATTCCAAATTATGAGGGAACAGAGTAATAAATTTTGGAAAACCTTCCCAGAGATCAGAATAAGGAAAATCATTTCCTTTCCACTTCGTTTCCATATATATTGAAGATGGGTGCAGAACAGAGTTAGCGAGTTATTCATTAAGACTCCAATCATCTTCCACATATCACCCTGGTGGTTTTATTCCCAACCCCTACATTTGATGAAAAAACTCCTAACATCTCTGGTTATCAAGAAATTTAGCCTCCTATTACAAGATTTGGACAAAAGTAAAAAATATGTGGACATGGCTTTTTAATGGGAAAAAAAGTGTGTAGATAGATTGATCCATCACTGACACTGGATAGGGAAACTTTTGCTCTGAAATGAAGCAAATTGACCATTGAAGGGAATGTTAGCTTTGGATTCATGATAGTATGGCAGAAAATTAAATTGATAAAAGAGGGTATAAGTCAGTATAAACAACAAAAAGGAAGAAATGGATTTGAATTTGATCTATGAGTACGCGGTATGAGTTTGATGGAAGAAAAAATGTTAAGTATGATAGGCACCCCACTTACAACCACCATCCTGCAATGACAACCAGAGATCTCTTTTGGCCAAACAGTCCCTTGGGAGCCACTGCTGTTATCAAAGGCTCAGTCATGTTTGTGTCTGTGCTAAGGAAGATCAGTATCAGCCAACCCTCCCACCCTCACTTCTGACAGCCTAGGGCGAAACAGGTTCTATATGAGCCCCTCTAAGGATAATATAAACAATACTTTCCCATTACTTGGGAACAATATCAAACTTCACAGGTTCAATGAAATCTTTTTAAGGCATCCATCATCTCTCCACACTCTTCGGATATCTAAGTCAATTAGTAACAGTATTGGCTGTTGCCCCACATGCAAAAAAATAATGGTGGTGTCCAATATTTGATTTGTAGGCTGTCTTGACAATTTATAAATTTCTTTGTCTACTTAGTGCATTGGTTAATACATAGGAAGGACTGGATACATGCTTAGCAATTGAATAGAAAACATGGGTGTGAATTAGTTCTGGAATTCAATTTTTAACATAGTATCAATTTGTAGGAGTATGTAATTGGGGGAGACAAACCATGAGAGACTATGGACTCTGAGAAACAAACTGAGGATTCTAGAGGGGAGGGGGGTGGGGGGGGATGGGTTGGCCTGGTGATGGGTATTAAAGAGGGCATGTTCTGCATGGAGCACTGGGTGTTATATGCAAACAATCATGGAACACTACATCAAAAACTAATGATGTAATGTTTGGTGATTAACACAACATAATAAAATAAAATTAAAAAAAAAACTGGATATCTTGGCTGACAATTTCTTAAATCTGGGAAGCCTGTTTTGTCCCTAAACTCTATTTCATTCTTGAAAACTTAATTTTTCCTCCCTTTAGTTATGCTAATATTGTACTTGGAAGTCAGATTCAGAGTAACAGCCCACATTCTGCAAATTTTATGAGGTTTGAGAATACTATCTTTTTCTTAAAGTGCCTACTGAAAGAATTAAAGTTTACCTGACTGGTTTGAATGTTATGGAATCACTTTCCTCCCTCTATAAGTTGGAAAACATGTTTCCTTAACTCTTATAATTGAAAAATCTTGCCATTATTTAATTTTTTTTATGAGTCATCAGCTCCTTTTCTGTGTGTGTGTGTGTGTGTATGTATATATACATATATATACTGAAATATATATTTCTATTTTATCTGTGTGGTTTTCTTATTTCTCTAGTATCCTTGATTGATTTATAAGGTTTTATGTATAATTTACACTGTCCAGTTTTTTTTTTTTCTTTAGGGGTTAAGGAGGTTTTTGTTTTTGTTTTACTATGGCCAGTTCCTTTAGAAAGAACACTTTCATCGTCTCTAAATAATCAAAGCTCACTTATAATTTCCTCTAATTTGTTTCTAAACTTAACTCCTTTCTTTTAGGGGTCAACCTAGAACTTTCTCAAATTTCTTGCCAGAATGAATGGTTTCTCTCTTTCTAGGCTCCTCAGTTCAGTTTTTTAATATCATCATTCAAGTCTTCTCTCACTTGCCTATGTTTCTACCTATTTTCCTACATCGCCTGACAGAGATTAATTAAGATACATGTTTCAGTTACCTCACTGGGGCAGATCATCACCATTTTTGTACTGGAAAATATAATTTATCTCCCCATCTACTTTCCTATTATTTGGGGGAACAATTTGGCTCCTCCTCTATTATACAAAGGTGAAAAGTCTTATAGCAAATGAACTACAAGAGAAAAAAGGAAATAGATAAACTGGTAAGTCTATAAGCAAATATACTTTCCTGGATTGTATATTAAGTGTGAAGCAAATTTCTTATCAAAATAAATAATGGTGATGGAAACTTTTTTTTTTTAGAGATTTATTTATTTGATAGAGAGTATGAGTGGGAGGAGGGGCAAAGGGACAAGCAGACTCCCTGCTGAGCAAAAAGCCCCCACGCAGGCTGATCCCAGGATCCCAAGATCATGACCTAAGCTGAAGTCAGATGCTTAACTGACTGAGCCACCCAGGTGCCCCAGAAAATTTTTAACATAGAATATGCTGAGTAGTACATGAGGTTTAGGGTTTGGGGAGCTAGAAAAGAAGAGTATATCTTCCATACTTTTTGGTAGTTTGTAGTTTACTCACGAGATAACCTACAACACAAATAATTGAATAAGAAAATAAGAGGTAATGCGAGGTCACATATTTGATTGAGGCAAATAAGTGGATTAAGCCATCACAGTTCTAAGTCCGGAGAGGAGAACAGAGTTTTATTACAAAGATCAAAGCTCTGATACTTTTGCATTATTATTTTTTAAGACTCTCTGATAAATAATAGTGCAAACTTTTCTGTAAGTTTAAAAATATATTTTTTAATCTAAATTTTGAAGTCAATATCTCTTATTGATTATTGGGAACTGAACATCTGTGGTATTTAAAAAGGAAGCTTGGAATGTCTGCAATAAAAATTTTGAAATGTTTGCAATTTAATTAAAGACAGAATAATCATGAAATATATGCATAAAATGGCAGTCTTTAAGAAGCATTCATCACCATTTAGAGCTGCAGAACAGAATACCTAACTGCTCAGATGCCAGATAATCAGGAATGAGCAAATGCTCACTGCTGGGATACCAGATGCATGGGGCAGACAGTCTTAACACAAGGAAGAAAATTGAAAGTGAAAGTTAAGCCAGTAGCTAAAATCATAGATTATATTAAATAAATGATAAAATAGCAAGGTTTAAGATAAAGGTTGTCAGTAAGTGTAAACCATTTTCCCTTCATTTTTTTTTTACAATTTTCTGCAATTTTCCACTTTTTCCATTAAAGCTGTCAAAAAAGATGACCTCAATTTTGTATGAGATGTTCTGCAATTTTCTCATGGCATTGATTAAAACTCAATGGCAAATATTTTGAGCTGCCCCCACATCCACTTGAAAATGGGTCACAATCACAACAAAATAACTGAAATCTTTCTCAAGAAGCAATGTGCTGCCCTTAGGCATTATGGGTGAAGGGAGAATGCGCTGATGGAGCACTTTTATTCTGATATTCTTGTGGATCTCCTCTCCCCTCACCATTTTAGATTTTGATGACACAAATTGGATATACTCAGGATGTATGCTAAAGTGAGTGCACTTGAGTTTTGAGAAAGTCCTTGGTAAAGTGAGTGAGTGTGCAGACCACACATTCTTTGAACATAATAGTTTGGTCAAGGTCCAGTGAAGGAGAAGGTCCTGGGCTCACAGTTTGAGGCTATTTGCTTATAAATTATCTGGGAACATATCATAGACAAGAGGGTTTTGGTTTGCTTATAAATTTCCTTCAAGTGTCTTTAATCCCCTTATATGAGAAATGACTTTTTAAAGTAGAGTAAGTCACTCCATTTACTATCTCGAAAACCCTTAAGATTGATTCTATGAAATTTCATTCCAAATTGTCCTATAGTCAAAAGGACTAACTAGTTAAGCCTTCATCACCATTGACCATTGTGCTGCGTACAAGATCCACTGCACCTGCCAGGGAATGAATGGCCCTTGAAAGTCTTTCTCTAAACTTAATGCTTCCCCTGCCCAAATGATGCCACTTCCTGTCTGGCATGAGGTTATGCTAGCTACTCGTGATTTTACCAATACTCTAAGCATTTCCATACCTTTGTACATCTGTTTATTTTTTCCTCTGATTAAAATGTCCTCTTCCTTTCTCTGATAGACTCCTAAAAACTTAAGAATTGAAAACTTCCCCAACCCTCCCATTCTACACTTTGCGTGCCCCTCCTCCCCAAGGAACTGCCCCTTTCTTTCTCTGGGTTTTCCTGCAGTACCTTGTACATATCCCCTTGTTGCCTTATCACAGCAACACTATTTTGGTTTTATCTCCTCAAGGACAGGGACTGTGCTTGTATTACTGGAACCAAGCTTTGTGACTGACATAGAGTAGAAACGCATTAAATAATTAGAGGAAAAAATAATCCAAAAGAAAGGGTCATGGAAGTTTGGGGAAGACAGAACAGATAGAGAAATGAGGACAGAAAGGGAGAAAGAACAAAGAGAGTGAGAGAGGGAGGTAAAAGAAGAGGGGATGGGGGAATTGCATAATTAGAAAATAAGTCGGGGCACCTGGGTGGCTCAGACGGCTGGGCATCTGACTCTTGACCTCAGCTCAGGTTTTGATCTCAGGGTCGTGGGTTCAAGCCCTGTGTTGGGCTCCTCACTGGGCATGGAGCCTACTTACAAAAAAAAAAAAAATCTCCAACCATCTGAGTAAACCAAACATGTCACTAATAAAAAATAAAAATTCAAAATGTGTTCATTTGTGAAGTATAGTAATCAGAAAGTAGTAGATATTTATAAGAAAGATCAGATAGGTGAAACTTAGCCAATAAATATGGAATGGATTCTATGAAATTTCATTCCAGATTGTCCTGTAATCACAGGGACTAACTAGTTAAGCCTCTGTCAACATTGACCTACTTTTATTGGAATAAAAAATGAAAATCAGCTGTCATCAACTAGAGGTGAAGATGAAACATCAATTTATCTGATCCTGAAATAAACATTTTGGAAAAACCTCTGCACAACTTCTATCTATGACCATCATGAAAGGACTAGTGACATTTTCTAAGCTTGGTATTTTTTAGAATTTACTGGCAAATTAGAGTGATAATGATAGAAATAATATGGTATGAAAAAGAAAGAGAGAAAAAGGCAAAGATACTTTACCTGAATATATGCACATCTATAAATTAAGTCTATTTGAAGTGATTGTCTATATCACTGCTCTCCATTAACTTAAAACAAATAATAGGGCGCCTGGGTGGCTCAGTTGGTTAAGCGACTGCCTTCGGCTCAGGTCATGATCCTAGAGTCCCGGGATCGAGTCCCACATCGGACTCCCTGCTCGGCGGGGAGTCTGCTTCTCCCTCTGATCCTCCCCCTCTCATGCTCTCTGTCTCCCATTCTCTCTCTCAGATAAATAAATTAAAAAAAAAAAACAAATAATTTTCACATGGAAACAATTCATATATTTGAGAAAACCTTTACCATTTTAACAGAAAAGAATATAAAAACACAAGATCCAAGGCAGATTGTCACGTGCCTATAAAAAAGCTTCCAACTTCAGAATCCATCCCAGTTAGGGGACGAAAGGGAGGGTTAGGCTGAATAATTTATATCATCAAATAATCTAAGCACCTCATTTTGTCAATCCCAACTGCCTCTTCACCAATCTCATTCATGGCCTACTCACAAATAAAAAAAATTGATGGACTGGAATTCTCTCATTTTTATTTCCCTATTCTCTCCATGCTGCTGCTAATACAAAGTGAAAGAGTCCTAAAGAGCATGGTGGTGGGGCGCCTGGGTGGCTCAGTCGGTTAAGTGTCTGCCTTCAGCTCAGGTCATAATCCCAGGATCCTGGGATTGAGCCCCACGTGGGGCTCCCTGCTCAGTGGAGAGGCTGCTTCTCCCTCTCCCTCTGCTGCTCCCCCTGCTTGTGTGCCCTCTCTGTCAAATAAATAAATAAAATCATATAAAAAAAAAAAGAGCATGGTGGTGTAGGTGAGGGAACCTTCTCAAACCACAGAAATAGATAATTAGACCCTGAATAAAGGGCTTTCTGACCTCCCATTGAGGTCTTGAAACCCCCTGGAGTTGAATTTAAAGGTTTTATTGCATATTTCTTCTTGGCAGTGGCACAGTTAAAGGCGTGGAGAAGGAAATTCCATTTGGTTACAGCATTAGCGGAAAGAACGTGGTGAGCTGCTCCGGGGAAAAACCGCTTCTTGGTGAGTGCCTGACATATTTAGTGCTCAGAATTAGTGATAAATGGATCGATTAATGACTGGGAGGCAGTGAGCAGGAATAAGAATTGTATTCACTCTTTGCACAGCCTCTAACTGGTTATGTGAATATGAATGTGCCATGTCATTTAATTATCAGTTTTCTCATCTAAGAAATGATAACAGAAATATGAGTTCTGGCTAATGAACAAGCTATCCTGAGCTTCACATGACATAATGAATGTGAAAGTACTTTTTAAACTTACCCATTAAACTTACCCAGCTGGATTGGCTTGGTACTTAATGGAACCATATTAATGCTCTGGTAAAGCCAGCTTTGGAACATCTTCACCTGTTCCTAATTTGTATATAGCTCTGTTAGAAATTGCCTGATGCACCAATTTCTCACAATTTTGAGACATGTGCCTTATTTCCCTCCTCTCTGGTCTTTGAAGCCCTAACATTAAATGGGCTCTAAACTCTCAGCAAATCCTTGATAAGTAATTTTTGGGTCCTGCCCTAGACCTGGTCTAGCTATGGGTCTTCTCTCTATCCTAACCCTCAAAGCTGATTCAAGTCTCAGACCTCTTTTTGCATGTACAATCTTGAACTAGCCTCCACTTGCTGCATTATTGCTCACAAATAGGTCCTCCAGACCCTGGGTCTCAAAGCTGAGCTAACCCTCTTAGCTTAGTAGAGAATATTGAAATCCAGAAGCTACTTCCCATTGCATCTGAGGTGGCTGATTTGTAAAGCCTCAGATTTTTTAATTAAAAAAAAATAGTTGTGGGGTGCCTGGGTGGCTCAGTCGATTAAGTGTCTGACTTCAGCTCGAGTCATGATCTGAGGGTCCTGGGGCCAAGCCCCGCCAGGGAGCCCGCTTCTCTCTCCTCTCTCTCCCTCTCCCCCTCCCTCTGCTTGTGCACACTTGCTCTCTTCTCAAATAAATTAAATCTTTTAAAAAAAAATACCTACTTTTGAATGGGTATCTGCAAAGTCAAAAATGTTTTTAAAAATACACACACAAAAAATCTAATTTTATTCTTATTCCTACCATCTTACCCTGTCCCCCAATGGAGCAAACATTTGAAAAAAATTTTGAAAAAGATCTAGGGTGCCTGGGTGGCTCAGTCAGTTAGATGTCTGCCTTGGGGTCAGATTGTGATCCTGGGGTCCTGGGATCGGGCCCCGTGTCATGCTCCCTGCTCAGTGGGGAGTCTGCTTCTCCCTCTGCCTCTCCCCCCGGCTTGTGCTTTCTTTCTCACTCACTCTTCCTCAAATGAATGAATGAAATCTTTTTTTAAAAAAAAAAAAGAACAAGATCTATATACTGATAGTCCTATACTAATAGCTCTATATTGCTGAGTGAAAATTTATGGGAAAGAACTGTGTAGTATATGACTTTCATGTAAGACTCTGAGGAAAGTAAGAATTTGTGTGCATATCTTCATATTTGTCTGTATTTGAATAGGAACACCAGAAAGGTAAACAACTAAAAAAAATTATCAATTTCTGAAAAACAGAAGTTAAAAATCTCAAAATACAGTTTGATTTGTTTATTTCCCTCTGGAATTCTCTCCAGTGTTTTATAAGACTGTTTCCCTGGCAGAAACGTTTATGATCTTTTTTTTTTTTTTCACCAACATATTAATTTTGAAAGGAATGGATTTTGAGGAGAAAAAACATGGGGTAGAGGTATGGAATAGAAAATAAATACAAATGTAAGCTGTTTGCTAATTGTTTTATAACCACAACAAATTTGTACAGAGAATGCCCTGTACAAAACAACACAATAAAGGTTCAAAGATCGAGGTGTTCCCCTAGGCAAGGCTGAAGATTTCAGTCTTTGGTATTTGGAATTTAGGCTGCAGTCCTCGGTTTTGGATGGATCACTGGGTGTGTGACACAGTCCATGCTTTTAACCAGATTTGAACAGAAGAATGGCCACTTGGCCCAGGTAGAAGTAGACGGAGTGTTTGGTTTCATGTGTCACATAACTACCGAAGTTCCTCCCCACGATGCAGGTGCCAGGTGGGGTTGTACTTCTTATCAAACTCCTTTTTAATATGGGCCGCAATGTCCTTCTCTATGTTATATTTCTCCAACGCCTGAGTCGCACACTCCACCGAGTCCTGTTGCATCTCCTCGGACATATCGACGTTTTTGATCACGGCCTTTCGGTCGCACATGGTTACCGAGGAGCAGGGGATGGCCAACTGCAAAGGTCTCCTGGGGGAGGGGCTGGTGACACTCCATTCCTTGATGGAATATCACTTCTATCTGTGTATAACTTTCTTCTATGTTCTTTTACATAGTCTGCCTTAGGACTGTTAAAATAGCTACCACATCTTATTTTTGTATATGTCTGCTTTTCATGTAAATGTCCACTTATATGGACCCCAAAGAATCGGGACAAATATCAGCCAGGGTACTAGAACAGGGTTCTGGGTGTCATCCCTGTGTCAGGGTGTCCAGGAGCTCCCCAGTGAGAGGACAGGAGGCCAGAATGTAGGGATGTGTTATTTCTTTTTTTATGTACTTTTAAATCATTTATTAGTTTGGTTTGGGGGTCTTTCTTTTATGGTACTTATGTTTCTCAGATGTTTAGATAATTAGTCCCTTGAACTAATATTCCCTTGGAAGAAGCTCATGATGTGTTGTTGGAACTGGTCAGGAGGAAACGGGGTGAGGTGAAAATGCAACTCCTAGCGTCTACCCTTTCTGCCTATTTAAAGATTGGGGTGGCATTTGCTGGCGGGCAGAGAGTTGCTGATCCTCAATAGAGTTCTGTCACTTCTCCATCACACTTTCCCTCCCACCAACCCATCTTGTCTTTCAAAGAATCTCTCGATACCTCCATTTTAGGCACTGCTCTTTTAGAAGAACTACCCTGGGTTTATTTATCTCGATGTGGTAGAGGAGGAAGAATCCATGGTGTTCAGCCAATTAACACAATATAAAAGTCTTATAATCTACTCATTAGCCAGCATGTCCTTGATGCCACCTCGGTGACACCAGTCAGCACCAAGCTGTGCCTGATGCTCTTCTGCCTCCCAATATTGCTGGAACAATAAATGATCCAACCAGGGCACAATCCAAAGAGCTGCCAAGGGGCTCTATTTGGCACCCATTCCTTTCTACCCAGACCATTACTTCCTGAACTTACATCAGGACAGAGTCGCTATCTAGATGCTTAGCGGTTTCTTGTAGCTTAAATATTAGGGTCTGGGATCAATCAAATATTCCCTTGCTTCTGTGGTCCTATCTGTAGGATCATGTTTGGGGGTGGGAATCAGCAGCTATCCATTCACCATTTTATCCTGTAGTGGACCTTCGTCTCTTCCCACCCATTCTGCACAGTTTACAGTGAACTTCATAGTGTTTATCCTAGAATCATGGTAGAACATATTTTTGAAAACCTCCAGCCTTGATTACATCTATCTATTATAAATCATTTAGACACACAGGATTCTTGAAACTTGAGACCATATACAATTGATTATTATGTTTTCCCAAATATCTGCCAAAGTGCTTTGAGCTTAGTAAGTGCACCAACTAAGTTATTTGATTTAATGGACATTTTCAACATAACTGAAATTCAGAAGGATAGCTTTTGTATAAGGACAGGGATATGGAAATGCATGCCCTCTAGGTTATTTTGCATATGAGAAAGATATTCTCTCTCTATCATGTGGTATCTGAATGAAATGTTTCCATGGATATTATATCTTGAATTATCTCTATTTCATTAGTTTTAAAAGCCCAAAGAAGACATCCAGTGTAAACCTCCTTTATTGCAATGCTTGAGAGCTATACTCTGTTTTCTTTATGTTCTAAAACATAACCTCACCACACATTGAGCCCAGAAAATGAAAGTCATAAACTCAGCTTTTAGAGAAGAGGTAATATTATCTATTGTTAAAATCCTAGGTTTTAAGACACAGTTATTTTGCAATCATATTTTTACTTTAAGAATAGCCAGTAAGGGGAATTTCAAGATATCAACCCACGATAATGGATTAAAAATGGGATGTGAGAGAAAAAGCAGAATCTAGGATAATTCCAATGTTGGGGCCATTTAGAATACATATATATATTTTAAATTACTGATCACCCATGCATCTGGTGGCAAACCTCCAGGTTGGAGAAGGTGAACAACTAACAGAGTTGCTGGTGGAACTCTAACACCTATCATTTCCAGGGAATCAAATCTTTATTGACAACTATGAGTACTTTCTTGCCAATACTCTAAAGTCCCCTGATACTTAGTCCTTTATTCACACTGGTCTTTCCATCCCCAATATGTACAAGACCAACTACATATTTTTGTTGCTGGTACCTGGGTAGCTAAATACAGCTAGAGAAAATCATATAAGATGCGTGGATACCATCCTAAATGCAGAATTGTTGGCTCTCAAAACTGTTTACTATATTTCTTTAGCTAACTCAATTTCATGCTCCCTGCTACGACAATTAGAAAACTTTCTATAATTTTTTCCAACTGGCCTACCATCATCCCTTGCCAGAACTACGGCCTCCTAACCTATCTTCCCAATAGTCCTCTTGCTCTTCTCAAATAACTCTTCATGAACAGCCAGAGTGAACTTTAGGGTTGATTTTTTTTAACCTTATTAAAGTATAACCTACATGTACAAAAGTCCACATATCATAAATGTGCAACTTCATAAATTTTCACAAACTGAAAAGTCCCAGATAATCATTACCCAGTCAAGAAACAGAATATTGCTGGCACACAAAAGCTTGCCTTGTTCTCTCTTCTGGTCACTATCCTGCCCCGAAGAGCAAATACTTTTGTGATGTCCACCATTATATTTAATTTTGTCTGTGTTTGTGCTTTATATAAATGGAACAGAGAATATATTCTTTATTGGCTGGCTTTTTTTCACTGGAAATTATGATTATAAAATTAATCCATGTTGTGTATAGTTGTTGTATGTATTCTGTTGTGTGCATACATACAACTTAGCTACCCATAAATGCCCATTTATATTTCGGGCATTTGGTTAGTTTCCAGTTGAAATCTGTCACACAGTAGTGCTGAGATCCACATTTCTGTTGGTAACTTTTTATGAACATTTGTGTACTTTGCTATTACATATGTACCTAAAAGTGAACTAGATAGAATGTATCTATTTACTTTTTCTATATACTTCCAAATAGTTTACCAAAGTTTTGTACTAATTTACACTAACAACAGCATGTAAATGAGAGTTGGAGTTGCTTCAAGTATTTTTCAGCACTTTTTATTATCCATTATTTTTTTGTAAACCATTCTTGAAGATGTGTAGTTGACTTTTATTATGGTTTCAATTTGCACTTCCTTGAAAACAAATGAAGTTGAGCAGATTTTTATATGTTTATTGGACATTTGAATATCTTCTTTTGTGAACTTCCCATTTGTTATTGGTTAACTGGCTTTTCTTATTGATTTGGAGGAGTTCTCCATATGTTACGAATATGAATTCTTTGTCAGACATATGTACTGAAAATATCTGCACTCACTCTATCCATTGCCTTTTCAATCTCTAAATTGTGACTTTTTAGGAATAATTTCTCAATTTTAATATAGTCCACTGTATCATTTTTACAGTAAATATTTTATGTGTCCTTTAAAAGAAATATTGGCCTACTCCAAAATCACAATTTTTTTTCCTCTGAGTGCTTTGTTGTTTTACCCGTTACATTTAGATCTACAAATTATCTAGAATTGACTTTTATGTTTGGTGTGAGGTAAGGGTCAAGATAAATTTTCCATATGGATATCAAATTATTCAGTACTGGGGCTTCTGGGTGGCTCATTCGTTAAGCGTCTGCCTTCGGCTCAGGTCATGATCCCAGGGTCCTGGGATCAAGCCCCACATGGGGCTCCCTGCTCCGCTAGAGGCCTGCTTCTCCCTCTCCCTCTCCCCCTCTGGTGTTTCCTCTCTCGCTGTGTCTCTCTCTGTCAAATAAATAAATGAAATCTTTAAAAAAAATTATTCAGCACCATTTATTGAAAAAAACAAACTTTCCTCCCTTGCACTGAAATATAATCTTTGTCATAAATTAGATTACCATATATGTGTGGGTCTATTTGTTTCCCACATTTGGCTTATCTGTTTTGGATCTAATACTACATTGTCTTAATCATCATGCTTTATAATAGGTTTGATTCTTAATACTTGGTACTATAAGTATTCCAGCTGTTAATTCTTCAAGGTTGAAGGTCTCTTTTTGGTCCTTTGCATTTCTAAATAAATTTTAGAATTGATCCATCAATTTCTTTAGGACAAAGATCTGGAATTTTGATTGGGACTACATTGAATCTATTGAGTACTTTTTGGAGAAGTAATATTGAATCTCCTGCTATAGAAACATGGTATATTCCTTCATTTATTTATGCTACTTTAATTTTTCTCAATAGTGTTTTGCAGTGTTAAGTAAAAATGTCTTGCACATCCTCTGCTGGATTTATCCCTAAGTATTTGATTTTTAAAAATGTTGGGCGCCTGGGTGGCTCAGTTGGTTAAGCGACTGCCTTCGGCTCAGGTCATGATCCTGGAGTCCCGGGATCGAGTCCCGCATCGGGCTCCCTGCTCTGCAGGGAGTCTGCTTCTCCCTCTGACCCTCCTCCCTCTCATGCTCTCTGTCTCTCATTCTCTCTCTCAAATAAATAAATAAAATCTTTAAAAAAAAATAAAAATAAAATAAAAATGTTCTCATTAGTGGTTTCATTTTATAGTTTCCTCTTCTCTTTGTAGCTGACATATAGAAATACAATGGTTTTTTTTTATGTATTGACATATGCTATAACCTTGCTAAATTCTTTTATTCTAATATTGTGTCTGTACATTCTTTTGGATTTTTCAAGCACTCCGTCATGTTATCTGTAAATAGTGACAGATGAATTTCTTCTTTTCCAATTCTAATGCCTATTATTTCATTTTCTTGCCAGATAGTACTGAGATCTCCAGTATAATGTTAAATAGAAGTGGTGATCGAGGGCATTCTTGTCTCATTCCTGATCTCAGTGAAAAGTTTTTAATGTTTTACCATTGATTATGTTGCCCACTGAAGAACTTTGTAGTGTTATTAAGGATCTTCTTTTCTATTTCAAATTTGTTTTTATCATGAATTGGTTGTGAATTTTATTAAATGTATTTTCTATGTTGATCAAGATTTTTTCTTATGATGTAAACTTGATTAATTACATTAATTTTCTAATCTCTCATGGCCCTTGCATATTTGAAATAAATCCCTCTTGCCCCTGATATATTTACTATCCTTTCGATATTGCTAGATTCAGTTGGCTAATACTTTGTTAAGGATTTTATGTAAAGTATCTTTGCCAAATTCTTTTTTTATTATTATTTATTTATTTATTTTTAGAGAGAGAATCAAGCCCTACATGGGACTCAATCTCACAACCCTGAAATCATGACCTGACCTGAAGTCAAAAGTTAGAGGCTTAACTGACTGAGCCACCCAGGCACCACAATAAATTCTTTTTTAAATTGAAGTATAATTGACATATTGATTTCAGGTGTACAACATAGTGATTTGACATTTATATAAGCTATGAAATGATCACCGTACAAAGCTAATACATCTCTCACCATACAACATTAATACAGTATTATGTCTATATTCCTCCTACTGTCTATCATATCCCTATGACTTATTTATTTTATAGTTAGAAGTTTGTACCTCTTGATACCCTTCACTCATTTAGCCCAACTTCCAACTCCCTCCCCCCGCTTTCTGGCAACCATCAATCTGTTCTCTGTATCTATGAATCTGGTTTTTGTTTTGTTTTGTTTGTTCTTTTTTGGCGTATTTTTATTTTTTTAAGTTTTTAATTTTAATTCTAGTATTCTTAAAATACAGTGTTATGTTAGACTCAGGTGTACAATGTAGTGATTCACTAATTCTGTACATCACACAGTGCTCATCATAAGTGTACTCTCTTAATCCCCATCACCTATTTTACCCATCCCCTCACCCAGCTCTGCTCAAGTGACCATCAGTTTGTTCTCGTAGTTAAGAGTCTGTTCCTCAGTTTGCCTCTTCCCGCCCCCCCTTATTTATTTTTTTACCACTTTGCTCATTTGTTTCTTAAATTCCACATATGAGTGAAATCATATAGTATTTGTCTTTCTCTGACTGACTTATTTCACTTAGCATTATATTCTCTAGCTCCACCCATGTTGTTGCAAATGGCAAGATCTCATTCTTTCTTGGGACTGATACACACACACACACCATATCTTTTTTTATTCATTCATCTATCAATGGATATGGGTTACTTCCATAATTTGGCTATTATAAATAATGCTGCAATAAACACAGGGGTGCCTGCATCCCATTAGATTAGTGTTTTTGTATTTTTGGGGTAGATACTCAGTAGTGCAATTACTGGGCCATAGGGTAGTTCTATTTTTAACTTTTTGAGGAATCTCCATACTGTTTTTCACAGTAGCTCTACCAGTTTGCATTCCCACTAACAGTGCATGAATGTTCCTTTTTCTCCATGTCCTCACCGACACCTGTTTCTTGTGTTGTTGATTTTAACCATTCTGACAGGTGCAAGGTGATGTATCATTGTAGTTTTGATTTGCATTTCCTTGATGATGAGTGATGCTGAGCATCTTTTCATGTGTCTAGTGGCCATCATTTATTTTGTTTTTAAGATTCCACATATAAGTAAAATCATATAGCATTTGTCTTTCTTTGTCTAACTTATTTCACTTAGCATAATACCCTCAAAGTCCATCCATGTTGCTGCAAATGGCACGACTTCATTTGTTTTATGACTAAGTAATATTCTATTATATATATAGAAATATATACAGACAGGGATATTCCTCACAGGTGTGAGGCAATATCTCATTATGGTTTTGATTTGCATTTCCCCGATGATTAGCGATATTGAACATCTTTTCATCTTTTCATATATGCCTGTTGGCCATATGTTTGTCTTCTTTCAAAAAATGTCTATTCAGATCTTCTGCCCATTTTTTAATTGGACTTTTTTGCTGTTGAGTTGTAGGAGTTCTTTATATGTTTTGGATGTTAGCCTGCTGAATTCTTTAATTAAGGTTATGCTGGTCTCATATAAAATAATTAGCAATTATTATTATTTTTTCCTGTTCTCTAGAAGAGTTTGTGTGATATTACTACTAACACTTTCTCATATGTATGGAAGAATTCATCAGTAAAGCCATTGGGCTTGGAGTTTTCACTGTGGGAAGTATTTTAAATAATACATTCAATTTCTTTAGTAGAAAGAAATTTTCAATTTCCTATTTCTTTTGTGACCGACTGTAATTTGTATTTTTCAAAGAGTTTGGCCATCTTATTTACGTTCTCAAATTATCAACACAAAGTATTTATAATATTTATAATTGTGGGGTATAGATGTGAGAGATTCTAAAAATGAAACTGTATCGTTTCTCTGCTTAAAAATTTCAGTAATATTTCTGGCTCTTAGTTAAGAGTACTGTTGGGTTTTTGGTTTTTTTTAACACTTTATTTATTTATTTTACTTGAGAGAGAGTGAGTGAGGGGAAGGGCAGAGGGAGAAGGAGAGAGAGAATCTCTAGCAGACTCCCCGCTGAGCATGGAGCCCAATGTGAGGCTTGATCTCAGGACCTTGAGATCATGACCTGAGCCGAAACTAAGAGTTGGAAGCTTAACCGACTGAGCTACCCAGGCACCCCGAAGATTGTAGTGTTAATTTTGCCCAAAAGACTATGCCTAACACCACCCTAATTCTTTCCTTGATCTTTTCTGGTGCTATTCTCTTTCCTCTGCTCACTACTTTCTAGTCAAAATAAGTTTTGCCAGTTTCTTAAACATCATATTCTTTATCCCATCATAGGGTCCTGGAACATTCTTTTTCTTTACCAGCAGTTTTTTCTTATACCACTCCTTTTATGTAGTCAGTACTTACAGTTCTCTTTCAGGGCTCATTTCAAATATCACTTATTCAAAGAAGTATTTAACACACTTACAAGTCCTTCGCTTCACCAATGAACCAAAAAATCTGGAGTTGCTTCCTAGAATTTGAGTTTTTAATTTTATTCAGGTATTTCTTAAGTATTTTGAAGTGCTTAGTGCTTGAACAGAGAAAAGCATACTCAAATTAGAATGGGATGGTTACTAATATTGGACATGGGGGAAAGTGAGATACCTTATTTGTAGGGTAAAGAAACATTTTCTATGTGCTTTCAGGGCTCTCTCTTTTTTTTTTTTTTTTTTAAGATTTTATTTATTTATTTGACAGAGAGAGAGATAGCAAGAGCAGGAACACAAGCAGGGGGAGTGAGAGAGGGAGAAGCAGGCTTCCCTCCGAGCAGGGAGCCCGATGTGGGACTCGATCCCAGGACTCTGGGATCATGACCTGAGCCAAAGGCAGACGCTTAATGACTGAGCCACCCAGGTGCCCTCTCTCTCTTTTTTTAACCCATTGAGTTATTCCTTTCAGTTTTTTACTAATGAACACTGGGTCATAGGGAACCTGACACAAGGAGTAGAACATACACAATTCATTTAGGATCTTTGAGATGTATATAATATGCTGGAAAGAACACTACCTTTAGATTAATGAGAACAACTCTGCACCAATAACCTTACTTTGCCAGTCTTACAGGATCATTGTTAGGGTAAAATGAAAAAAAAAAAAGTGTGAATAAACTTTGTAAATTACAAATTTAAAGATCAGCCATAGATGGATAAACCATAAAAATCTAACATTTCTTGAAACTTAAAGAGAGCTGAGATTGCAGAACAGTCAAATTGCCTGAAGTCTAAGGAAAGACAGGACACATTCAAGGAGACCAAGTGAGGAATCACACCTGTTTGTAGATTCTTCTCCATGGACCCATTAGGTACTCAAAAGAAAGACTGAGGACAGAGTGAGACTCAGAGTTTCCTTCCTGGTGTATATCTGGAGGGATGAAGCAGCCTCTAAAGGAAAGACATGAAGGCCTGAATGGATCCTTCTTACCTATGCATTTTCCTAGCAATGGAACTTCTCAGCCGAGCTCACCTAGATCAGCTCACCTCCAACTGACTGGGTTCTGTGGCCAGGAGGTGATTAATTGTAGCATTGGATATGTGATATAATAATACCAAAGAAAAAGTCTTTATCCCTGGTTCCTGGCACAGAGCTTCAAAAACCCTTGAAATTTCCTAAGTGATAGAAATGTGTCTTTTGTTATTCAGAACTAGTCCATTTTAACCATACCTGAGTTTATGCTAATTAGGTAACTCATGGTGGGTCCCTGGATAGCTTTAGGATGGGGGTGCTCACCAGAAAGACAAACAACATGGTTAGAGAGCTGAAAGTATCAGCCCCAACTCCCACCTCCATGTACAGGGGAGGAACTGTATATTGAATTTAATCTCCAAGGAGCAAAAACTTATTTCATGCTTATATAATAAAGTCCCATATAAAACTGTGGGCATCAAGGTTCAGTGGAGCTTCCAGATTGGTGAACACATTGTGCTGGTCAGGTGACATGGCTGGATTTCACATGGAGAAGGTTTAGAAGCTCTGTCTACCCCTCTCTCTAGACCCAATCCTCTGTGTTTCTTTTACTTGGCTGTTCATGGGCTGTAATTTTTATAATAAAACTATAATCATAAATAGAACTCTTTTAGTGAGTCCTGTGAATTCTTCCAGAAATTATTGAACTTGAAGGATGGCTGAGGGAACTCGTGAATTTGTAGCCAGTTTGGACAGAAGTACAGGTAAAACCTGGTACTGTGGATTAAATTGTGCCGCCCCCATTCATATATTGAAGATCTACCCCCTAACATTATGGTATATGGAGAAGGGTAGAGAGTTGGGTTTAGATGAGGTCATGAAGGTGAGCCTCTACGATGGGGTGAGTACTCTTATAGAAAAGACACCGGGGTGCCTGGGTGGCTCAGTCTGTTAAGCCCCTGCCTTCTGCTTGGGTCATGATCCCAGGGTTCTGGGATCGAGCCCCGTGTCGTGTCGGGCTCCCTGCTGAGCAGGGAGTCTGCTTCTCCCTCTTCATCTGTGTCCTCTCTCTCTCTCTCTCTCAAGTAAATAAATAATCTTAAAAAAAAAAAAAAAGAAAAGACATTGGAGTCATGGGTTCTATTTCTCCAATTGTCTTTCTCCTCACACCTTTGGATCATGTGAAGATCTGTGAACGGAGAAGAGAGCTCTCACCAGCAACCAAAGTTGGCTGTTATATTTATCTCAAACTTTCCAGCCCCCAGAACTGTGAGAAAATAAACTTCTGTTAAGACACTCAGTTCATGTCATTGTGTTATGGCAGCCTGAGCCAACTAGGACTCCTGAGGACCCCAGTTGCTGCTGGTGTCGAAAGTAAGGAAAGTCTTGTAAAAACACTGTGCCCTTGACTTGGGAGACTTTCACTACTTCTGAGTAGTTAGCATCAGAATTTAATTAAACTGCAACACATACAGTACATGTCAGAGAATTGATGTTGAACTATAGTATCAAAAGTGTGAGAAACTCATGGTGCCTTTCTCTAAGATTTCTGAGGTATAAAACAGGATAACCAATGACATTTGGTCTCTGAACTCACCATCTGCTAAAGGATAAATATTTGTAACTTTCAGACTGCTTCAGATTCCATGGTCTGCATCCTCAGTTCCATCCCTAACATGTAAAACAATGCTGGCCCATAGTAGATGCTCAGTAAATACTTGGGGAATAAATGAGTGAGTGAACCAAGAGCTTTTTTCCAGAAGACCGGAATTTAAGTGCCATTAGTTTTTCAATGAGGGAAATTTTGAAATTTAGAAATTTTTCTAAAATAGATTATATCCTTGCAGGTTAGGTTTAACCCAGATGTTATATGGGGTATTCTCAGTTCATTAAATCTAGCTGGGATTTTCTTTTTTTCTTTTTTAAAGATTTTATTTATTTATTTGACAGACAGAGAGAGAAAGCACAAGTAGGCAGAGCAGCAGGCAGATGGAGAGGGAGAAGCAGGCTCCTGGCTGAGCAGGGAGCCCGATGCGGGGCTCGATCCCAGACCCTGGGATCATGACCTGAGCCGAAGGCAGTTGCTTAACCGACTGAGCCACCCAGGCGCCCCTAGCTAGGATTTTCAAAATACCATAGGTGCTTTTTGTTTTTATCTTGCACTGACTTTTATGCAAAACTTACTCCTGTTTATCAGTACACACACATGTATGCACACTCTCTCATATCAAGCATTTTGTAAACTTAGTAACTTATAACAGATTTGGGGGTTGAGGTAAGTGGGAGCACCTGATATAGATTATTCTTTTCCTCCTGTGCTCCTCCAGATTCTCCTTGCTCTGAAGTCCTAACACCAGGTCATGCCCACACCCTGTAGAGACTCATTTACCCAAGTGGGCTAATCAAGGCATTTCCAAACAAAGGCAGCTTGATTCCTGAGTCACTTTTTCCTACCAGCTATGAGAACTCAATTTTCTCCCTCATTACATTCTCCTGCAAGCAAAACAGTTATAGCTTCTAGCAAATTTATTTCATAAATTCTCTCCCTGAACCTTAGGTGAGTAAAAGAGAAGAAACACAATGACAAACAGGTCCACTTAGTTGGCCCAGCCTCTCTCCTTTCTTCCTAATCTAGGGCTGTGCAGGGCTCCTCCGTGAGGTCCCAGAAGAGTATCATTTCCAGATATTTTCCTGTTGTTTACTACCTTCCTCTTTGGGCATTAATTACCCATATGGGTGCTCCTCTGTATTCCAACCCAGCAACTAGCTCCCCAGCTCCCTGCAGCAACATTAGTGCTTGCGGCCTCAAGTATGGGCAAGCATTGTCCTGCTGTATTTGATTCAAACAAGAGCACCTTTAGACTTTTTTGTAAAGATTTATTTATTAGAGAGAGAGAGAGTGCACGAGTTGGGGGCAGGGGCAGAGGGAGAGAATCTTTAAGCAGACTCTCCGCTGAGGGTGGAGCCAGAGTGGGCTTGGTCCCATGACCCATGAGATCATAACCTGAGCCAAAACCAAGAGTCCATCGCTCAACCGACCCAGCCACCCAGGCGCCCCCTGAGTGCCTTTAGATTTAATAAAAAGACAAAAATAAAGACTGATTCCCATCCAGGGTCTTTGGACACACTATTTCCATTCACAAACAAGACCCAAACCCCTTTTGTCCAACCGCCACATATGAGGGAAATGTATCAGGAACGTGAGCCTCCAGCCCAACGGGGCCAGCAAAACCCACTCTCCCTGACCTCATCTGGAGTTTCTAACCTCGCCAATTCAAGACCATGGTGGAGGGCTACCACAGCAGCCCCATCTTCTCTGTGACCAGAGCCCTTGGTAATACTGTGCCTTCCTTACATCTGCCCTATACAAGCTGTAGCCTACTGGATGCCAGGGTATGTGTGTCCATGGTTCCTAAACATTCTATATCTCGTACTATTCTCTATACAAAAGGCAAATTGATGGGCATAATCTCTCATGGGGTCCCAGGGCTTATTCAAGGGGATTGTCTGACTAGAGGTGGACACCTCCTTCCTTCCACTACCTATGGGCTTATCTGTTGCATATTTAACTTCCAGAGGCTTTATGCACCCAACACATCTAGACCCAGCTCTACACTAGGTCTTCACCGGATGGAAGTTCATGCTGCTTCCTTTTCTTCTGCCTCCTGAGATGACTTTCCTAATCATGAGTCTACATGTGGCTTGTTATAAAAGTTTAATTTTAAATGTTTTAAACACATAGCAATCTTTTTTCCCACCTGTAAGAGAGAGTATCTAGTATCTAAGTCCCTGTGCTTCTCCATATCATTGATACTGGTAGGAATATGGTCAGGCATTCTGTTCAGAAAGAGATCCATATGTTGCTAAATTTGTCACCACATGATTACTTTTAAGAATAGTCCCTAAAACCTTTCTACCAATCATCTTTCGTACTTTGGCTTAGAAGCCTGACAGTTCTGTAACATTTTAGTAGTATATTCTGCCCAACTCAAAATCTTTCTCTCCAAGCTTTGACACAGCCCTGCATGTAAACATCTCTAATTTTTCACAGAGAAATGTCCTAAAATATTGGGGGGAAAAAGAAAAGAACCATTATTGGTATTTGTTTTCCAGGGCATTCTGTCTTGCCTTTAAAGTAGGACAAGGACCATTTGGGAGTCTTATATATCAGCCATAAGCCTCCTTTCTTCACCAATGAAAGCTAATTTTTAAAGGAGATAATTGCATATTTCTTGATATCTGATGCTTCTTCAAGGAGAAACTTCATGAATTTTGTCAATCTTGTAAGCTTGTGTAATGCCAACCTTTAGAACAAAGTGTCTCAAAAGCTGTAAGTCTGATACCAGATATCTTTCATTTTGAGGTGATATTTCCAGAACCTTAATGCCCATGCAGGGCTGTGCTCTCTTCCCTTAAACCCATATATCCCGCTGCTTTGGAGTCATGTCACCAATGCACTTCTGCTGGGCCTGTGTGGGCATTTCACCTGACAAAAAGCAGAGAAGTGTACTCTAAGTTGATTTTTCCTACAAGAGCTCCCAGACATGGGTAGGTGATGGTTGGGATCACCAACCTTGAGATCAGAACACAGTGCCTTGAACTACTAATTCTATAAAGTGGGGAGAGTCCAATCTCCCCCATCTGCTTAGTCCTCATGCTCTCCCAGGTCTTCTTTATTCTTGGCTCCTGAGGCCTCAAGTGTTTCACTTTTGCCCCCACGGAAGTCTAGATGCAAAACCTCCCCCTATCGCCATCTCTCCAGACGTGGAAACTCACGGAGAACTTCACCTGTTTGATGACTTTAAAGTTCTGAGAATTCGCAGGGAGGGTGATGCTGTAGCATGCGTGATCTTCCAAGATCACACTGACCCACTCTCTCCCTCCCCTCACCCCTTCTTCACACCCTTTCCATCCTCCCCCCCAACCACAAGCAAACAAATGGCGCATTTTCTCCAGAAGTGTTGTTTTATTCTCTTAGTGACAACCAGGCTTAGCAAGTATTCCAAACACAGCCTTTTCCAAACTCAATTTCTTCCTCAAATTTAAAAAACAATAATCCTTTTAGAGTTAGAAAATACATTTATTTATTATTTACAGAAAAGCACAATGAGGTCATTATTATTCAAAGTCCCATCGACCAGCAATAACTGCTGTTACAGTATTTTGGTGAATCTAATTTTGGTCTTTAAAAAGAATACATCTTTTTTCATACACACACATACACACATGTCGTCAATTACACAGAATTGTTTCTCCTTTTTATCATTTAATATCCTGTCTTTACATATTCTTTCATAAACAAATGTTAATAAGCACATAGCATTGTACTGTATTAATATTCCTTAATTTAAACAATATCAAATTCCTGAACATTTACGGCTTTTTTCTAATTGTTTAAGTTGCTATAAGCAATGCTGTGAAAAGTAAATATCTCATAATTATAGATTTCACATAGAAAGATAGGTTGATGATGCCCTTTTAGGTTTAAGCAGAAAAATCAATGCACTTTGTCCACTATAAAAAAGAACAGACAGTTAAAGAGTAAAGTAAGAAATAAATTTACAAATTGAGTATCTGAAATATGGACTG
>NC_138370.1:18256308-18265183 GCF_054177405.1 Leptonychotes weddellii
TTGTTTAAGTTGCTATAAGCAATGCTGTGAAAAGTAAATATCTCATAATTATAGATTTCACATAGAAAGATAGGTTGATGATGCCCTTTTAGGTTTAAGCAGAAAAATCAATGCACTTTGTCCACTATAAAAAAGAACAGACAGTTAAAGAGTAAAGTAAGAAATAAATTTACAAATTGAGTATCTGAAATATGGACTGAAGAAGTGTTTTTAAGAAACTGTTTCTCTGAAGGGATTTTGCCAGAACCTCTTTTTTTTAAGTAGAGCAGATAAAGTATCAGAAAACATGATGGATTCACTGACAGAATTTATCTGAACTGTGACAACTAAACCATCTATAGATATTCACTTCTAACCAGTGGTAGAATTTCATGATACTTGTTTTAATAAAACCGGAGAACTGATCTGTAGAAGCAATTCTTTTCTGAACTAAAAAAAGATTCAAGGGAAAATGATGTTTCCAAAGCCACAGCCACCAGAGAATTCCCCTTTTTAAAGAATCTAGGCATTGAAATCTTGGAGAGTCTGAACACTGAAAGAATAGGCCAACCATGATCTGTGTTTTGGATCCACAAAAGTTTTGTCAACACTCTGAACACTTGTACAAAGTCACTGAAGGATAGTTTATCAGTTACGTCAGAAACCCTCCTGTATCTTACTCTCACTGACAGATGTAAAACTACTTTCTTCAATGTGGGAAGACAGTATAATATAATGCAATTTGGGTATGAGTGTGTGCGTGTGTGTACTGCCCTCATTAGAGAGGGGGCAGATATTAAATAGTCACAGGTATAAGTATGATTGCAATAAGAGCTATATAGGAAACTTCAAGTATAAATTCTTAGTTACATAAGTTTTCATATATTTATGGACAAATGAGATGTATAATATGAAATATGTAGAATATTTTGTGTCATACACAATTAAGCACAAAGATGCTTTATTTTTCTATATTAAAGGAAGATAATAAAGATCAATTACATATTAAAGTTTTAAACTAATTTTCACCAGGCAGGAAATAACTTTTAAAAATGTTCTAGAGAAGTTTTATATTTTCCTAAAGACGTGGTTTGCTTTTTCTCTTCCAAATGGAAAACTGTATAACAAATCAGGTTTCCCTTTTTGTAATAATTTTGAGCAAGCTCAGAGTCGAATGTAAAATTATGTTGAATATAATGCCTGGCATTTGTATCATTTATCTTTGTTTTGATTTTCTATTCCTATTGCATCAAATGTATTTCTCTTTTATCATACACCACTTAAGGAAACTTTGTAAGAAAGATTTGGAACATATAAATAAATTCATTGAACAATTAACTGTAATTCTGTGACTATATATCTATATAGATATAAAACAAAATGAAGTTTCAGTCATTCATATAATACTTATTAAGCATCTATTTTTTTTAAAGATTTTATTTATTTATTTGAGACAGAGAGAATGAGAGACAGAGAGCATGAGAGGGGAGGAGGGTCAGAGGGAGAAGCAGACTCCCTGCCGAGCAGGGAGCCCAATGCGGGACTCGATCCTGGGACTCCAGGATCATGACCTGAGCTGAAGGCAGTCGCTTAACCAACTGAGCCACCCAGGCGCCCCTTAAGCATCTATTTTGAGAATGACTCTGAATACAATAATTAAGAAGAGACCATCTATGATAACCATCCTCCCTTTCTCCATACCTTTATCATATAATCCACGATAGAAGCATTTAAACTAGCAATTAACAATAACTGGTATTATTTTCCTTCAATCTATTAATATGTCTGAATATCCTACATAATTTTTCTGAAACACGTATTCATACAGTTCTCATTTGTTCATAAACGTATAGTTTGAAAGTCCACATAAATGAGAATTTATACTTGAATTTTCCTACATAGTTCTTACTGCAATCGAATTGATTCCTTGATTATTCAATACCTGCCTCTCCTCTAATAAGGGCAGGATCTATGCTTACCTTTTTCATCCATTTCCATGTCCCTATAGCGTCAGTATTTTTTAAATAGGCTAGATGATAAATATTTTAGGCTTTGCCAGCTAGAAAGTCTCTGTCAGGACAATTCAGTTCTAATATTCTAGCATGAAAATAGCCATAAACAATAAGCAAATAAATGGGTGTGACTACATCCAATACAATTTAGTTGATAAACACTAGTGGCAGGCCATCGTTTGTTGACCCCTGCTATGGAGTACAGTCCCCAGTCAGTATTTTTTATACTGAATGAATGAGAATCTTAAATTTAACATGATGAGATCTGGAGAAAGGATAGATTGCATCTTTAACAATACTAATGGTTGAACAATTGTTTGTTTCTTTTTTTAAATCACATATTACTCCTGAGGAACAAACAATATTAACTATTGCAAAAGAAATTAGGTCCAAAGTTAATGTGCTCACTGTTGGTCAACTCTGGATCATAATATAATCTAAAGAAATATTTCA
Organism: Leptonychotes weddellii; assembly: GCF_054177405.1. Taxonomy (NCBI): domain Eukaryota; kingdom Metazoa; phylum Chordata; class Mammalia; order Carnivora; family Phocidae; genus Leptonychotes; species Leptonychotes weddellii. The sequence continues at coordinate 18,258,753 of NC_138370.1, forward strand.
GTTCTTTGCAATATAATTTCAGTGGCTCACCATTACATTTTTTCCCTAAAAGGAAAGAAATTCAAATTGCATATCATTAAATATGTGCGAATTTCAAACATGTTATTCACTTTTGCTTTCAATCGTCTCCTCAAGTTATAAACATTACATTAAAGAACAGATTTTAGGGGCACCTGGGTGGCTCAGTCAGTTAAGTATATAACTCTTGGTTTCAGCTCAGGTCATGATCTCATGGGTCGTGAGATTGAGCCCCATATCGGGCTCCATGCTTAGCATGGAGTCTACTTGAAAGGTTCTCTCCCTCTGCCCCTACCCCTGCTCACTCGCTCTCTTTGTCTCTCTCTCTCTCTTTGCCTCTCTCTCAAAATAAAAATAAATATGTAAATAAATCTTTAAAAAAATAAACAATTAGTAAGCTTCGAATGAATGGTACTTCTCTTAACAAATCATCTAAGACAAAATCTATAGTTGCAAAGGTATAGAAAATAAACAGGAAAGCTAAAATTATCCCCAAAATTCAACCCCAGTGTCCAACCATTTTGTGAGAAAGTATTGTTTGGCCTGATTTATCAGTGTAATTAGTCAATAATGACTATCTTCTTTCAACTATATCCAGAGATAATTATAATAGCCCAATAGCAAATATAAAATATATGCATAGTAATGTATGTGAAGAATGTCACCACATGGAGAAATCACTATAACTGAATGACTTTAAACGGTTAAAACTTCTTGAAGTACTTGCCTCTTGATCTGTGTTTTTGAAGAGCAAGACATGGATTGCCTGAAATCTCAGGGAAGGACATTGCAGACAAAGCACAGCAGATAAAGGATGTATGGTAGGGCAAACCTTAATTCTCCACTCAACTTTGCTAACTTAGGCCTAGCCTAAGTAAAGAAGTATTAAATGAATCCCTTCAAGTCATTTAGCTCTTAAAAGTAAAGCTAATTTGCCCTCAGACACAGCTTTCCAATAGTTAGCCTAAAAGTTGTTTCTGCTGCTTTTCACACAGACTATAACGTGCTATTGATTTCTGCAAGCTTTGCAATTTCTATTTTCTCAGTCTACCATCTCTTTCATGCTCTGGCTTAGAATTTATCTCACTTGCTGGGCACACTGGTGGTGGAAACATTTAATCTGAACTTCGGCCGTTTTCCATTTGGGCCTCAAAGAAAAAAAGAGTTTTTTGATTTCTGATCATTTATTTACTGGGGGAAAAAAATGTAACATGTTGCAGAAAGAATTAACTGAACCCAAATTATGTTGAGATAGCAACAGATCTTGATGAGCTACGTACCATTTTGCTGGCTTAATATGCTCTATGGTTTGTGTGTACAGATTGGTTCCTTTGCAAATTGGCCTGTTGGACTTCCAAAGTAAAGAGAAAACTTTAAGATTTTTGATACTAAAACAACATTTAACTTGAAAGAGAAATTGCATAGAATTAGGAAATAATTGTGCAAAATGGTCAAGGAAAATCAGAAAATAAATTTCAGTATTGATCTAATCTCTGAAGTTTGGGGTGGGAAGCAACACTGAAAAGAATCACCTAAAACCTTTGCAAATACAAGACAACAGACTGGAAAATATCTTTGTAGATAATACGAAAGTTAATTTGTGTATCTTATTCTATGAAGAGCTGTCTATAGAGACAGAAACATGGTAAGCAGCCAATATATAAATTTAAAAAAGGAAAGAAGCAAAAAGATATACAGAAGATGAATAGAACTTTGATAACAAATATAAGGACACATCTCAACACCTGTAAACAAAGATTGCCATATGGCAACATTTTGGTCAAATTCATTAATTTGTTTTAGGAGCACTCCGCAATGTTAGTAAAGGTACTGTGAAGCTGGTTGGGATTGAACATGCTGTTGGCATGAAACCTTTTCGGAAAGCAATAACATATTTGGTAATATCTGCCAAGAGGTGAAAAATGTTTACACTTAGAATCAGTTATCCCTCTTCAGGACACTTGTGCTGAAGAAATAATCTAACTGGAAAAAGCTACATATCTATCTGAAGATTTTCATAGCATTTCAAAATTAATAAAAAGCTATAAAAAAACCTAAATGTTAGTAACAATGGCACATACATTTAAAATAGCATTTGCACATACCATATACTACAAGAAATCTGCAGATAATAGTAAATAAAACTCTGGATAAAAATACTGTATGTCCAAAGTTCTTGTAAGGATTAAATGTGATACGCCTAGCTCCATTGACTTAAATTTATTTACTTTTCTATTTTAAGTAATAAAGTGAAAACTCAGAAAATAATATACTAAAATTCCCTGCCCTGATAAGCAAGAGACCTGGTTCTTATCCCATGCCTGTATCAGTGTGAATAAAATGTACTAATTTATTTTAACAGTTGTAATAAGGGAATTATAATTAGTTTGTACTATTCTGATGAGCTATTTAGGAAGAAAATAAAAATCTATAAAATTAAAAAAAAAAGAATTTTCTAAATGCGTGCTTCCTGGATAGCCTGTTTCAGTCTCAGTTACTTATCTATGAAGTGGGACTGGTCTGGATGAGTTTACTGAGATTCAAACTTTATTGCTCCTTAAAAGCAAGAATTATGCAACCACATGCATAATTATAATTTTTTTCCACACCCCATTTTAATAAAATTTTTTTTTTAGTCACTAGGAATATTTGTCTCCAGTTAGGAATGTTCTTAAACCTTAGATTTGTAACTGGAGTGGAGCTCTGAAGGCACCAAATATCTAGCAAAAAATTGAAAATAGCCACAGCCTAGATAGAGTTTTGCTTTTGTTTGATTACTGGACATGAGTCACAGACTTTGCTGAGTCAGCCTGGATTGTGCTAAATCAGCTGAGATTGTGCTAAATTTCCTGGGACTGGGGTGAGTCTCCAGAAAGTATGCTGAGTCCGCAAGGACTCAAAGGTAGAGATACATGTGAGAGACCCCTGGTCACTCCCCCAAATCTCCCAACTCCATCAAAATTGTGTTCTTATTTATAACTATTGATTTACCACATGCTACAAATAATATAGCTGCGCAATCATTCCAATTATATTTGAAAATTCCTCTAGGGGCACCTGGCTGGCTTAGTCATTAGAACATGCCACTCTTGATCTCAGGGTCATGAGTTCATGCCCCACGTATGGTGTGGAGCTTACTTGAAACAAAAACGAAAACGAAAACAACAACAACAAAAAAAACAAAGGAAAAGAAAATTCCTTTACATCATCCTGTTAGCACCTTAGAAGTCTCGATAGCCTTCACTATTCTGTCCTGGGTTTTGATGACAGGCTGATTTTATCTGGCTGTAAACACAGGATCGTCCTGAACTGAAAATAGGGGAGAAAACTGAAAAGAAAGCAAAATCCTTTTTCACAAGGGAGACTCATCAACCTGAGTAGTAAACACTCAAGCTCCACTTGGAAGTCAGGCTTTCTCTTCTCTGTGGGGGAAAAACAAAGATTTTTGAAGAGGGAATGAAATATAAAGAGAATACAGAAAGGAGAGTGAGAGCTCAATCAGATGTCAAAGGCAAGGAGAGAGATCCAAGCCCACCTGGTGCTGTGTGGAGCCACGTGACTGCACCCTCCAGAGCCCCTCAGAGAAAGCCGCATATTACAAAGTAGATCTGGATTCAGAACTTCGCAGAAGCTTTAAGAACACTCTCCATGTTGGCGAGAATGTGGTTACAAAATAGGACTGAAGAAAAAGCGCAGACAGGGAATGGCGACAGGGAAGATTCCAGGCATTGTTGGTAAAGTTTACAAGCCTGTTTGTTTTAGGGTTCGCGTCCCTGGGCCGGCAGCCTTGCCGCAGAAGACCTGTCAGCGGCAAGGTCTTCCAGAGTGCACAATATTACGTTTTTATGGCTTCCTTTTTTACAGCAGATATTACCTAATTAGGAAAAGAGGTTCTACTGCAGATTTTATTTTACTGTAAAAGTCAAAGCACTTTCAGGAAATGAGTGTAGCAGTTTTCCCTGGTGCTCAGCTAAATGAGAATTCCAAAAAACGGCTACTGGCAAAATCCTGTCCTTCCCTGTGAATGATTGGTGAAAAGAATAATAATGGAATAATTGTCTGATTTTTCTAAATACCTATTAATGTAGATTAAATCTCTAGTATTGGAAGTTGTAAAATTCTTCAGGGAATTTTATACAAGTATCAACCATCACGGGAATGGCAGACTTGAACTCAACGTATTCATTCCGTTTTGATTATCTACTACGTACAGCATTGTGCTGGATGTTACAGATTCAAAGTGGTCCTAGTAATACCATTCCTCGCTCCATTTCCATTCTGAGCCCATTAAGAAATATGACAAGACAGAGACCTGTCCCAGGTTACCGATCCCTTAAGAAATCCCATCAAGGATCCTTGCATGATTTATAGATCACCCATCCTCATGGAGAATGCCAGTTAGTAGTTCTCCAATAAGGAAGTGTAGATGATAAGTTTTTCATAAAGATACTAATAAAGCAACATTAATACAATAGGAAGGATTACAGAGAAGGGGAAGGAAGAAGATTTGGTAGGTAAAATTGTAAACTGCAACACAGCTCTGAGAAAGGTTCCTGCTAGGTTGATCTGCAGTCCTTCCTGCCTATCAGAAGTCTAGGGAGGGCGCCTGGGTGGCTCAGTTGGTTGAGCGACTGCCTTCGGCTCAGGTCATGATCCCGGGGTCCTGGGATCGAGTCCCGCATCAGGCTCCCGGCTCGGCGGGGGGCCTGCTTCTCCCTCTGACTCTCTCCTCTCTCATGCTGTTTCTCTCTCGCTCGCTCTCTAATAAATAAATAAATAAAATCTTAAAAAAAAAAAAAAAGAAGTCTAGGGAACCGGCCGTAGAGGTTTGCCCACCATGCTCGTTTTCTGGGACCCGGCTGTTAACAAAGGCTCAAAGCAAACACCGTGTGCTCCAGGGGGCAGCAGTGAGGGCAGACAGTCAACTATGCCCCGACCAGGAGATCAGGGTGTGGTGTTTCCATGGTCACCGCACATAGTATGGTCATGATGATTTTTTTCCTTTCTGACTGAAGTCCAGTCGGTATAGTTAAATATTGGTAGAAAAGTCTCTCAGTTTTTTCATCTTTGTTTCACCTGCGTGCTTTAAATATATCCACTGTGCAACAACACTGTATTGACAGATATTACGACTCAGTCCTTTGAAAATATCATTGCATGGCTTTCTAGCTTTTGTTTTGTAGTAAGAAGTCAGATTGAAGTCTAATTCTCTATTTTAAAGTGTATGTTTCCTTCTGGTTACTTTTAAGATTGTTGTCTTTGATGTTCTGCAATTTCAGTACAGTGTGCCTACGGATCATTTGGATGGATGTGTACTGAGATTTGCTGGCATTACTCAATCTGGGCACTTATTTCTCCTACCAACTCTGGAGATTTTTTTTTTCTTCCACTTCAATTATCTCTTTCTGGAACTCAGCTTAGACTTTTATATTCAACGCCCTTTCCCCAACTGTTGGGAAGTATCTGGAGATAGATTTTGCTCAACTGAAGGAAGAGCTGATTAAAAATTAGATATTTTTAAAGATATCCCATGTTGCCTAAGGAAGTAGTGAGGGTTTTGTTTTTAGTATTAGAAATGTCTGAGCAGAATCTGGGCATAACTGAAGAATATCTTTTTGCTGATATTAAAATATGATAGGGGTAAATTTATAAGATGATCTTTAAGTTCCTTCAAATCTTTTTTTTTTTTAAAGATTTTATTTATTTATTTGAGAGAGAGAGAATGAGAGACAGAGAGCATGAGAGGGAGGAGGGTCAGAGGGAGAAGCAGACTCCCTGCCGAGCAGGGAGCCCGATGTGGGACTCTATCCCGGGACTCCAGGATCATGACCTGAGCCGAAGGCAGTCGCTTAACCAACTGAGCCACCCAGGCACCCTAAGTTCCTTCAAATCTTGAAATACTATTATTTAATAAAATAATGTTCAAATAATTTTATTTCAAAAACCTTCAAGGGTTGTTAAATACAGTACTTTAACCTAAATCCCATAGTAAATGTGCAAAAAGGGCCTATCTTTCCATTCTTTCAATAATGCTGCAATTAATTTTAAACGTTCTAAATAGTTGACCTTGATGTTCACTCAACATAGATTAATGTTGACATGAATAGTACAGTTACCTGTCAAAATTATTTTAGATTGCCTCAGTGTTCTTGTGAAGACTTAATCAATTTAAAAGCATGTGTTAAAGAAGCAAATCTTCTTTCTTTGGCTACAGTTCCCATTTATTGTTCTGTAATTCTTATTTTCTTTCTTATTTTTTTATTATGTTAATCACCATACATTACATCATTAGTTTTTGATGTACTGTTCCACGATTCATTGTTTGCGTATAACACCCAGTGCTCCATGCAGAACGTGCCCTCTCTAATACTCATCACCAGGCTAACCCCTCCCCCACCCCCCTCCCCTCTAGA
>NC_138370.1:18265283-18326416 GCF_054177405.1 Leptonychotes weddellii
CTTCTCCTTCTCCTTCTCCTTCTCCTTCTCCTTCTCCTTCTCCTTCTCCTTCTCCTTCTTCAACATATAAATTCTTAATCTCAGGAAACAAACCGAGGGTTGCTGGAGTGGTGGGGGGTGGGAGGGATGGGGTGGCTGGGTGTAATTCTTTTTTTAAAAAAATTCTTGCCTAGGAGCACCTGAGTGGCTCAGTCAGTTAGCATCTGACTCTTGATTTCGGCTCAGGTCACGATCTCAGGTTCCTGAGATTGAGCCCCACTTCAGACTCTGCACCACTGGGTGTGAAACCTGCTTAAGATTCTCTCTCTCCCTCTGCCCCTCCCTACCCCTCTTGCTCTCTCTCTCTCTCTCAAAAAAAAAAAAACTTGCCTATAGGGTCTTTGAAAAAAAGAAAAAAGCACAAAAAGCTAAAGAAAAAGAAAAACAGTTGGAATGATGGAAATGAACTATTTGGTAATTAGAAGAACAAATACTTCTGTTTGTCCAAATGCTTGTCTTAGGAAAGCACTTTTGCCACCACCACCCCAGATTTCTTACAGTCCTTAGGTCCATAAAGTAATTCATATCAGCCTACTTTCCCCCCAAACCCACACTACTAGGCTGCTTTATTATCACTTCTTTATAAATCAAACCAAAAAAGTAAATGAACTCATATACATAGAACATTTAAAACGGTGCCTGCAGATAGATGAGAAAGAATATGTCGGCAGGTGGGAGCTCACAAAAGAAAGGCTTAGGACCCCTTTTGCCCTCTCCAGGGTCCTTTGGGTCATCTTTTACACAGCCTTCCACTGTGACTGATGGTGTACACCGCCCCCCAACCCCCGCTCTCTGTCCAGTCCAAAGGACCCTCTTAGTTACAGCACAGAAACATCATAGTTAGCCTGGTGATGGGTATTAAAGAGGGCACGTTCTGCATGGAGCACTGGGTGTTATGCACAAACAATGAATCATGGAACACTACATCAAAAACTGATGATGTAATGTATGGTGATTAACATAACATAATAAAAAAATGCGCATGCCTCTCAAAATTAAACAACAACAAAAAAACATCATAAAGGCAGCCCAGCCACACGGAGCCTGGAAAACCCTTGTTTCCTGACCAAGAATCAGTTGTTGGGCATCAGTGTTTTCTGCAAGGGTTACGACCTGAAACTTCGTAAAGAACCATCCACTTTTGGGGGAAGCATTTCTGAATTGTCCATCACAAACCATTTCTTCTAAAATACCATCATGAAATACCCATTTGCTGATAGGAGCTGTCATCTAATTTGATGCACGTCCAGATCTGGATGAAAGATTAAATTGTCTTCCTCCTTTTTCTATTGGGTGTACAGTTTTTAAACCATCAATAGCATTTCAAGTCTTCTGAAGACAGCCTGGCAGTACGTCCATGGTTCGTAGCCCAGTATAAACAACATCTAAACTAAAGCAGTTTCTATTATGCAGTGTTTTCAGCTACTTGAATAAGTCAAATCTTTCACTGAAAAAAAGTGTGTTCAATAGATGTTACTAGTCCACTTTAGCCAAGCTGCCGTATCGCACAACTCCTCGGAGCATCCTTGTAAAGGCACCGTGTGTTTCTGTAGCTCACAGCTTGTGTGGCTGTAGAGAGTGGCCATGCACATTCATGTATCTGGCAAAAAGTTATCACATTTTCTTGCGGAGTTGAGAAAAATGTTCTTATTGCATTGGTCATAAAGAAACTCAATAACTCTTTTTTTTTAAAGATTTTATTTATTTATTCATGAGAGATAGAGAGAGAGAGAGGCAGAGGCAGAGGGAGAAGCAGGCTCCCCGTGGAGCAGGGAGCCCGATGTGGGACTCGATCCCAGGACCCTGGGATCATGACCTGAGCTGAAGGCAGACGCTTAACTGACTGAGCCACCCAGGCGTCCCGAAACTCAATAACTCTTATGACCACTCTGAACCTCTTCCAAGTAACATTAATTATTAATGTGCATCCATTTGAATCAATGTATTTATTGACATGTGTGTATGGTAATTTATAATTTTCAGGAAGTTAAAACTATGAACCTCATGCAAATACAAAATAAACACAAATCAGCAATTTTATTCAACTAGGGTATTAATGAGCAAATTAGTAATAGTAAAGACTGGTTAAAAGAATTTGAAGAGGGGCGCCTGGGTAGCTCAGTCGTTAAGCATCTGCCTTCAGCTCAGGTCATGATTCTGGAGTCCTGGGATCGAGCCCCGCATCGGGCTCCCTGCTCCCTGCTCAGTGGGAGGCCTGCTTCTCCCTCTCTCACTCCCCCTGCTTGTGTTCCTTCTCTCGCTGTGTCTCTATCAAATAAATAAAATCTTTAAAAAAAAAAAAAGAATTTGAAGAACATATATACGTGTGTGTGTGTGCGCTGAAACAAATGTGTTGCATGATACTAAACAGGTTAATATCTCTTAGGGCAATAAAATTAAATGTTTGTGGTTATCTTTTCTACACAGCAGAAATTACTGGTCTCTCCATGGAATGAAATTCATGTGTGTTACTATGGATAAATATTGTTTATATTACCAATAGTTCTATGCAAATTAATTTCTAAGTCACAAAATTATAAAATAGCCTACAAATGGAAAATCAATTAAATGTGTACCCTCACATAGAATGAGATAATCGCTGGAGGGATTCTTAGGCAATGCCCACTGAAATCCTTTGCTCATTTCCAAGTCTCAATGCAAAGAACTCCTGGCTACATTAGGGATATGAAAAATGTGAATACGGTTCAAAACACATGAACTGTATTGTCCTAGAGCTGTTTTCTCTCAACATATAAATGAAGGCTGAGTCTGTTTAATTACTTATCCATATAGTTACATTTATCTTGGAACTAAGAGTAGTATTTATTCTTGAGAAACAATTATTTTTTCTGTCATATAGTCTTTCTGGGTTAGTACTTCATGTGTGTGTTATATCATTAACATACTACATGTGTATATGTGTGTGATTACTTATATCTTTAATATGTTGCATGTAAAAAAATTAAAATGTAACATCAATGGGTATAAATAAAAAGTCTTTACCATCAAGCTCAACATTATGTTCACTTTTTAAGCAACTCCAAATAAGATTATTATCTATTAATTCCATCTGCTGTGACAGTTTATATAATGATTTCAGTGAATATTATCTCATAATTGGGAAATTTTTCTTTCAGATATCTAAAGAGCGAATTTATTTGCAAATTCTTCTCACAGAGTTTAGACATGATCCATGTCTAACGATTGAGCTTGGTTTTTTTTAAAGCTCTCTTAAAGTGTTGATCTTTGTGTAGGGGGAGATGCTCTCTGTTCCTTCCTCCTATTACGTGTTCCATTCCTCGGTCATATTCCAAGGCACTGATTGACCCATATTTACCAATGGGCAGAGTCACTGCAGCCTGAAGTGCACACTCTCATTCCAGCTTCTGTCACCTCCAGGTAAAATCAGTAAGCCCGCCAGCCCTTCCTGCTTGTCCTCTTGGCCTGTACACACAGCTAAAGCATACTAGTTCTCACTCTGGATGTGTTCAGCCTGGTAGGAGGCAGTAAATGAACAAGATTAGGATTTAGGCTAATGGAAAGAAGATGCTCTGTTCACGTCCAGCAAACTGCATGCCCCAACAGTGTTTTATCAGAACTCTGCCCTTGAGGTATTAGACTCTAGTCCAGGTCATACCGTAATAGCAGCTTTTTGCCCAGCAGTGTTGCTCTATGTCTTCGTGTACTTAGTTCCCTCCGTAAAACTGTGTAGAGAAGGAATGATTGGTAACTTTACTTACACACCTAATGGTGGGGACTATTGATTTTTTCTTTTCTGCAAAATGCATATATTGGTAAATGTTTGATATATAGATGGCTGTACCTTACATTAAAATTGTTCATGTTGGGCATCTGGGTGGCTCAGTTGGTTAAGCGACTGCCTTCGGCTCAGGTCATGATCCTGGAGTCCCGGGATCGAGTCCCGCATCGGGCTCCCTGCTCGGCAGGGAGTCTGCTTCTCCCTCTGACCCTCCTCCCTCTCATGCTCTCTGTCTCTCATTCTCTCTCTCTCTCAAATAAATAAATAAAATCTTTAAAAAAATTGTTTATGTGACATAAAAAGAATAATGTTTTCATTAAAAAGAGTAAGAATGGAAAAGAGGGTTTTTTTTTTTAAAGCATTTTTCTCTACCCCTCCCCACAATGCCAAAATGTTATCAAAATACTTAAAATACAAAAAAAGAAAAAGAAAAAAAAAAGAAATCCAAGCAAAAGGAAGAGAAATTAAAGAAAAGGGAATTGTGAGCTTTTAGCGAGTTTCTTTTATGTATCCGGGGCTCTGGCACTCCTTGAGAAGAAGTGTATGGTCATTAGGATAGGATTGGACTGTGAAATCATACTCCCTGGACTCATAATCTTCAGCCACTTACTGGGCTAGGTAACCTTGGGCAAATTCTATCACCTCTTTTGCTTCTCAGTTTTCTCATCTGGAAAATGAAAATAACAATTGATTATAGAATCAGGTCACACACTCTCTATAAAGCACAAGGTAAATGACATGATTGTGTATTTTCACCTTCATTTTTCACATTCCTCCTGTGAGAAGCACATAGCATTTCAATGAGGAAAAGTAACCAACATGGAAGATCACTTCTAAATTATTAACACTGCTTCTTCTTGTAATAGATGGTATAAATATGTGTCTGTATTTTAGATTTCTTACAAAGAAAATAAAAGGTTTGGCCTAATTGGGAAGTCTTCAAGAGTTAAACAGTAGTCTCTAAACATTTAGTTTATCTATTTTTCTCATCAAGGCAGCACTAAAAGTATAGCAAACAGAAGTAACACACTGAAGTAATTTTCTCTATTTTCAAGAAAGACTGACAAGAAAGACATTTCATTTGGAGAAAAGTTAAATCCCTTTTACTAAGTCTCCTTTGTACTGTGGCCACTGCTTACCTTTTCCAAATTACTATCATTAGTTCTAACATATCTCAGTTATCTGGGCAAATAGCACCACTTGTTTTTTTTCCCTTATGTGCGCCATTTTTTCTTGTCTCTGCCATAGATGAGTCAGCCCTAGAAAGCGTTTATTCTCTCTGAATTATCTTTTTTTTTTTTTTTAGATTTTATTTATCTATTCATGAGAGACAGAGAGAGAGAGAGTGAAGCAGAGGAAGAAGCAGGCTCCCAAGGAGCAGGGAGCCCGATGCGGGACTCGATCCCAGGACCCTGGGATCATGACCTGAGCCGAAGGCAGACGCTCAACCATCTGAGCCACCCAGGTGCCCTGAATTATCTTAATCATAGTTCTGGGTCAGCCGAAATGCAAACACTTCCAAGAAGTCTTGACTGAGTGCCCCAAGTGACTGCAATCTCTCCCTCCTCTGAACAGACTTCAGACCTGAAATCGAAATCTAGAAAATGAAGGGAAATGCCAACAAAATATAGCTTGTTCCATATAATGTTAGTATGTTCTATACTACTCTTCTGTCTCCTGTTAGAACTTTGAGAGGAAACTTCACAGAGAATTAATCCCTACAATGGCCAACCTACTACCATGTGTGGATAATGTAAATAAGCACTTGAGAGCAAAATAATGAAAATGGAATAGTGTGTAAGTAACAGGATTCATGATTTTTAGATCCCAGCTATATGTCTGGCAACAATGATGCATCATGTATTCCTTATTTATTTATATACACATTACATATGAGGAACTGTGTTAGGCGTGTGAGAGACCCAATTAATAATTATAGTTGACAATGTGAAAGCAATATAGTTTACTTAACAAAATGACAGACCTAAGGGGAGGTTAGAAATCTGGCAAACTAGTTACTTCACATTATTCTTATATCAACAGCTGTGTGGTTGGCCTTGAATTTCTTCCAGTTTTTCAGTAAATCAGAAATTTAGGAAATAAATGCTTCATATTATTGCAAAAGATAAAGCACAAATAATTTAAAAACTGCCTCACATTTTATAATTTATCAAAATAACAATGTTATTATTCACAAAGTGTGAATCATTTGTAACATAAGGCTACTTTGGGGAAAGGATTCTATAGTCAAATTCAGGAAATACCGCCTCATATTTCATTTTCTTAGAAATTCGCAAAGCATGAGCATATAAAGACCCTAAAAGCAGTAACAGTAAATAGTCTTACTAAACTAAATGAATAATTCCAGTTACTTGAGTAAAGATTTTTGTTTTCATGGTATACTGGCCTTCTACTGAAATGAATTTGAAAACTGTTGATTTTTCAAAATATTTAATTAGAATGAATTAAATTATTAAAATATAGGGATTAAGTTTAATTCTTTCTTGTTTGTCTTTTTACTAACCAAAATTGGTAACAGTTATGTGATAAATTTCTACTTCCTTAAAATGTTTAACCATATAATCAATTTTTTTTGTTACAACAAACTTTACCTTCATAACTCCAAAAAAATTACTTAGCATTCATACCTTTATATAACTACCCACATATGTATATGTGTATATGTACATGTATATGTACATACATGTATACACATGTGTGCATACACACATATATGCGTATATATACATATAGCCACAACAGTGTGTGTGTGTGTATATATGTCAAGAATTACAAACGAATGTGGGAAGTTGAAATGCTCAACAAATTAAATGAGAAAATAATTTGCAAAGAAATTTAAATTCTTTTTTTAAATTTTATTTTATTATGTTATCTTAATCACCATACATTACATCATTAGTTTTTGATGTAGTGTTCCGTGATTTGTTGTTTGCATATAACACCCGGTGCTCCATTCAGTATGTGCCCTCTTTCATACCCATCACCAGGCTAACCCATCCCCCCACCCCCCTCCCCTCTAGAACCCTCAGTTTGTTTCTCAGAGTCCATAGTCTCTCATGGTTAAATTCTTACCTTATAATGTATACAAGTATACTGAAATGTGTATTTTGGTTTAAACTAAAAAGATAAAGCCATAAAAATTTGAAGAAAGTAGTGGAAAATATCTAGCTAATATGTAATTATAACATGTAGGCATATGAAAAATGAATATATTTTTTAAAGTCAGTATATATGAACATGCTGATATAAAAATATCTGTACATTGAAAACATCATAAATAAGATTGAAAAGCAAACATCAAGTTGAGAAATAGGCCACATGGAAAGGACTCAACCTATTATGTTGACGATGAAGGGGTAGGAAGAGAATGAGCCAAGGAGTATAGGGACCTCTGGAAGCTGGAAAAGAGAAAGAAAAGAATTCTCTCCTAGACACTCCCAAAGGACTGCAGCCCTGTACACCAATTCTAACACAGTAAGATCCATTTAAGACTTCTGATGTGAAGAACTATATAGCATAATAAATGTATTGTCTTGAACTACTAAATTTGTGGTGATTTGTTAGAACAGCAGGAGGAAACTAATATATCAAGCATAACTAAATATATTTTAGTATTTTGATCCCATTCTTTCACTTCAAAAGTTGGAAAGTATACATTCTAAGCAACAACAACAAAAGAATAAAGTAAGAGTCCTCTTTTCTCTCTGACAAAGTTTGAGGTTCTCTAAATCCTGGGTTCAGCTACAGACTATGTAATTCCATCTGAAGGGTGTCTCTCATTAATGCTAACTAGTTCAAAGAAGAGTTTATCCACTGGGCAGATGACTATGATGGAGAACCAAGAAACAAATCCACTTTCTGAATACTCAAAATCATTGTATTTATATTTCAATATTAAATTAAGCTATTATTTTCTGTATCGTTATCTTTTAATTGCACCTTTTGGGATACCTCAGCAGGAGAGACATAATTATAAGGTGTGATATGAGCAATTTCACTTTCTTTTCTATTTATTCAGTGACTAAGAATGGTTGAAAATTGTCCTCTTATTTTTCTGGTATAGTATTCAGATATTTAATCTGATTTGAGTAAGACTGCAAAGGGTTTCTAAGCAATTACTTTGCTCACACATTGAAACCACAGCCCTCATTAAAATATAATCATCAAGTTCTATTTTGTTCAAGAATGGAAACACATAATGCATTTATTGTCAATTTACTCTATAAGAAAAAAAAAGAGATTTGTGGGAGGAAATCTGCATCTTTAAGGACAAATTACCAATGCCTTTTAAATCCACAAATGATAGTGCTCTAACAACCATCCAAGTCTATGAAAAAGTTTAAATTGACAAAATGAAGAATGGCTCAGACTTACTTTCAAAGCAATACACCTATTTGCCTGCATAACATACCTAGGTGTACACATTCTTGGGAAAAAGAACTGTGTTTTTAAAGCATCACTGATGCAGGTAATATATAATAAGTGTGGTGTGTTTTGTTTACTGAGGTTTACAAATATAGCTCGTTGCTGGCCTACTCCACATAATAAGCTAGTCAATCCTACAGAGCTTGTAGCATGATGATGAAAGATGTTGAGCAAGCACCTAAGCATTCCCACATCCTTGCTGTCAAAATAATAGGTTCTTACTAGATGCCAGGTGCTTAAAACAATAGATGACTTCGTAAACATGTAACTGCATTTAGTCAAAATTTACATTTTGAACCAAAGACTTCACTTTAGTGAGCACCACTGAATATACACATTTATGTGTATATACATACAGGCATTTATTTATGTATATACAAATATATGTACACACACATCACATACACAAATTCCACAATTAAGACTGAATATAATCAGAAATTTTTTTCAGCCAAAACTTATTCTAGTCATTAAAATCTATAGTTGGAAATCAATAGGATTGTATAGTTAAACTCCTTCTGCAAAAGGAAATCTAAGACCCCAAAATGTTAAGAAACCAAGCTGTATACAAATCGGGACTAAAAGTCAGTTCCTCTCAAGTGTTTACATCTGGTTGTTTTTTCTTTGCTTTATTCTCTACAAATAATACATAATATGCATGAGGTTTATAAGTATGTATAGATTTTACACTAATTTTTATAGGAACACATCAGGCTTAAAATTTTTAGTGAGAGAGAGAGCGACCTACAAACTCATGTTTAACATACCTGACTTATCTGAGCAATGCATTAACTCAAATCTTTCCCAGATATTTCTAATACAATGTATTCACTTACTGAATCTGTTTGATCTCCTATGTCTCTTTCCTTCCTCAGCCACATGTTAAGTAAAATTTAAATGAATTCACACAGTTGTAGATCTTATGCAAATGAATTAGAAAACTAAATGTTTTCTAATATTCTTGGATCTGTTTGAAGTCTTTCAAATGAATGTCATCTAAGGCAGATTTAAATATCAGGTATTTTCTTTTTTTTTTTTTAAGATTATTTTATTTCTTTGACGGAGAGAGACTCAGCAAGAGAGGGAACACAAGCAGAGGAAGTGGGAGAGGGAGAAACAGGCTTTCCATGGAGTAGGGAGCCTGATGCGGGGCTCGATCCCAGGACCCTGGGATCATGACCTGAGCCGAAGGCAGACGCTTAACCAGCTGAGCCACTCAGGTGCCCCAGTATCGGGTATTTTCTAGTGTGTTTTAAAAAGCAAGGCAAAATAAATCTTTCCTGATTTTTTTTTTTTCTGATATACTACACCATGGTAGGGTAGGTTATGCACTGAGCTCGAGAGAGAGAGAAACAATGTTCTTTCCTGTACCTCTTCCAAATGTTTTCAGAGTTTCTGTTCCCTTCTTCTTTTTGCTTCTATCTATGTAACACCCAGTCTCTAGAAGTGTGTTCCTGTCCCTGAAACACCCAAGTAGATGCATGTAAGTGCATATGTGTATCCTGCTAATTTGATTATTCACTAAGCCTGGCTAAGTCTACTCCCAAATGGTTTGAAGTTTCAAATCAAATCTGTGATTTGCTAATGTCACCATTTGGAAGTTTCTCATTGGCATTGATTGATTATATGTATAAGTAAAATGTGTTCTTTTTTATTTTTACTCTTAAAATCATATACAAACCACATAAAGACAGCCAAATCAGTTAATCATATCAGTAGCACTATGCAAGCCAGAGTCCACAGAGAAATATCGTGGAAAAAAGAAAACCTCAAGAAAGGTCAACATTGTTCACACACTTTTTTGACATTTCTTCACTCATGTTCTTCACAGCAACATCCCTTAATCGCTCTCTTCCCTGGTAGCCATTTCTCTCACTCTCCCACAGCTCCTCTAGTCTTGTCTTCAGACTCTCCTCATTCCTTAATTCATTAAACCTTCAGAAATATTTATGGAGCACATTCTCTCTATGTGCCAAGCACTGGAGAGAGAACCATGAACCATACAGTCTTGGCCTCATGGAGCATTTTTTCTGATGAGATAATTTATATATAAATAAGTGACCTAATAAAAACAAAGTGAAGTAAATGACTAGAGAATAATGAGTGGGCCACTGATTTCTGGGGCCCAGAGGCATTGAAGAGAAGTCTGGGTACTTTTGGGGTCCAAATAAGGAGAACTAGTGAGAAATTCTATCGTCTGCAGAGAACTCGTCTTCCTGGCTCTAAAAGTGGGAGTAAGGTGGACAGCTAAGCGGGTTGTTCCCAAGGCTGGGAGATACAATGAAGCCACACTCCCGGTGACTCACTCTGGAGCCTTTGAAGGCCTGATGACCCATCTTGTTTCTCTACTGTCCATCTGTGGGGTGGAGATGCTGTTGACTCCCACTGCTTCTGGGACAGTTCCCAGTTGTGGCCTGACCCTCAGCAGTCCATCAAAGACAAGGACAACCCACCTAAAAGAGACCAACATTCAAAGAAAGAATGGCCAGAATGCATATCCAGGGAAGTAAAACTGCTGAGAGATCCAGATGACAAGTGGTTAAAAATCATGAGAGTATGTAAGGGGATTCAAGTATAGAGAACCCTCAGGGAAAGGATATTTGTAGATTAACAACATGATTTATCAGCCAAACAATATCTGAGATGAGTTGGAGGAGAGGATGTTTACTACTCAAACGTGTGTCCTTGAAGATCAAGTGCAAGAAACATTCCAAATGCACGGAGAAAAAAATGGCAGAGAAACCAGAGCAAAACCACGAGGGAAAAAAAAAGAATCTTGGAGAACATAATCTTAGTATAAGATTAAAAGTACTACCAGGAAGTAAAAAAAAAAAAAAAGTGGAGAGTCAATAAAAGGAAAAATAATAGGAAATTTTTGTGTGTGAACTAAAAGCCCGGTGCCACGAATTAAATGGGCTTTCCAAACCCCAGGCCAGATTGATGAGAAAAGACATGATGCCTAAAGGCATCCTGTAAAATTTCTGAACTCTCCAAGGGAGAAAAAAAAGAAAGGCAAAAAAAATGTTATAACATTCAGGGTAAAAAAAAAAGCAAAGGGAAAAGGTCGGAATCCTCATCTACAACGCTGGAGGCGAGAAGATGGTGGTAAGAGCAGCTATCAACCACTGTGAGAAAAATGGTACAGTTCAAGAATCTTGGACCCAGCTAAGATTTTATTTCATTTCAGGGTTAAAAACAAAAATATTTGAGAAACTACAAGAGAAACTATCATCCAAGCACTCCATCTGAAAGAAAAAATAATAAAGTGTCTTAACTAAAGGAATCAGAATAGAAACCAAAAGGTGGCAGGACAGAACAAGAGTGTGTGTGTGTGTGTGTGTCCATGTGTGTGTGAGATACAAGGTCAAGTGCATAATACAGTTTTTTCTTCTTCTCTTTAATGCTTTCCTGATCTAGTTTTGAGACCCTGGCTAGAGGCCAATTAGGTCCCCTTCTTGCCTAGCTGAAAAATTCCACACCCCAGCCACTTCCCTTATCTGGGCCAAATGCACCTACTCTCATCTCCCCAGGGCCAGGTACCAGACATCTAGAGACAGGCCCTATGCCCCAGGACCCAGAGAAATTATTCAAATTAGCCAGTCTCCAGGGATGCACCCAAATCTAGGTAACCTACTCCACTCACCTTAGGAAAGCGGCTCCCATAGCTTCAGTTTGTTGTTATCCTGTCCCTGTTACAACCCCTGAAGGGCCCTGCCTGGTAGCTTTCTTTCATCCTGAGTATAAGTAACAAAGGTTTCTGCCTTTCTTCTATCTAAGTGTCATTGTATTGTGTCTCACCACTGAAAGAATCTTTAAATCTTTTAGAACAAAGCATGAAAGTACAATATATTTCTGAATACAAAATCATTAAGGAAAAAATGGTTTGCCCTCTAAAAAATTCTAATAATCCAGAGGTAAAAATACAGAACTACCTACAACCTTGGAGTCAAGCGGGGTGGGGAAGGGTTGGAGACTTGGTAAAATGGAATTGTGGGTGTGAAGAGAAATCATGAGTTATATTTTTGGTATATCCCATTTAAATACCTATTGGACATCCTACTAGAGATGTCAAATAAGCAGTTGGACTTTTTAAATCTGGCACTCACAGGCTATAAATTTGGGCGTCATCCGTGAATATTTGCATGTTAGGAAGCTGTAAGACCTGAAATTACCTAAAGGAGCCATGTGGACAAATGAACCCTACTCATGCCTCCATTGAAAGGTAGAGGAGGAAGACCTAATGAGAGAGACTAATAGGAAGGGTCTGGGCAGGTGGTGGACACCTGGAGTCAAGTGAAGAACACCTTTAAAGAATGAGAGAGAGATTACCTTGATCCAGTGCTGCAGACAGTTGAATAGAGTGACTAGCAAGAATTGGGCATTGCATTTGGAAATTTGGAGGTCTTTAGTGACCTTGGCAGAAGTAGTTTCGGTATGGTGTGGACAAAATCCAATTGGAAGAGTTTCTAGAGAGAATGAAAAGCGAAAAAGACAGTGAGTATAGATAATGATTTCAAAGGATTTTGTTGGAAGAGAGAACAATGAAATCAGGCAGTGGCTAGTTGGAAATGTAGGGTCTAGACAGGTGTTTTGTTTGAAGATGGAGATAGTCCCTCTTATTCTGATTTATTTTTTAAGATTTTTTATTTATATTATTAGAGAGAGAGAGCATGAGCAGGGGAGGGTCAGAGGGAGAAGGTGAAGGGCTCCCTGCTCAGTGGGGCTCGATCCCAGGACCCCAGGATCATGACCTGAGCCAAAAGCAGATGCTTAACCAACTGCGTCACCCAGGCGCCCCTTATTGTATTTTTTAAAGGTTATTTATTTATTTGAGAGAGAGAGAGAGAGAGCGTGCAAGCTGGGGGAAGAGCAGAGGGAGAGGGACAAGCAGACTTGGTGCTGAGCGCACAGCCCAGCGGAGTTCCCATGACCCTGAGATCATGACCTGAACCGAAATCAACAGTGATCACTTAACCCATGAGTCCCCCAGGTGCCCTCACCCTTAGCCTGATTTAAACGATCCTAGGTGGGGGGGAAATGTTGGAACAGGGGGAGGAGGAAAAGGGAAGAAAGGAAGAGAGAGCGGGTTTGTTGTTGTTGTTTTAGGAACAAAACACTTGAAAAGGAAACAGAATGTTCTACACAGATGTATACTAACCAGTGAATGGTACATAAATAGAGGGATTAATTAGAAGAAGAAACCATTCATTCTTAAAATCTGAAGAAAGACTGACTCCCTGGGTCCAAGTGCAAATAAGTAGGTTTGGTAGGAGAAAGTAAGAACATTGTTTTCTAGTGGTTTCATTTTTTTAAATAAAATAAGCTTCTCTCTCCTGAGAGAGAGGCTATGAGGAGGATGTTGAGGGTTTGAACAGGAGAAGAAGGTCTGAGGGTAGAAGTCTACTGACTAGGGAAATAATGCTTGAAGGACTGTGTTGAGGCCCGGCTGGAGATCTGATAAACACTTAAAATGAGGTAAGTAAATATGACTGTACTTTTTCTTCAGCTGGGGCACCTGTTGATGGTTCTGCACAGGCTGGATGCATCGCAATTGGGTCTGGCCGGGTCAGTACAGTAGGGATTCAGGAAGATGGGGAGTGGACGCATTCCCCCACCCTGCTCGCAGGAACACTGATCCTTGTATTGCTCCTCCCTTCCCCAACTTCTATCTTAATATGAGTTGGAAAAACTACCAAAATTTTCCATGAAAGGCAGGGAATGATAAGAAACTGTGACAGCAAAGGCAGAATCCTTTAAAGCAGACAAAGTGAAGAGAAAGTCTGCTAATCCATATGCCTTAGTAATTGTCCCGATTTGTTTTTCTTCTTGTTTAAGCTCTGTGATTTCTAGTACATTTTATCAGTGTGGAAATGGAATTAAAATGCTACAGCAGGGGCACCCGGGTGGCCCAGTTGGTTAAGTGTCTGCCTTCGGCTCAGGTCATGATCCCAGGGTCCTGGGATGGAGCCCCACATCAGGCTCCTTGATCAGCGGGGAGCCTGCTTCTCCCCTGCCTGCCGTTCTCTCTGCTTGTGCTTGCTCTCCGTCTCTCTCTGTGTCAAATAAATAAATAAAATATTTAAAAAAATAAATAAAATGCTATAGTAGATGCTTGTAAGCTAGGTTTTATTGGTAAATTTAATGAATCATGAGGTATAAAACTAAATATTTCCTAATTTATGACCTGACACTCCACAGTGCCTGCCCCACCCCATGGTTTCAGAACCAGAAAGTGGAATGAAATCAGCTCTATTAATTGAGCGGAAAGAGTTGCATATGAAACCACTGATTTGACCATAAAGATGCATATTCATAGGCAAAAAATTGTTTTGTTGTTTGTGAGTAGGAGTTCATTATAAAATATGGGCTAGAGGGCCCATATACATACACTCAATATGCTCAGTGTTAATTTTCTAAAATATACATTTACCTCCTAGTTGTTGTAAAGTACATCATTTAACATTAGGAGTCTACTGGATAGTCTTAATTATTATTTTCTTAACCTTTAACCTGGGGAAGATTTTAATAATTATTACTACAGGGCACTGAGGGCTGTTTCAACTTAATAACTCAAAGGATGACACATGAAGATAATTTTGCAATGTACTTCATTAGCTTTTTTTTTTCTTTTTTGAGATTTTGCAGCACAAATTACCAAGAAGAAGTAACGGACAAGTTATTTGTATTTAGGTACAAGAAAAGCGAGAAATGAGGAACCAAAGAACTAGCCAGAGCCATTTGCCGTAGCCAAGCTGGGAATTTAAGAAACAAAGGCTCTATGTACAAATAACTAGTTCAATTCTTTTATGGGAATTAGCCTATCTTCTCTAGTACAGAAAATCTCTTTTAAAAATCTTTATTAGTATAGGAAACTGGACAATTTGGCTAGACCATGTTACGATCCATAGATTGCATGGAGTAATTTGGCCAACCTTATTACCTGGAAAGGAAGATTGTACCCTTTTCCATCTCATGCCAGCTTTGTCTAGGAAAATGAGCCTCCCAGAAAAATGAGGACAGCTTTTTCTCAACAAGTAACATAAGAGTGTTTTCTTCATTCATAATCTCCCAATACCCTAAAGTAACCAACAAACAGTGCATCACAGGGCAATGAGATTTAAACATTGAAAGAATACTTGCCAGAGAATGCAACTCAAAATAGAAATAATTACAAAACAGAATACTTTGTGTAACAAGAGGGAAAGCATATGTCCAAATATTCTGATTTAGGTTAATTTAAATTGTTCTTGAGAAGAGAAAGGAAAATAAGAACTGTCCAGTCCATTTTTGTGGTCAGAAACACAGTATGACAAATGTTCTACCTTCAAGAAAACATCTTGTGTTGAGCATTCCACAGAAATAGAAATGAGCCTGCATATTTGTGTTTATACTCAGGTACCGCATTGTGTATCCACAGACAGGATCACACTGGGTTTTGACTGATGCTTCCATTAAAATGGCTTGTGCTATTATTTTGTGTTCCCATTCTTACCTAGACAAACAATTGATTTCTTTTAATGTAGAAAAGCAAAGGGAATATAGTACGTAAATGATATAATCTTCCTTAAACTAGAATCATATATTTTATAGATGTGCTGGATACTTTTGTAAAGATCTCCCTAAATTACTGTGCATGGGGAAAGAAGGAAACAAAGCCAAATAGCAATTGAGTCCTATATAGTAGTCACTGTATTCTCACAAACACATTCAGCAATCTGTTTCTACAGAGCCTTTTCCTTGCCTATGCTTTCTGTCTGGAAACCTCTTTCCCTAGGAATATGCATGGTTCTGTCTGTCCCTTTCCCCAAGCCTTTGTTAAGACCTCATCCCCTCACACAGGCTGGACCTAATCACCTTGTCTAACATAGATGCCACTTCACTTTGTTCTCCATTCCCTGTACTATTGTTCTTCATAGCCCTGTTGCCATTTTACATGTTGTGTATTTATTTGCTTTTGTTTATTGTCTGTTCCTCTCCTGCTTCCGCTGCCCCATTATAATGCGAATCTTAGGGGAGTAGGGATCTTGTCTACTTTATCACCTGCTATTTCTCCAGTGCTTAGAACAGAGCTTGACCCATAGTTGTTGAATGACTGACTAAATTCTTCCTTCTCCTCTAAGTCCCAGGAAGTCGAAGTTCCTTGCTTGGAGTTTTTAGTAAGCTTTCTGGTTAGTTGATTAAATGCTTTGTTGCCCAAAACTCAAGTCTCACAGTCTACCAAGCATTTACTCTGATGTCTACTTAGAAGTCAGAGGAAGAGAAGGTGGAAAGTAAGTTTGTAACAAACCATACAAGACAAACAAACACTGGAAGCCTTAGTCTACATAGACTGTGACTTGTGAATGTCCCTCTCATAAAGGTATTTATTCATTCCATTTTTAGTCAACCCATACTAATTTGTGATGCCTATTGGGCATTCAAGCCGAGATGTTGAGAAGGCAGCAGGATTAAAGCCTCAAGTTCAGGAGAGAGGTCCAGACTGAAGATAAATATTTGGGAATCATCTGCATTTCAGTGGTATTTAAAACCAGGCTACTGCATGAGATCACGCAAGTATAGGTAGAAAAAAAGGACCTGAAACTGAGGCCTGAACATTCCAACAGTTAGAAGCTGGGAAGTGGGAAAGAACCAGCAGAGACTGAGCAGGAGTTTCAGAGACATGAGAGAAAAACCAGATGACCATGGTGTCTGGAAGCTGAGCAAAAACAGTGCATGAAGGGTGTGTGTTGAGGGAGCAGGGGTGTATCTGAGTTAAATACTGACAGGTCAAGAAACATAGGGACGGGAATTAGCCATTGACCTAGAAATGAAGGACATTTCTGACTTTCATATGAGCAGTTTAGATGCAGGAATGTAAGCATGTGCAAGACAGTTGGAAGAGATAAAGATTATAAATGATTCTTTTAAGTATTATTTGTATAAAAAGAAGAAGAGAACAGAAGCTAGAGGAAGAAGAGAAGGTTTTGCTAGTCATTGTTGTTTTAGAGATGAGAGAAATAATAGCATGTTATTTTCACCTGCAGTTTCCTTCCGCAGGCCAATGGCAGAAAAGATTTGCTTACTTTGGTTTTATACAATTATAGTATCTGTAAAAGCGAAGCATTAATCTAGTCACTTCAAATGCCAGAATTCACATCGTAAGTATTTCTTAACAGGAAACACACTAACACCTTATGGGTCAATGCATTGTCTTCGACAAGGCAATATTGATTTTCCAACATATCGGAGAGAAAGGAGCTTAACACTGAGGAGAAAGCCATTTATTTGGCCTGCTTTATTTTACTGAATAGAATGAAAATAAGTATATTGAGCCAGATACCTCCAGAGCACTAAGAACGCTGTTTTTGTTTTAACTTTTAACTTTATAACTATTGTAGAACAGAAATGGAATGCTCCATGGCACTTGGAATATAGATAATATGTTTTTAAAATATTGGCTGAAGTTTCCAAACCCCAAGGTTGGTGGAATTTTTAATTCTAGCCGGTTTTCAAGGCTCCATCTCTACCCCTTTTATTATATAAAAACCCTGGGACCTGCATCACCTTTTTTTTTTATTTTTTAAATTTTATTAGGTTATGTTAGTCACCATACAATATATCATTAGTTTTTGATATGGTGATCCACGATCCATTGTTTTCGTATAACACCCAGTGCTCCATGCAGTACGTGCTCTCCTTAATACCCATCACCGGGCTAACCCATCCCCCCTCCCCCCTCCCCTCTAAAACCCTGTTTGTTTCTCAGAGTCCAGAGTCTCTCATCTCTCCCTCCGATTTCCCCTCTTCATTTTTCCCTTCCTTCACCTTTTAATATATCCTAAAAAATAGGACAGGCCCCAGTTGCCAATGTTGGGGTCTGTGCTTGGTTCCATTGGTCAACTAATGCCAACAGCGACACTGGACATTTTTTCCCACTGGGCCAAGTTTGAACATAGGAGGCTCCTGGCCAAGGCTACAAAGCTCAGTGTTTGGTACTAACTGGCCACCAAACAGACATCCCCTTCCAGAATTCATTCTCCTTTACAGGAACTATGTTTGGGCAGGTACAATTCTCTCTGACACCTGGAAAATCCCTATCCTCTTTCCCAGTTGTAGGGATCCAATGGCACCCTCTCCAAGTCTTCCCCACTACCAAACTTCCCCTGGCTTTGGCAAATCCAGCTTAATCATTGAAGTAAGTCTAAGGTCTTCATATATAAAAACCGGTTTAGAGATTTTCTTCTGGGCAAACTAGGCACCTTGAAATTTCTCTTTTCTACCAACACAAATGCACAAAAAGGCTTATTTGTGCATCTGGAATGTATAGACTTTCAGGATGAAGTGTCCTGGGGAAAGGCAAAGCAGTGGAGATTGGGTTTCCTCAATGAATCACCCTGCTGCCCCAGCATTATTAAATGTAATTGTCGGGTAAATATAAGTCAGAAGTTATAAATTATTGTACCCTTTTCACTTATTCTTAATCGCCTTTTTATACAGCTCTAAAATTCAGAAGGCTTGTGGATTGTGGAAGTTGTTCTTCTTACCGCTGCTTGAATGTGACTCCCAGAGTGTAGCGTCCTGCTCGTGAGCCAGCTGCTAGCTCTGCTCTCTGAAAGCATGAAGTGGCTGGGTGTTAAGGTGATGTGGTGTCACACAGTGCAGTAGAATACATCTTCCAATTCACCCCAATCCCACACCTATTTGAAGACCGATGTTGTTCTATGCAATATAAACGATAATCATTATCTCTTCATTATTTGAACTTGTTAGTGAATCAGATGGATAGGAAAAGTAAATGAGTATCATTAAGGAAAGGCTAAGTGTGGTAAGGAAGAGAGGCAGAATGTGCTTCTGCACAGAGAAGCAATAAAAGCAGCCTTAGAAGAAGGAGTAAAGCCAATATTTGACATCAGTCTTGAAGAAGTGAATTTCAAACTCTAGGCCTTGACTCTGGTGGTAGAAAAATAAATTTATTGAATACATGCAGTATTTTAAAGAATCAAATCAAATTGAATAGGAAAGAGAATGTCAGGGGGACATCATAAGCAGTAAGGTTAAATATCCTTCCCCAAATTCTCATTTCAAAATATATGTGTCTTGGTGATCATATAAAATATATTCTTTTCAATGGGTCTTGGTTAAAAGTAGGTTAGAAATGTTTATTACTGTTGCATGGAACATAATTAGATAAAATGAAAGATGGTATTTCAAACAGAGGTGCCATCATAACCAAAGCACAGATAGAATAAAGATTTAGAACCTGCTTAGAGGTGATGACCTATCTCATTTATCTGAATCATTGAGTAACAAAGGTAATAATATATAGATATCTTAAGAAAATAAAAATAAACAAATATCTAAACTTAAAATGTTTAAAAAGAGATGTTTTCTTTCCTGTCCCAAATCTTTTTTTTTTTTTTTTCCTTTAGTCTCACCATCTTTAATCATCGGCACCTCCCACTCTGTTGCTCACGCCAAAGAACTAGAAGTCATCTTTGGATCATCACTTTCTTTTCACTCCTCCCCACCCTAATCCATCAACAAGTCCTGTTTGCTATTTACAAAATATCTGAAAACCATCCACCCATCCTCAATGCTGCTACCACGAGGGTCCAAGTTTCCATTAGCCTTTGCCAAGACCATATCAATAGTTGCCCAGTTGGCATCTCCATACCCACTTTTCTGTCTTTACCTCTGCCTTCAATTCATTCTTCACATATCAACCAGAATGATCTTTCTAAAGCTCTGCTTCCTGATATGGTAACCCCTAGCTACACGTTCTTTAAAATTAAATAAAGGGCAACAAAATTTAAAAATCTGATAACTTACTCTCAACAACCACATTTCAGGGGCTCAATAGCTACCTATTTCATCCAATATGGCAACCATACTGAACAGTGCAGAGAACATTCCCATTGCTGCAGACAGTGTCATCTGACAGTGCTGTTCCAAAGCATGAGCCAGATCATGTCATCACCCTACTCAGAAACCTCCACTGATCTATCATTGCAGCTAGAATAAAACCCTAAATTCACACCACAAACCACAAGTCCTACACAATATCCTTCCTCTGTATCTTGCTAAACTAACTATTTATCATTCTCATTCCTCAGTGGCTGGCTTCCTTTCTGGTTTTTGTTCAAATCAAGGCCCAAAGGGGGTCTTTGCACTTGTTTTTGTTTTGTTTTGTTTTGTTTTATCTTTGCTTAAAGATAAAACTCTCTTCCTTCCCAGAGCTGGTCTATTTAAATTTCTTAGGTACAACATTAGGTTACCTCCTCAGAGAGGACTGTCCTAGTTATTTTACATAGCATCAGCTTGTTTGTAACATTCATCATACTTACCATAATCTGGACTTAGGTAACTTATTAGTATGTTTATTGAATGGAGTGTTTACTGATCATCTATCTTCCCTTCTGGAAGACAAGCGTCTTGCCAGCCTTGTTCACTGTATCTAAAACACTTTACTACTGTATCTCAAACACTTAGTAAGTTCTCAGTAAATATTTGGTGAATGAATGAACCCCACATAAGAGCTAAACCTATAGAATTGGTGGGGAAAGAGTCTTAAAAGCAAGACAGACAATAGCCAATGTGGAGAAATTGAATATTTATAGGAAGCAACATGATCAGGTGCATGCTTTTCAAAGATTAATCTTATAGCTGTATATATACAGTCTGTAAAATTGAGATGGAGAAAGATTTAAAATTGTATTGCATTGGAGAAAGCTGGAGGAAGGGTGCACGGGACGCTATGTTGTTTTGCAACTTCCCATGACTCTGTAACTATTTCCAAATAAAAAGTTAAAAAAATTGCATTGTAGTATTCCTCAGCTTATGTAGTAATGACCAAAGTTATAAAAGTAATGCAATAGAGTTTTACCTGGAAAAATAAGGGGAATAGTGTATAATATGCCTCAATTTAGTATGTTTTGCTTTATACATTTGCATTAATGTGAGCTTTCTATTTACATACTTTATTTGCATGCTCAAATCAAATGCTTTGAACTTCAGTAGCAAGCAATACACAGAAATATATAATAGGCCATTGCAATATTATACATCTATTAAGCAGGAGCAGTCATCTATAGATATGAACTGTAGTTGATGGCTTGGTGCCCACGTCACATGCCCTGTGCCCACGTCAAATTCCATCCACAGTTGTTACTGTGCGCTGACAACATTTGACCTCAAGAGCTCTGTGTATCTTCCCAACGTCTCTGAAGCTGCCAGAGAATTACAAGGGATTCCTGTACCCAGGAGAAGTTCTCAAGAATATGAGATAAGTACAAAGTGGATTAATGTCCCAGCCTTCTGTCCTTCAGAAGGATAATTCTGGAAGGTTAGCTACACATTCCTCCATGGAATCAACACCCCTACCTCAACCCACAGCAGCAACCCACATAGTTGACTCTTCCTTATTCCTTGTTTCACTCTTCCTTTTCCCTCCCTTCTGCTTCCTAGGATTCTCTTATTCCTAAATAAATTACCCTTACCCAAATCCTGGCCTCTGCTTTTGGAGGAACTCATACACGGTTAGGGTCTGGAGTGATCCTAGAAAATAGAACCCCAGAATGGGATACTGGAAATGGATCACTCCCCCATCAGATGGCAGCAAAGATGGCGGGGCTGGTGGAAAGTGAAGTGACATTGGCCTTTGGCATGCTGAGCATCACAATTCTTTCACCTCACATGGACTGGGATGAAGTACAGGTGGAAGGGAGAGTGTTGGATTATTCAGTAGCTGTAGCACATGAACAAGATGAGAGCAATAGAAATTATAAGGATCGTGTATTGGCAAGTTCTCCCTATCTGTCTTGGAATCAATCATTAAAGAAAAAAGAAAAGATAGGCTCCAATGAATAAGCTATCATGTCAGGGCTTTCTTTCAATGCTGTAAGCACTGTATGGCAGCATTTAAAGAAACTCTCACCTTTCACAGCATTAGATTGTACTGTGTTAGATATCCAGCCCAGGTTTTAATTAAAAGATTAGCAGGAGCACAAAGAACACTGAATGTGCAGCTCGACAGACCTTCTATACTAAATTCAGTGCTTTACCAGAGAAAAGGCAAGAGCCTGAAACCTGGTATATTTGTGTGGCTGTGCTTGAATATCACGAAACTTCACATTCTCTATTCCACAGGGTTAGCAGAAGCAATCCTCTTTCCCCTAGAATCAAGAGGACCAGCTCACCTGTGTCTGGACACACCTTTGCAGGAATCTTACCTATAGCATATGCCTTGCAAAACAGTGTCCGCCCTTTTTCAGATCTGTTCCACCTCTTCTCATTACAAGCAGGCCAATTGCTAGAATCATGTCTCAACGTAGGCCGAAGGGAGAAACACTGTCACTACTCTGGGACTATTCACTGAGAGTTGGGACCTGGCAAGTATGTACTGGTGGGAAACGGGAACAGTGTGGAAGTGGATCTGGGGTTGTTAGATTGGAAAGGAGGTGGAGTATCAGGTTAAGAGAGAGCTTATTGATGTGGAGGACTTTCCACACCTTGATGACTCGAGAGTTTACTTCCTAGATTGACAATATATAGCAACATTAAGAAAAATCTTTAAGTTTGCTTAGTCTGAACTCCCTCACCCTCTTGCCTGGCTAGGGATTCATATCCCCAAATATCCCATAATTTTTTTCTCCCTCCAGTTGTGTATATGTTTAAAACATATTTCTGGAATGCTTAGAAAAAACCTGGCCACCTCAAGTAATGTCTCATCAAGAATCTATGGCATCACCAACCGTCTGCATTTACTTATGGTAAACTACTAAAAGTAGTTTTAGGCCATGGAAAATAAAATGATCAAGCTTTACCCATTTTTACTTTAATATTTTATTTTTCTTCCATTAAATTTTAAGATGTGTTTTAACCCTAAAATTCTGTAAGCTAAGTATATGATTATAAATTGTATTTACATATATCAGCTATGATACCTTTCAATAGCTTTCAATGGCCATCTAAAATAAGCTCTAAAAATAAGAAAATGCATCATCTCTCAGAACAAAAGGTCTAGAACCGGAGTGGCTCCAGGTGAGTTATGATCATTAAGGAAATGTCACCAAAGAACCAGGTTATTTCCTCTCTCTGCTTCACCCTCTTTGGTGTTTTGTCTTTGCCCTCAGGCTGGTTCCTTTCATTTTATAAAAGGCCATCAGAAGTTCTAGATGTTCAATCCAGATCAGTAACTACAAGGCCATAAAACACATCTCCCCAGTGTGTCCTTCAGAGCTAGAAAACAGATCTTGGACTCCCCTCCAGAAGGCTCATCAGCCTCATCTGGGTCACTTGCCCAATGCTGCATGATCAAAGGCATGAAAATAGGACTACCATGATTGTCTTAGTCTAACTGGAATTCACCCCAAGCTGTGGATGAGGTCATTCCTTTGATCATGTGGTAACTGAACAAAGTCAGGGTTTTGTTAGCAAGGAAGACAGGGAAATGAAAGTGGGTTATATCATCAACTGTATCTGTTGTACCCAGATTTCAGTGAGGATCCTGAGGCAAGGACATGAATGCGTTATCCAAGCAGCCTGCAGCACAATTGGCCAGGCCTGACTTAGGTGCCCCTTAGCAACTGTGATCTAGTGATTGCTGTCCATCCTGACTGGGCCACAGAAAGAGAGAGGGAGTTGGCACTTTGCTTTTGCTGATAAAGTGTCACAGAATGACCAGAGCCTTATGTAACGTAAACTCCATGTTAATATCTAAGCTCACAGTCTTTGAAGGCAACCAAGAACACTACCAAAAGCAGATAATAAATAAGAGTGGAGCAAGCAGCCTCATTTTGTGCTGTTGGCCATAACAAATGCATTTGATAAATGACCTACACTTGCAACTCTCACCATCGGTCCCACATGGTCTTAAAGAGTGATAGAGACATTTTGTCCAGCTGGTTTTCCATGGGCTTGCCTCCAAGCCATATACCTAATACAAACAGAAGCCTTAGAGAGGTCACTATACGTGTGTGGGTTTGGGTTTCCTTAGGCTTGCACAAAGGTCTGTAAAACTATGTTTTATCAGTCAGAATACGTTTTCAATGAGTTGTTGATTTAACTGTCTAGAGCAAAGCTATGAGGGAAAGTACTGAATCAAGAAAATCCTAGTTAAAGTAAATAATCCCTTCTTAATTCCTCCTTTGTGCAAATTAAGATTTATGTCCTTTGAGGTTTTTTTATATTCAGTTATGCTGATAAATTTAAACTGATGTAAAATATATATCTCCATGATTGTTATATAATTTTTAACAATGTTAAAATAATTTCACTTGTTAAAACACCTATTATTGGAAATAGGACTAAGTTAAATTCTATAAGACAAAAATATATGAAAACATTTCAAAATTCAATTAAAAATGTGAAATACAAAAAGTTATCAAGCTATTTCAGTGAGTTTGCCTTTCAACAATGCAGATTTTTATGAAAAATTAGCACCCTTTTTCCATTTTCCCTACTCATAAAGCAAAACTATCAAATCATATACATAAGAAGGTTGGCCAAAAGTGCAAATGCATTTGCATATTTTTCCTTCTCAATTATTTTTGAGTTGCTTAATTCAGCCAGATTGGAAGACATTTCTGTTCAGTGTAAAGAATCACATTTCTGCGGATTGCAACAGCCCTTCAACCAGGCTTTGATAAAAGGAGCATTAATTTGCAATTGCTTTCGTCAACAATTTCAATCTATTCATCTGAATAGTTGACCCTGCTGCATCTTCTCATTAACTCATGGATGTCACCACTAGCCCTCACAGCCATGACAGAAAAAATTATCGTAACTGTAAAGCAAGTCAGGAAACAAAGTCATGAGGAAAATACCACTTTCAATTCTTGGTTAAGTTTCTTTGAGATGGGAAGAATTTAAAATATGAGACTTTCTTTTCAGCTTTTTTTTAAATATAGGAAGTAGGTTACTTCCATACACTTAAGTCTAGGAACACCCAAAAGATAGCTATTTGTCAGACATAATCTGACAGCTTAACAGAAGTTTAGGGCTGAAAGCTTATCAGCAATCTAATTCAGAGTCCTTTGTTCTACAGAAGATGGACTCACCAGGCATTTAGTGCCAGAGCTGAGACCCTCTTCATTTTCCTGGGTCTGTCCAAGATTTCATTATGCCCAGTATTCTGTGTAGTCTCCAAAGTGATGTTTCCTAAAATGATTCCAAGACCACTTTACTATAAGATGCTGTTAACCTGAAAATAAGAGCTACAGTGAGAAGCAAATGAGCATTTATTTTGGGATCGAAGAATTTCAGGCAGAGGAGCACAGATTCAGGTAGAAACCCAAATAGTGTCGCACTTGCAGGGTGAGAGCAGAAGAGAAAAAGGAAAGGGAACAATTATTTGAGGTAAGAAAAGAAAAAGAGAGTTTTCTGTGGGTGTTAACAAGCTAAGCTACTCTGGGTTTCACATTGATTGGCTCCTGATTCTGTGTGGAGCAAGTCCACAACCATTCTTGTGACTAAGATGTCTGTTCTATTGCTGACTTACCCAGCAACTGGTCCAAAGGTTCTGGGCCAGTTCTAACAAAGGCAGGGAAGGCAGTTTCTCTGCAGTGGCTGCTTGAGCTCTATTTTAAAATGGCACAGTGGTGTCATTTATTCACAGTATTAACAAGTGTTTCATGAGAAAGGGATCATGGACTAATAATTACTTCCAGGAAGGGTTGGGTCAAAGTTAACCAGCTCTCCTTTCTATGGTAATTTACAGAGCCTTTAATTTGCTCCTATAGACCATGGGTGTTCACGTAGGCCATATAAGCATTAGATTGAAATGTGTTACAAACTTAATTGACCTCCTTGGCTCTTGTTTTATCTTGTTGTTGCTTATGTTTGTTTAATGGTGTTTTGGGGGGGGTTGTATATTTATTTACGTTTTGATCAAAACACCCAGCACAAAAATAATATTCTGCTGGATGGCAGAAAATGTTATTTGTATCACTTAGAATTTGATATGCT
Organism: Leptonychotes weddellii; assembly: GCF_054177405.1. Taxonomy (NCBI): domain Eukaryota; kingdom Metazoa; phylum Chordata; class Mammalia; order Carnivora; family Phocidae; genus Leptonychotes; species Leptonychotes weddellii. Next base: position 18,291,472 of record NC_138370.1, read on the forward strand.
CCATGTTACAGAAAAAAATAGAAAATAGAAGAGGCATAAACAAAATAAAATTTTATTTTTCTCTCAGGTAAAGGAAATCTGGAGTATTTAGTCAAAACTGTGCAGGTTCCAGAGTCCTCAGGACTCACATCTCTTCCATCTTTCTGTTCTACCTCCTAGCTTGTGGCTTCTATCCCCAAGGTCAACTCATAGTCCAAGGTGACTGCCCAAATTTCTACCATGTTGTTCACAGTCCAGGAAGCAGCTGAGTCAACTTCTTTTTTAGCATCATTCCCAGAGGGCCCACACAACACATTTGTTGACAATTGACCAGGACCACTAGAAAATGAAATAGTCGAGCGGACTATTATTATATTATACATTACTATCATTATACATTACTTTCCCTGATAAAATATGAGAAAAAAAATGTGTAGTCATTAGCAAGCAGTGTTTTCCACATGGTTCTAGGGTAGAGAAGAGGAAGAAGGAGGAAGGGGAGGAGGAGGAGGAGATGAGGAAGGAGAGGGGAGGGAGAGGGGAGGGAGAGGGGAGAATGAGAGAAAAGAGAGGAGGGGGAGGGTAGAGAGAAGAATGGGAGGAAGTAGAGAGGGAGGAAGAAGAAGGGGCAGGGAGAATAGGAGAGGGAAAGGGAGAAGGAGAAAAAGTTGTTGTTTTGAATGCATTTTCAAGTATACTTTATTATGCAACAGGTATCTGGAGGTAAGGAATCACTTTATTGACTGTAGAGATGGTAAATGGGTTATCATTCCTGTCAAGTGTCTGCTTAAACAGATCTCAAATTTTGATTGATATCTTCCAAATGCTCGAATGCACAGCCTATCAAACGGTCTTCCTAACAAGCCCTAACCTGACTTTCTATACTTTGCATACGTTTACCAACTGCATCCATTATCATAATGAATAAAACAAGTAGGTGACAGTTCAATTATGAGATGTAATAGGGCCAAAGAGAGGTAATCACATTGGAAAGTTTGTTTTTTGACAGTTTATAACATCTTGAACTGAAGTGCTTACTGATTGCCAACTACTTTTCTAACTTAAGCCAGATTTCTCTCAGTAAACAGTAGAGAAAATGAAAATATCAAGGAAGAATTACACTTTGGTTATTGCAAAGGTTTTCTCTCAGTTCTTATTAGCATCTAAAAAGGGAAGTAAAATTTAACCAATCTCTAGTTTTCTTGAAGATAACACATATGCTGTTCAAAAGTGTTTTAAGTGGATCTCTTCGGAATAAGGGTTCATATATGCTTTTGTTTAAATATTAGTACATTTCTTCTTTGATAAAGTCAGAGAGATTGAATGTCATGGAGATAAAAGGTACAGCACAGGGAATGGAGTCAATGATACTGTAATAGCATATGGTGACAGATGGGAGCTACATTTGTGGTGAGCATAGCATAATATATAGACGTGTCCCATCACTATGTTGTACACCTGCAACTAATGTAACATTGTGTGTCAACTATACCTCAATTAAAAAAAAAAAAAAACAGAGGGGTGCCTGAGTGGCACAGTAGGCTAGGCATCTGACTCTTGGTTTCAGCTGAGGTCATGATCTCAGGGTTGTGAGATCAAGCCCCATGTTGGGCTCCACGCTTAGTGTGGAGTCTGCTTGGGATTCTCTCTCTCCCTCTCCCTCTGCCCCTTCCACACATGTTCTCTCTCTCTCTCTCTCAAATGGATAAATCTTAAAAAAATAGAAAGGGAGGAAGGAAGGGAAAAAGGAAGGAAGAAAGGGAGATAGGAAGATCAGAGCAATTGATTTAATTAGGGACACAAATCATAGCAATTATCACCAAAGTATGCTTGGAAGAAGGTAATTAATATCAACACAAGTATGGTTCCATAGTTTGTGGTAAGGCACAGGAACTTTCCTCTGTCGGTTGTGTTAAAGTTTACTTATACATTTCCTATTTTAAGCTCAACTTAAGTGGTCTGAGGATTGTGGAAAAGAGAGATGAGAAAGTACCATGAGTATTTCTATGTGTCATGCACTATATTGAATGTTCCATGTATATTTCATATTTATCTGCCATAATTCATTTATGAACATGTTTATTAGTCCCATTTTATAGATGAGAAAAATAAAATGTAGGCAGAATACTTTTTTTAAGAGGCTTAATTAACAGAAAAGCAGACTGTGTTGCCCAAGTCAGCCTGGTTCCAAAGACGTTTCTTTTCTGCTCTACCCTGCCTGGCATATTTGCTTAGGTTGTTAGTTCCTCAGGAGTTATGCACTTATTTATTTCAGGCAAAATCTCTTAAAAACAAACAAGGTAGAGACTATAGGAAGAAAGAAGAAATGCATTCCTAAGCAAGGTTTTAGGCACTAAATTTGCTTCCTTCTGGAAAGTGAACTGAAAAACCCAGAACTTGGTGGCTTTGGAGTTCATCTGGTGAAGATTGACTCCATTGCAGCTCCTGGCAGGACTATTGGATTCCAGAGGCTTCTGGAGTACTTTTTTTTTTTAAAGATTTTATTTATTTATTTGACAGAGAGAGAGATAGCGAGAGCAGGAACACAAGCAGGGGGAGTGGGAGAGGGAGAAGCAGGCTTCTTGCCGAGCAGGGAGCCCGATGTGGGACTCGATCCCAGGACCCTGGGACCATGACCTGGGCCAAAGGCAGACGCTTAGCGACTGAGCCACCCAGGCGCCCTGGAGTACATTTTTAAGATAAGATTTCTTTATCCTGAAGAATAAATGGGTAGTTGACTGGAGCAGAGCCAGAGAGAACTCGTGGTACATATGCTTTTGGGGTCGTGATGGTGACGTAGGGACTTCAGGAACTTGGACTGTGTCAGAAAGCTGCAAGTATACTCGCAGTAACATAAACACCAGAAAGACCTGAGCCCTGGGGACAAAAGGAATGAGGAAGAATTTTGTCACAGGGTGAACTCCCCAAGAAGCCATTGTGAAGGAGGTAACAAGCATGGAGCATGGCTTCTCTGGGCATCATGGAAGCTGCTGGTCTCTTGATTAAATACGTATACTTCAGAAGTAGTCTGAGCACTTGATCAGTATTTATGGACATGGAGGTACATGGAATGTGGAAAAGAAAGCAGTCTGTGAATCACTCCAGAAATCTCACCTGGTTAAAGCATTTAGATAGGTCTTGAATTCTAGCAAACTTGAAGAGGCGAAACTGCTTCACTAGAGAACACACACACACACACACACACCACTCTCTTTCTTCCACCTAAAAGGATTTTGCTTTCTAACTCTCAATTTTCTGTGGAAAAAGAATGAATGAATTTAACCAACTCTGTTGAAAAACAAACCATTGCTCATCTCTGTTTTGTCCTTGCTGCCCAACTGGGCTGTTTATGAGGAGGTAGAAATGCAGAGACTAGGAGCCAAAAATGGTCAGGTCGCTTTCTTTAGAATGTACTGCCTATTGTTATGCCTTTTAATTCTCATTCTTCAAGAAGCCACTGTATTACTGAATGCACTAAATTGGTTATTTTGATATTTCCTCGTCCAAGCAAGCTGAAGCAATCTCATTCCTCATTATAGCTTTGAAGATTTCACATATTTCCCCTGTCTTTCCACTTTTCATTTGTTACAGGAAACCCACAAAGAAATAACTGAAGTTTTTATGGAAATATTTAAGGGTAATTGTTTCTAGGACTATGTATATTCAGATTGGTTTTTAGGCTACAATAAAATATGAGGGCAGTAGCCCTGCTTTCTGTACTCAGCCCACAATTTCACATAAGCGAATATACCTCTAAGTAAAAGAAAGCAGAAAAGAATAAAATTAATAGCCACATTTACTGAGTGCCTTTTCCTTCCATTGTATTGGACCCAGAAAACACTGTGTGTGGACATATAATACATAATGTAGCCAAGAACAACTGAACATTACAGTTGAATATGTTTAATCCGTAGGAATAAATACTTTATTTCCATATTAAGGAAACTAAATTTAATATTTAAGCCGTTTCCTCAAGACACAATAATTACTCTTATAGTCAGCAGGAAGAAAATTTCCTTCCGGAAAATCATAAGGCCTCAAATATGATCTGAGAAAATAAATGGCATACCCATGCTTTAGAAAGCCATCAGCTCCCTCTCGCCTCCCTCCCTGCGGTTCTTCGGTCATAACTACCTGCAGATCTGTTGTTAGAAGGATGCACAGCAAAAAGCAACACAAATGCTGTTTCCATTTCCTTGTGATAAAGGAACGTTGGGTGTCTAGTGTCTGGTTTGGAAAAATATAAATCTTATCAGTGGATCCATCTAGAGCTTGGACTTGGTGAATGACTAGAGAGCACAAAACATTTGCATGACTCAACTAAGCTTCTTTCAAAATGTTACAGATGACATGGGCATGTGGTTCATTTACTGCAGAAATACTGATATTGAACCACAGACAAATCTGGGCAAACCAAGTAAGAACTCGTTTGAGAACCCAGGAACACACAGGGGATTCTGGATCACTCAAAGCCTGGATCCCACACATAGGCCCTAAGGCTAAAGTCTGGGAGTTAAGAAAAGGAGTTTGCTAAGCATCCACTAGTGTGTCCTTTCTTGCTGCCCTTAGCTCCAGACCCTATTCTTTGAAGTTTTGATTAGCTGAGGACCCTTAGGGAAAACCCCGATGGAAATCTTGTGTCTGTGTATATAATAACTGAATACTTGCAGATTATTCTTTCCCTGAGAAGGGGTTAGGCTTCAAAGTCCTGATCCTTATAAGTGGAGAACAAATACCGTATAGACTTATTTATCATCCTTTCAGCAGTTCAGAAGGAAAATATTCACTAACAAGTAGTTAGTGCAATAAATCTGGATCTGGGCTGACCATCAACTTTGCCCTCGCGGGTTATATATGTTTTCATCCTTGCAAGACTTTAAGCAGACAGGTGCAACAGAGGGCAAACAGACTCAGGAAAACACAGAAGTGGGAACAATGATCTCTGTATACTACACAGAAGAGGTGACATTTTAATTCTGACTATAAATTTGCTGGGTGGGTGGGGATTGGGAGTTCACAGACTGGAAAAGGCATTACAGAAAGGGAAATCGGCATTTGCAAATGAATTCAAGTATGTTTGGGAAATGGTCAGTATTTCAGTTTGGCTACAGTATGACATTTATAGATGGCAATGGCAAAAACTGAATCTCACGATGTATGTGAGATGCATGCAGCCTTTTCATATACGGCAATGACGGGTCAGTGGGGACAAGGTCATGATCTCCCCCCAACAGACTTGGCCACACTGTGTGCCTACCACCACGTTCACTTCATTTCCCTTATTCAATAGAGTCAGGTTCAGAGCGGATGGGCAGAGAAGCACAGCATCTTTGGAGATAAGAATCTTCATCCCTGCAGTGCTAAGGGCATGAGCAAAAACAGAAGAATTCATGGAAGCTATCTGTGCATTGAATCATTGTTTATAAGCAGAACAAATTTAATCAAAGTACTACAAACAGAGTCTAACAGAAGAAGAGTGTTTTAACTTCATATACAAAGACCTGGAAATTTTGCTTCCATTTAGTCTGTAGAAACTCACAAAGAAACCCCACTCCCAATCAACTCTAAAAGAAAGCCATATAAAATACAAATTTTAGGTCTTTATGAGCCCATCAGAGAGATGAGGCCACAGGGCAACCTCATAACCTGAATTGAGAAGTGAGACAAGCCTTTCTAAGCATATGAACTGTATCATCCGTGGTAGATCATGAGAAAAAGAACTACTGTAATCGTGAATAAGGAGAATCAACAAAATTTTAAGGAATCATTGAAGTATAAGTGTATACTAGTATGTCAGTCTAGAATAGTTGGAGACCCCAGACACAAGGGAAGCTCACACTTACCCCTGACAACCCCCAATTTGTTCTGTTTCTATGAGTTTGTTTCTTTTAAGTTCTACATATGCATGAGATCATACAGTATTTGTCTTTCTCTGTCTGACTTATTTCACTTAGCAAAATGCCCTTGTTTCATCCATGTTGTCACAAATGGAAGGATTTCTTCTTTTTTTGTGGCTGAATAATAGCTCATTCTCTAAATATATACCACCTTGTCTTTATCCATTCATCTGCCAATGGACACAGGTTGTTTCCGTGTTTCGGCTGTTGTAAATAATGCTGCGGTGAACAACGGGGACATGACTATCTCTTCAAGACAGTAGTTTCATTTCCTCTGGATATATACTCAAAAGTGAAATTGCTGGATCATAGGGTAGTTCTACTTTAAATTTTTTGAGGAACCTCCATATTGTGGAGCGGCTACACCACTTTGTATTCCCACCAACAGTGCACGAGGGTTCCTTTTTGTCCACATCCTTGCCAACACTTGTTACCCCTTGTCTTTCTGATAATAGACATTCTTAACATTTGTGAGGTGACATCTTGTTAGGGGTTTAATGTGCATTTCCCTGATGATTATTGATATTAGCAACTCTTCACACACTTGTCAGACATTTGAATACCTTTTCTGGCAAAATGTATATTCAAGATATTTGTCCATTTTTAAATTGGATTATTGTGGGATTTTTCCATTTGTTTTTTGTTTTGTTTTTGCTATTGAGTTGTATGAGTTCCTTATATACTTTGGATATTAACCCCTTATTAGATATATGGTTTGCAAATATTTTCTCCCATTCTGTAGGTTGCCTTTTCATTTTGCTGATTTTTTTTTTCTGTGCAGAAACTTTTTAGTTTGATAAAGTCCCACTTGTTTATTTTTGCTTTTATTGCTTATGTTTTGGGTACCATATCCATAAAATCATTGCCAAAATCAATGTCAAGGAGCTTTTTAGTTTCCTCTAGGGGTTTTATGGTTTCAGGTCATACATTTAAGTCTGTAATGTATCTCTAGTTAATTTTTGTGAGTGGTTTGTTTTTTGGGTTTTTGTTTTGTTTTGTTTTGTTTTTTGAGAGAGAGATAAAGTGCCAGTGGACTGGGGAGGGGCAGAGGGAGAGGAGGGGAGAGAATCTTAAGCAAGCTCTATGTCCCACACAAAGCCTGACACAGGGTTCGATCTCAGGACCCTGAGATCATGACCTGAGCCAAAATCAAGAGTTGGATGCTTAGCTGACTGAGCTACCCAGGTGCCCCAATTTTTGTGAGTGGTTTAAGCTAGTGGTTCTGTTTCATTCTTTTGCATGTGAATAGCCAGTTTCCCCAGCACCATTTATTGAAAAGACTATCTTTCCGCATTGAATATTCCCAGTTCCCTTTTCAAATATTAGTTGACCATATATGCAAAGGTTTATTTCTGGGCTCTTGATTTTGTTCCGTGTGTGTGTGTGTGTGTGTGTATTTTTTTCTTTCTTTTTTTTCTCAGGATTGCTTTGGCCATTCGGGGTCTACAAGTTTTAGGATTGTTTTTTCTATTTTGGTAAAAAAATGCCCTTGGAATCTTGATAGGGATTGCATTGAATCTATATATAGTTTTGGGTAGTATGAACATTTTAACAATATTAATCCTTCTTAATTTTAACATACTAATTCTATGAACACAGGATATATTTCTATTTATTTGTGTCTTTTTTATTACTTTCATCAAAGTCATAGTTTCCAGTTTCTAGATCTTTCACCTCCTTGGTTAAACTTATTCCTAAGTATTTATTATTTTTGATGCTTTTATAAATGGGATTATTTTCTTTACTTCCTTTTTGGATAATTTGTTATTAGCATATAGCGTCTAGAAATGAAATGGTTTTTGTATATTGACATTATATCCTGCAACTTTATTTCTTTTTCTTGTCTGATTGCTCTGGTGAAGACTTTCAGTTCTGTGTTGAAAAAGAGTGGTGAGAGTGGACATCCTTGTCTTGTTCTTGATGTTAGAGGAAAAGCTCTCAAACTTTTACTGTTAAGTATGACATTTGCTTTGGGCTTGTCACATATGGCCTTTATTATGTTGGGATATGTTCCTTCTATACCCAACTTGTAGAGACTTTTTATCATAAATGGATGTTGAATTTTGTGAAATGTTTTTTCTGCATCTATTAAGATGATTATACGATTTTTACTTTTCATTCTATTAATGTGATATATCGCACTTACTGACTTGAGTATGCCACCATAAAACTTTGAAAGACAAATAAGTAAATAAAATTTTAAAATAAAACTTTTTTAAAAGGAGTACTTAAATTGATCTAGAGATAGATTACATTTCCAGTGTAAACTCCAACCATGTTTTAGACAAATGTAAGGCAAAATAGTTCTAAAGTTATCCAGAGAAATAAATACACAAGAATAGCCAAGGAATTTTTGAACTTACACGACCAGATTTTGACATATTTTGTAAAGAAATAATTAAAGAACGTGAAACTGGTGTAAGAATAAAGAGTTCCTGTAAAAAACACAGGAAGTCCAGGAATATATTTTATTTTATAAAATATTGTAAGTTAAAGTAAAAGTGACATTTCAAAGCAGTAATGAAAAGGTAAATTATTCAATAAATGCTGCTGTGATATTTGTTTATTTGGGGGGAAAACTGTGAGTCTATGTGAACTCACAATACAAAATGCAGATAAATTAATTTCTATAGAACAAAACCATAACTGAAATATAAGAAAATAAACACACATATCTAATTTCAGGATGCAGTATATTTGCAAGGATACAGTATATTTACAAGGTAAAGGTCTAATATTAGCAATATGCTAATTAAAAATACAAGTAATAGGGACGCCTGGGTAGCTCAGTCAGTTAAGTGTCAGACTCTTAATTTCGGCTCAGGTCATGATCTCAGGGTCGTGAGATCAAGCCCCACATTGGGTTCTATGCTCAGTGGGGGGTCTGCTTGAGATTCTCTGTCTCCCTCTCCTCTACCCCTCCCCCTGCTCGTGCTCTCTCTAAATTAGTTAATTAATTAATTTTAAAAATACAAGTAGTAGAAAAAACAGTACGAGTAAAATGACTATCCGAATTAACTTGGAAAAGTTAACTCTAACTTGTCTTTTATAGGCAAAACAACAAAAAGAAAAAAAACAAAAAGCCAATAAGCTTAAGATATTAAGATGATCAAATTTATTAACATATTCACATTTATTAGATATCAAGTAAAATCAAACTACACCAGTGAACTGAAAGTTCCCTACTAACAAAACAACATTGTTTTTAAATTGTAAACCCTCCACTTGTCAAGCAAGTGACAGAAAGTGCCCTCCTCTATTTTAATGAAAAGGGTATAATTTGGTTCTGCCTTTTAAGAAAGCACATTAGGGGAATAGATCATAAGAAATAATGCGCACACCTCTTGACCCTGTAATCCTGTCTGTGGATTTATTCTAATGAAATATAGTCAGAGATGTTTACCAGGCTTTATATATGATGGCGTTTATCATATCAGTGTCGTTTATAACTGAGAAAACAACCCAGTACTAAGGGATTAGTTAAATAAATACTAGTATGGCAGTGGCATGGACTATTGCTTTTATAATAATTAAAATATTGCTTTTATAGAATAATTAATGACAATAATAAAATGTTTATGGTATAGACTTCTTTAATAATATACACACATGTAAGGAAAATACACTAAAATAACCATGGTTATTTTTAAGTAGAGAGTTGGAATTCTTAAATACTTTTTTGGTTAATTTTGTATATATTTTAACTTTTCACATAATCATCTATATATAATTTTCCTATTCCACTCCATCCCTTCTAAATTAAATCTACTCCAGTTAGGCTTTTGTCCATAGGAAACTCTTGATAAGTCCAACAATGATGCCTACCTTGTAAATCTAATGGCCAGTGTTCAGTTCTTACCTTCACTTGAACACTACAGCATTTGACCTGGTCTATCACTCCCTCTTCCTTGGTAGGCTTTCTTCACTTGGCTTGGAGGACACCACCTCCTCTTAGTTTCCTTCCACAGCCACTCTCCCCAGCCTCCTTGCTCATCCCTGCTCTTCTCCCTGAGGGCCCCACAGCTCAGTTCTTGGTCTTTTCCCAGTCGATTCACACTAACACCCTTGGCAAACTTACTCAGTCTTATAACTTTTAATAAACATCTTCAAGCCCAAATATATACCTCCAGCCTGGACATCTGTCCTCCATATCACAATCATATATCCAACTGTTAAAATCCATATAACTACTTTAATATCAAATAGTAGACACCTCAAAACAACAAATCTAAAACTGGACTCCTGGTATTATCTCCCCAAAGGCTGCTCATCCCACATTTTATTCTCCTTTATTCTTTTTTTTCTCACCCTTGACTTCTAATCTCACAGAATAGATCTAGCTGACTCTCTCCTAACATATATTGAAAATCCAACTGTGTCTCAGCTAGTCTACAGCCTAGCACCATTTGTTTCCTGAATAATTGTAATCGCCCACTAACTAGTGTCTCTGACTCTTCTACTGCTGAAGAATCTGCTATCAACCCAGCCATCAGAGTGCTCCTTGGAAATGTAAGGTGAATCATCTTACATTTGTGACTACAATATGTTATCCATTTCATTAAGTAAAAGGAAAGGCCTTACAGCACTACACAAGTCTCTGTATGATCTCCATACTTCATCCTCATCCCCAACATCTCTCTGAGTGTATCTCATTTCTTTCTCTCTCACTCATTCTGCTCCATTGTATACTGGTCTCTTGCTGTTCATCCGATATGCAAGGCATGCTCCTACCTCAGGACCTTTGCACTTGCTGCTACTGTCTGCCTAGCATGCTCTTCTCTAGATAACTTATAGTTAACTCTCCCTCTTTTGTTAAGATTTTATTCAAATTTTATCTTCTCAAATGGCTACCTTGAAAACTCAATTTAAAAGCAGGACCTGAGGGGCAAGGGGCAAAGCATGGACAAAATGAGCAAAGGGGAGCGGGAGATACAGGCTTCCAGTTATGCAATGAATAAGTCATGGAGATAAAAGGTAGAACATAAGGAATATAATCAATGGAATGGTAATAGCATTGTATGGTGACAGATAGTAGCTACACATGTGGTAGGCATAGTATAACATATGGAGTTGTGGAATAATTATGCTGCACACCTGAAGGGAACATAATGTGTGTGAACTATACTTCAATTTAAAATAATGAAATAAAATAAGTAAAATAAAAACAGAACCTGGCTCCCAACTCCAATTCCCTGATCCTTTTTAATCCTCATTAGTTTTTCCCACAACTTGGGTCAACATTACCATGCTTAGATCCAGTAAGACAGACCCCTGATCTAGACTCCACATTTAGAAGATATCATCCTGGCCCTTCTCCAGCTGAGTCTTCTTCATGGGGCAAGGGAGTCAGTCCATGGGCCCAAGGGAGTCAGTCCATGAACTTGCCTACATAGAAGCATAGGCCTTCCTTCCCTGGATCAAGATCCAAATAGCAAGCACCCAAAAATGCCTTAACAACCATTCTGTGAGATCTTCTTCCCTGTGTGTGTGCCCTCAGGATATCCCATGACACTAGTGTATGTGAGCTTGGGTGAGAAGTGGCCAAAGAGCAGCTGCTGAGGGAGTGATCTGAATAGAGTTTGGAAAATGTAGACCAGAGTGTGATGTGGGTGTGCATACAGCTCTTTCCATGTGAGGTGAGACAGGGCTGGGAAGAAAAGGGGGTTGAGCCAGGAACCAGCTCTCCATTTGCCTCCACTCTCTTGACTTGAAAGTCTGAAATGGCTGAAAATCATAAATTGGCTTTTGAAAAACAGATATGTTGTGCAGCAGGTCTGCAATTCATTCATTCCCTTTATAAAGATTGGCTAGAAAAATCTTGGTGAAAAAAAGGAGGTTGGCTTATTCCACAACTCACAGCTGTGACTGGCTTTCATTTAGAGCTTTCTTTTTTCCTTTCTGCTAAGCCGACAGCAGTAGTCAAATATATACACAGATCTGTTTTTGACAAGGAAGGCATTGTCATATGCTGCTCTTGAGAATATAAAACTTTTCTGGAAGACAATTTGAGAATATATATCAAAAGTGTTGAAAATGAGTATATTTTACCCCAAAATACCACTTCTAGAAATGTACATTTATCATAAGTAGACCCCAATGGATCATCCTTGTTTGGAAAATATTAAAAACTACATTATCTAGTATTTGATATATTGAGGAGCCCCTTTCCTGTTCCTTTATGGGAAAGCAAGTTTACTGTTCTTCAGTGATGACTCTTTAACGTTGTGTGTTGTTTTCCTTGGTCATGCAGATTTCTACTGGGAACAAGTGACTCCCAATCCTACTATTACTTTAAAGGAATTTCACTCTATCTAGGATTTTAGGTATAGGTTTAACTGCTAAACTTTGCGCAAAATGAGAGTGTTCTCCCTTGGAAAAAGGACCTAAGTTCTAGACCTGGTTATGGCTGTATGACTCTGCACAAGTCACCTTAAAATTCAAAACTTTGGGGCGCCTGGGTGGCTCAGTCGTTAAGCATCTGCCTTCGGCTCAGGTCATGATCCCAGGGTCCTGGGATCGAGCCCCACATCGGGCTCCCTGCTCGGCGGGAAGCCTGCTTCTCCCTCTCCCACTCCCCCTGCTTGTGTTCCCTCTCTCGCTGTGTCTCTGTCAAATAAATAAATAAAATCTTTAAAAAAAAAAATTCAAAACTTTAAGTCCTTCCTCTATCATATGAGGGGATTAGACTAAATATTCTTTAGGGTTTCTTCTAGCTCCAGTTTTTATGAATTTGTTCAAGGTTACAGGATATAGCTGAGCACTCCAGGAAAGTTTAAGGCATAATCTTTTTTTTTTTTTGATTGGAAGTTTGTACCTATTAATCCTCTTCACTTACTTCACCCACACCCACCTCCCCTCTGGCAACCACCAGTTTGTTTTCTGTATTTAAGAGTTTGGGTTTTTTGATTGTTTGGACTATGTTTGTATTTGCAGTAGTAGTAACATTTTCATCCAAAGCCATGACCTGAGCAACCTAGCATGCCATCTTTGCCTACAGAGTTTTTTCTGAATTTGCTTGAGTATAGGATTCGATTTGCTTGAGTATAAGAAATGGCGAATTGAGTATAGGTCTTCAGTGTCTGTGAATAAATGAGCAAGTTGGATAACTGACAATTTTAGACTTTCTTCTTCTGCTTCCACTCCTTCTTTTTCCTCTCTAATGGAATGTCTGTTAGTGTTCATGAAAGTTCATGGACTGACAGCTCTAGAGACAGGTCCTCATGAATCCACAAGTACTGATTGGTAATTGGCAGGGTGTACTCTGCCCAGGAGATGGGTTCAATCTCTGTGCTCAATGAGCTGTGGGTTTGCCAATGAAGTTGTTGACAAGGATGGCAATTAGTGTCAGGCAGAGAGAGGTCAATACAACAAAATCTGAGAAAATAACTGACTTTCTGTTTAATGTATGTAAATATGATCTCAGGAATATAAATCAAAATTGAGGAAAAAGGGGAAGATAATTCTATTGTTCAGGTCATATTATAATAGCAGACACTAGGTGTCACATTGTCTTTTTGATCTTTAGAATTCATTTTCATATTGGTAGAGAAAAAGGAAGTTCAGGAAAAAATAGAACAATAAATATTTTATTATTCCAATTAAATCAGCAGTTGCTCTTCTGCATATCCTTTTTCCAGGTTCCTAACTACCATAGGTGTATCTTTTTTTAGATACTCAAGATATTAGGAAGAAAAATAATAGGCACCAAGCAATCAGAACCTATGGCCCCTATAATCAATCTGAAAAGATGCTGACTGTAAACAACCAATATGATTTTCTACAAAGTCCTCACATCAATCTATGATTTCTTTTTCATAGGCTCTCATTTCACCAATTCATTATTATGAACTCTTCTACTTTTCTAAATGTCAAGTTATTAAAATTGTTGAGGCCACTTGTGAAAAGCTAGGAAACCATTGTCAGTGGAGTGTATTGAAAAGACCACAAACTCAAATCAGTAAGACATGACCAAATCTACTCATCCTAAATAAATGACTTTGGACAAAGTATATCACCTCTACAAACATCCCCTTTCCTAGATGTAAAATAAAGATACAATAATATAGGTTGTTTAAAAATAAGGCAATGGCTACAGAAAACATAGTCATCCAATAGCATGGTGTATAAATGTTAAAAATATCACGTGCACTCTAATCAAAGCCTTCTGTAGATAGCCTATACTAAAACTAAAGAGTTAAATCTTTGTATCTAATCAAATAGTGATTTTAATTTGACTATATCAAAACAAGGGGAAGGGGAGTAGTAAAACTGGTAAAAAAAAAAAATCAGAGTACAGTTCAGCTCTTCCAAAGCATCACCTATCACTGCTATTCAAAAGACCTGTAGTAGTTATGACATCTTGGTGCATTTTCTTTAGGAAATTTTGGGTTATCATCAGATAATGTATGATAAAGTAAGCTAACTGTAAGAGAGTCAAACATAGATAAATATGAAATGAAAAATGTTTTCAACAGTTTCATCTTTACTGTTATAATCCATTTAATGGAATGATAAATAATCCCTTGCTAGATTCACCTCACAACCTGAGCTTTAATTCTGCCAGAGGACCAGCCCTCTTCTTTTCTCCCCCACTTGACCTTGCTGAACAGTGTTTCTGCAGTCAGGGTATGAGCTTCCATGGTGATTAGCAGGAATGGCTCATTGGCCTAGCCAAAGACAGGTAGGTGGCATAGGAATAGTACTATAGAAACACTTTTGTGAAATGCTACAGTGGTGAAAATATTACGTACAATTTGTATTGGGAGCTCTTTCTCTAATACTAGTATTTAACTTTTATGTTTTTATTGAAATTTCAGAAATTAAATGAAATTGAATGATATAGGAGAGAAGAGAAGTCCTTTGTGATGACTCTAAAATACTACTATGTAATCTGAGGTCCAATGTGCTTTATCATGTTATCCTGGCTAGTTATGCCCACTTAATAACAGTGTACCCTCATTTTACCGAAATTAACCACCCTTCCTTTCAGTTCTTTGAGCAATATTGAAAGCAATTTGGCAGCATGATTATGAGCCTTAAAAATACTCATAATCATTGACATCACAATTATACTTCTAAACACCTATACAAAGGAAATAATCTAAGATATAGAAAGAAAGAATCTTTATGCCAAAATATTTATCCCATAACTATTTATATTTCTAAAAATATTGGTGACAACATATATGGCCAGCAATAGATAAATACTAATACAAAATCAGGTTTGTTCATAATATGGGAAATTATACAGCTGATAAAATGTTTACAAAATTTCGTAGCCAAGACTATACTAATATTACAATATTAAGTGAAAAAGTCACAATAAAAATTTTTATATACACTATGATGTGAAAGAGATTCTGAGACAAAAGGTTGAAAGAAATATATCAGAATATTAATGTTGATTTCTTGTATAAAGAGAAATTTTTTCTACTTCTTTGAACTGTTATGTTCTTATTACTATGTATATATTCCCTTCCTAGTCAGAAACAGCCCATAAAAGATAGAGTGATATGGGCATCATTTAGCTTTAGAAGAATTGGCAGTTAAGGGAAATTTTTCAAATGTATAGTCATTTAAAGATTAGATCTCAGAGGAAATTGAACTTTCTAAATAATACTGAAAGTAGAGTCTTAGCAAAAAAAAATGTTTTTGATTCATTACTGCGTTATTCCTCTGGTATACGGGTAGATCTGATCATAAGACTCTGAAAGTCTTTGAAACTTCTATATCAAAAGCATCTTTTTGCTTCTTAAATCAACCTGAAATTTAAAGAAAAACATGTTGGTGATTTTTTTAAATGTACCAGTTTATGTACCACCTTTAGAATGCTTGCTATGGGTATCTGACATTCCAGTAATAGATCACTGTGGTATGTCATCCAGGGAAGACATCCTGATGAGAGATCACTTGCAAGACATTGAGCAGCTCCTCTAATAATACGCTGCTTGAATATATCCTTGATGTACTGATAGCTAGAGAAGGAATTTTCTAAAGGAGGCTCTAAGAATCTCATGATTTTTCAATTATAGATTATCTTAACGGGAAGAAACACGCATGAATGTGTGTGTAGAGTATAGGCAATATGTGCTTCTACAGACATAGCTTATTTTAATGTGCTTCGCTTTATTGCACTTCACAGATACTACACCTTCTTACAGTTTGAAGGCTTGTGGCAATGCTGCTTCAAGCAAGTCCCTTGGCACCATTTTCCCAATACCATTTGCTCATTTCATATCTCTGTGTCACATTTTGGTAATTCTCCCAATATGTCAATCTTTTTCATTATTATCACTATATTTATTATAGCGATCTGTGATCAGTGGTTATGACTCACTACAAGCTCAGATGATGGTTAGCATTCTTCAGCAATAGCATATTTCTTAATTAAGGTATGTGCTTCTTTTGCTATTGCACACTTAATAAAGCACAGTATAGCATATGCATCACTTGTACATGAACTGGGGAACCCAGAAATACATTTGGCTCACTTTATTGTGGTATTTGCTTTATTACAGTGGTCTGGAACCAAACCCCCAATATCTCCGAAGTATGCTTGTATAAAGAAAGTCTACCCACAGAAGCATAGCTTGGAAAGGAAACTTAAGGTATGACTATCAAATGAGTAGAAAGTATTCCAAATAGAGGAGAAACAGTTATGAATAAAAAGGATTTCCATCATATTGCTACCTCGCCCATTTCCCTCTGAATACATCCTGTTGACAGAAAATTGTTTCTTAAATAAAGGCAGTGGGTTTTGCATATTGATTTACACCATCTCTCATGCAGGACGATAAAGATATCTTAGAGATTGAGAAATGATATTTTCTTCTAAGTGGATCAAATATGGGGAAAATAGTTCCCAAGGTTGTTGTAGATAATATTTATAAGAACATATGTCATAAGTGAGGAAATAATTTACTACATAAATTATGTTAAGAAAGAGCAAACAAATGAGTGTGGATAGTTTTTAATATGAGACCTGATATATACATTGTATATATACCCATATATGAAATATATAGAGATTCATACATAGACATATATGTGTATAAAATGTATATGTATTTTCTCCCTGCAAAACTCATGTCCCAAGAAGTGACAAGTTAGCACAATTCAACAATTTATGTAACCATTAATAGCTCTATTACTGGCTATACATCCACAAGAACACAATGAGAGGGAAAGGGAAAGAAAGATCTTTTCCTTTTCCTTTCCAAGAGATAACTGGGAAAGAAGGTCAATCACTGCCAAGATTCTTAGTCTGAATTTAGTCTCTGCTTCTTTCTGCCCACTGGTTTTGTTTCTTTTTTCTTTCCTCTTCTCTTTCTTTTTCTTTCTTTCTTTCTTTCTTTCTTTCTTTCTTTCTTTCTTTCTTTCTTTCTTTCTTTCTTCTTAAAGATTTATTTATTTTAGAGAGAGAGAGCACACAAGCAGGGTTTGGGGCAGCAGGAGTGAGAGAATCTCAAGCAGGCTCCACAAGCAGGCTCCACGCCCAGCACAGAGCCCAACTCAGGGCTGGATCTCAAATCCCTGAGATCATGACCTGAGTCGAAGTCAAGTTCAGATGCTTAACCAACTTGAGCCACCCAGGTGCCCTGGTTTCTTTCTCTCTTACTGCAGACTGGCTTCCTCATATAGTGAACAGCATGGTCTCCAATCATCTCCAAGCCTCCCTTCCAAATGTTCCACCACCAGGCTAATTATCCTCTCTTAGTTCTAATATTCAAATTCATGGGAAAGAGTCTAACTGGTCCAAATTTTGTCAGATATTCTTGTCTAGATTCATCCTCTATGGTATTTGGGCAAATTTGTAAGGTCTGAAATATTTGGTTCCTAAGTAACACTATATTAAGTATTAAAAACACCAACAGAAATATAACAAGCACTCCTGTTGAAAGTTCCTGCCCATCCCATTCAAGAATTATGATTTTTATGAGTCTGTGTACATTTCATAATAGCCTCTTCACCTTTAAGGGCTAGACCACAAAAGTAAGTTACTGCCCAAATTAAGTGTGAACTTCTCTAAAAATTAACCCAGAAGTGGTGTTATTGCACTTCCCCATGTATTCATGTTAAATATTTTATTTATTTATTTATTTATTTATTTATTTATTTATTTATTATTTTTTTTTATAAATTATTTTTTATTTTTTTTTTAAGTTGGCCCCATGCCCAACATGGGGCTTGAACTCACAATCCTGAGATCAAGAGTCACATGTTCTATGGACTGAACCATCCAGGTGCCCCTTTGTTAAATATTTTATAATTAAACCTTCTATTTTTAAATTATTTTAGATGCATATGCATTTGGTGGACATAATAGAGAAAGATCACAAGTACCCTTTATCCAGTTACCCCAGTAAAAATCTTGCAACAGTGTAGTACAGTATGAGAACCAGGATACTGCCATTGACATGGTCAGGAAAGAGAATAGTTCCATCACCACAGGGATCCCTCAAGCTGCCCCTTCAGAGCCACATCCTCTCCTCCAACAACACTTGGCAATTGCTGACCTGTTCATCATTTCTGTATCTTTGTCATTTCAGTAATGTCATATAAGTGAAATCATAAACTATGTAACTTTGGGAACTGGCTTTTTTCATTCACCATAATTTTCTTGAGATTCATCCAAGTGGTTATGTGTATCAATAATTTTATCCTCTTTACTGGTGAGTAATGTTCTATGGTAAGGATACACCACAGTTTCTTTAACAATTTACACAATGAAGGACATATGGCTTGTTTCTAGTCTGTGTATATTGCAAATAAAGCTGCTATGAACCATTTGTGTTGAGGTTTTTATGTGAACACAAGATTTCTCTGGAATAAATGCCCAAGTGTGCAAAAGCTGGATTTACATCACACCTGCATATTTACTTTTTATAAGAAACTGCTAAAGTGGGACACATGGGTGACTCACTTAGTTAAGCATCCAACTCTTGATCTCAGCTCAGGTCTTGATCTTGGGGTTGTGGGTTTGGGCCCCATGCTGGGCTCCATGCTGGGCATGGAGCCTACTTAAAAATTCCAAAGTGACTGTAGCATTTTATATTCCCACCAGCCATGTGTAAGTGATCCAGTATTTCTGCATCTCTATCAGCTTTTGGAGTTATCATTTTTAAATTATTTTTTGGTTTTATATTTTTTTCTTTTCAAATTTTTATTTAAATTCTAGTAGTTAACATACAGTACAATGTTGGTTTCAGGAGAATTCAGTGATTCATCTATTTTTTTTTAATTTTGGTCATTATGATAGGTAAAGATGATAAGGAATAATTCATTGTCATTACAATTTGCATTTCTCTGACAACTAATGATGTTGAACATCTTTCCATGTGCTTATTTGCCCTCTGTCTCTATCCCCTTTGGTGAAATGTCTCCTCATGTCTTTTGCCCAATTGCTAATTGAATTTTTCCTTCCCTTTTTTTTTTTTACTGTTGATTTTTGAGAGCTCTTTATATATTCTATTTACTAGTCCTTTGCCAGATGTGTGGTTTGCAAATATCTTCTTTCAGTCTGTAACTTATCTTTTTAATCCTTTTAACATTGTCATTCACAAATAAATGTTTTTTAGTTTTGACAAAGTCCAATTTATCAGTTTTCACCCAATATTGTCATGCTTTCGCTGTCAAGTCTAAGAAATGTTTGACTAGACCCAAAACTTTTTCCTATTTTTTTCTGAATGGTTTACAGCTTTACACTTTAGATTTAAGTCCATAATTTTTCTTGAGCTAATTTTTGTATTGAGATTCATTTTTTTACCTATGGATGTCCAATTGTCCTAATGACATTTGTTGCAAAGGCTATCCTTCCTCTATCTAATTGCTTTTGCTCCTTGGTCAAAAATCAATTGAGCATATTTGTGTGGATCTATTTCAAAATTCTCTATTCTGTTCCATTTATCTATTTCTATCCCTCTGCCAGTATTTCACTGTCTTGATTACTGTAGTTATATTGTAGGTCTGAATAATGGGTAGAGTGATTCCTCCTATTTTTTCCTTCCTTTTCAATATAGTTTTATCTATTTTGTGCCTTATTCGTATCTATATAAATTTTAGAATAAGCTTGTCTATGTACAAAAAGACTTGCTGGGGTTTTGATCGTGTTAAATTTTTAGCCACCCTTGGAAAAATAAACTCAGAATCTTTCCAAAAGGAAAAAAAATAGAACACAATTTCTTTTAATGGAAATTCATTAACATTCTGTGTAATCTGGATGCTCAGTATTAGAATTTCTTGTGTAGGTAGAATGTTTCTTGCCTGAATCCCTAGATTTATGCCAGAAGCTGGCAAACTTTGACCTGTGCCACCTCTGTTTAATTAGGCCTGTTGAGGCAAGAATGGTTTTTACTTTTTTTAAGGGTTGAAAAAACAAACATTGAAGAATATGTGACAGAGGCCATATTTTGACCACAAAGCCTAAAACGCATCTGTCTCTTTACAGAAAAAGCTTGCCGACCCCTGTTCTACAGTGTTACACATTTGCATTATGGAGAATAAAAGGAAAATTATTACTATCTAAAAAATGTAAAAATTTCTCAATAATAACTACATTTACCAATATATAAGCTTCTCTTCAGCCAAGATCACCAAATAAATGAATGTCTAAGCTACTGAATATATCTTATTAAAATTATGTAAGAGACAACTTACATTTCTAATTTAATGTAGTTTTGCAAACCAAAAAGCAAAATACTCTTCAAATACAAGGTATGATTATTATTCACATTATTAAAGCAAGATAATTGTATGGAGGCAGCAAAGAATACTGCTTAAGAACATGCATTTCTGAGTCAACTGCTCTAAGTTTGAATCTCAGCTTTGTCACCAGCTAGTTGTGTTCTTGGCCAAGTATCTTAACCTCTCTGAGTTTTGATTTCCTCATCTGTAGAATAATAATGAAAACAATACTCCTATCAGAGTGTCACAGTGATGATTAAAATTCATGGAAAGAGTACTGCAGGGGTTGAAATAATGCTCTGTGTAATATGGGTTTCCTAGTAATAGTTTTATTTATACGCTATAGCGCTCATTGTTAACACATTCCAAAAATTAGCAGCTTATTCACATCACCAAAATCTTAAAGAGATGATTCTTTTCATGACAGTTTGTATTTATAATATTTAAATTAAAGAATATGACATCATTATTCATTTAACAGATATGGACTATTAAGCGAGCATAGTGGCAGGTGCTGTTACCATAGAAAGATACAGGCTCTCCCGTCATGAAAACTTTACAAAGTTTATCCTTGAAATTGGTACAGTGACACACCTGCATATATTACTCAGTGTAAAGACAGGTAAATAATATTCTGTGAAGTCTAACTGCCAGGATGTAAGCTATAATATACTTAAGTAAACATATCAACGTAATGAACCTTTATTACCTATAAAGCAGAAATCATGAAAATATAAGAGGAAAATAAAACATGAACATTACCCCAAGCTCTGTGCTACAGAGATAAATCACGAACCTTTATAATTCTGGCACAAAGTTATTGTATATAATTTTTATGTAATAATAGTAAAGTGGATATGCAAAAGAATGCTTTGTCATCAAGTCGTCTAAATTGCGTTTATATAGAAAAAGCAAACTCATGACTGTTAGAAGCAAAGTTACACTGAGCTGATAAATCAGAGCAGGAAAGCAAACTGAAGTTTGTCAATGCAACTTTGAGTCTCAAGGGTCAGCCAACTGCAGGCTAAAATATAGTTGAACATATGAATAAGCTTTTCTTTTTGTACTCATATTTTCTGGCATAGATGGATGTCTCTCAAACTCAGATTTGATAACTACTTTAAGCTTAGGGTCATTATTTTATTTTTTATTCTTTAAAGACTTATTTATTTGAGAGTGCACATGCATAGGAGTGAGTGGGGGCAGGGGTAGAGGGAGAGAAATGCTATGTCTGCTTTATGTGACAGAAAGAGAAACTTTTCCCCTCAATTCCCTTCCTTAACCTGCATTGTGTCTGTTATCCAATCATCCATTATGGTCAAGGTCTTTATATTAAACAGTTAAAACCTTTCCAGGAAAAAAAAAATCATTTTATTAAAGTGTCGGAAACATGAACATACACAAAAAAGTTTCCTATAGAAGATTAGCCGTTTTGCAAGCCAATGAGTGAAAGGACATACCAGCTTGTAATTCAATAAAATTTCTTCCAGTCAAATAAGGCAACCCACAAGAAATACCTGGAAGATTTAAATAAATTTTCCAAAACGTTATTTCCTGTTAATCACTTTGTCGCTGAAATCTTTAACTTGTGGTATCTCTTCTGTGGTCTGAAGACATGAGACTGTTGATGCCAGTGCACATTCAGAGATAAACCAGATGGAGAGGGTCCTGAGATCTGTGCATATGTTAAGCAGTAATACTCCACTTGAGATACCCTTTGCCTTAGTGCTTCATAAATACTTCATTAGGGTAGAATGGGAATCGTAACTTCTTTGTATAATAGGAAATAGCTCCTAACCCACTAAATCTCTAGACAAAATCATTCAATCTGGCTTTTGCTTAAGTACAATATATTTAATCCTATACCAGACACATACCATGTTCACTTTCAAGACCTCAAGGAGAATAATAGCTCGAGGAATACTAATAAAAAGTTTTGTGATCTAAATATGCCTCAAATTTCACTTTGCTCTTAAAATAGCACTTCCAGTTTCTGAACTTGTGAAATGATTTTCATGGCCCATGTCTCAAATGATTTTAAGAAGTAATTACATATCTTCATTAAACATACAATCATTATTGAGCTGAATGTTCCTGGTTTGTCAGGCACTTAATGATCAAAGTTCATTTGACCTTAAGTGAACTAATGATGTGCATATATACCAGCTAAATTCGGAAGATACCTTTTTATTTGTAGAAGCATTCTCTTAAACCCAGATTTCCTAAAAGATGTTTTTCTGTCACCAACTTGGAGGTAAAATAACTATGCAATAATTTGTTTGTTGAAACATCTGAATATATTCACACCATAAATGCGGAGAAGCAGAACAGAAAGTAATTACAGGCCTGTGTTTACATCCACTTGTTAGTAAGACAAAGCATATTGTGCAAGCAAGGGGTAACTACACACTTTACATTTAATAAGTTATCTCTCAGGCAGCTGTCATTCTGGTTAAGATAAGGGATCCACACATCAAATGTAAATTATTTTTCACCTCATCGATCAGAGTCAAAAAGGAGCGCTTAACAGTAAACAAAACCACCAGGCTGCTCAGCTCTCCCTATGATTTAAGTCAACAGTTGGCATGAATACTGAAGGGGAGTAAAGAATTAAAAGCACGCGCCACTCACTTTTCATCGCTAGACAAATAACTTTCAGAAATTTAATTCAATTAACCAAATATTTATTAAGTGGCAACCATGGAGAAGGCAGAGTAGGCTTTTCTCCTTTTAAAAGTCTACCATCTATTAAATGGGTAAGGAAATGGGCTACGGAGTGGAGAAAGGGCAGAAAGAGAGCTGCTATGAGAACACAAATAACTACATAGTAAGATAAATATTCCATGCCATGAAAATTCAAGGGAAGAGGAGATCTTGTCTAATACAGCAAGAGTCGTGGCCAAGTGTCCACAGCTAAATCAAACCCCAGTCTAAGTTTTAAGAAAATAAAGGCAGTGTGGTATAGAAGACTTGACCCGGGCACCTGCGTGGCCCAGTCGGTTAAGCGTCTGCCTTCAGCTCAGGTCAGGCTCCCAGGGTCCTGGGATCCAGCCCCGTGTCAGGCTCCTTGCTCAGTGGGGAGCCTGCTTCTCCCTCTCCCTCCGCTGCTTCCCCTGCTTGTGTGCTCTCTCTCTCTTAAATTAATAAATAAAACCTTTAAAAAAAATAAAGATCTAGAAGACCTGACCTTTCATGGGAGGCTCTGACCTTCAAATCGTATCAACCAGGAGTCCCCAGTAAGTTGGTTGACTACTGAGTTAATAATTCTGAATTAACAAAACTACACAGTAAAACTTACCCCCAAAGAAGAGGTCCCCACTAAATGACTTGTTAACAGTCCTTCAAGTATTACGGCTTTGCAGAATTAAAATTGTTGGCTAAGAGAGAATTGTTGGCTAAAGTTAACCAACAAGTCATGTACTTATGGGTCTGAGCATCTGCCTTTACAAACACTGATATAACTAAAGCAAGTTTTCATGAGGATGGAATTAAATCCCTCAACTACATCTCTGTTTAATGATATTAATTTCAGAATCATCAGGGCAATCTCCTTTCACTGAAATCAGTCCTACATTTTTTAATTCTATGTATTGTATGGGTTGAAGTGGTTCTTTTGAATATGCCATGTATCTAGCTGAAAACAGCTTTGTAAAAACCAAAATAAAATAGAAGTTGTCTGCATCAGACAGAGTTAGTGTGAACTACATGTTGCAGAGTCAAAATAACAGTGGTTTAAATAAAAGAGGAGTTGATTTCTCTCTCATGTAAAATTCAGAGGCAGCAAATCCAGGCCTAGAAGGGTGGCACTGTGCAGGAACCTAGGGTCCTTCTAGTTCATCCCTCTAGGGCACGGTCCTTGTCTTCATGACGTAGCAATGACGATGACCCACCATCACATCAAGTTCTAGTGAGCTCAAAGGAGAAAGGAGTAAAGAGGAATAGGCACATGGCATCCACAAATTATCTTCCACAAACATTCCTAGAAACTGCCACACAACACATTTGCATGTCATTTCATCTTACTAAGCAGAGCTGAGTCACATGGCCATGCTTGTTGAAAGAGAGCCTAAGAAATGTAGTTTTTCTTCCACATGGCCCTGTGCCAACTGAAATTTAGGGCTTCTATGAGAATAAAGGAAAGAATAGATTTTGGTCTCTCCCACATTGGCTGAAAACATTATAAAATAAACTTTTTCATTCATGGCTCGTCCATAATCAGCTGAAGTATACTTGGCCAAGGTGAGAAAGTATTTGGAAATTTGTATCCAGCAATTTCACTCCTGGGAATTTATTCTGAGCAGAAGCAAAATGTACAAAGTACTAAATGCACAAAGATGCCTATCATAATATTATGATAGGGAAAAGTAAGAAAGTTAAATGACCAGCAATAGGCAAATAGTTACATAAATATTGACAATTTCAGGGGTGCCAAGGTGACTTAGTCAATTAAGCATCTGCCTTTGGATCTTAGGGTCCTAAGATGGAGCCCCAAGTCAGGCTCCATGCTCAGTGTGGAATCTGCTTCTTCCTCTCCTTTTGCCCCTCCTCCCAATTTTTGCTCTCTCTCTCTCTCTCTCAAATAAATAAATAAAATCTTTAAAAAAATATTGACAGTTTCACATAATGAAATAATATGCAGCAATAAAATATATACTTATGAATTTTACACAGACTCAGAATATATTAAGTGAAGAAGTATATAAAATGCCTATATACTATTATAATAATGCAAAAAGAAATATGCATTAAAAATTTGGGAGGATATATGTCAAAATAATACCAATGTCTATCTTGGAGTAGTAGGATTAAGAATAATTTTTTCTGGGGCACCTGGGTGGTTCAGTTGGATATGCATCCAACCTTGATTTCGGCTCAGGTCATGATCTCAGGGTCCTGGGATTGAGCCCCACATGGGGCTCTGTGCTCAGCATGGAGTCTGCTTGAGATGTTACTTAAAGTAACATGATGAGTAACTGATGTTAAACTTAACTATTTCATGTAGGAGTGCTTTTTAATGTGGAAGAAATAGGATACAAAATCAAATGTTATATAAATTAGAAGAATAATAAAAGAAAAACAAACAAAAATCGCTCAGCTCCATGTTGAACTTCTTTGTAAAACAAGTTGGGCAAATTTTGATGATTTTAGGAATTCACATATGGTGACTTGTCCCCTCTGTCTTCAGGCACCTTGAAGTTAATCTACAGCGTTCCTAACTACCTACAGATTCTGACCACAGGTCTTTAAATTGAGAGAGAGAGTTTTGTTAGAAGAGCAGAAAGTTAGGGGGGAAGCAAATCTGTCTAAAGGAAAGGATGCGTGCTCACATACAATACCATATACTTCTGTCACAGTCTTGAATACAAATAACTTACCTCTATTACATAAATGACTTCAAAATACCACAAGTTTAAGAAATGCATTCTCAGTAGTAAAAGTCGTTTAACTGACATGGATTCATATAACAACTGTGTAAGGAATCTCCACAAGAGCATTTTTATATGCTATTTTTAAAACCGAGAGAAAGTTCTTTAGCATTGGCACAGACCTCATTATAGTTACTCACGTAAACAGAATGTCCTCTACCAATTAGTAAGTTAGCCACCTCACCCCAAGAAGAGTGTCATATGTGGGACACATACTGACATTATTAAGGCATCTCATCACTGTTCCAATTTCCATGTAGTTCATTTTATAGTCAGTCAAATTTTCAACTGTGCATTTTATTACCAGACTGCTTAAAAGATTCAAGCAGTTTTATAAATGAAAGGTAAGATTGTTTTGGACTGACATTCTTGCCAAAGGAAGAAAATCTGTAACTATCAGGGAAATATGTTCAAAATTGACACAGCAGGTAAATTAAAAAGACAGGCTGCTATAAGCAGATATGGGATTATTAGGACTATAGTTAATGGGCAGGGAGGAAATGTAGGAAACATAATGGTATCAGAAAAGTATGAGAACTGGCTTGTTAGTATTTAATGAGGAAAATGGTTATGTTCCCCCAAAGTCCTATTATGCCACCTTTCAGTGACCCTAATTGATTGGCTGGGTTAGTTAATGAGGCACTGTGTGCTAGTAATTCTAAGCAAAGACCTCTATTCTTATTTTATGATAGCACAGATTCATTGCAGAGTATTCACTGGAGACTGGCAGATGTTTCTGGATGTTTCGAATATTTCATTTTCTATCTGTGGTGCTGAGATGTTGTTCTTGCCTGGAAAATTGACACTGAATACTACTATTAATAGCAAATGTAATGATGTCTTTAAAATTCTAACTTTATGATAGCAGCTCCACATTCAGTCTAAAGAGAAAAACTTTTTAGAAAACTTACATTTGATAGAAATCAGAAACATGTACTAGGTGAGACTGAGAAAATATGGCACAGAGTCTTTAAGAAAAATCAACATAAATTATTTCCAGCTCAAAAATTATAAAACCACAAATGACATATTTCTTAGGCAAGGGAAAAATAAAACAAAAATATGATTCTAAGCCTTGTCAAGAATTGGCAGCTTGTTCAAAAGTAAAAGCTAGTGACTTGTTTGTTGATTAGTATACCCTCACAAAATGTCCCAGTGGCAAATAACACACCCAATCTCTGTTGACTATTTTCCCACTCTTAAGTCACTTGAAGTTCTCCTAAAATCTATGTGTCTTAGTCCAGGCTGCCATAACAAAATACCACAGACTGGATGGCTTAAATAACAGAAATGTATTTCTCACAGGTCTGGAGGCTGGGAAGTCCAAGATCAAGGTGCAGCCCCATGTGTTTCCTGGTAAGAGCTTTCTTTCTGGCTTGCAGATGGCCATCTCTTTTCTCACATCTGGGTCCATGAATCAGGTGATGGGGAGGAAAGAAGAAGCAAGCACTCTGCTGTCTCTTCTTAGAAGGGCACTAATCCCATCATGAGGGCCCCACCCTCATGACCTCATCTAACCCTAATTATCTCCCAAAGGCTCTGTTTTCCAAATACCACCAGACTGGGAGTTAGTGCTTCAAACATAGGAATAGGAATTTGGGGGGAATACACATTCAGTTCCTAATATCATATATTTTCAGAAAGGTAATTTTGTGGCCACTAAAGAGTCAGAATGCTTGACTTTGAATTCTAACTGCATGGTTTGTTTTTGGTACAGTGCTTGCCATAAATGAAGTATACAGAATAATATGCTATTTTAAACCTGTTAATAATACAAACTATACATTTGGAAAAGAGGAAAGTGGAAAGCCATTCGTGCTAGACATTGAGATGATAAAGACTATACCAAATGTAAAGATTGGGTATAGACTTTATTCAGCCTCAGTGAAAACAAGCACCTTGCTTCAGTGGCAGCAAGGAACAGAAAGGATAGTAGTTGCTATATTCAGATTTTTTAAAAGTACTCAAATCAAACGGCTAACTTTCTAGCAATTCATCATGCCAAAGTGGAATATATATAGCTTTTTGTATAATGTCATGTAGCACTACAGTAGATAAAATAATAATTTTGCTCCCCTTCATAACTACTTCAAAAAAACTGTTATTAATCTATTTCCTTTTGCATTTCTTAAAGTCATTTGCTAAGTTTATTCTTAACCTCATAAATATGCTTATAGTGAAACATGGTATTATAGCATTTAAATATAGGTATTACCAACCATTATAGTATTTCAAAAATACATGGGAAGATTCCTTTATTTCTAAAAGTTTCAAAATACATCTTAAAATGTTACATTATCTAAGCACCTGATGGAGCAGAGCCTTCATGAGCAGGTAAGCAAGTGTAGAAATAGCAAGACAGCATAGGAGTTCTGGGGCTCAGGTCCCAGTGTTATCATAGCCTGGTAAAACCTGCTTTTGGGACCTGTGTAAAATGCTGCTTGCTTTGATGAGGTGAGGCAGGACAGCATATGCAGGGCTTTACTCTGTTCAGTGCTTTTGGGTGGGGATGCAGCTCAATAGTTTATCATCAGTCCATCCCTAAGAGGTAATATCCTCTCTTTCCTTAAAGCACCCTTCTAGGTAGAAATTTCTGCCAAATCATTAAAATCTGTTCCTTTCAAGTCAAGCAGATTAGAGGTTGTCTCATTCACTGGGTTCCCTTGGAGACAGATTCTGAGAGATTTCCATGTATGACTTTTATTGGTGAGTGCTCTTAGAAACACCTGTGAGTGCTGAGGGCAGCAAGATTTAGCAGAGAGAGCAGCAGTGAGGGGCAGTGGCAATAGAGGCCAAAGCCCATCCCTTGTGGGGATCTCAGCAGTGTTCTAAACTGAAGCAAGGGGAGGCCACTACCCAGAGAAACCCAGGAAGTAAACCTGGGCTAGAGGTAAGGGGTAGGGCTGACTTTGAGGTTGTTGTAAGGTGTCAAAGTGGAGATTTCCAGAAAGCACCTGCAAAGATAGTTGGGGGTTCCAGGAAAAACTGATCATAATTTGAGAGAAGGTGAAGGGAGTTTTTAGGGAAAACTTGAGGAAAAATAGAGTCAAGGAGTGGTTTGTAGGGCTAATAGCTGACTGAACAGAATGGGTGGGAAGGGGTCATCAGAAATGGACAAGGAGACTCAGGAGAGGAGGCTGTAGACTGGGGAGGTTCTATACCAGGAGAGGTAAATGAGATAAAATGTTGTAGTCTGGTAAACAATTAGATTTAAACATGTTTTTTTTTTGAACTGGAGATTAAAAATAAATTGTGACTTCATTGAAGGCATCTTTTATACTGTCATGGTGAGTGTAATTAGGATTGTCTGGAATAGAAAATGAACTCATTGGGTAACAAACATTTAACTTGAAGGAATTTGGTACCCAGCAGAAAAAAAATGTCTGCACATAGCATGTAGGCAATGAGTATTTGTTGAAAAAAATACAATAATATATAGGCATATAAACCAAATATAAAATAAAAAGAGCTTTCTGAAGTTGGAAAAAGGTATATTCCCTTTAGTTTTGTATGATCTATATTTTATTTTTTCTCCTTCTCAGGAGGCTGGGGAACTAGATTACATTTGATTGTGTTTCATTTTTTGGCTATCTAGGCTGTTCACTTACTGCACAAGGGACAAAGGTAGAAAAGTTTCATTTTTAAAAAGCTCTTGTTGGAACAAACCAGTATCATTTTTTAATAACAAAGATATATGCTGAGAGGGACATATTATGTGGTATTTTTGTTCAAAATGTAACATCTGAATCTCATCATGAGGAAACACGAGATAAACCCAAATTAAAAAACATTTATAAAGTAACGGCCTCTACTCTTCAAAAATATCAAGGTCAAGGAAGGTTGAAGAAACTAATTCAGATTAAAGAAAATTAAAGCAATTTGATGAGTGTACATAATATATGATATAAGATTGCATTCTTCATAGGGAATAAATATCTACAAAAGACATTTATGAAACCATTGATGATTATTTGAATATGGACTGTGAATTCAATAATATTTTTGTACTGATGTTGAGATTTCTGATTTTGAGAATGGTAATGTGGTTATGTAAAAGTCTTCTAAAGAAACACACAATTATTTCAGGGTGAATAAGCACAACATCTCCAATTTATTCTCCATTGATTCAGAAAAAAATTACAGATAGATAGATGATAGATAGATGATATAGATAGAAAGATGAATGGGTAGAAAAACAGATGATAGATAATGGATAGAGTGAAAGAATGATAAAATAAATTGGGAAAATGTAAATAACTGATGAATCTGGGTAAAAATATATGAGAGTTTCTTAACTATTCTTGCAACTTTTTTTGTGATTTTGAAATTATATTAAAATAAAAAGTTACAAAAAATAATCCTAGAAAATAAAACACAACACTTCATTTCCAAAGCTAAATTTCCACATTGGGAATTTTTATTAAATCCAAAGGTACCAATGTACCACCATAAGGGTACTGTGGAACAAATGCGAAAACAGTTCTAGGGAGAAGGCAAAAGGACTATTTTAAGTTTGCAATGGGCACAGGGAGTTTCGGAATGAGTACATTTCAGGTGAACACTCCTGTGCAGTCTACTGAAACTGTTAGAAAGTAAGTTCATGAAACACATTGTCAGAAAATTCATCCACATAAAAACTGCTCCAACTAACAAAAAGATGAAACAGGATCAGCTCACTGAGCTTTACGAACCCTAAAATTTAGACCGAGGCTATTTTCAAAGGAGGGACAGTCAGGCATGTTTTGTTTTCCTTGATTTCATGGGTTTGGAAATTAACACTCTTCAACAGTACATTCATGGATGCTAATGGTTTGAAAAGAGCTAGCATAAAAAAAGACATTGAGAAAAATATAAGGAAACGGTGTTGAAAAGGATGGGAATCTCTGTCCACACAGGAGAAATTGATAACTTTTCCGAAAATCAGTGTGAAAGGTCACGTGGACAACACCAGGCATTCACCAAGCATTGCTAATGTTCCCTAGTCTTCATGGAAGACCCTTCTTTCCTGTCTATCATGTATTTTTATTCTACAAATAGACTGGGGCCACTTCACTTGTGAACTGGTAGCCCCAAGAAATAAGTTTATTAATTTGTAAACCATCAGCTCCTTCCTAAGCTTCTAAGGTTTACGTGGCTATTTGACAAGAGGGAAGCTTTTGTGAAAACATGACTATGCAAAATTCAGCAAAGGTAGACCCTGGAATATTGTTGCCAATACTATCACCTTACTTTCTGTGAAACAAGCACATAAACACACACACACACACACACACACACACACACTTTCTTTAACCATCTAATATCCTATAGACCTCACTCCCATAGTTTACAGAAGATCCGGGGAAAGGCAGTACCATCTGACTTATGGCATAACATTGACTATGTCCATATTAAGCCAAATCAATGAGTGTGAGTGACTTTAGTGTCCCTGGGAACTAGTGTGAGTGTAGAAACAGACTCAGTGACAAGTAAACTTTAAAAATATATCAGCTTTGATTTCATTCTTTGAGAAGATAGAATCAACACTAATGACAGACAATAGTATGTGGTACATCAAAATATTCAATTCAGTAAATGAGGAAAATGTGGGAGATATTGGTCTTCTTTGTTTGCCTCTACGCTTTAATAAAATATAAAGCAAAGGATTAAATTATTTGGTAGGTTAGGATTTTAAATTCCTTATCTAAAATATTTATACTTTTTTTACATAAAAAAATTGAAAGGTTGTATTTAAACATTTCTAAATCTTCGTACTCCTAAAAATTCTATGATTATCTCATTCATTTAATATCCTCACAGTCTTTATAAACTTAAAAGAATTTTTCAAAGGGACGCCTAGGAGGCTCAGTCAGTTAAGCGTCTGCCTTCAGCTCAGGTCATGATTCTGGGGTCCTGGGATTGAGCCCCGCATCGGGCTCCCTGCTCAGTGGGGAGTCTGCTTCTCCCTCTGCCCCTCCCCCTGCTTGTGCTTTCTCTCTTGTTCTCTCTCTCTCTCTCTCTCTCTCAAATAAATAAATAAAATCCTTAAAAATAAAAAGATTTTTTCAAAGCTACCAGCTGTGGGGAATGTTGCTTCATGCATCATAAAATTAGGTGGCACATTTCATGTTTATTCTCTGGCTCTCCACTCTTCATATCCAAACAAAAGATGTTACAAGTATAAGTAATAATTATCACTCAGGTTAAGAATATTTCAAAATAGTCATCTCTCATTTAGACTCTAATGAAAGTACTAATTTTACATTTCATTTTTTTGAAATTGTAGAAATTTCTCATCTTAAACTGTTGGCTCCTAGGAAATTCAGCCTGCACTGTGATTTTGCAACATAAGGGAAAGAAATGTATGTAAAGGTGCCTTAGGCTTGTTCCTTACTAGTTCATTCTATTACTTTCTCTAGGGGAGGCTGGCAGAATAAAACAGACTTTTTTTCCTTGCCAAATTTATGCTGTTGAATCACCCTTGCTTTTCAAAGGCTTTTTCTACCTTTAGTTTTTAGAGAAAGAAGCATCTATGACTATCTTGTTATGAAAAGACTTTTACTTTTCGTAGCATTTAAAAATGAAATCACTCACTAATGATTCGTGGTTCAATTTAACATTCACACTTTGCATTATTTGTGTCTATATTTTGCATCCAAATTTCAGTCTATTCCTACTGATTTTACTGTTGATAGAAAACAATGAAAGAGTGAAGATACGCATATTATCTGGAGGGAGCACAATCAAAAAACCATTTAATTATCTTTAAATAGCTGCTTCCTCTGACCTAATAGAAAAATTAGTTATGGGGTAAGAAAGGATGTAACTTTGTGATGCTACCACAACACACAGCTATTATTTTCGGATATAAAATCTACTAACTCTGAAAATCAGTAGCAAACTATGTATTCCTATTGTTACATCAAATTTTCATGAAATTGATGGATTACTGACTGTAGAAATTATTGATTTTTACTCATAGAGCATGTAGGCAGTAAAAAATATTCAGTCATGAACTAAAATTTTCATCATTTTGGAAGCTTTTTTGAAAGAATAAGAACATAAATCACTTGCTGTGAACTGGGGATGGTTGGCTTTGTTTTGTTTGTTTGTTCGCTTGCTTCTGTCTGAGACTGCTACCAAATTCACTGCTGTGAATTTGAGTGCTAGGCATTGGACGATATTCTCCAATACATTTTTCAGAGGCCTTTGAAAAGAATTACTAACACCATCGTTACTATCTTGTGTTCTCTGATTTTATGCCAGTTTGCTTGCCTTGATATTTCATTTCTGACCTGAATTAACATGCTGTATCATAGCCTTCTGTGGGGAAAGGATATTTTATGAATGTATTGGATGAGGATTGAAAATTCAGAAATAATGACGAGTGCCCAAGGCAAAATTCTGAAGCAGCTGAGGTTCATTTTTAGCAACCATCCCCTCCTCTTTTTAATACCTCTTTCATACTTTTTGGCCCCAGATTCAATCACCCTATATTCTCCTCCTGAAACAAAGTGAGACTCACATCAAGTAGACCCACCTAGTCACCATTTTTTCACTAACATCAAAACATCTCTTTTCTGTATGCCATTACTTCTTAGCCAGCTGTCACGTGGAGAGCAATCTGAAGAAATCACCTTTCAAAACAATCTAAAAATATTAATGACGAGTAATGCTTTTGTCTTCCAGTGGTATTTGTATTTGGCATATGGCATCTAATTTCTCTTGGAAAATGTAAGTCTGAATCCAAAGAAATTAATCATCAGTGATGTGATCTCATCCAGAACTAAGGGCTACCATATCTGGGTCAGAAAACTTCTTTTTTTTTAATTGTCTCAATTACATTGCCCTAAACATGCCTGGGCAAGGCCTAAATTATTGTTTCCAATCAGTTTCTTATCAGCCGGACCTCCAGTTGTTATAGCTTTGCTTGAATTTGGGAATGCTACAACATTTCATATGCATACAGAAAGATGGCTCTGCACTGGATTAAATTAATTCATACATATTTTATTAGGTACAATTCTGTGCCAGAAACAGTGCTAGAATTAAAAAAATAAAGATATAAAAAAGCAAACACCAAATGAAAAAAGGCTCCTGGGCTAAGGGAATTCACAGTCTAAAGAGAAATGAGAGGTAACAAGAAGCAAGCCCAATGCATCATGCAAAGGTGTATAAAGGAGAGAAAGGTATGTTTTTGGTGCTTGAAGAGAACTGGTATTTGAGTTAGAATTAGAGAACACTAGGCAGAGTAATGGTTTCATGATCTGGATTTTGAAGATGTGTTATAAGAAGAAATAAGTATGAGTAATTTGAAGGAGTCAAACGAGGGCCACTGTAACAAACATCGCATTAAGGGTATACCCTTTTTGAGGGCACGTATTGAATGGAGCACTGGGTGTTATACGCAAACAATGAATCATGGAACACTACATCAAAAACTAATGATGTAATGTATGGTGATTAACATAACATAATAAAAAAAATGAGTATACCCTTTTCAACCTTTTACCAATGTAACAAACATTGCATTAAGAACATAGCCAGATAAAGGGCTAGTATCCAAAATCTATAAAGAACTTATCAAACTCAACACCCAAAGAACAAATAATCCAATCAAGAAATGGGCAGAAGACATGAACAGACATTTTTCCAAAGAAGACATCCAAATGGCCAACAGACACATGAAAAAGTGCTCAACATTGCTCGGCATCAGGGAAATCCAAATCAAAACCTCAATGAGATACCACCTCACACCAGCCAGAATGGCTAACATTAACAAGTCAGGAAATGACAGATATTGGCGAGGATGCAGAGAAAGGGGAACCCTCCTACACTGTTGGTGGGAATGCAAGCTGGTGCAGCCACTTTGGAAAACAGTATGGAGATTCCTCAAAAAGTTGAAAATAGAGCTACCCTATGACCAGCAATTGCACTACTGGGTATTTACCCAAAGATACAAATGTAGTGATCCAAAGGGGT
>NC_138370.1:18326916-18362599 GCF_054177405.1 Leptonychotes weddellii
CTCTGAAACAACTAATACATTATATGTTAAAAAAAAGAAGATAATAGGAAGGGAAAAATGAAGCAGGAGAAATCGGAGGGGGAGACGAACCATGAGAGACTATGGACTCTGAGAAACAAACTTAGGGTTCTAGAGAGGAGGGGGGTGAGGGGATGGGTTAGCCTGGTGATGGGTATTAAAGAGGGCATGTATTGAATGGAGCACTGGTTGTTTTATGCAAACAATGAATCATGGAACCCTACATCAAAAACTAATGATGTAATGTATGGTGATTAACAAAACATAATAAAATAAAATTTAAAAAAAAAGAGCATACCCTTATTTCTCACAGTTCTAGAGGCTGGAGTCTAAGATCAAGGTGCCAGCATGGTGAGGTCCTGGTAAAGTCCTTCTTCCTGGTTTGCAGATGGCCATCTCCTCATTGTATCTTCACATGGTAGAGAGAGCAGAAAGGAAGCAAGCTGTCTCGTCTCTTCATGTAAGGGCACTAATTTCATTCATGAGGGCTCTACCTTTATGACCTAATTACCTCCCAAAGGCTTCACCTCTTAACACCATCCAAGTGGGGATTGGAATTTCAACATATGAATCTGCAGGAGACCTAAATATTCATCCATAACAGTCACCACCTGCCTTTACGGGATGTGGTAATGTCCTGCCCAGATTCCCCTTCAGGAATAAAGAAGTTACTGCCCAGGTGCTGAGAGTACTGTAACAGGTAGCCTCCAGCTAAAGACGGTGTCTTACAGCACAAATGATATTGGCATGTGCCATGTTCATGGTTTAATCCTCCTATGTATTCCTTTAATGTTGTAAGGAAACTTAAAAAGGAAGAGACCAAAGAAAAATACCTTATGGAATAACTAAAGCAAATTTATTATAGGAAAAAAAATGTGGGAATTTGATGACACAGAAAGAGGATGTTTATTAAAAAAAAAAAAAACCCTGCAACAACAACAAAAATCATGTTCCCCATAAAATTCATATGTTGAAGCCCTATCCTGCAATACCTCAGAATGTGACTTTTTAGAGAGAGAGCCTTTAAAGAAATAATCAAGATTAAATGAGGTCATATGGGTGGGTCCTAATCCATTATGATGGGAGTCCTTATAAGAAGAGGAAATTTGGATACACACAGAGACCCCAGGGATGCACATGCACAAGGGAAAGACCGCATAAAGACACAGCGAGAAGGTGGCCATCTGCAAGCCAAGGAAAGAGGAAGGCATCAGAAGAAGCCAAATGGCCAACATCTTGATCTTGGACTTCTAGCCTCCAGAACTGTGATAAAATAAATTTTTGTTCTTTAACCCACTTAATCTGTCATATTTTGTATGACAGCCCTCCCAAATTAATACACTTCCCCAGAGTACAACCCCTCCTCGTAGTGGCCTCCATCCAATGTGGGTGATGTGGGGGCCATCCCAGGTTCAGAGCTTCCCATGGGGTGTGCTCAGGTCTTCATCAAGACTGCATTGTAGGCCAACACCGCCTCTTCCCAAATCAGCTTCCTCTCCTTCCTTTCCATGAGTACTGACTGAGAGCACTCCCAAATAGTCTTCTGAGAAACTGATCTCTAAGCTGTAATTTGCTTCCTAGTAATCCCAACCTGTGAGAGCTGGTGCAGAATTGTCTGAGAAATAAGACCCCAAGATAGAATTTGAGAGTGGGATCCCCCCACCCAGATGACAATGCCAGAGAGAACCCCATCAATGGTGGTAGATAGAGTGCAGATAGTCCCTGCCACGGGTGCCCAGCAATTACTAAAACACTCACAGGAGATGAGCTGGGGTGGGATTGCAGGGAAAGAAAATGCACTAGAAAGTAAGATATGGTAGGCACTTGAGATGATGGGAGACATAGTAATTACAAGTACCGAAAGTAATGTTTACTGTTTGCTAAGCATACGGATGCTTTTGGAGAAAGATGATAAATTTAAGTTTTAAAAAATTAAAACAAATGTGAAAACCAAAGGGCCCCACTAATAGCATATAAAAAAGTTCTCATCTCCTATAGCAGAAGTATAGAAAAATCTGTGAACCAGGCCCAGGGCTTAACCATATGAGTAGCAGAGCTACAGAAGATTAAATTCTTCAACTGAACAGGCTTCCTATAGCAAGGTCAAGACCAGGCTGGGAAAAATGAAAAATGAAAAGTGAAAAAATGAAATTCTAACATATGGGATAAGGATATGTGGATTGATGCACCCCAAAATATCAAATGCCCAGATTCACTTGAATTCTCTGAGCCTGTAAAAGTAGTTCAATTACCTCTGTTAAGATCTTGAAGATAGTGCAGAGTTCTTTCAGTGTCTGCCCCCACCTTCGTGATCACTAGATTAAGTCACGATGACTGGGGTAGGGGGAGAAGCTGAGCCCAACCAGGAGCTAAAACTGTACATAACCAGATTCTGAAGGTCTTAAACAAAAATGGATTAAATGCAATGTTAAGAAAAAAAGTAATGGTCTGTACTATGTAACCCAAACTTAGGTCATGAGAACCCCAGAATTATCATGGCAGGTGGTGAAATAAGAGATTAAAAAGATCAGAGAAGCAGATATGGTATGTGTGCCTGAAATCCTGTCAGATGACTCTGTACCACAAGAAGGTTTTGCGAATAGGCCGTGTACGAAAGCGGGAACATGCTGCTGAAGGGGCAACAGCATGACGACGAAACTGAGTGGCAGGTGCTCTCTGTAATCCACTGCACTGACAGAAATGGGGATAAGACCCCCAGTAAAGAACAGAAAGAGGGCGGCATTTAATTATCACAAAACCAATGGACTTCATTATCAACATAAGTGTTAAGATCAGAGCAGCAGCCAAAGGCATACCTGTTGACCGTGTCGGAGATGGTCAATAGAAGCATGGCTTCTCCTGGGACAAAGTAGGTGATCACCAACAATGGTGCTCTCCACATACAATCAAAAGTTATAAGGATGGATGATCAGGTTGTGGGTTACAATGTCTTGCCCAGTTTCTCAATCTGAGTCAGATTTCAGTTTCAGAGGCTTCCAGTGATTGAAGGAGAGTCTGGGTCCCCAAAGGAAGAATTTTATAACTGTCTTGCAAGTATGCACTACAACCTCCCAAATCCTCCCTCAGAGGGGACTATGTGGCCATTTACACAGATAACTGTACATAAACATTTCTAGGACAGATAGACATGGAATTGGAGGTGAGATTGATACACAAAGACCCAAAGTAACATCATGGGGCCCCAGTCTTACTGGGAGCATATGAAGAATGTCAATAAAGAGAGTACTGACTCAGATCTGGGACACAATGTATCCACTGGGTCTGTGGAGCTGCTGTGTGATGATTTCCTCAGTTCCCTTATTTACTGAAATAGAGCCACCTGGTAATTGACACAGCCCCACCTTGGTTCTTACCTGTGGGGTGAGAGTTATATTAATGTGAAAAGCCAAATGGAAGCCTCTAAATCTGTCCCCACATCTTGGGGGAAATGACATACTTCATACCTAGAAATACCACTGTAACCCATACACCAGGAAATAAATAAAGTTGCCAGTTTACAGCAGGATCTAGAGTAATAAAGGGATCTGAAGCAGTTCTGGGCTATAGTGTGAGCAGCTCTGCCACTTGGCCCATAGGAGCTAAAAGATTCTATAACATTAAAGGTTATCAGTGGTAGGAAAATATACTACTTGGAGTTTATTGTGTGTTCCAATAAGAGAATTATAGCACAGACCCCTAAAGCTAAATAACAAGACCATCTTGAGTAGATAATTGTAGACCTTTTGAAAACAGCTCCTGCTACATTACTGAACCCTGGTAGAGACAAAGTTACCATGGGTCCAGAGCTGTCCAAGTCACAAGATCAAGTGAGCCCATCATCAGTATGTTATACTATAGAAGCATTACAACCAGGATTGGTCATGAAGAAGACCAGGGGTCACAATCAAGCCACACAAGCAAGTAGTCCAGACCCACAGGTGATTTACCGCTGTTGTACTTCTCAGCTCATATCTTTGACTACATTGGGGTAAGGGGATATGACCAGATAATGGAGGAGAAAACTAAAACAAGATGGGTTCATGAACGTTTTGGCTCAGGATGTGAGTGCCAGCCACGAATGGACAAGACCCACTTGGGGGCAACCTGAGGTTATAACATACATAAAGTCATGGGCAGTAGCGAATGGCCTGGCCAATTGTTCAAGGGTCTGGTAAAGGAAAGATTAGAAGATTGAGGATAAGGAAGTTGTGATAGAGCATGAGGATGGATCTATGGGAGTGCAAAGATTTCCATACCTCATGTTGACATCCACCAAAAAGCACCCATCAAGGAAGAGGCATGAGACAACAACTAGACAAGTAGACAAATTACATGACCTGTTTACAGCAGCCGTCAACTATCACCATTCTCCAGAAGGCAGTGTATATTTTAGTCCACAACCATCATGTGATGATGTGCCCACATTAGGTAGAATTCATGTGTCCAGAAACCAAGGGGAAGAAATAGGTTGGCTTTGCTTACTATCATCTTGGTGAACCAATTGAATAAATGTGTGCTTCTCATCCCCATAAATCTGAGTTTTGTGGTATTAGAGACCCTAATTTCCAAAGGAAGAATGCTTCTACAGGGGATGCAGCAAGAGGCCCACTGAACTATTCTCTCTGGTGGCTTACAGTTCACGGCATTTAGGGCACCTCATTCCAAGAGATTTCCTGGCAAAATAAATAGTTACCACTGTGGTGATATAATTGAACAGATCATCAGAAGAAAATAGGGATACTCTTACTAATGGGGGCAGAGAGAAATATATTTAGCAACCAGCTCGATTACCTTGGGTGCCTATCAGTACACCCTTGAGTAATTTTGGCAATAAATGGACAAATGCAGAATCTCTGGCTTGAGAAAGGCTTGACATCCAGGGGCTCAGGCTCCTCACAGATGAAGGCATAGGTCATGATAAAGGCTAGCCACTGAGACAGGTGGAGGTAGTAGGTGAAGGTAGGAATCTAGAATGGTTGGTGGTAAAGAGATGATGAATATCTGTTGTTTCTTCAAGACCATCTGCAGTATTTTGACCTATTCACCTTTGTCTTCTAACTTACCACAGAAAGAGACTCTCCAAAATCTTAGAGGAGCTCCCCCCACCCCCAAACTTAGAGAAAGAAGGAGATCTGTGTGGTGAAAGGAATGGACTGTAGTGGGCAC
Organism: Leptonychotes weddellii; assembly: GCF_054177405.1. Classification (NCBI taxonomy): domain Eukaryota; kingdom Metazoa; phylum Chordata; class Mammalia; order Carnivora; family Phocidae; genus Leptonychotes; species Leptonychotes weddellii. The sequence goes on from NC_138370.1 coordinate 18,332,101, forward strand.
TCTGATATGACACAGACTCCTCTTCAGGATTGAAAGATGTATTTCCTTAGTCACCAATAATGTTGCCAGCACAAAGCCCTCCGCTATCATCCCTCTTTAGGAAATGCCTCGGCTAGAGGGAGTCACCGCCCTTTTGGGGCAGCCTCTATTCAATAATTGGTTGATGTAGGGGCCACCCCAGCTTCAGAGCTCCCTGTAGGGTTGGCTGAGACCTTCACTGAGGCTGCTTCAGAGCACAGCTTTTCCCATTATCCAACCCTGCTTCTCCCCCTTTCCAAATCACCCAGTGTGTCCTCAGCATGTCTTTTTCATTTATCTCTGATATTCTCAGTGGAGATTTTCTATTTATGAAAACATTGGCTCAGTGGTAAATATTGATCAAAATTTCCAAGGGCAGGTAAATAGTTACAAACTCTACCAAGTTTGTTAAGGACTATGCCGGCAGAACATTTGATGGCATGACTGCCTTTTTGTTCTTCTTTATTTCTGTTCCTTTTGTTCTTGTTTAGTAAACATAAATTACTGACGAAACTAATAGAAATTTGAAGATTTTTTAAAAAGCAACACTGAGGGCAAAAAAAAAAAAATACTTGATGATGATATAAGAAAAACAACAGAGAAAAATAAAGGCACAATTAAAAGGTTAGCCAGAAAAAAAAAATCCCTGGATAAAAATTTCACCTCTTGAAAAATAGTGTTTTTAGGTGACAGTGTTCCAAGCAAACAAATTTAGCGTAAGCATGGGAGGCCTCAGGTATCAATAAAACAGAAACGTAACAGAGCATATTTAAGTATAGCACGCATAGCATTTTGCTTGTGTAAATAATGTAAGCTCAGTAAAGATAAACAGCAGAGAACTAACACTGCAGCTTTTATAAATGTCTCTTTTAAACCATTTCTGCCAGTGTTGACAAGGATCAGAGGAAATGTGTGCTTGGAAACAAAAGGAACTGTGAAGTATCTGACCCATCTCATTACCTGTGCTACATCAAAATAACCCAATAGATAGGGAGGATTGTGGCTGCAACTTTGAGCAATAGTATTGGGGACGACGTGATGAAATTGCTGAAGTGCAACCTGAAACACTGAAGAGGAGATGTCACAATAGATGAGAGACCCACATCCTAATGCTTCTGCTTGTTTCCATCAACAACTCCTTTCCTAAAAGGAAACCGACTGTCAGTCCTGTGGATGCTAATCCCCAACCAATAAGGAGATCATGTGTAATTAAGGAGAGACTGCATCAATCTGCTGATGCTTACGTCTGCTCTCTGGTGGTGCAAGGGGCTACTCCTGGGGCACAGATTGCAAGACTTACCGCAAACAGAAAACATGACCCTCTCCTGCCTCTCTTCTTACTCGGTCGCTAGCATTTCGAACTTCTTTCACAGCCCTGCCTGGACTCACCCTTTAAATATTTGAGGTCACTTCTTGATGTATATGCTCTCCCGCAGTAATCTCATCTTAGTCTCAGAGGTTCAATTTCCACGGACCCTAATCGCTATCTCTTATCTGACCTCGCTTCTTAGCACAAGATCCAGATATTCAACAGCCTGCTGAAGATACAGCTAATGGAAAGTCCCACGGGCAATTCAAATGCAGCATGTCTAAAGTCCAACTCAGGACTTTCGATTTCTCTTCCAACTTGTCTCCAAACTGGCCATGGCTCACACAGGGCCTATTTCCGTTAGCAACGTTAAGCCCCCGAATTATATCTCTGCCATTTTCCTCCAGCCTTTCTCTCCTTATATACTCTCCTCTGTCCATCCCTCCCCAGCTCATATTTGGACCACGGAAGGGCACTTCGAGCATGTCACCCTCTTTGAGAATCTCTTCCCTCTCTATTCTATCCGGAACCTGCTGATACCCACGTCCGTCCCCTACAAAAACATCCGTGATGCTTTGATATCACTACAGAGTAAAGTTCAAAGCCTAAGCTGTGACTGTCAAGGCCCTTTATAATGGGGTCCCCAGCTGTGCATCTGATTGTCTCCATCTTTGTCAGGCCCCTGCACATGCCCATGGGCTTCAATGCTTGACTCAGTTTTCTAATTTCTGTTTTTATTCTACATCTGATGAACTCCTTAAATTACAGTTTAGACCTTAAGTTCCCACCTACCTCTGTGAGGTCATGCTTCTGTGCATGCTTAGTTTTCCACACGTTCCTTACCATAAAGCTGTATCATTTTGTACGCATGGATAGCATTTGTTGGGCCGTGATACAAGCATGTTTATGACTCTCTTTCTCACTCACTTATTAGAAGGACAAAGATCATGTCTTACCTATATTTGTATCTGCTCCGCCACACTAAAAGACTATTATTTTCCAATTATTAAAATTGAAAATCTATTTCAAGTACTTTTTCTATCAGACCCTGGCTCTGAAAATTTCTAGGTGACCGAGACTTTTCCAATGCCCGATTATCAGCTAATGTCATTTATCTCCTTTCCATCTTGTGGCCCCACATCCATGCTCCCTCAGCTGCTTTCTGTAACATATTCAGTTCCTATTCCCTACTTTATGCCACTTCCAAATGCATCCAAATACAGTCTACTCTTTGTGGTGCCTAACACTAGATGAGAAAATGTTAATTTCTTTATCATTGCATCCAACACATTAACACATTCTTTGGTAAATATGCATTTTATGGTAAATGTGTTTATTGAAAATTTTACAATGTGAAAAACATCAATTTATGTGCATGCAGTAGAAAATGATAGTAGAATTCAACATTTGTATTTTCTAATCTTTATGAAGTGAAAGTTGTTTTGACATGGTGTTCCTCTCCTGATGATAGGCTTATTGTAAAAACTTATGTTTGTGGTTATCAACACATCATTTTCTGGGTTGGTCTATATGTTTATGTTCGATGTTTTTACATTGTCAAAAGAACAACTTTTCTTTGTTTTAATCACCATCGTTTCCTGAAATGAAATTGTTTTGTTTCATTGTTCTCTTTAAAGTTTAGCATTAACAACTTTCATGTGATTTATGTGCCACAATTGAGATTAAATTTCCTCTCTCTACCAATAATTATATTCAAAATAGTAATTCACAATAGAGTCAGTACTATTCTAACTTCAAAATTATAAATATCTTGGGGTGCGTGGGTGGTTCAGTCAGTTGAGCATCAGACTCTTGGTTCCTGCTCAGGTCATGATCTCAGCGTCCTGAGATTGAGCCCCTTGGGCTCAGCAGGGAGTCTTCTTGAGATTCTCTCTCTCTCTCTCTCTCTCTCTTTCCCCCTCTGCCCCTCCCCAGCTCACACGCTCTCTCTCTAAAATAAATAAATAAATGAATCTTTAAAAAATAAAAATAAATAAAATTGTAAATATCTTAAAGCACTTCACAATGTTCAATTTTCTGTTTAGTAATGAGCATGAAAGTACATTCTTATTTGTTAAAGTATTTTATAAATACCTCTTAGCCATGAAAATTTCTAAATATATTTGTTTAGAAACAACCCCAGAGTTTAATGTAAGCTTTATAACAGTTTATGAAAAAAGTATTATTTCAAATAATGCATAAAATACCAAATAGTTACAAGAATGTTAAGATAGTACATATGTAACTCAGAATCATAGCCATTCTAGTATAAAAAAGATTACAACAAATTAATAACATTAAGATTAACAAGCCAGAAAGTCTCATCTGACAGCATAATGATTCAAATGTAAATAAATATAAAACATTAACTTTTATAAAATATGCAAGCATTTCTAACTAGAACCAATGAATGTCTCAAAGCAATTGCCTCATTTTAAATCATTATGCAATCATGTATGAATACATGCATAATTTGAGTTTTATAATTATCTTTTAATGGAAATAGTATCTTCATATTTAATTTCATTTTCAATCTGCATATGCCCAAGGATAGCAGAATGCATTTGAAGAAATTCTACCTCAGGGAGTAGAGCTTCAACTTTATAACAACACAGGAAAATGTTAATGTGGTATTCTGTGGTTAATTAAAGCAGAGTCCCCAGTAGCCTACTTCTTAATTAAAGGATCGTTCTAAATAGGACATTCGTTTTATCTTCTTTTTAGTTATACCCAATGGTCCTGGTTTGCCAGCCTAAGGGTTGGGGGATAATTCCATGTGCCTTCATGGTCAAGGAGAACTTACTCTTTATCTCCAATCAGTGCCCTTCACCTGTAATCAAATGCTCATCCATCCCTACTAAATCACATGGACCTAGAGCATGTTTGGGAATCAAGGTGGACATTTATAAACACATCTACTGAAAACCTGCTGGAAGCTTCTTGAAGGCACAGCTGTATTTACTCATCTCTTTAACACCTCATTCATCCCCTGGCCCACAGAAGGCACTATTCAAATATTTATTTTTAACTTCATTGATTAGATAATATCCTGATAATACAGCTCAACTCATTTTACTCCAGCATACAAATGCACACCCCACACATGCACACACATGCACACATGTATGTCTTATTTTAGACCCTTAATTCTCAATGTCATAAATTGGGTGACAGTGTGTCCTGGTTTCTTCCCATTATCATGGCATACTTATTAATCATGCTCTCTTTCATTCTCAGAGATGACCTCATAGGAACATTGTGATAGGCAGAATAATGTCCCTCAAAGATGCCCGTGCTCTAATTCCTGGAATTTGTGAATATGTTATCATACATGGCAAAGGGATTTTGCAAATATGATTAAGAGCATGGACCTTGCAATGCAGATATTATTCTGGACTAGCTCGGTGGGACCAACTAATGAATGCTTTAAAACAGAATCTTTCTTGAATGAGTCAGAGAGATGGCAGAAAAAGGAGAAAAGATTCCAAGGACGAGAGGGACTTGACCCATTTTTGCAGGCTTTGAAGATGGAGGGCAGAAACAAGAGCCAAGGAATGTGGGTGGCCCGAGAAGCTGGAAACAGTCCTCGGCGCACAGTCAACAAAGAAAGGGGGCCTTCAGACTTACAATCCTAAGTAACTGAATTCTGCCAATAACCCAAATAAGCAAGGAAATGGATCCTCTCCTAAAGCCTCCATATAGGGATACAAACCGATGATACATTCGACTTTAGCCTGATGAGACTTATACTATAATTCTGATCTATAGAACTGTAAAGTTCAAGCTGCTTGTTCAGTGTGTAGTAATTTTCCAGGGTAGTGTACTAGCTCGGGCTGGTATAAAAAATACCATGGACTAGGTGTCTTAAACAACAGACATTTATCTCTCACAGTTCTAGAGGCTGGGAAGTCCAAGATCAAGGCAGCAGCAGATTTATATCTTTCCGAGAGCTCTCTTCTGGCTTGCAGGCTTTTTACTGTGTCACCCCCATGGAGGAGAAAGCAAGCTCTGACTTTCTCTTGTAAGAACAGCAATCCTGGGCGGCCTGGGTGGTTCAGTCAGTTATGCATCTACCTTCGGCTCAGGTCACGATCTCAGGGTCCTAGGATCAAGTCCTGCATCAGGATCCCTGCTCAGCGGGGAGCCTGCTTCTCCCTCTCCCCCCTGTTCATGTTCTCTCTCTCTCTCTCTCTCAAATAAATAAATCTTTACCAAAAATAAAAATCAGTAATCCCATCATGGGGACCCCATCCTCATGATCTCATCTAAACCTCATTACCTCCCAAAGCCCCCATCTCCAAATACCATCATCATATTAGGGTTCAGGGCTTCAGCATATGAATTGGCATGGGGGCCGGGAGGAGCGACACACACAACAGAAAACCAATACAGATATTAATTACACGATCACCCTCCTCAGGAAGTTATGTCAGAGCCGTGAGTATGGAGCCCCCTAGTAGGAGCCCAAATTATAAACCCACTTCTGTTCAAGAATCCGACTGTGTGCAGAATGGGTGGAGAAAAGCTGTCCCCCCATCCTCTTAAGTATCTGTCACCACACGGTCCAGGTTTTGAAGAGAATGGGAGCATCTGTTTTGTATACAACAAGATATCAGGTGGTGCTGGTTTTATGTTATTAGAAGTTGAAATTTAATTTCATCTCTCCAGAAGGATCTGTTTACAGATATATACGGAATGACAATGTTGCAGTTCCGAGAGTATCCGAGTGCGGTTGAAGGAATGAGTCATATGAAAGAAGCGAGCAGTTAAGTGAGAAAAGCTGCTTCAGCAGCTTTAGATTTCCGCTGATTGAGAGCTGACTTCGGCACCTGCCTTTGCAGCCATTGCGGGCTCCAGGGCCAGTTTCTCTTTTAATTTGACACTCTAGAAATTAGTTACTTTAGTTTTAACCAGCTCACTTATTGTTAAGCAATAAAATTCATCTCTTAAGGAAGTCATTTTTCTCCTTGGGAAAGGGAGTACATGGGTAATACAAACATACGCAGTTAGAAATTGAGCAGCAAATTCCCCTATGGCGGTACAGCCTACGTGGTCCTGAAGGAAGCTTCTCAGTTGTCCCGAGAGGTGGATCCTGTGAGAATCAATGCGGGGATCGATGGGGAGCGGCCTGGGTGCAGATGAGGAAAATGTTGAAGACGGAATGAATGTATCAGAAAGTTAGGAAGGCTTGGGGCACCTGAGTGGCTCAGTCAGCTGAGCGTCAGGCTGTTGGTTTCGGCTCTGCTCCGGTCATGATCTCAGGGGTGGGGAGTCGGCTTGAGATTTTCCCTCTCCCTCTGCCCCTCCCCCCGGTAAAATAAATAAGTAAATCTTAAAAAAAAAAAAAAAAAAAAAACCAGGAAGAAAGTGAGGAAGCCTCCCCATCTAGGAGCACATCTCCTAGCACCAGGTTTGCCATAGCGTGGTCTAGACCAGCAGCGGCTACTCCCGAGACCTCGCTAGACATGCACATTGCTGGGCCCTACCCCAGACCTACAGAATCAAAAACTGTGGGGGTAAGGTCCAAAAATCCATACTTTCACAAGCCCTCCTGCTGATTCTGCTGTGTGCTAATGCTTGAGAAACAAAACACAGCAATCCCCAACCAATCACTTTCTAGATTATTCTCTTCTGAAGTTACCTTGTGAGGTGTCTTCAGGGATATAAACTGCAGATCCACTGAAGAAGTTGCTGCAGCTGGAAGATTGTCCATTCTGAGACCTATGTACTAACGGCAGAGTTCTTACTATATGTCGAATGAGATTCTTAGTACAACAGGTGCTTAATAAATTCAAAGTAATAATTAAAATTGATAATATGGTAATATTTTTAGTGGGTAGGAATCCAAAAGAGATAAATTAATTATATCAATTTGATCTCAAATTCATTCAATTTGTTTTTTTTTTTTTTAAGATTTATCTATTAACTTGAGAGAGAGAGAGAGCAGGGGTAGGTTGTGAGGGGCAGAGGGAGAGAGAAAATTAAGCAGACTCCAAGCTGAACGTGGAGCCCCACATGGGTCTCAATCTCACGACTCTGAGATCACGAACTGAGCCAAAACCGAGAGTCAGTTGCTGAACTGACCGCATCACCCAGGTGTCCCACATTCAATTTGTTTTTACATTTGCATTTCAGACTCTAATTCATTTACTTGTATAGGAAGAAAATATTGTACAGAAAAATAGTTTGTAAATGTAGAGACGAACAGATTCACATTCCTGTTCCCTTTCAGGTTAACATTTAAACACAACAAAGATTGATCTATTTATCTCTCATATATTTATTTACTTTTCTGATAAAAGTTTGACCTTCACCACTTCTACCTAGAGCTGCAGTAGTCTCCTGAGTAGCTAGAAGAGTATCTTGAAAATAAATACCCAAATAATAGAAGGCTAACGATTATCACACCTAAGAAATTTAACCTTTGAAAATGACAAACCATAACTACTGTATTCTAGCAAAAAGGGTGCAAAGTTTATCAGAAAATGTTAATGAAGAAAATAATAATTTAGACAGCATGGAATGCTTAAAGTCTGTGTATAATTAAAAGAAGATTTTTAGAAAGAATCACAGCAAATAGGCTCTCTACTATTGTAGATTTTAAATAAAACTTGCATCGTTTTTTTGTTTGAATGTACTTTAGACCAAGATATTGTTAATATAACACCATGGTAAAGTATTAAGCCTAGCTTCACTTGTATACCTTAAATGGTTACTGCCAATTCTCTTCACTGTGTGCACTTTGATAGATTTGACTATTTTAATTCTTACATCTAAGCAATACTCCCAGTAAATCCTAGAAATAGTATATGTAACTAAAAACAATGTCAGTGGCAAGTGAAAAGCTTATAGGAAAGATCCAGCTTCTGAAAACCACTGCCAAACTCCTAGTTGGAAAAGACAGGGAAAAGTGGTTCTTACTGTACTAATGAGAAGCTGGTTAATTTGGACTTCCCACATACACCACAGCATTGTAATACTCAGATTGGTATGCGACGATATTCACCATCATTGAAATCATTAAAGGCTCAAGTGCCACCTCTCAGAAGAGTCCGTGAAATCAAGTCCAACTTGGATGACACTCCATATACTACTCTCTCTGTTGTCTTATCTAACAGATTATGTAATAATACTCATACTTTATTGTCAATGCTAGGTAATTTCTCTGCTTTTACTTTTAGCACCCAAGTTTCCATGATCGTTCTGTGTTTTGTTTTTCTAGTATCTAACAAAGTAATTAATATGTCATATATTCTGTATAAATGTGGAATGGGTAAATAAACAAATGCATATATCTAACATATGCAAATATGATAACAGATAAAAACAAATATAAGCCAATTGTTGTCTCAACCTTATACTAGCTGTTTTTGAAATTTGTATTGAGGCTTTGTAAAAATTTTGTGCTTTGAAGGAATAAAAAAAAGCTAATCTAATAATCTTACTATTATAAAACAGTGGGTTTATTTCTAATTATGCTGAATTATACTTTTTCTTTAATGAAACAAGAATTATAAATGGGTGTATTCAACAATGGATAAAAGTAAAAGCATATCTCTACCTGTCTTTGTTTTCTCTTCTCAGTTTTTTCCTCAGTCTCATTTTGCCAGAAGATGATCCTGTGCTCTTTAAATAACTAACTTATTCTGTTTTTTTTTTTAAGATTTTTTTACTTGAGAGAGAGAGGGAGAGAGAGGGGAGTGCAGGGGGAGGAGCCAAGGGAGAGGGAGAGAGTCTTAATCAGACTCCAGCTGAGCAGGGAGCGATGGGGCTCGATCTCATGACCCTGAGATCATGACCTGAGTGGAAACCAAGAGTTGGACGCTTAACCCACTGAGCCACCCAGGCGCCCCTAACTTTTTCTGTTTTCATGGAATTTATAATAACAAATTCTGAAGAACTGAGATACTATGTATCTAATACTGAGAGACTGATTAAGATAGTGATAGAGAAGCACAGCTTATTGTTGACTTTTGTTGTACTCAGGTCCAAAACTTTCCTCTATATTGTCTGTCATTTTATAATAGCATTAGGATATTGAAGTACTTTCTATATTGGACATTTCTTTTTCCCTTGGTTCCTAGTTTTATCTGTCTAAAAGAAAATGTGCATATGTATATGAGAATAATTTATTTTCATTCAGTGCTAAAATTATTCATCTGTAAAGACTTTTTGCTGCTTCTCAACTGGTGAACACAGGGAAACGAGTTTTTCTCTTCAGTTCTCAAAAATGCTGGATAGTCATCAACAAAAGGGAGTAAAGTAACATGGGACCGCTAACTCATTGTTTGACCCAAGGTCAAATAAACTTAATCCCTCTGGGCTTCTGTTCCACAATTGAAAAATAAGAAATTTGCAGTTAAACTCGGTTGAAGTTCCCTTCTAGCTATGTGCCTGTATCTCTGACCACAGTTAGATGTACCTACACAGTGTTCTCTGACACCTGGAGTTTTCTGAGCTGGTTCTACCCCAGATCACACAGTCCTTTCCAGAGTGTAATGGTGTCTACCAGTTTGTCACTGTGCCTTGTAGGGGGCTCTTGGATGACTTAAAGTCATAAACTGATACATTGCTAACTCCCAGCTCTATCAAAACAATTATTTCATTTTCATTTTCAAAAGCTTCCTTGGAGAGTATTTTCAAAAAACACTGCTTCCTTTGGAGTTGGGATTGCAGATGTGTATGAAATATGAAGAGATTTTTAGTATATAAAAATTGCAAGAGCCACCTTGTACAGAAGCTGAATGGAGGAGAGATTTTTGTGGGAACAGATTTGACGTATCTCAGCTATAGGTCTGGATGCATTTTATGTGAGACTTTACATTTGCTGTTTACAAAACCAATATGTTTCTCCAAAACTGAAAAAATCAAGATAAATTTCCCTTTTAAAATATAAATGTAGGGCGCCTGGGTGGCTCAGTCGGTTGGGCGACTGCCTTCGGCTCAGGTCATGATCCTGGAGTCCCGGGATCGAGTCCCGCATCGGGCTCCCTGCTCGGCGGGGAGCCTGCTTCTTCTCCCTCTGACCCTCCCCCCTCTCATGTGCTTGCTCTCTCTCATTCTCTCTCTCTCAAATAAATAAATAAAATCTAAAAAAATAAATAAATAAATAAATAAAATAAAATAAAATATAAATGTTGACAAAATCTGGAAATATTTTTCTCTCTTTAAGAGTCCTTTAAGTTATAAACAAAGAAACTTGAAAGTAACTCCATGCCACACCTTCTTTGAGGATAAAAGTTGCTTAGAATGCCTTTTAGCTGTTTTAAATTAGATATACAGGATCAGCTTTGTTAACCCCTTAGGTGTTAAGAGATCTGTTCTTTGCCAAAGGCTTTAAAGAAGGCTAAACTTCTGTTTTGCTCTTTGCCTCTGCTTCTCACCAGAAAATACCTAACAACTATTTTTTCCTGGATGAAATGCAGTCTTAGACCGACCTTTAAGTCTCCATCAATATGCTTATTTTGGTTGCTACACAGAAATAAAAAGAAAACAAGGTCAGGAATATATGTGTTATAGACTCCCATTTCCATGAAAGTAGCCTCCCTCCATTAAAAAAAAAAAAAAAAATCACCTTCACCTAGGGAAACAAATGATAAGAACACAGGTTTGCAGTCAGAGGTAGATTCAAATCCTATTCCTACCACCAGCAAGCTATATAATCTTTGGCAAAATCTTTAATCTTAATCTTCACGCACTCAATTGTAAAAGTGATATCATAATGCCTGCCTTTCTGGGTTGATGTGACTTTTAAACGAAATCATGTGTGGTCTCCCTCTGGGGAAATGTTGGTAGTTGAAGATACTTACCATTCCTTCTAACACTATTAAGTAATTAAATTTTAATGGAATTACAAAGGGGATAAAGCCTTACAGAAATAACCTGAGAATGACAGAATATTATTAAAAAAAAAAAAAAGGACATGGTTTATTCCCCAAACTCAATTTTATTTGTGGAGAAGACAATGAGCATAGTCTTAGGAAGTTGTGGCACATGAACAAGGGGTCAAATGAAAGGGTCTAGCTGGGTCGCCTGGGTGGCTCAGTCGGTTAAGCGTCTGCCTTCGGCTCAGGTCATGATCCCAGGGTCTGGGATTGAGTCCTGCATCGGGCTCCTTGCTCTGCGGGGAGCCTGCTTCTCCCTCTCCCTTTGCCTGCCTCTCCCCCTTCTTGTGCTCGCTCTCTCTGTGTCAAATATATAAATAAAATTAAAAAAATAGAAGGGTCTAGCTGCATAAAAAGTGAGTATGCAGTATATATGGTAATAATCACTCTGGAGTACAAAATAAGATAGTGGCAATGCAAAAACGTATGACTCACATTCCCTCAATCTTGCTCTTCTTTTCTCTTGAATCCAGACCTCCTTTTCAGGAGGTCTTTCCTTATAGTATGTGCCTTCCCTGCACTGGTAATGATGTTCTGTCAGTGGATGTAGTAAAGGTTAACCCTCATTAAAAGAAAAAAAAAAAAAAATATATATATATATATAGCTTTGGAAAAATAATTCATCTATTTATCTTCCTATATTGATTTTTGCCAAAAATAGCCTTGTCATATCACAGAGAACATTCTTATAAGCAGAAGTCAAAATGATTTCTACTTAAATCTATGACTGTCACCTTGGGTTTATAAATGCTGACACTTCTAGCATATTTTTCAAATCCTTAAAAATTGTTTTTATTTCATTTAATATATGTCTCAATGTTAAGGCCTCACTTTGACAAGATAAGCATTTCCATCTATTCTTCATTTAGCTCAAAGCATGTTTCCAGGCTCCATTTCCTTTATGCATTAAAAGATCAGGAGGAAAGGCTTTAGGTTGTTTCCAATGCCCTTATGAGACTCTCTTTAACTTTGTGTTATCAGGCATTAACAGTTCCAGTTATAGAAATCATTAGAATTTATTTTTACTGACAGGTAATTGACCCATACCTCTCAAGGATGGAGTGACTGGAAGAGCAAAACAAGATCCCAGGCAAAAATAAGTGTTAAATAACTAACCAGCAGAACAAGTTCTACTGCCTCTGGTCTCACTTTCTGCTACTGACCAAGAGCCCAGTGTTCTCATGTCCCTGCACCCAAGGCTGAGACTGCCATGTGATCTACACCCTCCCACCCACAGGAGCCAGACTAGGGTGGACCTAACCATCATCTTGACATTTCACCATTTCCTAAAAAATGTCTTCCTCAGAACCTTGATTCAGCAAGACATTAATGGGAATTAAGCAGACAGTTGCCATAGTCAAATTCCTTTGGGAAACACCTAGTTAATCAAAAGTAAAGAGAAGCATTTATTGTAAGACTTCTCAGAACATTTAATGCTCTAATGTGTAATGTGGCTCTCCAAAAAAGAAATATAGTAATGTAATTCACGGCTTACATATTTTCAAGAAACACTTCACTGTTTTTCATGGAATACACCATAGACTATATTGGTAGGAAATCTATATCAATATGAAACATGAAATATTTGGAGATAAATTTCACAAAATATGGGTAAGATCTCTGCCCAGAAAACTGTAAAATATTGCTGAGAGAATTAAAGAAGATAGATAAATAGAGATACATCAATTTAATGGGAAGACTCAATATTGTTAAGATGTCAGTTTTCCCCAAATATATTTATAGATTCAGTGCAATCCCAGTTAAAATCACAGTAATCTGTAATGTATAAATTAATAAATGGATTTTAAAATTTACTTGTGGGGCACCTGGATGGCTCAGTCGTTAAGCGTCTGCCTTCGGCTCAGGTCATGGTCCCAGGGTCCTAGGATCTAGCCCCGCATCAGGCTCCCTGCTCGGCAGGAAGCCTGCTTCTCCCTCTGACCCTCCTCCTGCTTGTGTCCTTTTCTCGCTGTATCTCTCTCTGTCAAATAAATAAATAAAATCTTTTAAAAAAATAAAATAAAATTTACTTGAAAATGCAAATGACTTAGAAAAAAGAAAAAATATTTTAGGGCTTAATATAAATTTTTAAAAATCAAAAGGTATACTCTTTGGGCAATAATAAAATATATCTTGGAAAGATCCAAGATAATTCAATGGGAAAATTGTAGTCTTTTCAGTAAATAATGCTGACACAACTAGATATTCATATGGAAAAACTATGAAACTTGACCTTAACTTTCATAACATACCTCAACATTAAGTCAAAATATGTCTAAGTCATAGATATGATATATTGTAAAAATGAACATTATACAAATTCGAGAAAGAAGCAGAAGGAAATCTTTACAACTTTGCAGTAGGTAATTATTTTTTAGATAAAACACAAACCGTAAGAGAAAAAAAACAATAAATTTAACTTTATGAAAATTAAAAACTTTTGCCCTTTGAAAGACACCATTAATAAAATGGAAAGGCAACATATAAATGGGAAGAACTATTTGAAATACATGTATCTGTATCATACTTGTATCTATAATATATGAAGAACTCATAACTCTGTAAGAAGACATAAATCCATTTGTAAAATTGGCAAAAGATTTGAACACTTTACAAAGAAAAATATACATATGGCTAATAAGCATAAGCAAGGATTTTCATTATCATTTTTCATCAGGAAAATTAATAAAATGATAAACTGTTATAGATCCATTAGAATAGCTAAAATGGAAAAAAAAAGAACAATTAATAATATAAGTTTTGGCAAGGATGTGAAGGCACTAGAATTCTCAGACATTGCCGGTGGAAATGTAAAATGATACAACCCACTTTGGAAAACAATTTGGCATTTTCCTGTAAAGTTAATCAAACTTTTATCATTCAACCCAGCAAATCCACACCTACGTATATAATCAAGATATATTAAAACCTATGTCCAAACAATACTTTATATGAATGCTTCAGTAGTAATACCTCTGAACTCAAAACAACACAAATGTCCATTATCAGGTGGATAGATAAACTATAAAATACTCATATAAAAGAATACCACCAGCCATGAAAAGGAACAAGACATTGTTACTCTAAACAGTGTGTGGAAATTTCAAAGTCATTGAGGGTGAAAGAAGACAAAGACAAAAGATTACATATTAGATTAATATTGCATGATTCCATTTATATTAAATTCTAGAGTATGTGAAATTAATCTGTAGTAATGAAAAGCAGATCTGTGGTTGCCTGGTTCTAGGATTGGAGATGTTGATTACAAAGAGCATGAGTGGCAGGGCGGGGGGCTCCTAGGTGGCACCATCAGTTAAGCTACCAACTTGGTTTCAGCTCATGTCATGATCTTGGGGTCATGAGACCCCAACCTGCACTGGGCTCCATGATGAAAACAGAATCTACTTAAGGCTCTCCCTCCCTCTCCCTCTGCCCCTCCCCTCTGTGATCTCGCTTTCCTTCTAAAATAAATACAAATCTTTAAAAAAAGGGCATGAGGAAGGGTGATGAAAATGTTCTATACCTTCACTGTGGTGATGCTTATATGGGTACAGACTTTTGTCAAAACTCATTCAACTGATTACTTCTAGTGCATTTTATTGCACATAAATTATATTACAATAAAGTTGACTTTCACAAAAAAAAGATGAAAGAAGAGGGAGAGAAGAAAGAAAAGATAAAAGAGGAGAAGCTCATATCAGACCAAGCTCTATAACAGAGGAAACTACTTTTCTAGTACACTCAGAAGAGTAAGCCTTGCCCAGCTTCCTTGGTAGAGTCCTATGGAGGAAGGTTGCCAAGGCCAAGTTTTGTGGAGTATATTTAATCAGATGAACCAGAGACAGCCACAGAAGTTCACATGGCCCAGCATGGCTTGGAAGCGGCAGAGTTGTCCCCCACGTGGAGGGTGATGAGGGATTGGAAGAGGCCTTCAGTCTGCTGCACAGACAATTATGTCACTCAGCATGGTGCAGAAGTAGCAGATAAATCCCTTGCTGAGGAGAGGACAACAAAGAGTCTCTCTGACATGAATGAGAGGTGAGCGTGCACGAGCAGGAGCCAGATGTGATGCCTGTCATGAGAGTGGCTGCCCACATGTACGGACAACCAGGATCAAGTCCTCTCATTGCCAAAGTCTTGGATGACAAAGTCTCTCGGACCTTAGAACTCCAGAGAAACAGGGTGGAGACCCCACCCTGCCACCTCACAGAGTGGGTATAGGTACATATAATAGCAACTGAGATGAGTTAGAGAAAAACTGAGAAATTGCATCCCTCCAGAATCTGCAGTTTAAGCTGAGATGTGTACTTTGTACAGAGCCATGATCTCCAAAGGAATTTTTATTTGTAGGTAGGCTTTTCTTTTAACAAAGACCACAATAGAAGTCACTGGTGTTTCAAAAGTAATACCCTTAGCTCAATATTCTCCTTTTTAAAAACACTCTGCTTGGACTTAAAAAGTGTATTTTTATAGCAAAAAAGAAATCATCTGGGCCCTACTCATTTCTCAACCCCAGCGTGGGTGCGTATCTCTCTCAAAATGATTATGTAGCACAGTGGGTCTTATGCCAGCAAACTTTTGTTAAGCCTAAAGATAATTCTTTTTTTAAAAAAATAAGATTTATGGTATAAAATAGAAGTGTTGTTTAACAGAGATCAAAAGAATATGTTTCTTGTGATTTTAATATTTACTTTTAAATTTTATATGCTTAAGAAATCTACAGAATGACAGATTTCCTAAGGTAGATGATGGGTTATACCAGAATAGCAACATCCTTTCAAATTCTCTCACTAATTCCGAAATCTATTTTGTGAGAGTGATGGCTATCCACAGGGGATGCAGGGGAGAGGGGGTGCAGGGGGCCAAGACCAGGGCATCACCAGAAAGATGACATGTTAGGATCAGTTCGGGAGGTTTGTTTTTTGTTTTTTTGTTTTTTTTTTTAAGATTTTATTTATTTATTTGACAGAGAGAGACACAGCGAGAGAGGGAACACAAGCAGGGGGAGTGGGAGAGGGAGAAGCAGGCTCTCCGACGAGCTGGGAGCCCGATGCGGGACTCGATCCCAGGACCCTGGGATCACGACCTGAGCTGAAGGCAGTTGCCTAACCAACTGAGCCACCCAGGCGCCCAAGTTCGGGAGGTTTTTTAAAATTATCATTTCATGCATCCATCCCGTGTCTCAGGATTCTGATTCATCTACAGGAGAGGGTGTCATTACTGAAAGCTCCCCCTAGGTGAGTTCTGTTTGTATCCTCTCCTCCCACACTTAATCCCCCAACATCAGACTGAGAAGCCCTGTGAACGATAATTCAGCTTATCCATTGGAGGGCCATCATTAAGCAATGGGCAGGGTGGAGGGGAGAGGAACCAGCCTTTCTTGAGCACCACGTACTTTCCAGTCGCTAGAAGGACAGCCACTCTTCATAGACGGGGGCTCAGCCAGGTGTGCAGCAGCGACATCTCTAGAATCTCTTATGTTTTATTCCCATGAGTAAGAGTTGGGAAATTAGACAGAGTTCCGTGATTCTAACCTATTAATGGTATGTTTTCCCCAGGGACCCTGGAGGAGGGTATGATCATTCCTCACATGGTCTCATTTTGCTCTGTGTTGTGTAATGACATTAGCATTCTGAGTATATCATGTCTTCTGACTGGCAGACCTGGGGATGGCTAGCTCAGAAAAACCCATCACAACAGAAGTGACCCATCAGCTGTTTACTGACTTAAAATGGGTCTTACTCAGAAGCATCCTATTAATTGTTATAAGACTAAAAATCTGGGGAAATAACCAAGCAGTCCAGCAATTAGAGATACATTTATAGAGTATAATACTAAAACAGTAGATGAGAGGGAGGTGATATTGTATTGTTCTTTAAGGTTTAATTTGTATACCTCCTATCTCCAAGTGAAAACTGTGGTCTGTATATCTTTATATCTCTGACATGTAATTAATGTATTCTAGTTTCTGATGGTGATGAGAAATAAGAACTGCAAATTAGTCTCGTATATTTTTACAGCTCAGGAGTTGCAAGCTGGCCACCTGCCAGCCAAACATGGCTTGTAGACACATGGCATGTTTGCCTATTATTTTGTTTTTCTAAACGTAAATAGGTTTCTAAAATTTCATCCATAAATATATTTATATGTATTGCTTAAGATAGGGATGATTTTTTTTAACATAACCACATTAACCTTATCATATTTTTAAAAAACAGCAATAATTCTTTGATATCAAATACCTGGTCATTATCTCATAAATGTTACAATTTTAAAAAATTGGGATCTATTAGGTTCACACATTGCAATTAATTAATTTAACCTTTAAGTTTCTTTTAGTCTATACATTCCCGCTCCATCTCTTTTTTTTTTTTTTTCCCTTTCCTTGCAATTATTTGTTGAAGAAACTGTGTTGTTAGTTCTGTAGTTCTCTACAGGCTGGGTGGTGCTGATTACATCCCTGTGGTGTAGTTTAACGAGTTCCTGTGTTCTCTGTATCCTTGTAAATTGGGAGTTGGATCTAGAAGTTACACTGTGTTCACATTCGGTTTATTTATTTATTTACTTTTATTTTTCACTGGACTGCTCCACTGGCAGCTATATATTCTTCCATCATTTCTCTTTGTGATGTTAACAGTTATTGATGTTTGAGGTCTAGATATAGCAGCATGTTTTAAAATTGGAGATTTCACAGAAATATCTGAATGCATAACCTATTTGGAAAAATAATCACATAATCCATTAAAAATTAACAAGAGCTAAGTAGCAACTACCCACTTTAGATGAAGTATGTGTTCTTTGGGCTCAGCAGTCCCCACAAACCCACTCCTCAAGGGTATATACTTGGTTGGGCCACTCTCTCATTTATATTACCTGCAAACGTCCTGGAGGGATTTCAGTTTGCAACATCTCATGCAGAATTTTCCACTTAAATGAAAACTAAATAGACACTGGAAGGTTGTTTTCTTTTCCCTTAACTAAAGCATGTAAACGAAGAGGAACACTTAGAATAGATGAAGGAAGAAATGAGATATTGGGGAAAATATTTGTATAGAAAAATGGAGATATTTTGTGGTGATAGAAGATAAAAAGCAATAAATATGAACAACTAGTAAATCAAACATATCATGTGTAGTTAAAGGATTTGTAGTTTGAATATATACTATGTCAGAATGACAACTCAAGGAGAATTTAGCAATCTCTCAAATATTTCTCTCGAAAAGACAGAAATATTTTATGTCCAGTCTGAAATCATGATAGGTTTAATTTACTCCAGTCTGGTAGTATCAAGGTATCATTTTCCAAATACGGTTTTACTCTGCCAGAGTTTAAATTATTTTAGTCTAACTATATTTCTTCTTCATCTGTCTTACTGTCTTCCTTTGGTTATGAATCCCTTACAAGTTAGAAGCCTTTGTGTTTTCGTAGTAAGTTCTCTGATTACCAGAGTCTGGCTCGCTTGTTTATAAACATGAAGAGGTTCTTAAACCCTAAGGAGTGTCCTAGAAAAGAAAGTAAAGTCAACAAATACGGAAACAAATCCTAGTTAGAAAGATCATTGAAATCTGTAAAAAGAATGAAAAGAAAAATATTCTGCAGCCTGGTTAACCTCGATGGTAAAATAGTAAAATCATTTTGAAATGGTAAAATCACTTTGCTCCTAGACAATCTTCTTTAACATTATCTTGGTTTTTATTCTCCAATTCTGCATTGAATAATGAGGATCATTCTTTGAGCCTAACAGATGTTAAAATAATATTTCTTCTCTTATAGGAAACTTTATATCTACACTCTCAGCATTTTGAGGAGAGAATAGAATTAAACCAAAGTGTTATTAATGTAACATTCTATGTAGTATTTCAGGAACAGGAAGCTCATTAAGAGCATACTCAACAACTTTCCCTGTGATCCCTGGGGAGATTTCTGGAGGAATTATTTGTACTGCAAAGTAACTGTAGGAGCTCTGTGTTCATTTGTCAGTAAGGGCCATTAAACAAAACATACTCAGAAAAAGAAAGCCAGAAGGAAAAAATCTGAATAATACTATTTCTACTTGGACATTGTAGCCAGGCCCACCAGACATAGATTAATTCACTAAATAAGCAATCATTAAGCATTTATGTTGTGTTAAAATATAAAGAAAGTATGACAACTATTCTTGAGGAGCAAACAATCTGTTGAGAGTGGCAGACTCAAAGAATGAGTTACAATAAAGTGTGGTAAGTGTTCGTACAACATGGATAAATTGTTGCTAGACCACAGAGGAAAAAAAGGAATTATAGTGCCTGAGGGAGTCAAGGAAATATTTACAAAAGGAGGAAATTTTGAAGTGGGACTTGACTTCGAGAATGAATGACAAGGAGCATGCCAGGCAGAGGGAGCAGAGAGAGAAGAGCGAGTGCCGAGGGGTAAAGAATACTTTTATAACATGTCATATATAACATTGTTGAAAATACAAGATTTTTTAATATAAAATCAGATGGGTGATGGCTGGCAATGTTTAGGGGGCTTGATGACGTCAGAGTTGGCATCTCAAATTCTATTGGTCCTCATACTTGTAATTTCAAATCACAAGACGGCTGCTATAGTTACCAAAGTCACATACACATCCAAGGCAGGAAGAATAAAGGAAGAATTTTATCAGCAATGACTGTCTTATCTTGTCATGAAAATAAAACCTTTGGCAGAAATGACCAGCAGAGTTTCACTTAATCAGATTAGCAAGAAGCATGCTAATGACCACCCCTTGCAACAATGAAGTCTAGGGGTGGAGGTATTTATTTACTTATTTTTTTAAAGATTTATTTATTTATTTGAGAAAGAGAGAGAATGTGAGTGGGGGAAGGGGCAGAGGGAGAGGGAGAGAATCTCAACAGACTCCCTGCTGAGCGGGGACAAACCCCATTTGGGGCTTGACTTGGGGTTCAACCTACGGCTCAATCTCAGGACCCATGTGATCACAACCTGAGCTGAAATCAAGAGTCAGTCACTCAACTGACTGAGCCACCCAGGAGCCCCTGGGGGTGGAGATATTTAGCTGGCATTTGGCTTGGGTATTCTCTCAGCAAGAAAAAATGCAAAAATTGATACTGGATAGGCACAGATTACAGTCTTTACTATGTCTTCAAGAGGTGGAGAGAAAATAGTGACAATCTAAAAGTTCATAGCCAGTGGAAATATCTTTCAAGAGTGAGGGAAGAATAGGTAAAAGTGATCTTCCATATTAGAATTTAGAAGAAAGAACAGGGAGTAATGTTGGAAAAGGACACAAGGAAGCCTTCCAACATGTGATGAAATGCAAATAATAATACAAAACAAAACAACTGGGAAACATGTGGGTAAACCTCCATAAATAAACCTTACCTACATAAAATGATGGACAAAGGCTCCTGAAGAGAGGGTGAGTACATATTCCCTTTCCAGCGGAGGGCAGCCCATCTCAGAGTCATCATCTTTAAATGATGACTATTATGGCAATTAATACATTACACTGCACATTCTAATTTCTAAATCAAGACTATGTTTTGTGTGGTTCCCAATCTCTGAGTGGATTAAAATTGTCTGAGGAACTGGGTGATAGTACATAAACCAGGCCTCCCCTCTTAATTATTTTTGTTTGTTTTCTTTTAATTTAAAGTAACTATTAGGCATCATACTACCTAAGAATTATCACAGAAGTCATGGATGGCCTGCATTTTTACCTAGGAACAGGGGTGAAGTTGCCTCAGTGAATCCATTTTTAATGAGTAGCAGGAGACAAATATAAAGTTGCCTTCTGATTACAACTTATGAATCCCGCTTATTCAATGACCCATTACATTCATACATTAAAAAATCAAGGGTTAGGACTAGAAAAAAAAAAAAAACAGAAGTAGAATGTGTAACTTTCAAATCAATGGAGGAGAAAAAATTAAAAAAGATTCAAATTAATCATTTTGAGAAAGTGGGGGGAAATGGGCATAGCATGCTATTGGGTCGGGAATATACCAAGAAAATAACAAAACAACAAAGAGCAGACTGTATTATTAAGTAATTCCAGCTCCTCTGTTTATCCACTCCAAAATATCAGTGACTTACGCAATTAGATTCTCAGTCATAATAAATATGAAACAGGTGCTGCTAGGCCGCAGCTTATCTCTACCCAATGACTCAGAGATCCAGGATTCTTCTATCTGTTGGTTGCCATCTATCTTCCAGGGCCCGAAGCTCAGGCAGGGTGTGTTTTGGTGATCTATTGCTGTAGAATAAATCATCCTTGATTTGGAACCTTAAAACAGTGGCATTAACGACTTCGGAGCAACTGTGGGTCAGGAATCCATGCACAGCTTAGTGAGGTCCTCTACCTCAGGGCCTCCCACAAGGCTACAATCAAGGTTTTGTCTGGGGTTGCTTTCATCTCAAGGCTCAACTGGGGAAGGAACTACTTCAAGCTCACTCACTTATGGTTGACAGAATACAAGTCTGTGTAATTTTCTGGGCAATAAGAATTAGTTTCCTGTTGGCTGTTGACTGGTGGTCATCCTCACTTTCTTGCAGTGTGGGCCTCTCACAACAGGACAGCTTTATAATATTAGACAGTAAGCATGCCTACTGTCTCCCGAGGCTGTTCATGATGTTGGACCACCAAGAGAGACGTCACCTCCGTCACTGATCAGCAAGTGCACAATCACAGAACTTGTGCCCCAGGTACTAGTTCCAGAAAAATACTGCCTGTGCTGTGATCAGGAAATAGCCAAAGCAGGCGATGGTCGACCAAAGCATCAAGTGCCTACAATGACAATCAGGTCTCTTTAGCTTAATAGAGGTCTCACATCTTTTCTGTACTCCACAGAACTCAGTTCAAAAGGCTCACAGAGATTAAATTACTTTCAAGGCCTTAGCAATGAGGGTATCTCGAAAATAGATTCTTTTCATTAGCTTTCTAATCCCTGAAATCCAAGAAAGCATATTAGCAGGCATTGGACATGGGCATTTAGAGGGACAGTCTTTATAATCACCACTCTTCTTATCCACTCAGCCACCTCTTTTATTTTTTATTTATTTTTAATTTTGTAAATGTTTTATGTGAGTATAGTTGACACACGTTACATTAGTTTCAGGTGCACAACACAGTGATTGGACAAGTCTATATGTTACGTTACAGGTGTAGCTACCATCTGTCACCACATGCTATTGCAACATCATTGACTCTATTCCCTGTTGTCCATTTACATCCCCTGACTTATTCATTCCATAACTGAAGCCTCTACCTCCCCCTCCCCTTCACCCATTTGGCCCCCCACTCCTATCCCCTCTGGCAGCCACCAGCTAGTTCTCTGTATTTATGAGTCTGAGTCTGCTTTTTGTTTGTTTATTCTTTTTTTTGTTGTTGTTAATCCCCTCGTCCAATGTTTCCTACTCCTTTGTTTAGAAAACTCCTCACTTATGCGGGGAAGCATTTCCATTATCTCAGTCCCTTTTTGTATCTTGCAAAGTCAACCCCCTCAGAAGTGAGTTAAATATAGACAAAGAAGGAGGGTGAAAGCGTTGGCGGCAACATTTCCCTAACCCTCAGGTGGAATGCATCTCCTTCTGGTGCACATGTCTCTGACTTTGTCCTCTGTGATGGGGTTACATCAGATTTGATTAGGTTCCCACTGACTCCAAATAATTCCTCCTTACCCCCAGAGAGGAGGGGAGATAGAAATCATTAATCCTGTTGCTATTATTTTTTTTAAATTTTTTTAATTTTTAAATTTAAGTTCAATTAATTAACATATAATATTAGTTCAGAAGTAGAGGTCAGTGATCCATCAGTCTTATATAATACCCAGTGCTCATTATATCACGTGCCCTCCTTAATGTCCATCACCCAGTTACCCATCCCCCTGCCGTCCTCCCCTATTATTATTATTATTCAGTATTTCAGATAACAGAGGTAACTGTAGTACTTGTCGGCATTTGTTAAACAGTAAATTTTGGTTTTGATGTTGCTAAATATTCCTGTAATTAAAAAAATATAAAAGCAGTTGATCCCAAAAAAGTTAGGGGCTTCTTCTAATATAACGCCCTTGGGAGAAACTAGACAGTGAAAAGCAAACTATAGTTTTTCATGATGGTGTTGTGATGATGAAAGAAAAGGGAAGTGATAAGAAGGTTAGAAGTTTAGGTTAGACCTAAGAAGTTTAGGTCACAGGCAGTACGCCTCCCGCTTATCTCCACGGGATTCTCAGACCCAGCTGGACTTCCTATTTTTCCCTTAAAAAGCACCCCAAGTTGGTTTGGGGCCCAGTCATGTTGGCTCAAAAGGAGTTACCACCAATGAATGTCTCCCCTAATAGGCATCCAAGCTATGGGAAGAAACCTTAATACCCAACATGGGAAGCCAGGCTCCCCGACAGGGAAGACAGTCTCCCCGACTGGGAAGACAGGCTGTTTGTGCTGCTAGTTCTCTGTGTACTTCACTGCCAAAACCAAAAAACAAACAAACAAAACAAAACAAAACAACACCCAGGAAGAACAAGAAGAAACCATTTGCCATATGAGTCTGTTGTTGTCAGCTTACATGGTTGTGTTAGGCTGGTTCAGAAAAAGATCTATTTCTGGTCGGGCTTGAGTAAGTAGCAGGCAAAACCTTGCCCATGGTTTTTCTCAAGAAGACTTCTATTGCCATGTCTGATTTTAAATTTCATATCTTTCTAGCCAAGGACATCCTCCTCACGTCCTTCATATCCTCTTTTTACTAATTCTGCCTGCTCTGTCTGTGAGTGTTTAGGTGGACTAATTGTATCTCGTGTTCCACTAAAACTAGGCTCTTCAATTGTGTCTGCGGAATTCTGAACCTAGTTGCAGCCCTGATTTCTGAGGTTTTGTTTATTCAATTTGTGTTGTTTTTTGCCTTCAGAGTTTTCTCTTGCTTTATGCCTTTATTCCACGCAGGAATTTCAGGTGGATTTTGATGTATAGTTTCAATTTTGCTTTGTTGTGGGTGGAAGTCCTTTTTTGATTTCATCACAATGTCACAATATAGAGGTAGGAATGGGTTTCATTAAGCAAAAAGAAGATTCAGAAGGTCACAGCCAGGACAGAAACATGCATGATCTCCTCAGTCTCCCTATCGTCTCTGAGAGAGAGGCTTGCCACAGTTATGACTCTGAGGCAAAGTATGGGTTCTAAAGACGGGAGTCATGTCAATGAGGGAAGAAGCAGGATACTTGGCATTAGGCAAGCTATTTACAGGAGTTGTCAGCTGCTCTGTTTCTGGAGAGTTTGCCTTCCTTGGCATTATCAGTCACCCTCTGCTGGGTGAAGGGTGCCGACGGAGGAACTGATGCTCCTCTAGGAAACTGAGTTGCTTGGATTTGGCCGCTTTGCTGTAGGGAAGGGACAGCCTCAGTCCTAGGCAGCTCATTGTGCAGTAACCCTGCATGAACTCACAAGTTCATGTTCAGATAATTCTATTTATGTGCCACACCTCCCTTCCTCTCCCCTTTATCACATGGCAGGAATAGTAAATAGTCCAAATTAAGAAAAACATTTTCTGATAGTTCTAAGGAGACCCAACTTGACCTAAAACCAAGTAACCAAATAGGAGATGTTGAATGTGTTTTGCTCTTCTTTTTTTTTTTTAAAGATTTTCTTCTTTTTTTAAAAGATTTTATTTATTTATTTGACAGAGAGAGACACAGCAAGAGAGGGAACACAAGCAGGGGGAGTGGGAGAGGGAGAAGCAACAGGCTCCCTGCCAAGCAGGGAGCCCAATGCGGGGCTCGATCCCAGGACCCCGGGATCATGACCTGAGCCGAAGGCAGACACTTAACGACTGAGCCACCCGGGCTCCCTGAACGTGTTTTGCTCTTATTTGTTTGTTTGTTTTGAGAGCTGACCAAAAAAAACAGTGTTGTGCGAGTTTTTAAACAAATCCTCATTTAGGCACTCAATAAACATTTATTGAGCACAATACTCACAGAGAAACACTCATCTTTAAAGCACTGATTTTCCACAGTGGCAGTGGATAAAATGGTATAAAGAGGGCCCCAAACTTCCAGTAGGCAAATTAGAATTACCCGTGAGGCTTTTTCAAACTCTATAGGTTTTCCTCCTTCTGACAAACCTCAATAAAAAGGCCCAACTCTGTGTTTGAAATCCCTGCACTAACGAACAACTTTTATTGCCAGGATTCTATAGTATGCCTCGCAGAGTTAAGGCAGAGAAAAAGTGCAGAACTATTTTAAGAAAACTATTCCTGAATGTGACCTAAACAACAATTAACCCTTTTAAAAGAACCAAAAGAAGCAAATACTCAAAGTTTATATTTTGGTATAGTGGAGGGATAAAATTAAACAAAAAGCTTTATGGTATCATTTTTCCTCATAAATACAATTTTCTCCCATGTTTGTCTCTTTCTTATAGCTTTAGGTACAGAATAGGATGCATTCCTTCACTCTATCAAACTTCATGTGAACAAATGGGCTTCTACTGCCCTTCCCATGTGTGACTTGAGAGAAGCCAATGTAATCCGGAGATGCAAATCTCATAAAGATGGCACTCCAAAGTTTTGTGCTTTCCTCCAGGTTCAAAGACGAAGAATCAATACAATGGGATATTTTCTCAAATAATTCCAAAATCTTATTTATATTATGTAAGATAGGATTTTTGTTTGTGTGTTTTACAAAGCCATATTACTCTTTACCCTCAAAAAAATTTAAAAAGTCTGCACTAAATTGTTAATTGTTAGTCTGTACAGCTTGATAATCTGTCCTTTGTGAATCATTCAAAGTTTTATAGATTTGAGAAAAGCCAGAAGAAGCTACATATTCATCCAGATGACTGCAGTGTGTAAATTACATCCTGGGAGTGAATTAAGTACGCTGAACGAGCATTAACTCCTTCTGACCATAAGGGTGTCATTGAGGAAATTACTGCTCCAGCATAGAAGAGAGCACCATCGGGGCCAAAAAGTGTTAGAATATTTCCCCAACTTATAAAATTAACTCCCTAATGGTGATTTATACAGACAGTGTTGCTAATTTGCATTTTAAATGTTCTATTAGACTGTACATGCTTGCTAGTTTTTCATTTCGTTTCGTTTTGTTCTTAATGGAAGGTTAAGCTTTTAGTGTCCAGTCCAAACCTGCTTAAACTGGGTGTGGACAAACATTAATTCCTCCAAGTATTCATGGATGTTACTCAAAAAAAAAAAAAAAAAGACATCCCTTGGTCAAATACGTTAGATAAAGGCAATGTTACAAAAAGTTAAGCAGCTCTTTTTAATAAACAGATTTGCACTCTTTAATAGATTCCAATGAATTGTGAACTCCCAGAGATGAAATGTAAAATATAGCATTTCTCAAACACAGATGACCAAGTTATTTTTATTTTATTTAAAAAAAAAATACTCTCTAGCATCTTGCAAAACACTAGGTTGTAGAAAACAGCTTGTTGGAAACAGCTAGTCTTGTCTATTACACAATTTTGGTGTTTTTGAATCCTTTTCTGTTTACAAAGCACAGCCACAGAGTTTCAGAGAAGCCTGAGAACAAGGGCAGGACCCCTCTTTTCATGTCCATTCACAGACAGACCCAAACCTAACACATTTAATGACGACAAAACCCACACAAGCAGGTATGGCAAATAGAACAATAGTCTCCTGGTTCCTAAGACTCTTAAGATATACTAGTAACGTATTTTTAAATTTTGCCATATATAATTATCATTATTATTTTTTAAATCATGCAAGACAAAATATAGAATAGCTCATTTGTATATCTTGAATTCTATCTTAATTGCTATTTAAGAATTTCTAATATGGCCAAGATCGTGTCCTTTAAGACTAAAAGACTAAAAAGCTGGGAGTCTAACAGTCATGATCTTGAACATGTTGGAACCTTTTAATACAGGAATTAAAATAGAATCACATATGTGATTATTGATATCTTGGTATAATTATAAGAGAATACTAATAAAAATTACATCAGGCAAGTATTTAAACCATAAATAGAAGGAAGTTTAGAAAAACATGTATTTGAGAGAATATAAGTAATTGAACTGGAAAGAATTCAAATAAAAAAGGGCAACTGTAAAAAAAAAGCTAGAAGGATAAATTGTTACCTTTCATCAGCAAATGTCCATTAAGTGATAATTGTTTGCTAAAAAAAGTGATTCTGTAGTGCTTTTCTTACCCAACATATCAGTTATTGAAGGAATAAAAGACAGACTTATCCCAGGCTCTCCTGGCTTCTTAGACCTTTCAGTTTCAGAGAGAAATGATGCCTGTATGTAAACGATGAAAAAATAAGAAAAAGTAAGGTGTCACAAAAAATCATAAGAAAAAAATGTGCCGTGCGATTCTGGAAATGATGGAGGCTCAGTTCAGTCATTGGAATAGGAGGGAAGTTGAACTTGGGCAAAGCATTATCCCTGGTCAGACATGAAAAATGAAGAGAGAGAGGTGGTGGCTTGATTCTCAAGATGCTTGTCTACTATCTGGAAGATGTAACTAAATCATACGAAAAGAAGATGTCAAGTGAGGCTGGGTTAAAAGTCTTTGAATTAAAGTGACACATGTAATGGGTTTATAGTTGAAAGAAATGTGGGATTACTTCCTGGTCGAGTGGCCGAAGAACGTTTCACAGATCAACATAGTCATAGATTTGAAGTGAACTTCGAGGAACTCATTGAATTATGGTAATGGAAGAGCAGATGGGAAGGCATTATAGATTGGTGGGGCAGTGTTTAGTAGTCATTCAGTAAATATTTTTGAGTACCTACTATGTCCCTGCACTATTTAGTCATAAAAATATGGAAATGTATAAGACACAATTTCTTTCCTCCAAGAATTAATGGAATATTAGAAGAGACAGAGCCATAAATACACATGTGTTTAAGGGAATATAAATCATAAAACAGGAAAGAATTCAAATAAAAGAATACAGCTATAAAAGACTAGAATAGTAAATTGTGTCAGACTTCATATTCCTTGCTAGAAAGTTTAGAATATAGGCTCTGCAAGGCCACTGAAAGTTTCTGAGTAGAAAATCCTGGTATACCTAGCAAAAGCCTTCCTTTTTCTTCCCTAATCTATTGGGTTCAACAGCTATAGCTCAAGTAATTATTCTTCCTACACACTTCAGAGATAAGTAATACATGTTCTCTGTTATCAAAGAGTTTATTCTACACTAAGGAATTCACTGCATACACACAGCAAAAGCCATAAGGGAGTTGAACATAGGTGAGTTTATACCTGATCTGAGACCAGGAAAGATAATATGGAAAAAAAAAAATAGAGCTTGAGAAAACCATCACATTTCAAGTCATGCATGAGTTGAATAAAGAAAGCATCCCAAGCAGAATTTATTACCAAAGTCAGGGCATAAAGAAAGGGAAACCCAGAGTAAGTTCATGGAAGGGGACAGCAGGAGCTGAGACCACCAAGGGAAACTGCATCATTGGAAAGGGCTTTGGATTTCAGAGTAACTTTGTATTTCATTGCGGAGCAATAGAGAACCACCCCAGTCACTGAAGTTTCGCGATTAGAAAAGAGATACTGTAAGTGGGTTTAAGAAGATTAACAACTTCTTAAAAGGGTTTCTATGAGGAATAAATGATTTAATACATATAAAGAGGTTAGAATACTACTCAGCATGTCAGTGTTTTACATTGTTTATTATTGGAGATATTTTTCCAAAAGTTTGCCTTTGTTATTTTTTTCTCCAAACTTGAATTTCATTTGTATGTAGCAAAAGTATGTATCTGTCTCTATACAGTCTTTACACTTTATCTTTTTATAGTTACTTATCTTTTAGGGTTTCTGGATTTCTGACTTGGTTACAAAGGATTCTCCTTCCCAAGATTGTATAAGTAGAGTCTCAGTTTTTTTTTTCTGTTTCTAAAATATTTTGTTATTGTTTTATATTTTACATTTAAATCTTTAAATGTGATAGGGAGCTGGGGCACCTGGGTGGCTCAGTCCGTTAAGCGTCTGCCTTTGGCTCAGGTCATGATCTCAGGGTCCTGGGATCAAGCCCCGCATCTGAGCAGAAAGCCTGTTTCTTCCTCTCTCTCTGCCCCTCCCCCTGCTTGTGCTCTCTCTCTCTCTCTCTCTCTGAAATAAATAAAATCTTTAAAAATAAACAAAATAAAAAAAATAAATATGATAGGGAACTATACTTTTTTCCAAAGGAAGACTGAATTGTGTCAGTACCATATTACATAGCTCGTTTTATTCTCTCTGAGTCAATGTAACACTATTTTCATAGTTTACCTTCACATAGAGGAGGATAGGTAGAATTGTCTATTCTGTTGATCTAGTATCTATTCTTAGGCTAATGTGATACTGATTTCCTTACAGTAGATTCATAGTGCTTTCAAATATCTCATAATGAAAGTCCTTTTTACTGTTCTTTTTATAATTCCCTTCACTGTGGTTGAGCATTTATCCTTTTATATAGATTTTAAAATAGTTTTATCCAATTCCAA
Organism: Leptonychotes weddellii; assembly: GCF_054177405.1. Taxonomy (NCBI): domain Eukaryota; kingdom Metazoa; phylum Chordata; class Mammalia; order Carnivora; family Phocidae; genus Leptonychotes; species Leptonychotes weddellii. Next base: position 18,361,768 of record NC_138370.1, read on the forward strand.
AAAGAATCAGTATGTGAGGATTCTAATTGAAATTGCATTAAACTTATAAATTAATTTTGGGAAAAATAACATACACTTAAGATGTTCTGAGTAGATATATATCTGTCTAGTTCTCTCAGAACTTATTTCCTTCAAAATCATTATATATAGTTTTATGAATCGGGTTAACTATTGTGAAGAGTTTTTTTTTTTTGTTTTGTTTTTTTTTTTGGATTTCTATTTTCGGATACTTTTTAGTTAGTCAGTAAACACTGAAAGACATTGAAAGACCCAGAAGGCAAACTGGGGGAAGAAGGTGTGAGAAAACATCTGCTGATACTGTCAATTGTATATTATAATATTGCTTATTAATTAGGCTGGGCTTAGCTGAACGGTTCTCCCGCTGAGCTCAGCTGTGATCACACAATGACAGCATCACCAAGGTGTCTCTACTTCAGGATGTTAGCTTACCAAAATGTCTTATTAATTATAGACTTCTGGTTGTATCCTTTTGCCTGTTTGTTTTAAACTAGCTGTATCTGGAGATGCAAACATATCATCAGCAAGACAAACCTTCTCTCTTCTTTTATAATGCTTATTCCATCTTTTAATTTCTGGCACACTGAATTCACTGATAGATCCAAGATAACCTTAAATAATAATGGAGTTAGAGCCCACCCCCTTCTTCACCCTGATTTTAATTACATGCTCCTAGTGTTACATTATTCAAAATAGTATCTGTGGTTGAAATAATAAATAATTTTTACCATACTGTGGTCTCTATTTCTCAAGCAAACAATAATGACTAATTTCCCGGCTATACATATCAAGCTGGTTCTTAAGTTTGTTCTTT
>NC_138370.1:18362699-18375158 GCF_054177405.1 Leptonychotes weddellii
CGCCTGGGTGGCTCAGTTGGTTAAGCGACTGCTTTCGGCTCAGGTCATGATCCTGGAGTCCCTGGATCGAGTCCCGCATCGGGCTCCCTGCTCGGCAGGGAGCCTGCTTCTCCCTCTGACCCTCCCCCCTCTCATGTGCTCTCTCTCTCTCATTCTCTCTGTCTCAAATAAATAAATAAAATCTTAAAAAAAAAAAAAAGTTTGTTCTTTAAACAATAAGAGAAGGAGATACACATTTTGAAAAAGAGACTTGAAAAAAATACCAGTATATGAGCCCCAAGTCCAGTCATACCTCCAGGACATTTTTTGGATTCCTAGAAAATCCTACCTGGATTCATATGTCATCCCACAGGCCACACCAACCCTGCAGAGCCCCAGTGTGTGGCCCCTCCCACATAAGCTAAGATGACCAGGAAGCACCTGCCCTTCTAAACTAAGGTAGATAAAGGTGAGTTAATTTTAAAAAGTGGATGCTTTCCACTCTTCCAATATCCCTGCCTTTTTAAACAATTCAGGCAAGAACTCAGTTAATTAAAATGAGAAAGTAGTCCCCATTCTTCTAATTTTCCTTGAGGTTCAAGAACTCCATAATTAGCAACTGCTATGTGAGAAGACTGAGGGTAACTGCTTCTTCACCCATCACCTCCTCCCTGTTTTACTAGGAGACAGTCATTCTCTCCTCCTCCCACCTTCCAGTAATCTCCATCCAGACCCTAGCAGATCCAGGCTATTTGTTCTAAGCATTCCTGGCCCAAGATAAAAATCTCCAGGCCTTCCAACTCACCCTCGGTGCTTTATTATTTTTGTTAAAGATTTATTTAGTTATTTTAGAGAAGGGAGGGAGGGCCACAGGGAGAGGGGAAAGTCTTAAGCAGACTCTGCACCGAGCGCAGAGCCTGATCTCATGGCCCTGAGATCACGACCTAGGCAGAAACCAATTGGGTACTTAACCAACTGAGCCACCCAGGAGCCCCTCACCATCCGTGCTTTAAAGGGCTAGCTATGTGGTTAACTACAAAAAAGCCATGGTTTCCCTTCCTTGTACTTGTGCCTGTTGGTAGTGCTCACCCATGCTGCTTGAGCTCTCTTTAGTGATTTGCTTTGGAAATGCAACATTAGCAAATGTGACACAAAGGGAGGCTCAGAAAGCCTGTATCTTGGGGCTTTCCTCTGGTGCCCCGAGCCACCACAGCACTGAGCCCAAGTTAGTCTGCTGGGGACACAGTCCAGTCATCTCTGTCACCCCAGCTCATAACCAGGTGCACCCCAGATGCAGGGGGGCCTTGGTGCCTGCAGTCACATGTGTGAGCCCAGCCAATTCCAGCAGAAAAACCAGTCAACTAAGCCAGCCTAAGTTGCCAACTCACAGAATCATAAAAGAAAGACATGGTTATTTCTTAAGCTTCTAAGTTTGGTGTGGTTTTTACACAGTGACATCTCGCTGATAAACATCACTGTTATTCCAGCTGGCAAATGGGGCCCTAGAACCAGCAGGAAGACCTTAAAACCATTTCTTACAAAATGGGACAGAGATGCTCCAGTAGGATCCGGGCACAGATTTGGAGGCAGTGTAGAAGGAATGTTGCCTGCATCACGCTGCCACCATGGTGCATGCTTTGCCAGTGGGATGGTTGGTTAGGGTCCCTAGAGACTGCTGTATATTATTAGGCAGAGGAGAGAGAATTAGCATGGGCATTGCCTATGGCAAAGAGCAGAGCAAGGCACAATGGGAACAGGAAATAGATGCGAAAAGTAGGGCTCAGACAGAGGCATTGAAAGACCCAGAAGGCATACCAGGGAAAGAAGGTGTGAGAAAACATTGTAGACAAATCTCTAAGGCCAGCATTTGTCTAGATTTTCTCTTTCAGTATCGGTCTCCAAGTGAATAAATTTACTTATGATGTTAAAAGATTTATACCTTTGAATTCTTAGGTGCTTCAGAAGGGGAATGGAAAAACATTATTTTTTCAGGAAGTTTGTACAGTCTCAGATGATATAGACTTGTACTTACTAAAACAAATTCTAACACTAATTTTTTTCAACCTGAAGACCCTGCTTGCTCAGCACTTCAAAGATGTCAGGGCCAATATCTCTGCTGTTCATTGCCTCATGGTCGTGGTGTGGCTGCCACAGCTTCAGCCATCACTTCTACCATTGCTTCTGCATTCAAAGCTGAGAGAAGGGAACAGTCTTTCTAAGTGAGTACATTTAGTAAACTGAGGTTATTTGGGAACATTTAAAGGAAAGCAAAAGCTTTCCCAGACCTGGCACTCTCCAACTTTCTCTTACATTTATTGGCCAAAATTAGGCCATATTGCCAGTCCTAGCTACAGGGAAGGCTGGGAAAGTGGAGAACCTGAATGTCATGATTCTCAGAGCCCCATCAGAAAAAAGCAGTGCCTAGAGTGGAAAGTTGATAAGATGTATTTTATCCATTATGTCTATCATATAACATCATATACTCATATACGTATTATATGCATATTTATCTTAAGGTAGGATGTCTCAAAAAATCAAGATCTGCATGATGACTAACTTTGGTCCATTTTCTTGCAGTATTCAAGTTAGAATAGCTCTGTGAAATACACATGGCCCTCTTGATGTGGGGTGGGCAAACTTTCTTTAAGGGTTCTATAGTAAATATTTTAGGATTTACAGCCACACTGTGTATCACAACTACTAACTCTGTTGTTACACTGTGAAATCTCGTTTCTTCATGAATGGTTGTTGAACTATTTGAAATTCCCTTTTAGCATCAATGGAGAAGATCGGATCATTTATTCTTTTTAGATCCCATTAATATGATGAATCCTATAATAGATTTCCTATATTTCAAACATCTTTAGATTTCCTCTGCTGCTCCCACAATTATATGCATCTCCTATAATTCTCCAATCTCTCCCACAATTCTTGGTATTATAATTGTCATCTCCCTCACAAAAAAATCATGTTATATTCATGTCATATTTTTGTGCACTGTTGAATTCTGTTTGCTAACAATCTATTTGAGATTTTTGTATCAACCACAAGTGAAATAGGTCTGTTTTCCTTTTATGTGCAATCTTTATCAGTTTTAGGAATGAGCTTTAACATGATAGAAAAGGACTAATCTGAGAGATGATTATAAAATGTTACAAAGCATAAGGTCCTTTTTTCCCCTTTTGCTTGATGAGATGATATCCTCTATGAGCTAAAAGGGAGAGATACATGCCCTTTCCCATGGTTACCAACAAGGCATTATGCCAACAATAAAATCATCTACAGTTTTGCAGGCCAGAACAACCTATCTCTCTCGGGTCCCAGATGGGCCACCCAAAGTAATGCTAGTAAGAGAGCACTTTTGTGTGTGTCTCTCACAAAACAAATGTAATGTGATGTCAAAGGCTAGAATGGATTTATGCACATTTCCATTCTAACGTGAAAATATATCCAACATCTCAAGCTCAGTTTTCAGTACCCAGTGTTTGATATTGGCCTTGGTCTTCAGATATGCTGTGATCATTGGATCATGTGCCTTTCTTGGGATGGGGGAATGGGAAAGAAATACTCCCAGGTGTTAATGTGAAAGAGAATAAAATCAAGATGTTGGGATTGAGGAATTAGAGCCATGTTGCAAATGCACCTAAACTAGCTCCTTTTTCTTAAATTATTATGCCCGCTCAATTGTGACTGCTTTCTCATAGGCATATTACTGTGCACCAATGCACTTAGGATAATTACTAATGAAATGCAAAGCATGTTAAAACTCAGTATACTTTGATCATGCAGGTTTTCATCTTAAATAACTTAGAAATATTAGCTCCACGTATTTTACAAATAAAACTTGTTCCTTTTCTCATGCTGAGCTTTTTTCATGAAATTCCTAGTTTAAAAGCTAAGTTTACAGTAATTGACTCATTATATTTTTTACCACAGAGACAGAACACAACTTTATTGTTTGTATATAGCTCTTTTTCAGTTGTGCCTAAAGATAATTGTTGTCTGTAAGACTATCTTATAATCAGCAATGTTCAGTAAGTGTTTAATTTCAATTTGTTCAAATTGTTTATGTGGTAATAAAATCAATAAGGTGCTTTGATTGAACAAATATAAGGACATAGATATAAATGAAGATAGACTTATACAGATGCCTCCTGCCCTCCAGGATGGACTTATGTTACTGGCCAAAATGTATGTAGCAAGGATATCCCAGGGCCAGCAACTTTTTATCAAAAGAACTTTCAAGTCTGATGCACCTGGGTGGCTCAGTGGGTTAAGTGTTTGCCCTCAGCTCAGGTCATGATCTCAGGGGTCCTGGGTTCAAGCCCCCCTTCTGGCTCCCTGCTCAGCAGGGAGTCTGTTTCTCCTTCTCCCTCTGACAACCACCACCACCCCCGCACCTGGCTCGTGTGCTCTCTCTCAAATAAATAAGTAAAATATTTTTAAAATAAAAAAAAATAAAATAAATTTAAGAATTAAAAAAAACCTTTCATATAAGAGCTGACACAAAATAGTATCTTAAAGACTACAAAACCTCTGGCTCTTCACAGAAGCTCAACCAGGGAAAGAATATGGCACCAGGGCATATAGACTATCAGTTAATGTTACTTTTTGTATTAGAAAACAAAAGGAAAAAAGGGATCTGTTTAATTTCATGAAACTAAACTACAGTAATTTTTTTTTAAGATTTTTTTAATTTATTTATTTGAGAGAGAGAGAATGAGAGACAGAGAGCATGAGAGGGAGGAGGGTCAGAGGGAGAAGCAGACTCCCCGCCGAGCAGGGAGCCCGATGCGGGACTCGATCCCGGGACTCCAGGATCATGACCTGAGCCGAAGGCAGTCGCTTAACCAACTGAGCCACCCAGGCGCCCAGAACTACAGTAATTTTTAAACAAGTTTTAGGTGACTTTCTAGGGAGTGTTTACTTCTAACATTAACAGAAGTTTTAAACAGGGCATTGTTTGTATAGAAGGACATTTTAAAATATATATATAATAATATTGTATTTTTCTCTCATTAAGATAAAAGACGTTTTTAAAGTAATGAAAACCATGTTGCTATAGATTAATAGCTACTTTCCTCTCTTAATTCTAAGGGTACTTGACTCCATCCCAGAAACCCAAATTAGGGGGCGCATCCTAAGACTTGTTGTCACCCAGAAGGGACTTGCAGACATGAGTGTCCCAGTCCCTCCAGCCCTTTTGCCCCCATTACTTCCGTGGCAGCTATTCTTTCACTTTAATTAGACTTTAAATTTCTTGACCCTTCTATTTTCATTCTATTATTTCTCTTTTATCTTCACTTCCTTCCCAAATCATGTGATCCATCACTTCAACTACACCCTTCTCAGGGTCCTTATTTCCCTGGTTTTCTGCTCACTTCATAAAACCTGGCCCAGAGAAACATTCCAACCCAAGAGCAACCTGATCTGCCTTCTGTGCATTCCATCTGGTCTTTCTGCACAGCTGGAAAATGGTGCAATCACAAAGATCTGGCATCCTTGGAGCCAACAGGGAAGCTTCAGTCAGGCTTTCCTCACTGCGTATCAATCCTTCATTTCCCTACTCAGCTCCCTTTACCAAGTGGCTGTTTCAAAACCTCTCTCCTCTTCTCAGGCACCCTACCCCTATCATCACCTCCCCTTTCCTCCCCTTACCATGAAGTTACTCCCATCCACAACAGTCTTTCTCTCCTTCTCTCTGCTGGGAATGGAAGAAACAGTCTAATTCCTGCTGCTGTGTTCTGGATCCCATCCTTTCCCCACCTCCTCAGAGAATTCTTCCATTCAGTTATACCTCATGATCCAATTATATTTCATTTCATTGCTCGACTCCTTAAAATTCTTTATTTTGCTTCTGTAAATCTACACTTTTGGAGTTTTCTTCTTAATATCCTGGGTCATTCCTTTTCAATCTGATTTTTGATGATTCTTCCTCCATAGGTGCTTTAAAAATGTGTGGGGGGTGTGTGTGTGTGTGTGTGCGTGTGTGTGTGTGTGCTAGAGTTCTGCATCTTGCCATCAAGGATTCTGTCCCCTGCATTCCACTGCTATGTTTATAGTTGGCATTGACATGATATTGACTTTCTTATTTCCGTGTCTTCAACTCAAATTTCCCCTTAATTATAAAGCAATATATTCAATATTTACTGAATATTTGTCATTATATTGATAGCTCAGTTGCCAACACTGAGGTCAGTTTTCCACTCACCCCCAAAAATGCTGTTACTTCTGTGGCTCCCTCTTAAAGAAGGATACCAGCATCCACCCCAGTTACCCCAGCTAGAAACCCTGGAGTTATCTTTGATGTCTCCCTCCTTCTCTCACTATATTTAATTTATCACCATAGCCTGTTGATATCTTCTAGAAATGTCTTGATTTTGTCCATTTTGTATTATACCCACTGCCCTTCTTTGGCGTAGATTTTAATCTTTTTTCATGTGTAGTATAAGAATTTTCTAACTGGTCCCCTGCCTTCAGCCATGCCTCCTATTAGTCTGATTATTTCTAAAATTTAAACAGATTTAAAACTGTTCAGTGATTCTCCACTGCTATTGGAAAAACATCCAAGTTTTCTAGAATGTAAGGAATTCTATCTAAGCAATCTGTAGTTACCAAATGAGCCATCGATTTCTCTTTCTTTCTTTGCCTTCAAGTCATGGACATGCTACTTCCTCTGCCTGTCAGAAACTAAAACAAATTGGCCTAATCATCTGCCCTCGTTTAGGATTTCATTCAGATGTCACCTCTTTGGAGAATATTTTTCTGATCTCCCCAAAGTTAAGCTGTACGTCCCTTCTATTACACCACATGCTACCATAGTATCTTAAAAGGGGAATATTGCCTTTAATATGCAATATGCAATTTCTCCAAGTTCCCATATGCCAGAATATCCCACAAATATCTCTGCCTCAGTTTTCCCCTCCTCTAGTCAAAGAAGGTGAGACATCTTTCCTTCCTTCAGTTTAAAGCTAATTCTTCACCTTACACTCTGGATTCCATCCTCTCATGCTTCTTGCCACTCAGATCCACCAATGTTCCTTTACCTCATAAATTCACACCGAGGGAGAAATACCAGAACTTGTGCTCTGCTGGCTCCTTCTCTCAAGGATGTGCTCTCTTAAAGTCTCTTCCTTCCTTAAACCCTCCCCTTTTACCTTGCTCATGAATTACACATCTCCTTTTCTTCCTGTCTTGCAAGAGTAGATAATATTCTTTGCATCATTTCCTCACCTGATTTTACTCCTCAAGCCACTATTGGAACTCTGTAGGTTTGTTTTCCAGTTTCACCAGAAACTTCCTAGTGGCCAAATGCAATGTACCTCATTCATCCCTTTTCTGCTCTGTCTACTGTATTTGACACTTGGTCAGTCTTAATATTTTTCATATTCTTTCCTCCTTCAGAATATGTAACACCCTAATATCTTGATTTTTTTCCCCTACGTCTCAGCTCATTCTTTCATGGCTTCATTTTCAGGCTTCTCTTCCAACTGACCTTTAAGAGTCAGTGTTCCAGATTGTCCCATTATTGACCCTCTTCTCGGTCCCTTCTCTCTCACAATGTGATCTCATCCAAGCCACTTCCCGCTTGTGGCTTCCATAGCCTACACCTTTTTCCTGAATTCCAAAACATATATCCATTTTCTTTCTTGAAGTCATAGACTTTGGATGACCCCCAACATCATCAATTCAACTTCTGTACTACTGAATTCATTATTATCCCTTGTCACTCCACAACCGATCTTCCTACATTTTCTGTTTCAGTGAGTTTGACATGCTCAGACACAGAAACCTGACATTGATTTTGGCTTGTGCTTCCCTTTCATGATCTTTTCACTTTCCTCCCAAATCAAATCCACTTTTCCAACTTTCTCAATATTCTTCAAATGTCCCTCTGTGTTCTCATTGCCACCACTTTGCCCAGGCCCTCTTGATTTTTGAGAAATATTGCAATATATGAAGACCTTCACTCCTGCTTCCAGCTTCATTATTTCTTTTTTTTTTTTTCAATTTTCAAAATGAAAACAAAAATCTCTTTTATTAATGAGTGTACTTACAAATGAAACTAGTCACAAAGAGTCCCTCATACTTTCATGTACTCACAAAATTATCTTAGTGATTAGTGATTAGCCATTAGTGAAAGCTTGGTTCTGCTACTTCTTGAAGAAGTACCAGCTTCATTATTTCTAATCAATGCTTCACTCTTCTGTTGTGGCAGTTTTTCTAGACCATCAATCGAATGAGGTCATATTCTTTCAGTGCACTACAACGTGTTAAGGATAAAAGCCAGCATGCAAGGCCATTTATGATAAAGTCTGACTACGCACGTCTCAGAATTCACGTTCCTCCACACTTCCCCATCCTCACTCTTCAACATAGCTCCCTGCCTCCCCCAAAATTCAGTGTCACATCACACCAAACTTCTTACTGGCCCCTGAGGAGATCATGTTGTTCTTTGTTCACATATTTTGCTTATGCAGTTTCCTCTGGTTGGTCTGTCCTTCCACCTTTTTTATCTGCCAAAGTAGAGCTTCAGCTCCATATTTACCTTTTCCAAGTCACTTCACTGACTCCTGCAAGATGTGTTAGGGGACATTCCATGTTATTTTATAGTACTCGTGCACATTTCTGACATAAAATTTATAATATATTTTATAGTAATTTCCTATTCCCCAATAGACTAGAAATTTCTTGAAATCAGAGGCTTTGCTTTTCAATTCAGTATTCACATCACATGCAATGTTAGGCACATAATAGGTACTCATAAATGCTTATTGAATGAAAGCAGACTTGTTCAAACCAGCAAATCTATTTAACTATCCATGCTGTGTAGAATATGGGAAAGGAACAAAGATACTAATGTTGTATTTAAATCATTTTTCCCTTTTCTATGGAGAAATCCAAGAATAATATAAGAAAAGTGCCACTAGTATTTCTGTGGTCATTTATATTTTCAGTAATCTTGCACAGGCCATTTAGAGTTTAAAATGTAACCTTGCTATGATCAATAGGGGTTTTAGAGGGAACAGGCCTAAAAACACATAGCATAAAAGATATAGCATTATCTTAATCCTATTTCTTTCTCATTTCTTATGGACACATTGATTCATTCATTATTTATTCATTATTGAGCACTCACTGTGTGCCAGACATCCTGGTAAACACCGGGGTCGCTAAGATGAGTAAGACTTGGCCTCTGACATAAAGAAGCTCGTAGTAGTGGAGAATGCACTTTCCAACTAAGTATTTTTTTTAACTATGAATTAATAGAAACATATTCTCATTTTTATGAAAGTGCAGAGGAGGGAACAGTCAATGGGATGAGCAAGACCAAGCAGCAATTAATTGTTCAGGATGTTGCCATGTGGGAAATGATATTTGAGTACCGGAATGAGGTTGCCCGAAACATCACTCCATTTACTTTCCCCAAACCACATCCCTTCATCTCTCCTACTTACTGTTACACACCCATAAGCATCTCTTATCCACACCTTGTCTCTAATTCACTCTTGTAATCATGTTTATATACCTGAAATTTTGTTAATTTTGTGTTTCCTTAATTAGATCTTAAAACATCCTAAATACAGGATCATATTTTCATAATCCTAATACTAAATTATGTCCCTGTGGGTGCTTAATATATACTTATTAATGCATTGGCTTAATGTTCCTAGCATCATTAAACTGGAGGAATCAGTTTCTATGTTTGATAATTTTCACTTTTTTATTAATTTATGGAATGGTAAATTACATTGTTTCAAATATTCTCTAATTCATTTTCTTTTTTGATACACAATTACTCACTATAAATTATTTATCTCTTCCTCATAATTTCAGTCATTTAAGGTTACAGCATATAAATAGTATCACCAAACATAGCTTCCTAATTTGTTTCACATGTCAAGGTAGTAGGAAATTGCATAAAGTTTTCTTAAACCCCAACAGAACGTCTATATAGAAGAGACTGTTCTGTTAGAAAGCCCCTTATTTTGCTATTCCCCATAGTTCAGTAGGGATGTTGAATAAGCCAAAAGAGGATACTGTATAGCAGAATACTATCTAGAAACTGGGTAATTAGATCAGAAAGACCCTGTCCAGACTCTTCTACTTGCTTCCACAGGAGCTTGAGAAAGTTATACAAATTTTCAGAGTCTCAGTTTTCTCATCTGTAAAGTAAGATAAATATGAGAATCAATAAACTAATGAGAGTACAGTATTTAGCAAAGTTTTTGGGCAGACACATATAAATGGCTCAGTTGCTACTATTATTGGTGTTACTTACGAGCTAAGACTTTAATACGGCATGGAAATTGTTGTGAAGGAAAATATGAGATTAAAGAGGTTGAATATCTAGCAGAATATATACTGCTTGCTTCATCATAAAATAACACCTTCACAATCATAGCAAGATTATTTTAACTCTGCAGAAGAAATAGAAAAATTTTGTTGCAAAATTGGTTGTAAAACTTTACAGAAGAAACCACTGTTACCTAGACCAAGTGAAACTGTTCTGAAATGTTTTGTTCATTTTGCCAATTTCTCTTCTAATGAAAGTGCAGTCCAATATATACATTTGTATATATATATGTTATATATCACATTAAAGTCAGTAGAACTTCAGGGAATAGATAGTCAAATTGCCACACCATTACTTCTGAAGGAATAACTCCAGTTACAAAATAAGAATTATTTTGACAAACTAAGTAATATGACAGATTACAAAAAATAGATTTAGGGGCACCTGGGTGGCTCAGTAAGTTAAGCATCTGCCTTTAGCTCAGGTCATGATTCCAGAGTCCCAGGATGGAGACCCGCATCAGGCTCCCTGCTGAGCAGGGATCTGCTTCTTCCTCTCTCTGTGTGTGCTGTCTCTCTCAATTAAATAAATAAAATATTTTAAAAATAGATTTAAAGAGGAAACTTTGCAAAAATAATTTTTCTATATGAAGTCAAACTATCAAGTCACAAGTCACACAACAACCTGTAATTGAATCTTCTACCCCACTTTGACAGCATACCATTTGACACAAATCAGACTGAAAAACAAAACAAAAAAAGGCACATGTCAACAGAGCAGCTCAATAATTTTAAAATGTTTATGGTAATAATACCTTTATGGATTCTATCATTTTATTAGCAAGAGGGAAATAGAAAAAATCAATTTTAATTTCTTTTAAAAATCACTTTTTGTATCAGAATAAATCCCAGTTCCATGGCTATCTGTTTGGAGAGCTCATTAGAAATGAAATGGGAAAAAAAAAGAAAGAAAGAAAGAAAGAAAGAAAGAGAAAAAAAGACAGAAAGAAAGAAAGAAAGAAAGAAAAAGAGAAATGAGATGTGGATTTGCAGCCTCAGGCAAAGTGATTCGGGTTCATTTTCATCTTTCTGGGGTTAAAATACGAATATATAGAGTTTCTCTTGTATGTTTTCTCTAGGGAAATTACCTTTTAAGTTCTTAAAGACCATAGTTTCTTTTCATATTTTAAACTTTAAAAAATATTTTTATAACCTTACTTAAAGTTTGCCTGACTAATTCACAGGGTCTTTAGGGATCTCTCATATCTAGATTATTCCATACCTCGACTGAGTGTACCTTCTTCTTACAGGTCATTCAAACTTTTATATAACAAAGTTTTATTTTTCTGTTAGGATCAAAATGTTCTCAGAAGCTGACAAATTTTTTCATATGCTTTTAAGAAAAAAAATATAATTATGTAAATTTCCATTTTTTGTAAGCTATTTTAACTACATATTAGCTAATCTTTAAATTAGTTAATGTGGGAGAAAAGGTAAGCATTTAACTTCAATAAGGAGAACTTCAATTAAATTTTCACTTTTCAGAGAGAGTACATTTAACTCCATGAGTATTTGAATTATTCTTGTCAAGGGTTAATGACATTCTCTGTTCTTAAGTTTTCACTAAAGAATTCCCAAATATTTCATCCCCAAAGTCCAAAATTATATTTACTAATAGTAATTAGTGATGATTGGGGTTCTAGCTTACATTTAGTGAGTATAAAAGTACAGTTCTTCTCCAGAGACAGTACATCTTCAAATCAGTATTTATTAGGTATTTCTTCAGCATTTCTGTGAAAGAGAACTTGAGGCCTTGTGGAGGACATAGGTAGAGGAGAAGGAGGAGAAGGAGGATTAATGATAACCACACTCATCCTCTCTAGAATCCCAATCACTAGGATTTTTGTCCTCAGACTTGAATACATAATTTAGCAAAACAAAGAGAATTAACCAGGCTCACTCCTTAAAGTTTAGCAAGCATCTAATTTTTTTTTAAAGATTTTTATTTATTTATTTGACAGAGAGAGAGAGAGAGCACAAGCAGGGGAGTGGCAGGCAGAGGCAGAGGGAGAAGCAGGCTCCCCGCAGAGCAGGGGAAGCCCAATGTGGGACTCGATCCCAGGACCCTGGGATCATGACCTGAGCTGAAGGCAGTCGCTTTACCAACTGAGCCACCCAGGCGCC
>NC_138370.1:18375658-18420391 GCF_054177405.1 Leptonychotes weddellii
TTTTTTTTAAAGATTTTTATTTATTTATTTGACAGAGAGAGAGAGAGAGCACAAGCAGGGGAGTGGCAGGCAGAGGCAGAGGGAGAAGCAGGCTCCCCGCAGAGCAGGGGAAGCCCAATGTGGGACTCGATCCCAGGACCCTGGGATCATGACCTGAGCTGAAGGCAGTCGCTTTACCAACTGAGCCACCCAGGCGCCCAGCAAGCATCTAATTTTATTTGAGCACTGTCCCAGGACTCCATCTGCTTCCCTACTCAAATGGTTTACCAGAGTATTCCTTCTCACCATATATGTAGTACTCTAACCAAAATCCTGGCAAACACACTTTTTCCTGTCTCAAGTTTCCATTGATGTTATATTCCATCAACAGTGCTTTAGTGACACTTACAAAATGGTACCATGAGAAACTACTCAGCTGGGGCACCCCTTCATCCACTCTCGCTAAATTAACTGTTGACTTCCTGGAAACTTTACTCTGGCCACCCCAACACCACATTCTCCTTATCTGGCAGTCTGTTTTAGGCTCCCTCAACTAATTCCTATTCCCAATTTCTAAATGTATTATTAAATTTATCTATATCTACTTTTAAAATTTAGGCACATTGTCCTAGGTAGATGGTCCCCAGAGATCTGAGTTCTACTCTCTGCTTTCTCTCCCCTTTAGTAAAGTTCATCCACATTTATTTCCTTGTTTGTTATCAGCCTTTCCTTTGGGTTCTTAAGCTACAGACCTAGCATCCATTTCTCCACTGGAGTTGTTTAACACTTGCATTCTCAGGAATGCCTCAAGTGGAATATGTCAGAATAAATAAATTCATAAATTTTCTTCCCAAACCTGCTTCTTGTCCCACTGTGTTGCTGTAAATGGTGCCAACATCTACAACAGACTCAGCCCAGGGCCAGTCTCATACCTCTTTTGCTCTGGCACCTTCTTCATCCGACTCATGCCTAAATTATTTCCTCTGTCTCATTTCCTCTGCCACTCGTCTAGTTCATTATTTCTTACGTAAAGCCATTGTTGTCTGACTGTCTTCCTCCTTTTACTCTCTTCCCTCCTTAATGCCTTCTAAACTGCAGACCAAACAGTTTCCCCAAAGTACAGCTCTTCCAGTGACTCCCTATTATCTACTAATTAAATTCTAAATATCATATTCTTTATATCTAACACTTCTTCGGTGTGCTTTTACCTTTATTTACCACAACTGCTCAAGACATAACCTTGGATTGTACTCAGCGAGACATTCCCAGGATACACACTGCTCTTTTCCTCCCACAGATGTCCTTTAGTTCATGCCAAACCCTGTAGCAGGAATGCCTTTCCCCAGAGTTGATGCCCTATTGTCCTTGAAGCATTTTTTGATTATCCTCTCTACCTAGCCTCACCACAACCACTCAGTTATTCTACAGACCTGACCATATTTGTTTTCTTCATAGTTCTCTACATTTTGAAATTCTTTGTGAGTGTTCATTTGTTTATTCTCCAGCCTGTAACATCCAGGGTCATGAACGAAGGTTTTTGTTGTTCTTGTTCATTTGTTTGTTCTTTAATCACCATGTATTTCCAGGATGAAGAAAGCTTGAAAAAGATGAAAATATGTATGGCAATTCTTCTTTGCACTAGGCATTGTCTTTTGTGCAGTGAGATATTCTATCTCCACTGTTTGGACTCTCAAACCATTTTTAATACAATACTTTAATGGTAATTACACTAATGTTGATAAATTTTCATCCAGAAGTCATTTTCTGGAAATGAGCTCCATTGTGCCAATTTATTAATTGATGCAAATTTTTCAGGCTATTTTCCTTCTTATTATCTTGCTAAAATTATTATTTATTTTTTAAATTTTTATTTTTTATTTGAGGGGAGTTGAAACACATTGTTACATTAGCTTCCGGTGTACAACATAGTAATTCAACAACTCTATATGTTAAACTATACTTACCACAAAGTGTTGCTGTCACCATTCAATGTTGTTACAGTATCATTGACTATATTCCCTATGCTCTACCTTTTATTCCCATGATTTACTTATTCATTTCATAACTGGAAGCCTGTATCTCCACTCCCCTTCACCCATTTTGGCCATCCCTCTAGTCCCTCCTGGTAATGTTTATTGATTTGTTTTATTTTTTTAGATCCTACACATAAGTGAAATCATATGGCATTTGTCTTTCTCTGACTGGCTTATTTCACTTAGCATTATATTCTCTATCTAGATCCATCCAGGTTCTTGCAAATGGCACAATCTCATCCTTTTTCATTGCTGCATAATATTCCATGATATCTATATTCCGTATATATAATATTATTTTTTGTCCATATCAAATTTTAAAGAATTATAGTTTTTGCTGTTATACATTTTTTGTGTGTGGCCATTTTGTCCTATTCAGTCTAAACCTTCTAGGTCATATTTGACAATTTAAATGTCTAGATTATTTGCTTCCTCTATTTTTTATCAACTATAGTTTTGGCTATTTTCAGTTTAATTTTTTTGTTGATTATACTACTAATGATATTTATTATGAATTGGAAATAACAGAAAATTTTATTTATTCATTCAGTACTACATGAGAAAACTGAAGAATTTGGTGAGAGAGAAAGAAGAAGAAGAAAAGAATTTTGGGACATTGACAAACCTACTCACAGGGAGGGACTCATCATCTGTATAGAAAAAGAGAGACAATCTGTGACATTTCTGGTTACTTTGAACTCTCACAGAACACTCCTCAACTCAACAAGACCATAGTGCTTGATTTGAGCTCCCTGCTCTGTGTGTGTGTGTGTGTGTGTGTGTGTGATAGCCCAGAAAACACCTCCAGCTAAAAGTCAGTGCAATTGTGGAGATGGCCTCACTTGTTTACTTTCTCTTAGGGAATCACAATCCTACATTGCATATTTTCCAGTGTTTGAAACATTGATTATATATATATTTCACTCTTTATAACTCTTTACTATGGAGGACTAGTTTGAAACTGGTTTCTGTAACATGGTTAAAAGCAGAAGTCATTTCCTATTTGTTTGGGGCCTATCTTTTGTGTTGGAGTTGGACTCAAGAATGAGTCTCAGAAGAGCTCACTAGGGCTCCGTGTCCACAGGAAGTTTGGTGGAATGAATAGTGGATTTCACTGTCACTCACATGGCTGAGGCCCAGCTAAGTGGAACAGCTCAGTCTATTTACAGAAAATTATTGACTCTTTAGGATGTGAAGATTGCTGCCTACCTCTCACTTTTGGGGGAGAACATTAAAGGGAGGGTGCTGAGGGGCTCTATTCAATATGCTTTCTTTCATTTAATACCCGATTTTTAGTCCATTGTCCCTACTTCACCCTGTGCCTGGTGTCCCGGAGTTGAGTCTCTCTGTTTCTATTTCTCCAGTAAATAGCCCCCACAGCTCCTACTGCTGAGCAGGAATCATCTGGCTACTTTGGGGTAGAGATGTCTTGTTGACTCTACCCTCATAACATATCTAGAAACTAATGGTATTCCAACATTTCCATTGCTATCACTCCAGTCCTAGCCACCTGTGATGGTTAATGTTATGTGTCAACTTGGTTGGGTTACGGTGCCCAGTTCTTTGGACAAACAAAAGTGTAGATGTTGCTGTGAAGGTATTGTTTAGATGTGGTTAACATCTAAATCAGTTAGCTTTGAGTAAAGCAAATTACTGTCTATAATATGCGTGGGCTTCATCCAGTCAGGTGAAGACCTTAAGAGCAAAGACTGTGGTTTCCCAGAAAAGCAACAATTCTGCCTCAAGACTGTAATGGAGAAACCCTGCCTGAGTATCCAGCTGGCATGGCTTGCCCTGCGAAGTTTGGACTCAAGACTGTATAATCAACTCTTATCTAAATTTCCAGCCTGCCAACTTGACCTATGGATTTTGGACTTCCCAGCCACTACACTCATGTAAGTCAATTCCTTAAATAAATCTTCCCTTGGAACACATGGTGGCTCAGTCAGTTAAGCGTCTGCCTTCAGCTCAGGTCATGATCCCAGGGTCCTGGGATCAAGCCCCATGTTGGGCTCACTGTTCATCTGGCTCCTGCTCAGCCTGTTTCTCTCTCTCTCCCATTCTCTTGCTCTCTCTCTCACTATTTTTCTCTCTCTCAAATAAATAAATAAAATCTTAAAAAAAAAAAATCTTCCCTTGCCCTCCATCTTCCCTCCTGGTCTCTCTCTTCCCCTCTCTGTTTATATATGTATATGTATATGGTATACATATATGTGTATGTGTACACATTTATGTGTATGTATGTACTATTGATTCTGCATCTCTGGAAAACTCTAATACACTACCATCATTTCTCACCTGGATTCATCGACCACCTCAAACCTGATCTCCCTTTTCCCCAATTCCATCCCTTACAGCCTATTGACTAGATAGCAACTAGAGTCTTTTTCAAACTCAAGTTTTTACCTATTGTAAATGGAATAAAATCTAAACTCCTGACCACGGGCAAGGACTCTAGCCCCTGTCAACTGTCCAACCTCACCTCTCATCATTCTAACTTCTGCTCAATCTGCTCCAGCTATCCTTGCTTCCATCCATATCTCTGCCACAGGACATTTTCACATGTTTCTATTGCTTGAAGTGTTCTTTATCCAATTCTTTACCTGCTCATAAATCTCTGCTCCAAAATTATCTCCTAAAGTGGTTGTGCCTAGTTGACCCATTCACTAATCACCTTCCTTTTCCTCCTACCATTAACCATCATTCTTATCGCTTTATTCTACTTTCTTTTTCTTCATGGCACTTAACACAACCTGAACTTACATCACTTAATTATTTATCTCTTTTTTTTTTCTGTCTCCCTAACTAAAATGGAAGCTTCAAGAGGGCCGGAAAGATATCTGTCTTATTCCCTGTTTATCCTCAATGCCTAGAGCATACTTACTATGTGGTGATGACTCAATCAATATTCATTTAGATGAGTGAATGAATAGTCTTTGTCTGACATTTTGTAGCACACTGCTTTGATAATATAATCATAGAATTACTTTATCATCATTAGGCTGAATATAACAAATTAAAGACAGCCTCCATTTGAAGCATGTGTGCATTATACAGAATTTGAATGGTTTAACATAAAATTACATAAGAAAATTACAAAAGGAAACCCACTGATTATTCAGTTATACCTCACATTCTAGAAATCTGCGGGCTTCAATGGTTTGACAAGTTGTTTGACATCACATAGTCATAAGTACTTCATAAACCCACCAAGGCATTTTCCCTCATTACATTTTCATCTCTCAGAAAGGGATAGATTTCCATGTTTAAGTGACACTGAACCCAGTTCTCCCTAAATCAAGCCTTAAATCAAGCCTCTTATTTAATTAAACAATTTGGCCAGTCCTATCTAAATTGGCTATTATCCAAATTGTCAGTCAAGTTATTCCAAAGGCAGAATGTTTAGTAGTGAGAGGATGGGACTAGTAATCAAAATACAGACTCTGGTCTACACATTACCCCAGTAAGCCTTGCACAACTAGGCCCCACAGAGTGGAGAATGATAATCATAACCATGTGAGCCGTTGAGATGTGTGGGTGAACACGCAGTAGTGTGTGTGTGTGTTCACGTGTGCTAGCATGTGTATGTGTATGAGAGCGAGAGAGAGAAAATCAAATAAGATAAAACAGATGGAAGTACTTTGACACCTGGCACTTAAAATATCAAAGTAAATTATTATTACTGAATAATAACTGCTGACATTATTGAGCACTTCTTATGTTCTAGGCACTTCTCTAGGTGTTTACATTCAGTATCCTAAATAATCCCATAGAAGCCACATAGGTATGGTTATCTTCCTCAGTATATGTGTGAGTAAACTGAGGCATACAGAGGGTAATTAGCCCAAAGAAACCCATCTAAAAAGTGGATGTCAGACTTCAGACTGAGGCATTCTGCTTCCTTCCAGAGTCTTGGGTTCTAGCCACATATTATATTGCTGCACAGATATACTTTTAGAAAACACTTTGGAGAAATTTTTCTTTTCAGTTTTCTAGCAACATTCTAAGAATGTGAGATGCGGCAAGGTGGCTGACTCATGGTAGGGGCCCTTAAATATTAATGCCTTTCCTTCTTTCCAGTATAGGATCCTGCCTCCTTGTTTGAACTTGTTTCACAATAGACATGGGGTTCCTTCCCACAGGCATTTTTGGTCCTAGTAGGTCATCCTACTCAGTTGAGTTTTATAATAAGATTGAATTGACCTATGTTTCATCTGGAATAGTGGGTAATACTGAGAATAAATATCAGTGTTTTGTAATCATTCTAATAACCGGGAACTGTGCTAAGCAATCGCCACACATTAACACATTACAAAAAGGCTCAAAACTACTTTGTTAAACATTTTTTCATAAGCTTTTCAAAATTATTTTGATAAATGTTCTAACACTTTTGTCCAAATTGTGGGTAGACGGTCATGGGACCAGGACTTGGCAAGGCGAACAGAAATCTCCTCCATCGTTCTGCTGTCCTCCCTCTCCTCACCAAGAGCCTACATGATAAGCAAAAATGAGGCTTATCCTCAATTCTCATGAAAAATACAAGTTTTCACTTCTTCCTTGTGAATAAACTAAGTATTTATTTATGTCTCCCTAACCTACACCTGAGGAAATGATTGACCTGGTGCTTGTTCCTATTTAGCCAAAAATCCCTTTGATCCCCACAGACATATTTATTCCCATGAACAAGAAAAAAGAATGTGATCTTTCCTGGGGTGGGGATGGGGAGAGGGGGAGTTGGAGAGCAGGGTTTGATCTTGTTGAATATAAGTAACCTTCTTCAAATTAGTTCTTTTCTCAAAAACACTCAACAATCATTTTATGCTTCCCATTTCCTCCTTTTTGTCTATGAAATTGATTATTTCCACATTAAAAGATTGTCTTGAGGGGAAGTATTTTTTTTTAAAGAGTTTATTTTAGGGTGGGGAGGAGCAGAGGGAGAGGGACAAGCAGACTGTGCACTGAGCGTGGAGCCCAACATAGGCTCAATCCCACCACCCTGAGATCCTGACCTGAGCTGAAATCAAGAGTGGGATGCTTAACCGACTGAGCCACCCAGGCGCTCTGAGGGGAAGTATTTTTTACAACATACCATGATCCTATACCTGCCCAGAGCAGAATACCATCATAAGTCATTAACATTCCATATGACTTCTGAATAAATAAAAGCTACAAAACCCTGGTTATATATAATCTCAGGAAATAATGTTTACAAACCTACTAAAACAAATGTAAACAGTAAATGTGGCATGAGGGTGATCAAAGGATGTACAGAGACAACCACTTATGGTTGGTCTGCCCCCTACGAGCCCGCACCAGCCAGCCCCTGGAATCAGGCCATTTTTTATGCTTAAAAAAAAAAAAAACAAAACAGGGAGAATAAGGTATGACCTTGCAGAAAGCCCCATGACAGTCTACTATATGTACAGTGATTTTGTGCCTAAATACATCTGGAAGGGATTTGGGACTCTGATTGTGGAATTTGATATTAAGCTCTTTGAGCCAAGAATCTGGTTCCTACCTAAGTTACAATTGCCCACGGTGCCCTTCAGTGGATCTTTACCTGGGGTGCCCTATCGGCAGTCACTGGTGATGGCTTGCCACAAAATCATAACCAGCATTTTCTTTAAATCATGGATTCAAAAGGACAGCCAGAACTCTAGCAGTTTGTTTACCACTAATGAGAAGTCAAGAGAGAATAGATGAGTTTTGAACCAAATCCCTCCCTAGAAGTCCCTTAGGAGTACACAGGTGGGTGTGAGCCCTTGGGAACACTGAAGTCTCCTGTTTGTCACAAACACGGAATTAACCTTCATCTTTGATATAGTGACCAAATATAAGTCCTATAAAATAGCATCTTGACCTGAAATGACACTGCAGGGCATTGAGCTGCCCTGCAGTGTCATTTCAGGTCATATATCCCGTTAACAGATCATCCCGATCATATATCCCGTTAACAGAAAAATAGGAAATACGAGGTTCTCGTTGTTTTTCCCCACACTTGAATGACTTTCTCCTTTCATGAAAATAATACACTGCATTTCTCTTTTGAATTGTCTTCTTTTATTTTTTTTATTTTTTTTTATTTTTTTTTTTAAAGATTTTATTTATTTATTTGTGAGAGAGAGACTGAGAGAGAGAGCACATGAGAGGGGGGAGGGTTGGGAGGGTCAGAGGGAGAAGCAGACTCCCTGCCGAGCAGGGAGCCCGATGCGGGACTCGATCCAGGGACTCCAGGATCATGACCTGAGCCGAAGGCAGTCGCTTAACCAACTGAGCCACCCAGGCGCCCTTGTCTTCTTTTAATTAGAGAACTGGGGAGATTTCTCTCTTGTTAAATCTTCCCATCCCTGTGAAACTGTAATGACTAGTGTCAAGCTGTCAGCTCGGAAAAGGTCTTTGCAGCTGCCTGTGTCACGTGGGTGGTTCTTCCCCCGCCAAAGCCAAATCCTTTTTTATTTTTGCTCTTAAGTGAGCAAATTAGGATGAGGTAAAATGAATAAATCTTCATTACATTCTGGAAAACAGAATTGTAAACTGCTTACTTAAGCTCTACCAGGCAAATTAAACGAACAGGAAGTCCTTATTACACCAGAAGGTTGGATGACTTTTTAACCATTGGGAAGAGTCACTGAGAGTGTAAGTACTCTAATTTTCACACCTGGCTCAAATATGTCAGGAGTGATCTACCTTTTGCATTTGAAACATCACTCCGTCTTATTGTAGAGTGGAGTAGGCTGTATTTGAAGTCAAGTTCTTAAATAAAAACTTTTTAGACTGCTTAAAATTCTGCTTTCTCACGATACATATAAGCTTGCACTCCTTTCTATCAACTTTTCTCTTCACCCACGCTTCTCTACTCAGGGTATATTCAGGAAAATAGGCTCATTTTCCTAAGGGCATTTTTTATTCCAAGTTTTAAACTCATAAATATGAGGTCTGGCAATTTTTCTTTCTTTCTTTTTTTTTTTTTTTCCACACCTGGTGGTCCAAAAGCAATTATAGGCTACAGAAAATAATGTTCTAAGGTAGCCATGGGCATGTTGCATCATCTTGCCCCACATGAGTTCAGCACATCTTCAATCACTTATAGCTCTTGAATATTAGGATAAAAGTATGCATGTATGCAGGCTGTAATCAAACAAGTTATTTTCCAAGCTCTCCCTAGGCCAGTGCGGGTATATTCAGCAAAATTTGGGTTGCCAACCCTTCTTCAGTAAATCTGTGTCTTTATAGTCAGTGTGGGCCAGTGAGATTCAACCATATTCTCCCTGTGTACATCTAAATACACTCAGTTAAGAAGAAAATTCTGTTGAATTCAAATTAATATAGTGTATTTTAATCCATGGGATTTTTTTACATATGAGTTTATGTAAATTAAAAAGAAATACATGAAATTAATTCTGTGGTTCTTCAAAATAAAAATTTACCTACATTTTGTATGAATTTTTATTTTTTATTTTAAGGTTTTCCCTCATGGGCATCATCATAGGCCATTTTAACACATGTATTATACTTGAGAAAACATGTATTCGGAGGATGATGCTAGTTCGAGTTTTAGCAGCACATTAACTTTTAGAAATTATAGAGAAAGCCTAGTGATAACTCCCACTATCAAAAGACATACTTAGTAATTGTTATTAGTTTTGTATGGATTACTAGAGACAGACTCTAGCTCTTCAAATTGTTAAATGCTGCCGTAGTATTATGGAAGAAATAAAACACTTAATGCCATTCATTTCTTATTACTGTTTCTTAAGATCCAGAAATATTTCTATGTCCCGACACTCTTCACCCTAAGATACACAGAATACATTCTTTCTCAAAAAGTAACTCAACAGCCTATGATGTTTTTCGACATGTGGGAATCATGGATATTGTAATATGTAGAAAAACCATCAAACTTAAAAATCTTTTATATTCAGTCGACATATAACCAATGCAAACTTACCTTAAATGTTACAGCTCAGTGATCTGGGCACATCCTTCTCTCTCTCTCTTTTTTTCCTTTACTAAGCTCCAAGACTGCAGTGAGAGGAGCAGTGGATCCCGTGAGCACAGAGACCAGGCTCCTCCCCGTGTTGGCAAGAGCATTCAGGTGCCACCACTTTCTCCAGACCTCCCCTTGACTCCCATTTCACAACCCCTTCCCTTGTTGCAAGCACCCACCCTGCAAGTCCGGGTGCTAAGGCTCCAGTCCCAAGCAACACTTCTGCAAGAGGTATTGGCCAAAACCAAGTTGTTGTTTTTTGGGGGTTGGGGGTGTTTGTGTGTGTGTGTGTGTGTGTGTGTGTCTTGTTTTGTTTTGTTTGGGTCCAGTGAAGTTTCTCTTAGCCATCTTCTGTCTTATTCAATTCACAAATACAGTAGTTGTTACATCCATACATTTTAGCAAGAGAGATAAATAATAAACAATAAATAAAAGTAAATTACATAACATTTTAGAAGGTAAATGTGCTATAGAAAACAAGAAAAAGAAGGACCAATTAAGGGGGATCCAGACTTCAGGGTGGGGAGGTTACAGTTTTCAATAGGGTGGTGAGGGAAAGCATTAATAACAAGTGACATTTAGGCAAAGACTTCTTTTCAATTAGAATTCATCAAAGTGAGGCTGATTCTAAAGTACGATAAATACCCACAAGAAAACAGAATTGCTCATTCAATTAGCTGGGTAAAGCAAAATACTGAACAGTTAGCATTCTGTGAGCAGAGACCTGATTTTTTAATCTATGATAACAGGATACCATGAAACCATGACCAATACATGCATGTTATTAACTCTCAACAGGCAATCCCAGCGGACCGGTCACAACCCTAATTTCCAGGGAAGATTACTCCCTAAGAGAGAAGTTATTATGTTGGTTGTAACTTGTGAATTTGAAAATTAACTCCTTCCTTTGGTAAACACACACTTTTGAAGGACCCAAGTAGGATTTTTTTTTTCTTTTTTTGGTCTACCTTCCTATCTCTGAAAACTCCTTTCTATGTATTTAAAGATACAGAATTGGCACCTTCATCTCAAGCCCACCAGACTCAATGAGGGCAACTATCACCTTCGAGAAGCTCTCCCCTGAAACCCTTTGATTCTTCAAGTTTTCTTCCAGATAAAAAATTCATATATCTTTATAAATTTCTTTTTTTTAAAGAAAGTATAGTCAGTCAGTAGACAAGAAAAGAAAATAAGCGGTACAATTACTGGAAATGGACAGGTCAAGTGAACCTATTAGCAAATACATTTCTACAAATGCATGCTGTTTTGGATGAGTTATTGATTTCAGCCTTAAACAATCTATGGGGAGTTTGCTTGTTTCATTTCTAATGCTAACACACTCATTTGTTAGAACCAGCATGTTACTTTTTAACAATACATTTGGAGGTGACTTTTGAACACGTGTCTACCAGGTCTGTGAGTGTTGGGAACATTAACTGCAGAATTCACAAACAACTACTAACAGACTTTCTCCCTCATCAAAGGAAGAGTCTCTGGTCATACAACAAACCAATTGCAGTTACTGTCATACTGCAGTCTGAAAATACAGGGATGAGAGGAAAAGAAGCTGTCTACTCATCAAACCAGTCTAAGCTGTGCTAACTTTTTTTCCAGTCCTTTACAATTCTTTTTACTCACTGACATGCCCTGGCACAAAACCTAATAAAATTATTTTGGGTTCCATTTATTTATTACCCTGATTTAGGAAATACTGCAAATCAGTACTATGATAAAGACCAGAGAGAGATTTTTCTACCTCTTGCGGTTTCCACGACCTGAAGTTTGGGAAACCATGTTCTGCTGTATTGTCACACTGACATGTGACATCTACTCTATGACTAAGATGGGTTGCTTCTGGCTATGGAATATAATTTAACCTGCCACAAGTTTGCAGCTTGTATGAAAGGTGAAGTCTATTTCTTGAGAACTCTGTTCTCTTACACCAGGTAGTGACGTTTTCAGCGTTTCTTCGTGCGTTTGTGTGTGTGTGTGTACGTGCATATATATGCTTAAAACTGTTCTAGTTTTCATGGATGGGATTGGTTAGTTCTACTAAAATCATCTTCACTCTGTCTTTTAAAACTACAGGTCGTCCTGAAATCGACATTTGCTTTCTTTGTTGAGTCTAAAGAAATTCACGGAAGTGTCCTGCTAGCATTCCAGAAACATGAATTGATCCTCTTCCAGCTAGTTGGTACGTTTAGCATATGTGTTAAAGAAAAATAATAGGTACATTGGACATCAAACAAACTTAATGCCTAGAATATAGGAGCCATGAAATTACCTCAAGCCAGGCAGTATTTTTCTCTTTTTACAAATGTGTTTGCTTCTTTTGCTCCTTTTTAGAATGGAGTCCACAATTGGCTGAAGAAAAGCTATGTAAATTCACAATCTCAGTGAGCAGTATTGTTCCAAAATGGAAAGGAATAGTCTCTGAGGAGGCAAACTAAATATTGTGTGAAGAATGTATCTCTAGAGCAAATATTTCCTATTTTCAGTTTCTTACAACTCAGCTCTCTCCAAGGAAGTTTCTTAATACTTTCATTTATAGGGTGCCTGGGTGGCTCAGCCGGTTAAGCGACTGCCTTCGGCTCAGGTCATGATCCTGGAGTCCCTGGATCGAGTCCCGCATCGGGCTCCCTGCTCGGCGGGGAGTCTGCTTCTCCCTCTGACCCTCCCCCCTCTCATGTGCTCTCTCTCTCTCATTCTCTCTGTCTCAAATAAATAAATAAAAATCTTAAAAAAAAAATACTTTCATTTATAATCCGAATATTTCTGACAGCATATCTGCCTGCTATGACCTGCCGCTCGCCCCCGTCTCTGCTTACACAGCGTCATAGACAGCATGAGCAGACAAAAGGTTTCCCAAAATGCTGGACATATTACTATGAACTTTCCTGCACTGTTGAGCAAGTAGAAAACATGATTTCTCACTTAGGTATTTAGTGTTCTCATATCTCATTAATTTTTGAGCCTACTTTGGGGTCCTCAGTGTTGCTGCAAGGTGAGTTTTAATGCTGTGGCTTTTGTGCAGGATCGTAGACCCAGGACAATGTATATTTCAAGGGGTTACTCCCACCAACACCTTAAAGTGGTATAGTTGCATTAGAGTTTACCCAAGCACTGTCATGAGTGTTTTTGTCATGAATTATAGCCCCAGGAAGCAGGAAAGCAAGCTATTATTACCCCCATTTTAGAGTTGATAGAAGGGAGTAGGTGAGAACCTCCATCCTGGGGTGGAATCGGAATTCAAAGCTAAGCTTTCATTGCAGGGCTAGGATGCTTTCCAGTACCCAATACCCTCTGTTCTGATGACAGATACCTTGCTTGATACAAACCAAAAAGCATTATATCATAGACTGCAATACAACTAATTTTTATAGCCAAAACCTCTCCATGTGTAAACTCAGTATTTTTTCAGACGATTTTCCTGAAATTCTTACTCTGGGAAAAAGCCATGAGTATGCCAAAGGCAATGTGTGATTGCTTATTTCCAGTACCTCTTCAAAAGTGTCTTGCCCATCACTGTACCTAGTTACAGTCCCTGAAAGCTAAACTTGACAAAATTCACACAAGACTACATGATAAAGAATACCCTCAAGCCTATATATTAAAAATCTCTATTCAGATGCCTATAAATATTAAATCTGTATTCAGAAATCAGAATACTTATTTATTCATTAAATTTGTCTTTAAGTACTCAATAAGTCTTATTTGGTACCCTCCATATTTCTGTGTGGAAGTTTCTGGGGTATGTGAAGTATAAATACACTGAGAGCAGAGGTTCAGCATTACCTCTAGTATGGCCAGAAGAGAAACTTAAAAATTGTATTCAATGGTGATTAGTTTCAAAGGTTATATACAGTTGTAAAGGTATAAGTTGGTTATTTTAAATTTCACCTGAGCTTTTATTTTAAAGTCCATTCTTTTTCTGAGTACGGGAAGTATCATTTGCCTTCCCTGTGAATTGATGACACCAAATGCAGTAAACTTACTTCTAAGACTTCTGAAGAGCCACGGACTGTTGTGTTTTATACTACCCCAATGATGGATTTGGTGGGTGAAAGAAGAAATATGTGAAAACATTTCTTCTAGTTTAGGTTGCCAGAACTGGAAGCAAAATAGAGAATGTATAGTATTATTGGTGGTCCACACAAAAAGTAAATCCATTCTTCCTCATGCTCTGCCTCAAAAACCCAAGAAAGCAACATTTATTTTTCAAACCAGAGGAATCTGTTGACTAGGAATTCTCAGGCAAGAAACAATATATGAGAGACGAGGTCACTAGCCCATTCAGAAGATAACAAAGGTGATAAAAATTAAATAGGAATTACATTCTCGTTAGTGATTGTGGAACCTTGATTTTTAAAAATGATTATATGGATTTGTTCATTCTCTTACACCTTACAATATTAAAATATAAAGCAACAAGATAGCAAATGCAAAAATAAATATCAGTGAAAATTAAGAACAGCAAATAGAGAAAAACAACTGTTATGTTTCTTAAGAGTTTTTATGAAGTAACAACAAAAGAACTTCTAAGCTTAAGAAATATAACACTAACGAACCACAGTCTATCAAGCAACAATATCTGTAAAACCTCTTTTAAACCACATCAGGGTGGACAGTAATAGAGAGAGAGAATTTTTAATGTGGCCTGAAGATCCTGAATAGGAGCCTTGATTGGGATATGTCAGACAGGATGTTGCTGACCAGGAAGAGTATGTGTGAGTCCTGGTACATGGATGTGGTTGATATAAATTTGTGGTGATTCGTTCCACAGTGATATATATTAATACATTGCCATTTGGTAGTTATAGGCATTAGAACATCTATATCTATGTAGAAGATGATGATCCAAATAATATCCAAATGCCTCCAGGTTCTAGTCTGTGGGAGAGAGAGCAGTCACATAGGTATTAGTTGAATGATGTGGGGTTTTGTTTTTGTTTTTAGGAATTTCGTGAGGTTTGGGTTATAAGAAATTCTATCCCACTGCCCAGGAGACAGAGGACAGCACAGACCTGGGCTGTAACATGGAAACACCTCATCCTGCCTATGGCCCTCTGTAGGAATACTGACAACACCAAAGCCATCTTTGGTCCTCCATCTTATTGGTGCCCAGGAAATGACCTCCCTCAGGGCTCCGTGCTCCAGGCCCCTTGCAGGGTAATGTATGCCCCGTCCAGAATGCAGGAAGGCTTTTCTGATTGTCCCTCTAGCACACAGAGGGCGCCACGTTAGCTAACTACCCTGTGGCCTCACCACCATGCCCCTTCGCTCTATAAAAGCTGTGGACTAAGGTGCTATCTTTGTGGAGAATAGCTGCTTAGCACCTGGATCATCTGTCCGCTGGATTCCCCTTTTGGTAAGTTACCCTGAATAAAACTCTGTAAATAGTACAGAGTGGCTTGCACTGTCTTTCCATCCCAAAGTGCCTTCTCCATCTGGAGGATACTTTACCCACTCTCCTCCACCTTCTGACACCCTCCCGTCTTCTCCCCGCCATCTTGCTCTATTTCCTCTGGGATGGGGCACAAAGCTGCAAATGTCCCTCTCCCCAAGCCACCGGGGCACTGAATTCCTTGTGCAGTCCAGTTCCTCCAAACTTTGTTGCTCATCAACAGACTTTTTGGACAGAACATGTTAGGTGTCAGGGGAAATGTTTCACAAGAGCAACCAAAATATCCCAACAGTACTGCTAACTTGCTGACTTCCAGAGGACTTAATTTTTCTTTTCTTTTTTTTTTTTTTTCATCTCTAAACCTCCACATCCTGAATCACATTACCCGACCATAGCAGCAGCTGGAATATCTGTGGAATTGAGGGAAGCATGCCTGAAAGATTGATGGTCACATCTTTTGCCTTTTATCGCTTCATTGATTTTAAATCAAATTGAATAGTGATCCAGACTGTGGGGTATATGTCTGAGTTTGGGGGGGAGCAGGATGAATGGGCCAAGAATATAATGATGGAGAGAGGAGAATGAGGTGCCTGGGTGAAATGATGGACAAGTAGGGCCGACCAGTATGCCAATGAACTAATTTCAGCTTCTTGCACACACACTCACTTCACCCTTCACACCCACTCTCGCCTGTTTTACTCCCTCACAACCCCTGTGGGGCTCATGAGCCAAAATTTAAAAACCTGCTCAGTAATAGAAGCCAACATATCCTGAGTGGCTACTAGATGTCAGTCCGTATACCACACTCTTTACATATATTATCACATTTAATCCTCACCACAGATTGTAGCCTAATTTGACATGAAGGAACTGGGGCAGACAGCTGATAAAGAACAGCCTGAGTTCCACAGCTCCTAACATGAGAGGTACCAAACCCAGCTAGTGGGACTCCAGGGATTAAGCTCCTGACCAATACACTACTATACTTCTTTCACATTCTGTGAAAATATTCAGATTACCCTGAAACTGGGGTCCCTCATCCTCAAAGCTGTACTTTCATTGGCTGTTCTGCTTTACAAGAATTTACTATTATTACAAGACTATTAGGCTTATAATGTTCTTCAGACATAAGCCTTGAAAATATTTCCACCAGTGAAATTATTTCATGCATTTGCACTGACAAAAATGTATATTTCTTTTTGCTTTCATTATCAGATGCAGCTTAGGATAAAACTAAAGATAAGTGTCTTTACAGTAAAATGAAACCACATCAAAATAACACAACTACAGAAGTTGTTATTTAATTTTCAAGAAGCAAAAATTCTCATTATTCTAAGTGACATGATTCCGGGATTGGACACAAAGGTAAAAGAAACCTAAAGCCTGTTAACTTTAATTGATGGAGCTGCCTTTTACTCATGCTTATAGCATTATTACTCACCAAAGATTCTATGGCCAAGTGAAAGATCCTGAACACCGGTGACATTTTTTGCTCATTTACTTATGAACTCTCTTCTGATGCCAGCAACATCGGACTCCCACTGTAGAGAAAAGGAAGTTGGTAAGATAGTACCACTGGAGAAGATGTTGAAATGAGTTGAGTATATTTTTAACAGCTTCTACATCTATAACTGACTTCTTTCACCACTTCTGATCACAGATTTGTCAAAGAAACTACAACCAGAATTGATCAAAACTAATGAGTTTTAGTAATTCCCCTTGAATTAGGAGTAGAAAATGGTCTCAGAGATACAAATCTGGGAAAGCATTCCTGATTTTCAGATATAACCAAACTGTGCCATGGGATTTAATTCAGTTAAAAATTTTTCACCCAAAGTTGTCTCACTAGAGGTGAATACATTATCCAATTGGTCTCGTTGCCTCAAAAGTCTGGTATTGTGAAATATTTCTTCAATGATCAGTATTGCCATTGGTCGCTGACAAACTTCTATTAAATTCCCAGCATTTAAGAATATGTATATCATTGGGGCACCTGGGTGGCTCAGTCAATTAAGCAGCTGACTCTTGGTTTTGGCTCAGGTCATGATCTCAGGGTCCTGGGATCCAGCCCTGCCTCAGGCTCCATGCTCAGCGGAGAGTCCATGAGATATCCTCTGCCCCTCCCCCTGCTCGCACACACACACTCTCTCTCTCTTTCTCTCTCAAATAAATAAATCTTTTAAAAAAAAATAAGAATATGTATACCATCATCATATACAAGCATTTCCAATGATAGTGCTGTGTAATATCTCATGATATATATATTTTAAAATTCTGACAAAGTTGAAGTATAACTGCAAAGCAATTTTCAATACTGAGGAATTATAGTAAAATTAGAGTTCTTTAAGAAAATTTTCTAATTTCATAAATCTTTTAATTTGCATTATTATTATGGAAATTAAAAATTTACCAAGTATTTTCTTTAGCTTGTGTCATAGTGCCTTGTGTAAATATCACCCCAAAAAAATCCATATTCTATTTTTCTCATTTCAAAGACAAATATATTTTAATACAAAACTAGATTTTAAAAATAGTTTTATGCTAGAATGCTAGCATATAAATATACTAGAAAGAATATCAATCAAAAACTAATGAATACAATTCCCATGGCAATAAAGTGTCAAGAAACTGGTACTGTTGATAAATGCTTATGAAAGGGGAGCTCTCTTTTTTTTTTCTAAAGCCAATAAAAGAGGTTTATTCACAAAAGAATATAGTTTTCACTGAGGACTCAAAGATTGTATTATTTTGTTTCTTATTTATCAAGCAAGAATCAAAGATTTCAGAGTATACACAAAACAAGTGAAAGTTTAAAATTGAGAAAAATCACAGGAAAAGGAACTGGGGCAATCGGAATTAATCAATTAACCAAGTACCTAGTAGTAACTGTGGGCCTAATTGTGACCAACACGGAAACACTGGTTACTGAAGAACTTCCATAGCAACCATGAGGAAAACAATCATGCTGTCTCTCCATTTGTGCAAACAAAGAATGGGATCTGGTCATCTGTGAGGCCTATCATTTGGGAAGGTTGATCTAAAAAATTTGAAGAGAAAAAGACCTTAAATTCTTGGCAAAAACTCTGAAATGAAAACTCAGTAAAATTTGACAACCCTCAAAAAGTTAATTTTAGCAGAAACTGAAAATAATCCTGAAGAGAAATGTGCATTTAAAATAAGCTGTGATCACAAAAAAGCTCTCCGATGACCTCAGATTTTTAATAAATATAGGAAAATGTTAAAGACAAAAGCAACAATAATGAAATAACTAGAAAAAAGGAAAAACTATTGGTTACTATTTCTGTGTGGTGGTGTTGTGTGTGAGAGTTGTCTGAGTTCATCTGATTGAATCTATGCTTCTTAGACCCTCCTTAAAGTTGTCTTGGCAATGGGACTCTTACTCATGCAGACAGGAGGAAAAAGATGAACAATAATGTGGGCTTCAGCAATGTAGGTTCTAGTTAATTCCATTATATCAGAAAGCTGGGGAAGAAGTTTGAGAGAGGTTTGTACAGTGGACAAAAGATGAGCTCAGGAATAAATTTTAATGGATACTAGATAAAAGGGAGTTCACTGAACCTAGGCCTTCAGAAACATCTCAAGTGATCTAAATCTGTTATATCTACTGTAGATATGGTGATGGTATCAGTAAACGAGGTCTTCGTGTGTCTCTATTGCCTCTCCCTGTCCTCCCGACTTGCATTATTGTATGGGAAAGAACCTCAGGTCTGGGAAGTGTAAAGCTCATTTTCCTGACACCTTTGGATAACAAGCTTGAATTATTTGCCAGTGTGGCAGCTTGTTACCTTCATTTCTCTTTCTCTCCTTGTTACTACAAAGGAAGTTCAAAACCACCTAGAGGGATTTGGAGAAGTAGCCAGGGTCATAGGGAGCTTATAAGTGAGATCATGGAAATACTGTCAGTTATTTTTGAGAAATCTTGGCAAGTAAGAGAGGCCCTTGGAGGCTGCTCATTAGCAAATTTCAGTCCAATTTTACAAACTGGGGAGAAAAAAAGTAGATTTCACAAACCTAAGCCCTCACCAATGGCAACTGTTCAGAGTCTAGAAGGGAATATGAAAAGTAAGGTAGATTGGAAGAATCTGGAAGAGAAAGAATAGTAATGAAAGAACAATCTGTGTCATACTCAACCCATTTCTTTGTTTTACTATGTCTGGTGAGTAAAGGAACTGTGGTAAATGGGTATCTTCAGCAAGGTTTTGATAAGGTTTCTCATTAGTTTTTTAGAAACAAGGCAGATTAATACACCTTTGTCCAGGACCATATAGAAGTACATTAAATAACTATATTCAATGGATTTTGATCTTAGGAGTGATATCACATTGTATAGAGATTTCTAGATGGGACTGCTAGCTCTCCATTCTCAGCAAAGACATACAGAGTAGTTTCATCAATTCAAGAATGGTCAGGAAAGACAGTAAATACATTAGAAGATCAAGATCTGAAAATACCATTAAAATTTACACTCATAAGTTAAATCCAATAAGATGAACTTTACACAAGAGTGCAAAAAAAACTCTAGTCCAAAAAAAAATCATCACATTACTTAGATGGATAAGACATGATTTAGCATTAGCACATGTGAGTAATAACCAAATAATTTTCATTAAGAGTAAGAATTATATGAATTATCAGGGCTATTTTTAACCAAATATAACTTTAGAAACTTTAGAGAGCAATAATGTTTAAAGCACATCTCTCTTCGTACTATCTGGAGAGACATACTTGGATGGCAACAGATGAGAAAGTGTCCAAAGGAGAACCACCAAATAATAAAGGTTAAAAAATTATGAGAGAAAAATATACTTGAATTTGGGCTGTTTATCCCAGAGGAGACTCAGAAGACATTGAATTCATCTCCAAATATTCAAAGAATTATCACGTGGAACAAGATTTAGATTTTCTGCCACAAATGATAACTGAGATCAGTAGGTAGAAGCAACAGAGTAGATTTTATGCCGTACAAGGGAAATTATCCCAACAGAGAGGTCAAAAAAGGAAAGTGATTGCTCAGAGAGGTAATGTTCTCTGTCACCAAAAGTGTTCAATCACAGACTAAGTAACAGTTTGGCAAAGATGTTGTCGAAAGGATTCAGTTCTGCAAGGGATAATGGTCAAATCTGACTCATCATTGGAATCATCACAGGACATTAAAAAAATGACAGAGTCTTGATTTTTACCCTCACCTATAGTTTCAGAATTTCCAGGGGGTGAGGGAGTTTACATTTTTAAAAAGCATCCTAGGTGACCCAGATGACGATTCAGGTTCGACACACACTAGATATCCCGAAGGTCTTTTCCCAGGCTGAGATTCTATGATCAAGGCAATCAAATGAGTTGGCTGCCATTAAAGCCTGTGGTAAAACAAAACAAAACAAAACAACAACGGAACCATTAATAAGAATGAAAATGGGGACATAAATGCTATCTTACAACTAGTTTTCTGACCTAAGGTTTATATAGTACACAGTAATGTTTCAAGAAAATTTTTTTCAAGTCTGGTTATTGATAGTTTGTCATGTTTATGTTTCTCGCTAGATATACAAGTACATGCGAGTATGCATATGTATTTATGACAATGATGTGAGTTTTGAAAACAATAAAGACTTGAATAAAATGTTCAAAGCCTCTACTGACAGCTTAAAATAAACCAGTTTTAAAATAAAGATTTCAGGGTAGATATTTGTTGGGGAACATCACTGAGAAGACATGACCTCCAGGCGACCTGTGAGCTGAACCCCAGCACTCTGAGACTCCTCACCCCATCTCCTGTCCTTGGATTGTGGGGTCTGCTTGCCTTTCCCACTCCCAGAGGCTGCTCCAAGGACACAACCTTGAGAAAGTGTGTGGTCTTGAGAACACCTGCACAGGATACATGACTAAACCCAGTTAAGACCTCTTTATAAACATTTAAGATTTGGTGAGTGGGTGCAGAATCCATTCATCTTGCTGTCACCCAAGATAAGCCTCCTATGTAAGTTATTTTTGCTTATTGAAACCGCCACCTACCAACCTGGGGTGGCTGGCCTCTTTCTTCAGTCTCTCCCTGCCCCCCACCTAAGGGGGCTGCTTTGAGATTGCACCAAGAAGCTCCCGAGAGGGTTGGAAACCAACAATACTAAAAAATGTGAACTTCGGTTTTTAAGTTTTAGT
This sequence comes from Leptonychotes weddellii, assembly GCF_054177405.1. Classification (NCBI taxonomy): domain Eukaryota; kingdom Metazoa; phylum Chordata; class Mammalia; order Carnivora; family Phocidae; genus Leptonychotes; species Leptonychotes weddellii. Next base: position 18,397,236 of record NC_138370.1, read on the forward strand.
GGTTGCTATTCTTTATGTTATGTGAACATTTTTACCGTAGAACAATTTTTGTATTACGAAATCACTGACATTTAAAGAAAGAGGAGGGAAAAGAGACTTTATTAAGTACCTACAGTATGGCAGGAACTTTATAAATAATCCCATTTAATATTTAAAACAAGTCTCTATAACAGGAAATTTCCTCATTTTACAAACGAAGAAACTGAGGCCCTGTCAGACTCCAGGATTTGGTTTCAAATTCAATCATAATATTATAGACTCCAATGAATCACATTTTATCTATCACAATGAGATTGCAAGTGTTGGTGGCATGTTCTCATCCATTGTAGATACTTGGTTAATTCCAGTCGTACTCAATTGTGCTGTTAACTTTAATTATATAAAATGTGAACTTGGGTAGCTATTAAATTCTTGTGTGTGAGTTTTCTTATCCTAAAATATGGATGATAATAAATATATTCATTTATATAGACTTTATTATTGCAACCTTACGAAGTGTGTAGATTTATCATCATCTTTATTTTAGGATGAGGGAGCTCACACGCAAGAGTCAATAGCTGCCCAAATTTACCCCGTTCATGTAGTGGGGCCAGACTTTGATTCTGAATATCTGACTCAAGAAACTGCACTGAGCACCATCTGATCTGCTGCCTCCCTAACTCTGTAGAAACAAGTAATACAAATGAATGAAACTCTTCATGAAACATAGCAGTTTTTAAAAAAATACATCTCTGAAGAGATGATTAAGTTTAATTCAACATATTCTATCCTCTTATGGCACCTACACATATATTGTATACATAGTTGTATAAGATTTTTAGTGATAAACTGATAATACATTTGTTACTAAAAATGTGAATTTCTTGATGTTGATGCTACTTGATCCTTCCCAGCTCCTACCTTTGTCTACCTCCTTTTTATTCTCATTCTTCTACTCCGATATTTTTAGCCTAAATAAGTAGAAATTACAGCCAAAAAGCTCTGATAGAGATGAGGCTTGAGAAGCGATTTTACAAGGTTACTGGCTCATAGAACAGAAGGATTTGCACCTAAGCCCGATCAGTGCTGATGATATGAACGTGCTGTGAAGCCTGGATGGACAGGATGGTCAGCGAGTGTAAACGTATTCAAGACTTAAGACCACTGGATCAAATAAGTAATTCTGAGGCTTTATCAGTAATAAATAAATCACTGTCTCCTCTGTTAATCTTACCAGGCTAGAAGTTTGCGGCGGCGTCTAAATGCCAGTTGGGTAGAAAAGGCTTACCTAATCTGTGCTATTTATACTGTGTATACAGTTTCTAATGTTCAAATGCACATAAGAATTAAGAAAAGCACCTTTACTTGCCAAAACTGAGAATCACAGGTTTACCTGAAGTATGTTTTGTTTTGTTTCTACTCAGTGAAGTGGGGATGCCGATGAACAAGTTAAGAATGGTCGCAACTGAAATCATTTTTGTTTTTTGTTTTTTCCTCTGAGACCAAAGAAGGGGACTGTGTTTTGCTGGGACCACTGCCCTTACTCAGCGTGTGAGTGGTCTCCAATGCAGGGAGCAGGACGACACCCCCTTCCCAGCTTGCTCACAGTGAGGTGGCCTCTGCCCTCGGGCTGACAGCAGAGCGGTGGCCGCCTGATCAGGTGGCAGCAGGGGCCACCGGGCGGCTTGTCCTCAAGCACTCCGACCCCTCAGCACAACTTCCCTCACTGCACTTCATCAGGTGTCTTTTTAGTACAGACTTCATGAGCCCAAGGGGACGGTTCACTCAGTAGGAGGTATAGCGCGTGAGGATTCCTGATTGATTATTTCCCTGTAAAAATGCAATAGGAAACTGGAAGAGGAGTATAGCTATAATCTCAAAAGACAACTGAAACAGACACCAACAGAGTGAAAAAGCCTCACGTGTATTTGACCAAATCAGCCAAACTCACTAATGCAATGAAAAAAAAAGAATCCAAAGAAGTCCTCAAATTACCTGGCATAAAAATTTTGAAAACAAATTTAAACACCCAGAGGCTAAAATTGACGGACTCAAACAGGTACCTTTTCAATTCGTTTTGCTAGGGATATATAAATGTGAGCTAATAGCAAAGAAACAAAATTGTCTCCCCCAAAATAATTTTAAAAATCCCAGTGGTGGGCGCCTGGGTGGCTCAGTTGGTTAAGCGACTGCCTTCGCCTCAGGTCATGATCCCGGAGTCCTGGGATCGAGTCCCACATCGGGCTCCCGGCTCAGCGGGGAGCCTGCTTCTCCCTCTGACCCTATCCCCTCTCATGCTGTTTCTCTCTCTCTCAAATAAATAAATAAAAAATAAAGAAAATAAAAAAAAAATCCCAGTGGTAGTACACAACACTGCTTATGAAGACTTATCTTCAAAAAAAATTGAAATGGAGTCTGAGCAAGCATCCAGATCTCCCTGCCAGTTTACAGGACATGCAGAGAGCAGAAGAACATGTGGAATGGTAGCAGAGAGATGAAGTGGCAAAATCCAGATTGTGGGACACACTGAACCCAGTTTTTTCATCTCATAAATTGAAAGCGGGAGAAGGGAAACTATGAAAGATTCCTTAAAAGCCAAAACCCAATCCATTTCAATGTATGAGACTTATTTGAACAACCTGTAAAAAAATCCAAGGAGACATTTGAGATAAGTGAATGTTGATTGGAAATTTGATGCTATTGAGGAATTATTATTAATGTTTTAGCGTGATAAATGTTTAGCATGCTAAAACATGATAATGGTTTTCATGGCTGTTTTATCTTCTCTCTGACATTGCATTTTTCATTTTGCAGATTTCCATTTGGTTTTTTGATCTTTGCTGAAACCTGTTCACACGTTGTTCATTTTCTCCTTTTAACACATTTATTATTTTCAAAGTCCCTCTCTGATCGTTGGAACACCTGGGCCATCCTAGGTTTGGTCCTATAGACCCTCTCTCGATGATGAGACTTTTTTTATTGCTTTTTCATGGTATCTCATAACCTTTTTTTTTTTCTTAAGACTTTATTTATTTGAGAGAGAGAGCGAGTGAGCAAGCGCACGAGCACAAGTAGGGGGAGAGGCAGAGGGAGAGGGAGAAGCTGGGAAAGGAGCCTAATGCGGGGCTGGATCCCAGGACCCCAGGATCATGACCTGAGTCAAAAGCAGACGCCTAACCAACCAAGCCACCCAGGCGCCCCTCTCATAACCTTTCATTGTAAACCAGGCATTGTGTATAAAATAAAAACTGAAATAAAAGCATTAACTGTCTTCAGTTGCGCAGCCAGTGTGGGTGGAGAAGGCTCGCTAAATCGATCTCATCTGTAGTTGAATTGGGTCTGGGGTTCATTGCTGCGGAGATTCAGTTCACCATTGGCTTCAGATGTCTGGTGGGCAGGACTTGAAATCTGATGATCTAGGGAGTGTTCTCAGTTCTTTTGCCCTACCCTCAGCGCTCAGGAGAGCCAGGGTGTAGTGGGAGGGTCTCTCTCAGCTGTGCCTTCCCTGTCCGGGGCATAGAGCTCAGCCACACATCCGCCTCCTGAAGGAATTGTCTCAGCTCCCACTCTGCCCTCAGCCTTCCCCGGGTCCAGAGCGGTTGAAGGGGACCCTCTCAGCACACCTGCTCTCCCGCACCCTGTGGGCAACCCTCACTGTGCTTCAGCGGCTTTCTCTCCGTTCTGTCCTGCATCCAGTCCTGGGGTGCTCACACACTGATGAGGAACCAAGGCGAAGAGGTGACAGGTGAGCCTGAGTCTCCTTGGCTGGGGCTCCCAGGGATTCTAAACTATCAAACCAATCTTACTCAGCCTTTACAACATTCCTTACAGTCGCCTGGGTGGTTTCGTGGTTTAAGTGTCTGACTGTTGATTTCTGCTGAGGTCATGATCTCAGGGTTGTCAGATTGAGCCCTACCCTGCCTCTGCCCTGTGGTGGGCATGGAGCCTGCTTAAGTTTCTCTCCCTCTCCCCTCCCCTCCCTTTCCCTTTCCCTTTCCCTCTACCCACCCCACTCCCCAAAAAACATTCCTTAAGTCATCCTCTGGTTTCTTTTCACCCTATCTATGGTGGGGTTTTTTCTTCCTCTCACTGCTCTACCAAAAATGAAAGCAGCCTTGGATCTCTATACCCCTAAAGGGGCCATTTTAGATTTTAATGACATTTCACTATTTTCTAGATTTTATTTTATTTTGGTTACTTCGCACACTTGGAGATATATATATATATATACATATATATATATATTAATGGCTTTGTAGATTACCTAGTTGGCTCTTCATTTTAAAATGAGAACCACACTGTCCTACAACTTTCTACGTCTCCAGAGCAAGTGAAAGTTCCCTGGTTGAATTTTTATTCTTTAGAGATTTATAGTGAAATAAATGTTGATGAAATGACATGATGTCTGGGAATTGCTTCAAAATGGTCTAGTGAGACCGGATGGGTGGCATGTAGATGAAACGGGTATGACCACTCTTGGTACCATTGTTGACATGGGTGTTAGGTCAATGGATATTCAGTAATATTCTCTCTACTTTTGTGTATGTTTGAATATGGTTTCCATAATAAAAAGCTTGTTAAAATGGATACTGTAAAATGTTAATGCCTTTCTAAAACCAGTGGGTCAGAAAATTATTTCTAAGTTTTCAGGGGCATATACAAAACGAAAACTAGTCAATTACAGAATCCAAAATGACAATATAGAAATGGGGGGGAGCTAATTTTGTTCTTTGTGTTAGGGCCAGATAGAAATCTCTCCCGAGGGTTCTCATAAACGGAACATTGGAAAAAGTAGTAACAAAAAGTCGATAACAACCTCCTCTCAGTGGAAACAATGATGAATCTTTTAGAACTTTTATTATAGCATCTTTCAATAAGGGCTGATGACATTGCACAAAATATGATTCAGCAAAGACACTTCCAGTAATGACTGGAAGGAAGCATGAAAGGAGTTTGATACTGACAATATTCCCTTTCTTTTTTTTTTTTTTTAAGATTTTATTTATTTATTTGTCAGAGAGAGACAGAGCAAGAGAGGGAACACAAGCAGGGGGAGTGGGAGAGGGAGAAGCAGGCTTCCCACTGAGCAAGGAGCCTGATGTGGGTCTCGATCCCAGGACCCTGGGATCATGACCTGAGCCAAAGGCAGGCACTTAACCAATGGAGCCACCCAGGCATCCCAGTATTACTCCCTTTCTTGACCTATAGTTGTAACATAGGTCTTTGCTTTGTGGAAACCTATTGAGCTATGCATTTTTGATTTGTGAATTTTTCTGTATGGGAGATGTATTAAGCACACACACACATATGATTAACAGAAAAACTGAATAGTTGAATGAGTCTTTATATTTTGATGGAGAATTTAGCAGAGGGAAATTGAGTGGGAATAATGAAGTGAAAATAATGCAACCATTTATAGGAAAGTAATCAATTAGCTGAAAATTCAATGAAAACAAATCTTCTTTGCCATAGTAGGCTATAATTGAGACTTGTTCAAGTATGAGTAAAGCAAATGCTATAGTTCATGCCGATGTTATATATATTGGTGTTATATATTAAAGGAATTAATATTACAATGAAAGCAGGCATTTAAAGAAAGGAACAACACTTTAACTTGGAGTATGGATTCTATGTAGGCTTCTCCCAAAGTGGGTAACAATGAAAGGAAGATGGGAGAACATAGTAATGAAATAATATCTTAAAAAGGGGTATATATCCAGAAAAACTTTTTAAGAAATGCAGAAAAAACTTTTCAAATTCAGAAAAACTTTTCAAGAAAAACATGTCAGTCAAGAAATTAAATATTTATTAAGCACTTGCTCTCTGCAAAGCACTATGCTAAATATTAATGGATGGAGTGAGATACTACTTGTATGTATGAGAGAGAGAACATTTAATCACCATAGAAACCAAAATATATTTATTGTGTTCCAAGTAGAAAAGACGTATGCTTTACTAGGACTCATTTGAGGTAAGCTGAGTGAATTAGTAGAAGAAATAAGATTTTTACTGGGCCTTTAAGAAAAATAGGAGAGAGGCAAAAGCATGAAGGCGGAAAAGAACAAAACAAACTTGAGATGCAGTAAAGGACTGGTTTTGCTAGAGTACATCTTAATCTAGGAGACTGGAGAGAGAGAAAATTGGAATGGTCAATCAGGAACATACAGGAAAGGAATTTAATGTCTGCCAAGCAGTGGAAACTTCTTCCTACGGGAAGCCGTGCAATTTTTTAATGGAACAGAATTCTTTTTTTGTTTGTTCAGTACTCTGACACGCTTTTTTTCCCTTATTCATATGATTCTTAAGAATCATACCTTTAATTATAGTTCTTTGGGTGTAAGTAACTTCTCTACCTTGATTATAAGCTCTCTGTAAGCAGAAATAGTTTTATTAATCTTATATGCCATAGAATCCAGCATGTCTGCATGGTTTACTGTGGAATAATGAGACTGGTACTTTTATAATAGTTGACAGAGAATATGAACACGAAGGAACCAGTAAAGGAAGTCACCAATTTTTTTCTGAATTTGAACTAGAGTGGTAGCCATTGGAATAAAAATTAACTGGTAAATGAAGAATGCATTGTGAACACACAGTCAGTCCTTGAATATATGCATCAAGAAATGATTCCAAAGTAGATAGCTTGTGGGAAATTGTGGTATCACTACACTATGATGTTTTTCTCCTATCAAAGATAGCATGCATTTAGATGTTATTATATAGGCATGGCACTTAAATGTTAATAATACACAGTCATGTAATGAATGAGTGTGTGGGCAAATGTCAATTTCAGTTTTCAGTATTCTCTTAATTTTAGTAGCTGATAAAATCTTTAATTTAAATAAATTTATATTATTTATATTTACATATTTATATTATATTATTATAAACCCAAGTTCAAAAAGCAGATATAAACATTTTTATTCTTACATAAATGAAACATGAACATTTCTTTTTTCTTATGGAATTAAATTCATTATTCTAGCACATATTAAGTGGTATTTTATGTTAAGTATATTGGTAAGGTAATTATAATCCATATAATATATATAGTTATGATATATTTGTGATATAGACTTAAATTTAAAGCCCATAAGATCTTATATACAAGAAAAAAATTGATACATAGTATGTGTTTTCTATGTAATATATCCAATAATAAATCAATTTTTAGTTTTTATCCATACTGCCAGAAATAACCAGCCAAAATGTTGGGGGAGAAAATGGAATTATTAGGTTTGCAAGAATTTCAAAGCATGCTCCCCATGTATTCTTCCTGAAAAGAAAATTCAAAGAAGTACTTTATATCAATATCACTGATACTGAAAATAGGGAAGATATGATTTAAAAGAAATGATTTAAGAACTGATACCCACTAATAAGTAGTATTTAGGTAATCATTTTATCATTAATGGCTATATAACTGCATGTAAGTGTTAAAGAATAATCTTGACAGAGAAGATACATAATGTAAACACAATAATTAATAATTGGGATCTTAAAACTCAGATTATTTAAATAAAAATAGAGAGGTGGAAGAGGGATGAAAAATGAAAAGATTGCTAAAGTTCTCATCTGTTATAGGGAGAGTTGATATGTTTTGTTTTAACCTTAATGTTGAAATAGAAATAAAGACACTATTTAGACATAAGAGCAAAGTCTAGGAGAATTATAATGATATTTTTCTAATTATATATAACTGTATGTTTTGTATTTTCAGTGTCTAACTTTCCATATTTTTAGAAATATTTTGGTTTGGTTTTGTTTTTTCTAGTGGAGGCTTGGGGTAAAGGCTTATTTAATTTAATGTCCTTCAGGTGTGCTTGGGTAGCCCAGTCGGTTAAGCATCTGCCTTTGGCTCAGGTCATGATCCCAGGGCCCTGGGTTCGAGCTCCATGTTGAGCTCCCTGCTCAGTGGGGAGCCTGCTTCCGCCCTCCCTCTGTCCCTCTCCCCTACTTGTGCTTGCTCTTTATCTCTCTCAAATAGATAAATAGAATCTTTTTAAAAAACATGCTGATTTAATGTCCTTCATTCTTATATAATAACAACAAATATTTAGAGCTAGGAGTTAATCTTTGGCTGTATAGTTTGATAGGTATTTTCATACTTCTTAGTCCCTGTCTCATAAATTATTTTTCATTCAATAATTAGAAACACAAAAGCAATACTTAATCAATGCAACAATGCAAACAGTACAGAAGCTTTCAAAACAAAATTTTATAGTTGCCTTTCTTCTTCAGTGTAACCATTGTTAGCATTTTGATGGGGTATCAGTTTATAATACCATTTGCTTGTAAGTGCAAATATATAGAATTTTCCCCCAAATTTTATAGCATATATTTATTGATCTATTTTAATTTTGTTGATTATGAATATAATGGCAATATCTTTCTAATCCATCAAAATGCTCCCTTATTTTTAACAAATCACTGTAAAGTAATTCATATTATACACAAACTATATAAAGTTTATATTTATTCCCTCTACCATCATTTACTGAATCATTCTACAATTGATAACCATCCAAGTTGTTTCTAGGTTTCTGCTGTTAAATTGTCCTTCATTTCTAAATAGTCTGTAATTGTAGTTTTAAATTCTCATTTTGATGCTGAGTTATTTAGGAGGATATTTCAAAAATTGTAAATGGTTGAATACTTATTTTTGTTATGAAATAATCCCTCAACATTTAGAAAGAATATCCATTCCTGTGTTTGGTATACAAAATTCAGCATAATTTTCTAATATCAGACTTGTGAATTGTTTTATCTGATTATTTGTATGCCACTAGATCTATTCAAAAATTGAGAAGTTATTTAGCAAAGTTTCTTTGCTTTATATATTTTGATGCTTTGTTTTTTAGTACATAAATATTTATAACTGGCTTGTCTTTATTGTGAATAATATATTTTACTAACATCAATATATCTCATTTATAATGCTTTGGTCTCAAATTCTATTTTATTTCATATTATTATTGTCAACCCAACTTACTGTATATTTTCCTATTACATATTTGCAGATATTTACTTTTAGCCTTTATTTCAAGAGTATTTTTTTTTAAAGATTTTATTTATTTATTTGACAGACAGAGAGAGAGAGAGAGAACACAAGCAGGGGGAGCAGGAGAGGGAGAAGCAAGCTCCCCGCTGAGCAGGGAGCCCGATGCGGGGCTCGATCCCAGGACTCTGGGATCATGACCTGAGCCCAAGGCAGACGCTTAACAACTGAGCCACCCAGGCGCCCCTTTCAAGAGTATTTCTTTAAGCAGTATATTGTTGCATTTGTTAAACCACATCTAAGAGTTTTCATCATTTTTTTTCAGAAAAACAAGTCTGTGTATTTTTTGTATCTTATTTAAACTCAATTAATGAACATGTAGTGTATCATTAGTTTCAGATGTAGATTTCAGTTATTCATCAATTGTATATTATACCCAGTGCTCATTACATCATGTGTCCTCCTTAATGCCCACCACCAGTTACCCTGTCCCCACACCCTCCTCCCTCCAGCAACCCTCAGTTTGTTTCCTATAGTTAAGAGTCTCTTATGGTTTATCTCCCTATCTGATTTCCTGTTATCTTTTCCTCCCTTCCCCTATGATCCTCTGTTTTGTTTCTTAAATTCCGCATATAAGTGAAACCATATGATTGATAATTGTCTTTCTCTGATTGACTATTTCACTTAGCATAATACCCTCCAGTTTCTGGGATGCCTGGGTAGCACAATCAGTTAAGCATCTGCCTTCAGCTCAGGTCATGATCCCAGGGTCTTGGGTTCGAGTCCCACATCAGGCTCCTTGCTCAGCAGGAGCCTGCTTCTCCCTCTACCTGCTGCTCCCTCTGCTTATTTGTGCTCTCTCTCTCTGACATATAAAATCTTAAAAAAAAAAAAATACCCTCCAGTTCCATTCACATCATTGCAAATGGTAAGATTTCATTCTTTTTGATGGCTGAGTAATGTTCCATTGTGTATATATATCACTTCTTCTTTATCCACTCATCTGTTGATGGACATCTGGACTCTTTCCATAGTTAGGTTATTGTGGATATTGCTACTATAAACACTGGGATGCAGGTGCCCCTTCAGATCACAATGTTTATATCCTTTGCGTAAATACCTAGTAGTGCAATTGCTGGGTCATAGGGTAGCTCTGTTTTTAATTTTTTGAGGAATGTCCATACCATTTTCCAGAATGGCTGTACTAGCTTACATTCCCCAAAAGTGTAAGAGGGTTCCCCTTTCTCCACATCCTCGCCAACATTTGGTGTTTCCTGACTTGTTAATTTTAGCTATTCTGACTGGTATAAGGTGGTATCTTATTGTGGTTTTGATTTGTATTTCCCAGATGCCAAGTGACAGAGCATTTTTTCATGTGTCTGTTGGCCATTTGGATGTCTTTGTAGAAATGTCTGGTCATGTCTTCTGCCCATTTCTTGACTGGGTTATTTGGTTTTTGGGTGTTGAGTTTGATAAGTTCTTTATAGATTTTGGATCTATATTGGATACTAGCCCTTTATCTGATAAGACATTTGCAAATATCTTCTCCCATTCTGTCAGTTGTCTTTTGGATTTATTGACTGTTTCCTTTGTTGTGCAAAAGCTTTTATCTTGATGAAGTCCCAATAGTTCATTTTTGCTTTTGTTTCCCTTGCCTTGACATGTCTAGCAAGAAGTTGCTGTGGCTGAGGTTGAAGAGGTTGCTGCCTGTGTTCTCCTCTAGGATTTTGATGGATTCCTGTCTCACATTTAGTTCTTTCATCCATTTTGAGTCTATTTTTGTGTATGATGTAAGGAAATGGTCTAGTTTCATTCTTCTGCATGTGGCTGTCCAATTTTCCCAACACCATTTGTTGAAGAGACTGTCTTTTTTCGATTGGACATTCTTTCCTGCTTTGTTGAAAATTAGTTGACCATATAGTTGACGGTCCATTTCTGGGCTCTCTATTCTGTTCCATTGGATCTATGTGTCTGTTTTTGTGCCAGTACCATACTGTCTTGATGATGACAGCTTTGTAATATAGCTTGAAGTCTGAAATTGTGATGCCACCAACTTTGGTTTTCTTTCTCAACATTCTTCTGACTATTCGGGGTCTTTTCTGATTCCATACAAATTTTAGGATTATTTGTTTCAGCTCCTTGCTAGTTATGGGTCTGTTCAGGTTTTCTATTTCTTCTTGTTTCAGTTTTGGTAGTTTATATGTTTCTGAGAATGCATCCATTTCTTTCAGATTGCCTAATTTGTTGACATATAGTTGCTCATAATAGGTTCTTATAATTGTTTGTATTTCTTTGGTGTTGTTTGTGATCTCTCCTCTTTCATTCATGATTTTATTTATTTGGGTCCTTTCTTTTTTCTTTTTGGTAAGTCTGGCCAGGGGTTTATCAATCTTATTAATTCTTTCAATGAACCAGCTCCTACTTTCATTGATCTGTTCTACTGTTCTTTTGATTTCTATTTCATTGATTTCTGCTCTAATCTTTATTATTTCTCCTCTCCTGTTGAGTTTAGGCTTTATTTGCTCTTCTTTTCCCAGCTCCTTTAGCATGTGTTTTGAGACTTTTCTTGTTTCTTGAGAAAGGCCTGTATTGCTATATACTTCTCTCTTAGGACCGCCTTTGCTGCCTCCCAAAGGTTCTGTTGTGTTTTCATTTTCATTTGTTTCCATGAATTATTTTAATTCTTCATTAATACCCTGGTTGACCTATTCATTCTTTAGTAGGATTTTCTTTAACCTCCATGTATTTGTGTTCCTTCCAAATTTTCTTTTATGATTGAATTCAAGTTTTAAAGCATTGTGGTCTGAAAATATGCATGGAATAATCCCAATATTTTGGTATCAGTTGAGACCTGATTTGTGACCCAATATGTAATCTATTCTGGAGAATGTTCTGTGTGTATTTGAGAAGAACATGTATTCTATTGCTTTAGGATGAAATGCTCTGAATATATCTGTGAAGTTCATCTGGTTCAGTGTGTCATTCAAAGCCCTTGTTTCCTAGTTGATCTGTTTAGATAATCTATCCATTGCTGTGAGTGGGGTGTTAGAGTCCCCTACTAATATTGTATTATTATCAATGTGTTTCTTCAATTTTATTATTAATTGGTTTATAATTGGCTGCTACCAAGTTAGGGGCATAAATATTTACAATTGTTAGGTCTTTTTGTTGGACAGACCCTTTAATTATGATATAGTATCCCTCTTCATCTCTTATTACAGTCTTTGGTTTAAAATCTAATTTGTCTTTTATAAGAATTGCTACCCCAGCCTTCTTTTGGTATCCATTAGCATGATAAATGGTTTTCCACCCCCTCACTTTCAATCTGGAGGTGTCTTTGGGTCTAAAATGAATCTCTTGTAGACAGCATATCAATGGGTCTTGATTTTTTTATCCAATCTGATACCCTGTGTCTTTTGATTAGGGCATTTAGCCCATTTACATTCATAGAATGTACATTCATTTACAATGATATGAATTTGGTGTCATTATATTATCTATAAAGTCACTGTTTCTGTAGATTGTCACTGTTCCTTTCTGGTCATTGTTACTTTTGGGCTCTCTATTCACTCAGAGGATCCCCTTTAATATTTCTTGTAGGGCTGGTTTAGTGATCACAAATTCTTTTAGTTTCTGTTTGTCCTGGAAGCTCTTTATCTCTCATTCCATTCTGAATGACAGTCTTGCTGGATAAAGTATTCTTGGCTGCATGTTTTTTTCATTTAGCACCCTGAATATATCATGCCAGTACTTTCTGGCCTGCCAGGTCTCGTGGACAGGTCTGCTGCCAGCCTTATGTTTCTACCCTTGTAGGTTAAGGACATCTTGTCTTGAGCTACTTTCAGAATTTTCTCCTTATCTCTGAAATTTTTGAGGGGGGTTCTCTGTGCTTCCTGGACTTGAATGCTTGTTTCCTTCCCCAGATTAGGGAAGTTCACAGCTATTATTCAAATAAACCTTCTGCCCTTCTCTCCTTTTCCTCATCTTCTGGAACCCCTCTTATTCAAATATTTATTGCGCTTTATGGTATCGCTGATTTCTCGAAGACTCCCCTCTTGATCCAGTAGTTGTTTAACTCTTTTTTCTCAGCTTCCTTAGTTTCCTTCATTTTGTCTTCTATATCACTGACTCTTCTGCCTCATTTATCCAAGCAGTTAGAACCTCCATTTTTACTGCATCTTAGTAGTAGCATTTTAAATTTCAGCTTGATTAGATTTGTTCTTTTATCTCTGCAGCAAGGGAGTCTCTAGTGTCTTTTATGCTTTTATCAACCCCAGCTAGTATCTTTATAATCTTGTTTTGAATTCTAGTTCTGACATCTTAATTATACCCATAATGATTAAGATATTGAAGATATCTGATTAAGATATTGAAGATATTCAGGAAGTGATTCTGATGTATTCTGTGTGCACACTGCTGTTGTGTTTTGGCTGCTCTTTCCCGTTGGTCCTTCCTTTATAGAATTCCTCCTTGCTTGTAGTGGGGAATGTTTGTTCCTTTAAGTGGGTATGCTTTGATTTGTTTGTGAAGTTAAGCCAGAAGCTGATGTTTGGGAGCTTTGTTTAATCAGTAGATTTGTTTTATGTGGCGGTTTGTGTTGGTCTGCTGAGGGAGAGGCCTGCCGTGCTAGCTCACAAGCTGGATTGTCCTTATAAAGATGCTCCTGCCAGGTCAGAGGGGTGGGGTTTAGTAGAAGGGACTCCAGCCTCCCATAAAGGTGCTGTGTTTCTCTCTGGAGTCTGACTGTGCTGGTGGGCAGGAGGCAGGAGGGGTGATGGAGGAGGTAGGATATGGTGTCACCTCGCCCTTTTGTCCCTAGGGAGCAGAAGTCCCAGAAGCCACCGCTCAGGAGGCCCTCTAAGAAAAGCGAGTAATCTCCTGTGACCAGCTGATGTCAGTTACTCACCCTAACCTGTCTGTGTCCAGTTCATAGTCATACCCAGAGCTATAGATCTGTATTTTATCTCTGGCCAGTGGCTGGGATTCAAAACTCCAAGTTTTAAAGGGCCTGGTAATGTGCATGCACACTTTTGTCCTGGCCAGGAGACTCAGGGCATGCCCAGCACTGTCTTGTCCCCAAAAAGCCTTTGCACAGTGCGCGCAGAGGCTAGAGTTTATTGTAATGCTCAGCCTAAAGCTGGATCCCGCTATCAGCCATCTGCACTTGACTCAATTCCCTACTCCCCTTTTTCCCAGAAAAGCCTTTGCAGAGGCTTCCATCTATTATGGCAGAGAGCAAAAAGCGGCCAGGTTATCTGCAATCTGCTCCAGTCTCTGCACTCTGCTCTGTCAGTCTCAGAAAAGTGGTGGTATGGTGTGTGCACAGAGGTTGAAGCCTATTCTGGCTCAGAGCAAAAAGCAGGGCCAGGTTATCGCCATCTGCTCCAGTCTCTGTGCTCCACTCCATCAGTCTCAGAAAAGCAGCAGTTTGGTGCAAGTCCAGATGTTTAAGCCTAATGAGGTTCACACCAAAGAGTTAAGAGGTTTTCTGCCCTCTGCACATCCCTCTGACCCCACTGTTGACCTCCCCACAATGGTTCCCCAGCTGCCCCTTTGGGAGGACAAATATGCTCCTCTGAATGCCCTCCAGGAAGGGAGCAATCTCTCCCTGAGCAACCCAGGGATCCAGTCACCACAGCTTATTCTGGGGTGACAAACTGCTGCATTCTTTCCAACTTTGTCCCTCTTCCTGACTTTGCTCCAGGAACAAGGCTTCCTCCCCTTCCTGGCCCCTCAGCTTCCCAATGCCCTAATTCAGGGCTCTGAACCTTGCTTCTGCCAAATTCACTCCTTCAAACTATGCAGATTGTTTCTGTAGTCCTCCAATTCTCTTCCTAGTTGTTCAAAATAGTTGAAGGTTGATCTAGTTGTATTTGAAGGATGAGGCAAGTTCAGAATCCCCCTATTACTCTGCTATCTTGGAACTCCCTCCCCATAGTCTTCAACAATTAATATTTAATAAAAATACCTATTCCTATGGATTATTATTACTGAAATGTTTAGTCCAATTATTTAAATATATTTTGACATTTCTGTTTTGGTTTTTTTAATAAGATTATTTATTTATTTATTTGACAGAGGGACACAGAGAAAGAGGGAACACAAGCAGGAGGGGTGGGAGAGGGAGAAGCAGGCTTCCCACTGAACAGGGAGCCCGGTGCGGGGCTTGATCCCAGGACCCTGGGATAATGACCTGATCTGAAGGCAGACGCTTAACCAACGGAGCCACCCAGGCGCCCCTCTGTTTTTTGTTTTAATGACTCCTTTTTCTCTTTTAAGGACTCAAATTCCTTTTTTTCCCCCTGATTTTCAGTACACTGATTGAGCTGGTTTCCTTTTTCTTTAAATTTTGTACATTGATTAAATAGAAATTTGAATGCATGGATGGAAATACTTAATATCATAAATATTTTTAACATTCCTCACGTTGATTTAAGAACAAAATACAATCTTAATAAAAATCACTATGAGATCATTTTTGATGGGATGGATTTCAATATTTTTAAAAAGAAATTTCCCCTGGTTGGGGGCAGGGGGAAGCAAAACAAATGTACTAGTACAGAAAAGAAAATGTTGAAACAGAGGAAAGATGCTTTATTAATTATAACACTGAATGTATTGTAGCTAAACATTTGGAATAAGAAGTTAAACTTTATAAATATAATTCCCAGGCAACAACTAATCTACTTTCTGTCTCTATGGATTTATCTATTCTTGACATTTCATGTAAAGGAGATTATTCAATATGTGGCCTTTTTGTTTGTTTGTTTTTGTCTTTTGATACTAACCATTCTGACTGGTGTAAAGTCTTCTCTTTTGATTTGCATTTCCCTGGTGATTAGTGATGTTGATCATCTTTTCCTGTGTCTGTTGGCCATCTGTATGTCTTCTTTGAAAAATGACTATTCAGATCCTCTGCCCACTTTAAATCAGATTATTTGTTTTGTTTTGGTTTTTTTGACATTTTGTTGTATGAGTTCTTGATATATTTTGGATATTAACCCTTTATTGTATATGTCATTTGTAAGTATCTTCTGCCATTCAGTAGCTTGCCCTTTTATTTTGTTGATGGTTTCCTTCACTCTACACACCTTTTTAGCTTGATGGACTTTCAATTGTTTATTTTTGCTTTTGTTTTCCTTCTCTGAGGAGACAGATCCAAAAACATATTGCTAAGACCAATGTCCAAGAGCTTACTGCTTACATTTTCTTTTAGGAGTTTCATAAGAAGTCTTTAGTCCATTTTTAGTTTATTTTTGTATATGGTATTACCAACTGGTCCAATTTCATTCTTTGCATGTAGCTGTCCAGTTCCATTTATTGGAGAGAATGTCTTTTCCCCATTGTATATTCTTGCTTCCTTTGCTATAGATTAGTTGAGCATATAAGCATGGGTTTATTTCTAGGGTCTCTATTCTGTTCTATTGATCTAAGTGTCTTTTTGTGCCAGTATCATACTGTTTTGATCATTATAGCCTTGTAGTATAGTTTGAAAGCAGGGAGTATGATGCCTCTAGGTTTGCTCTTCTGTCTGAAGATTGCTTTGGATATTTGAAGTCTTTTGTGATTCTCTACAAATTTTAGTATCATTTGTCCTAATTCTGTGAAAAAATGCTATTGGTTTTGATAGGGATTACATTGCATCTGTAGATTGCTTTGGGTAATGTGGACATTTTAACAATATTCTTCCAATCCATGAGCACAGTATGTCTTTCCATTTATTTGTGTTATCTTCAATTTCTTTTATCAATATCCTATAGATTTCAGAGTATAGGTCTCTTATCTCCTTGGTTACATTTATTCCTAGGTATTTTATTCTTTTTGATGCAATTGTGAATGGAGTTGTGTTCTTAATTTCTCTTTCTGCTAGTTCAATATTAGTGTATAGAAACACAACAAATTTTAGTACATTATTTTTGTATTGTACAACTTTACTGAATTCATTTAACTTTAGTAGCTTTTGGTGGAATCTCTAGGGTATTCATCTGCAAATAGTGACAGTTTTACTTCTTCCTTACCAATTTGGATGCTTTTTTTTTTCTTGTTTGATTGGTGTGGCTATGACTTCCAGCAATATGTTGAATAAAAGTGGCAAGAGTGGGAACCCTTATCTTATTCCAGATCTTAGAGAAAAGCTTTCAGTTTTTCATCATTGAGCATGATGTTGGCTCTGAGTCTGTCATTTATGGCCTTTATCATGTAAAGATACATTCCCTCTATACCCACTTTGTTGGGAATTTTTATCATAAATGCATGTTGAATTTTGTTAAATGCTTTTTCTACATATAAAGACATAATTATATGGTTTATATCCTTCATTATGTTAATATGGTGTATCATATTATTTGATTTACATGTATGGAATCATCCTTGCCTCCCTGGAATCAACCCCACTTGATTATAATGTGTGATCTAATTTAATGCTAATATTTTGTTGAGGATGTTTGCATCTATGTTCACTGGGGATATTGACTATTTATTAATGGTGTGTCTTTATCTGGTTTTGTTATCACAGTAATGCTGGCATCATAGAATGGATTTGGCAGCATTTGTTGATGTTTAATTTTTTGGAGTAGTTTGAAGATAAACTAACTCTTCTTTAAATTAAATGGTAAATAGATTAATCTGTGAACCATCTTGTCCTGGACTTTTCATTGTTGGGTGTTTTTTGATTACTGATTCAATTTTATTACTAGTAATCAGTCTTTCAGATTTTCTATTTCTCCCTGATTCAGTCTTGGAAGATTGTATGCTTCTAGAAACATCCATTTCTTCTAGGTTTTCCAGTTTGTTGACATATGATTGTAGTAGTCTTTTACAATCTTAATATTTCTGTGGAGTTGGTTGTACTTCTCTTGCCTATCTGATTTTATTTATTAGGCTTCTCTTTTTCTTGATAAGTCTAACTAAAGGTTTATCAATTTTGTTTATCTTTTCAAAGATCCAGTTCTTAGTTTAATTGATGTTTTCTCTTTTTTTAATCTCCATTTATTGCCATTCTGATCTTTATTATTTACTTCTTTCTCATAACTTTGGGCTGTGTTTTCTTTTTCTAGTTCCTTTATGTGTAAACTTAGATTGTGTATTTGAAATTTTTCTTGTTTCTTGAGATAGGCCTGTGCACTATAAATGTCCCTCTTTGAACTGCTTTTGCCATGTCCCATAAATTTTGAAAAGTTGTGTTTCCATCTTCATTCATCTCAAGGTGTTTTTTTATTCTTTAATTTCTTCATTTACTCATTGACTGGTTAGTAGCATGTTCCTTAATCTTCCTGTGTTTGTGTTTTTCCATTTTTCTTGTAATTGATTTCTAGTTTTATACCATTGTAGTCAGAAAAGATGCTTGATATGATTTCAACCTTCTTAAATTTATTGAGACTTATCTTGTGGCCCTATGTGTGATCTATCCTGGAAAATGTTCTATATGCACTTGAAGAGAATATGTACTCTGCAGTTTTTAGATGGAATGTTCTGTATTTTTCTATTAAGGCCATCTGGTCTAATGTGTCATTTAAGGCTTCTGTTTTCTTATTGATTTTCTGTCTGGATGACCTCACATTGGATGATGTAAATGGAAAATTAAAGTTCCCTTATGTCTGTTAATATTTGTTTTATATATATAGGTACTTCTATGTGGGTGTATGGATATTTATAACTGTTATATCCTCTTGCTGGATAAATTCCTTTATCCTTATATATTGCCCTTCTTTGTCCCTTGCAGGGAAAACAAAAAACAGTTTTTGTTTGATTTATTTTTTATTTTTTTAAACTTTATTTTATTATGTAATGTTAGTCACCATACAATACATCATTAGTTTTTAATGTAGTGATCCATGATTCATTGTTTTCGTATAACACCCACTGCTCCATGCAGTACATGCCCTCCTTAATACCAATCACCAGGCTAACCCATTCCCCCACCCTCCTCCCCTCTAAAACCCTCAGTTTGTTTCTCAGAGTCCATAGTCTCTCATGGTTCATCTCTCTCTCCAATTTCCTCCCTTCATTTTTTCCCTGCCTTCTCATAATGTCCTCCATGCTATTCCTTATGTTCCACAAATAAGTGAAACCATATGATAATTGACTTTCTCTGTTTGACTTATTTCACATAGCATAATCTCCTCCAGTCCCAGCCATGTTGATGCAAAAGTTGGGTACTCATCCTTTCTGATGGCTGAGTAATATTCCACTGTATATATGGACCACATCTTCTTTATCCATTCATCTGTTGAAGGGCATCTCAGCTCTTTCCACAGTTTGGCTATTGCGGACATTGCTGCTATGAGCATTGGGGTGCATATGGCCCTTCTTTTCACTACATTTGTGTCTTTGGGGTCAATATCCAGTAGTGCAATCAATTGCTGGGTAATAGGGTAGCTCTATTTTTAATTTTTTGAGGCACCTCCACACTGTTTTCCAAAGTGGCTGTACCACCTTGCATTCCCACCAACAGTGTAAGAGGGTTCCCCTTTCTCCACAACCTCTCCAACATTTGTCATTTCTTGCCTTGTCAATTTTTGCCATTCTGACTGGTGTAAGGTGGTATCTCAGTGTGGTTTTGATTTGAATTTTCCTGATGGCTAATGATATTGAACATTTTTTCATGTGTCTGTTAGCCATTTGTAGGTCTTCTTTGGAGAAGTGTCTATTCATGTCTTTTATTTGTTTTTTGGGTGTTGAGTTTGAGAAGTTCTTGTCATTTGCAAATATCTTCTCCCGTTCTGTGGGTTGCCTCTTTGTTTTGTTGACTGTTTCCTTTGCTGTGCAGAAGCTTTTTATCTTGATGAAGTCCCAAAAGTTCATTTTTGCTTTTGTTTCACTTGCCTTTGGAGATGAACTTGAAAGAATTTGCTGTGGCCGATGTTGAAGAGGTTACTGCCTATGTTCTCCTCTAGGATTTTGATGGATTCCTGTCTCACATGGAGGTCTTTCATCCATTTTGAGTTTATCTTTGTGTATGGTGTTAGAGAATGGTCAAGGTTCATTCTTCTGCATGTGGCTGTCCAATTTTCCCAGCACCATTTATTGAAGAGACTGTCTTTTTTCCATCGCATATCTTTTCCTGCTTTATGGAAGATTATTTGACCACAGAGTTGAGGGTCCATATCTGGGCTCTCTATTCTGTTCCATTGATCTATATGTCTGTTTTTGTGCCAGTACCATGCTGTTTTGGTGATCACAGCTTTGTAATATAGCTTGAAATCAGGCAACGTGATGCCCCCAGCTTTATTTTTCTTTTTCAACATTTCCTTGATGGTTTGGGGTCTTTTCTGATTCCATACAAATTTTAGGATTGTTTGTTCCAGCACTTTGAAAAATGTCATCGGAATTTTGATTGGGATGGCACTGAAGGTATAGATTGCTCTGGGTAGCATAGACATTTTAACAATGTTTATTCTTCTGATCCATAAGCATGGAATGTTTTTCCATCTTTTGTGTCTTCTTCAATTTCTTTCATGAGTGTTCTATAGTTCCTAGAGTATAGATCCTTTACCTCTTTGGTTAGGTTTATTCCGAGGTATCTTATGGTTTTTGGTGCTACTGAAAATGGAATCGTTTCTCTGTTTTCTCTTTCTATGGTTGCATTGTTAGTTTATAAGAAAGCAACTGATTTCTGTGCATTGATTTTGTATCCTGCCACATTACTGAATTGCTGTATGAGTTCTAGTAATTTGGGGGTGGAGTCTTTTGGGTTTTCCACATGAAGTATCTTGTCATCTGCGAAGAGAGAGAGTTTGACTTCTTCTTTGCCAGTTTGAATACGTTTCTTTTATTTCTTTTTGTTGTCTGATTGCTGTTGCTAGGACTTCTAGTACTATGTTGAGCAACAGTGGCAAGAGTGGGCATCCTTGACGTGTTCCTGATCTTCAGGGAAAGGCTCTCAGCTTTTCCCCATTGAGGATGATATTCACTGTGGGTTTTTCATAGATGGATTTTATGAACTTGAGTAAGGTTCCCTCTATCCCTATACTCTGAAGAGTCTTAATCAGGAAAGGATGTTGTATTTTGTCAAATGCTTTTTCTGCATCAATTGAGAGGACCGTATGGTTCTTCTCTCTCCTCTTATTAATGTGTTCTATCACATTGATTGATTTGCGAATATTGAACCATCCTTGCATCCGGGGATAAATCCCAGTTGGTCGTGGTGGATGATCCTTTTAATGTATTGTTGGGTCCTATTAGCTAAGATTTTGTTGAGGATTTTGGAATCCATATTCATCAGAGATATCAATCTGAAATTCTCCTTTTGATGGGGTGTTTGCCTGGTTTGGGGATTAGGTAATGCTGCCTTCATAGAATGAGTCTGGAAGCTTTCCTTCTGTTTGTATTTTTTGAAACAGCTTCAGGGTAATAGGTATTATTTCTTCTTTGAATGTTTGGTAAAATTCCCCAGGGAATCCATCAGGCCCTGGACTCTTGTTTTTTGGAGGTTTTTGACCACTGCTTCAATCTCGTTACTGGTTATTGGAAGGCATCCATTTCATCCAGTTTGCTCAGCTTATTGGCATATAGTTGTTGATAATAATTTCTAATAATTGTTTCTATTTCCTTGGTGTGAGTCGTGATCTCTCCCCTTTCATTCATAATTGTAAGTAATTTGTGTCCTTTCTCTTTTCTTTTGGATAAGTCTGGCCAGTGGTTTATTGATCTTATTACTTCCTTCAAAGAACCAGCTTCTAGTTTTGTTGATCTGATCTACTGTGTTTCTGGTTTCTAACTCATTGATCTCTGCTCTCATCTTAATTATTTCTCTTCTAATGTGTGGCTTAGGCATTGTTTTTTGCTTTTTCTCTAGTTCTTTAAGGTATAGAGTTAGTTGGTGAATTCGAAATTTTTCTATTTTTTTGATTGAGGCTTGGATGGCTATGTATTTCCCCCTTAGGACTGTCTTTGCAGTATCCCATAGGTTTTGGACTGATGTGTTTTCATTCTCATTGGTTTCCATGACTTGTTTACATTCTTCATTGATTTCCTGGTTGACCCAAACATTCTTGAGCAGAGTGGTCTTTAGCTTCCAAGTGTTTGAATTTCTTCCAAATTTTTTCTTGTGATTGAGTTCCACTTTTAAAGCATTATGGTCTGAGAATATGTAGGGAATAATGTCAGTCTTTTGTTATCAGTTGAAACCTGATTTGTGACCCAGTATGTGGTCTATTCTGGAGAACGTTCCATGTGTGCTCGAGAAGAATGAGTATCCTGTTGTTTTAGGGTGGAATGTTCTGTATATGTCTATGAGGTCCATCTGGTCCAGTGTGTCATTCAAAGCTCTCGTTTCTTTGTTGATTTCCTGCTTAGATGATCTGTCTATTGCTGAGAGTGGAGTATGGAGGTTTCCTACAATTAACGTATTGTTATCCATATGAAACTTCATCTTGGTTAACAGTTGGCTTATGTAGATGGCTGCTCCCATGTTGGGGGCATAGATATTTACAGTTGTTAGATCTTCTTGTTGGATAGACCCTTTAAGAATGATATAGTGTCCTTCCGTGTCTCTTAACTACAGTCTTTAGTTTAAAATCTAATTTGTCTGATATAAGAATTGCTACCCCAGCTTTCTTTTGAGGTCTGTGGCATGGAAGATGGATCTCCATCCCTTTGCTTTCAGTCTGGATGTATCTTTAGGTTCAAAATGAGTCTCTTGTAGACAGCATATGGATGGGTCCTGTCTTTTTATCCATTCTGCAACCCTGTGTCATTTTATGGGAGCATTCAGGCCATTCATGTTGAGAGTGATTATTGAAAGATATGAATTAATTGTCATCATGTTTCCTGTGAAGACCTTGTTTTTATTGATTGTCCCTGTAAATTTCTTTTCTATATCACTCTTGGGGTCTTTCTCCTTTTATAGAACCCCCCCTTAATATTTCTCACAGGGCCGGCTTAGTGGTCACATATTCTTTCAGTTTCTGCCAGTCTTGGAAGCTTTGCATCTCTCCATCCATTTTAAATGACAGCCTTGCCAGATAAAGTATTCTTGGCTACATGTTCTTCTCATTTAGTACCCTGAATATGTCTTGCCAGCCCTTTCTGGCTTGCCAGGTCTCTGTGGATAGGCCTGACGTTATTCTGATGTTCATCCATCTGTACGTAAGGAATCTCTTCCCCCTAACTGCCCTTAAGATGGTTCCTTGGTCCTAAGATTTGCGAGTTTTACTATTACATGCTGGGGTGTTGGCCT
>NC_138370.1:18420891-18435947 GCF_054177405.1 Leptonychotes weddellii
CAAAGATCATTATATATTCTGGAAATAAAACCTTTGTAAAATATATTATTTGCAATTGTTTTCTCCCATTTTCTGAATTTTATTTCACTTACTTGATAATTTTCACTGAAGCACAACTTAATTTTTTTTTTGATGCTATTCATTTATCTGTATTTTTTCTTGTAACTTCTGCCTTTGGCATCATATATAAAAAAAAAAAATTCCTATTCCAAGGTCACAAAGATTTACTCCTAATATTTCTTCAAAGAATTTTTTACTTCAAGCCCTCACATTTACTTCTGTGATCCATCTGAGTTAATTTTTGTATTTGGTATGAGTAGAGGTCTAATTTTTGTATTTGGTTTGAGTAGAGCTTCAATTTCTGGTATGTGGATATCTAGTTGTCCCACAACTATTTGTTGAAATGCCATTCTTTTCTTATTAATTGTTGGTATTCTTTTAGAAAAAAAAACGATTGACTGTAAATGTGTTTGTATCTGAACTCTTGATGCTATTCCACCGATCTGTATATTTCCTTTTCTTGTCAATACCACATTGTGCTGATTATAGTAGCTTTATATAAAGTTTTGAAATTGTGAAGTGTGGGCCCACCAGTTTTGTCCTTCTTCTCAATGATTGTTTGGCTGTTCTGGGTTCCTTGAAATTCCGTATAAATTTTAGGATCAGCTTGTCAGTCTCTCCAGAAAAATCAGCTGGGATTTTGATAGATTGCATTGAATCTGTAAATCCTTTAGACAATATTGCCTTCTTAAAAATTGTAAGTTTTCTAATCCATGTATATGAAATTTTTTTCCATTTGGTCAGATCTTAATTTCCTTCAGTGATGTTTTGTGGTTTTAATACACAGTTTTTAAACTCCTATTATTAACTTATTCCTAATAATTTATTCTTTTGGATGATATTGTATAGGGAATTTTTTTCTTAGTTTTATTTTTCTATCATTCATTGCATGTGTGTAGCATTACAGCTGATTTTTGACTATTAATCTTATATCTAGGAACACTGCTAAACTTATTTACTAGGACTGATGTTTTGTTGCTTTTCCATTTACTTATGATTTTTCTGTTCACGATCATGCCATTTGTGAATGGAAATAGTTTTACTCCTTCCATTCCAGTCAGGGTAACTTTAATTTATTTTTCTTGCCTAATTTACCTGGCTAGAGTACAATTTTGAATATAAATGGTAAGAGAGAAGGTTCTTTTCTTATTCCTGAACTTAAGGGGAAAGGATTCAGTCTTTCACTATTAAGTATGATGTTAGCTATGAGTTTTTTGTAGATGTCTTTATCAGATTAAAAAGTTCCCTTCTATTCCTTGTTTGTTGTGTTTTTATCATAAATTTTGTCAAATGCTTTTTCTGTTTCTATTGAATTGATCATGTGTGTTTTTTCTTATGTTCTATTAATGAGGTGTATTACAATGGTTGATTTGAGTATGTTAAACTAATCTTGCAGTCTTGGGATGAATCCCACTTGGCCATAAAGTAAAATCCTTTTTATGTTCAAATATGTATTCTGTTTTTGTTAAGTAAAGCATTTTAGAGATGGCTATAGTTGGTTTATAGCATTGTTGAAAGCTTTTGATTTATTGGCCATTTCTGTCTAGTTGTTCTATCGATTATTGAAAGTGGGGTATTAAAGTCACCAACTATTATTTTTCTTGTCTATTTTATCTTTCAATGTTGTCAGTTTTGTTTCATGTATTCTAAGGTTATATTATTAGGGGAATATATATTTATCATTTTTTGTCTTTCTGATTAACCCTTGTATCGTAAAACCCCCTTTTTTTTTTGGTCTCTAGAAACAATTTTCCAAAAATCTATTTTGTCTGCTATTACTATAGCCACTTCAGTTCTCTTTTGGTTACTGTTTGCATCCTTTTCTTTTTTTTTTTTAAGATTTTATTTATTTATTTGAGAGAGAGAGAATGAGAGACAGAGAGCACGAGAGGGAAGAGGGCAGAGGGAGAAGCAGACCCCCTGCTGAGCAGGGAGCCCGATGTGGGACTCGATCCTGGGACTCCAGGATCATGACCCGAGCCGAAGGCAGTTGCTTAACCAACTGAGCCACCCAGGCGCCCCTGCATCCTTTGATTTTCAACCAATTTGTGCACTTGAATTCAAAGTGTATCTCTTGTAGGCCGCATATGTTAAATTTTTTATCCATTGTGCCAATCTCTGCTTTTTGATTAGAGTGTTTAGTCCATTGATACTCAATATAATTAGGTATAATAAGGTAGGATTTCCAACTGCTACGTTTTGTTTTATTTTCTATACTTACATTTTTTCTGTTTCTCTATTCCTAAACTACCGCCTGTTTTGTATTAAATAAATATTTTTAGTGTACCATTGTGGTTCTCTCCTTTCCTTTGCTATAAGTTTTGAGTTATTTTCTTAGTCGTTGCCCTGGAAAATACAGTTAACATTATTTTCACACAATCTAGTTCAGATTACAATTTAATTTCAATAGCATTTGAAAATTTTACCCTTGATAGTTCCATTCCCTCCCCACATTTTTGTGTTGTTATTGTCATACAAATTGCATCTTTATACATTATAAGCCCATCAACAGTTTTATAATTCCTGGTTCATGTGGTTGTCTGTTACTACTTGAATCAGAATTACTATTTACCTATATAATCATCTTTGCCTGTGCTCAGTATTTCTTTGTGTGGATTTGAGTTACCAGCTAATGTCCTTTTGTTTTTGCCTTAAGAACTCCATTTATATTTCTTGAGGGGAAGTACTATGGGTGACAAATTCTGTGTTCGAATGGGAATCTTAACTTCTCCCTTTTTGAAAGATTATTTTGCTGAATAGAGAATTCTCAGTTGACATATTTTTCTTTCAGCACTGTGAGGATGTCATCCTACTGACTTCTGGCCTCCATAATTTCTGATGAGAGATAAGTTATTAATCTTATTAAGGATCACTTTTGCATAATGAGTCATTTTTTTCTTACTGATTTTGGGATTATCTTAGTTTTTTGACAGTTCAACTATGTGCCTAGCTATGGATATCTTTGAGTTTATCCTGATAATTTGAGTTTAACTGATAATTCAGCAGTCTTCTTGGATGTACAGATTAAGATTTTTCATAAAATTTGGGAAATTTTTAGCCATTATTTCTTTAAATATTCTTTCTGTCCATTTTTTCTCTTCTCTCTTTCTTGGATTCCATTATGCATATGTTAGTATGGGGAGCCATACCAGCTGGTGACTCACCAGTCTCTAAGGCTCTGTTTATTTTCTTTTATTCTTTCTTCTATTTCTCAAACTAGATAATTTCAATTGATTGAAGTTCATGTTTTCCAATTCTCTCTTTAGTCTGCTCAAATCTACTGTTGTACCCTATATTAGTTTGCTAGGGCTGCCATTACAAAGTACCATCAACTGAATGACCTAACAGAAATTTATTGTCTCACAATTCTGGAGGCTAGAAGTCTGAGGTAAGATGTTGGCAGGAGTAGTTCCTTCTGAGGCTTGTTAGGAAGATTTTGTTCCATGTGTCTCTTACCTGGCTATTTGCCAGCAATCTTTGATGTTCTTTGGATTGTGAACACATCATACCTGTCTCTGCTTTGATGTTTACATGGGTCCTATATGTGTGTCTCTTTGTCTCCAAATGTCCTTTTTCTATAAGGAAATCTGTTGAATTAAGGTCCATCGTAATCATCTTTTTTTTTTAACTTGATTACCTCCATAAAGGTCCTATCTCTAAATAATATTTCATTCTAAAGTAGGGCAATTGGGACTACAACATATAATTGGTGAGGAAATATGATTTAACCAATAAAAAAACCTTCTAATGATTTTTTTTCATTTCATGATTGTGCTTTCAACTCTAAAATTTCTACTTGTTTTGTTTTTAATAATTTCTATCTCCTCATTAATGATCTCTCCTTGGCAAGATATCATTCTCATATTTATATAAGTCTTTAGATAGGGTTAGTTTAATTCTTTGAACCTATTTATAATAGTGATTTAAAGTTTTTGTCTAGTAAGTGATTGCTGAGGGATAGTTTCTATTGACTGCTTTTTTCCCTCATGTATGGGTCATAATTTCTGGCTTCCTTGTGTGCCTAATAATTTTTTGTTGAGAACTAGATATTTAAAATAATATAATAAACTTTGGATAATTCTGGAAGCTTTTGTAAGCTCTGGAGATCAGATTCCTCACCCTTCACCACCAGGTTTTGTTGTTGGTAGTGCTATTTATTTGTTCAGTGACTTTCCTGGATTGATTGTCATACATAGCCTTTGCAGCCTGTGCTCAACTAGCTTGGTAGTTAGCTAAAGATTGGACAGAGATTTACTTTAATGCATTGAGCCAATAAGTCTCCAGACTTTGCCAAGGGACACTTTGTGCCTGTGTGTGTGTGTGTGTGTGTGTGTGTGTGTGTGTGTGTTGGGATATGTCTTCAATACTCCTGCAGGTAATTCACAATTCTGTTTTAGCCTTCACTTTCTGCCTGTGCAGAGTCACATGGTCAATAAGAGTTGAAAGTTGAATGCCTTATGAGTTCTTTCCTGGGTATGTATATAGCTTTGCACGTGTGTGGTGTTCAATACTTCCGGGAATATGTTGAAACTTTTCAAGGCCCCCTACAAACATCTCATTCCCATTTTTCTTCTTAAGTTTTTTGGTCAATCTTTTGTTAATCTCAACTGATATTACTGTCTTGGGCAGCTGTGGTATTAAACAACTGCCACTGATATTTTTCAACAAATGCTCTGAGGATAAGATTGATCTCACAAAGTGAATTCTAAATTAGGTCAAATAGAGCTTGAACTTTTCCAAAGAGCTGCCAAACAGGAAAAATGTAACAAATCTGTGGATATGACTTTTGGAAAGTTCCAAACCTATTCTATTCCACTCAGTGACTGCTAAGCTGCTAGTTTTTATAGCTACCATGGTTGCAAGACTACTACTTTTCAAGGCTGAGGCAGAGCTGGGGAGCAGGAATGGGAATGGATCAGGTCAAAATGCTGTGTTTTTATGGAGATTGATCTGTTTTTCTTGAATAAGTGCTCCTTGAATTGATGCAAACTTTTGGTAATTCCCCAGGTTCTTTAAATGTTGATTTTTCACAATCTTTACAAGTGTTCTTACTTTTATAGGAGAGCAGATTTTCAGAGGTCTTCATTCCTCCAATCCAGAAGGGTTTCAAGCAGAGCTGTTTTAAATTAATTTTTTCTAAAATTAATTAATTGTTTCTATATTATAGCTTTATCTAATCATTCTTGAACCACTTTTAAGATAAGTTATATATACTTGCAAAATTCCACAATATGGGTTACTTTATTCTTAACCAAGTCTTTCATGGCTTGCTTATTTGGTTAAAATGTGTACATATCTAGATAAATGCCTGGAACAGAATAATCCCTTAGTATAGTGTACTAAAAAATGGTGGTGCCATATGGGAGCTAAGTGGCATGTTGGTAGACAAAGTAGGCAGTATTTTACAGGGTTTTTTATTGTATGGATGTATGTATGTATGCATGTTACAGAATAAGAGTTCCAAACTACTATATTTTGTGAAACTGTTTAGAATGATTATAACATTTATCAAGGACTTGAAATTATTTATCAGATCTGATCAGCTATATTTCATGTACCTTAATACCAGAATTTATTGTAAAGATAAAAGGTAAAGTATAAATGTACTATCATTATAAGAAAAACAAAAATTAAGGTATTACTGTTTCCTCAAGTCTTCATCACCTAATTGCAAAGATATAGTCTGCCCTTACTTCTGGTCAGTTTTAGGGCTCTCTACTCTACTTAGCAAGCTCCTTAAATAAAGACATCAAAACAAAAATAAAAATGTAAAGATGCCATCATCATATCAAAGCACCAGTTATCCTATGTGAAATTTTTAGGTTCGTTACTCCTATACACTTTTACATACTGTAAATCCTTGTCTGCTTTCCTGCCTCCATATTCTACCCCTTGTATTAAATGTACATGTCTCTTTTCTTTCTAAATTTTAAACTTCTTTGATTGTAATTAATGTGTACCTAACATCTAGTTTACAAATTGGTCATCTAAGAACTTCCTTTAAATACAAGTATGTAAAGACACTTAATTCTTTGAGTATAGAGGAGTGGAAAGCAATACTCACCAGAGTTTTCAGTAAAGGCTTGATATTGGGTGTTCATTGAGGTAGTAACTTGGAGCCATTTCTTAAGCAAATATAACAAAATATCAATGATTAATTTTAAATGAGGGAATTCTAGTACAAAGAAAAAATTTCAGTGTCAGGAGTGAAAACTTAGAAAGAAAACTACATTCAGGAATTAAAAAGCAGGAGGAATTTTCACTATGTCTAGGGTCTGATTTTATTATTCAGAATCTGCTTGAAAGTGATTTTCACTTCTTTCATTTTCCATTTATGGATTTTAGCTATTTGGTGAGTCACATGTTGTCATCAAAAATGCTTTATTTACATATAAATAAGATCTATCAAATATCAATGAGAATTTTCAGGCCCTCTTATATGGAATCTATGGATACTTAGATCTATGGATACTTAAAAAATTGATAAATAAGTGTTGGAGATAGCTAATAGGTAAACTTTGACTTTTTTTCAAGCTTGGTTTTCTAAAGTTCTGTTCCTAGTATGGAAATGGAACACAAACACTGGTGTCAATAAGAAATGGAATCCTATCTCAAATCTATCATGATTTACCAGCCAGAAGACTTGGAAGGAATTAATGACATTTTCCCCAATTTCCTAATTTGTAGAGGCTAATGTCTCAGTTAAGTTTTCAGCATTAATAAAAGTATATATACATATATCATATAATTCATATCTAATTAATGCAAGGTTTTTTCTAAGTAATTAAATCATTAATGTCACTATTATCTGACACAAAGCAAATTTGCTTTTTAACTATTTAAAGGTATTAGCTTGAAAAAATTATGATATTATAATAGTCTTCAATTCTGAGATTCTTTTTCAGATAGTTTTGTAACTTTGTATAATTGACTAAAGCTTTTCATGTCTCAGTTCATTAATCTAAAAAATGGATAGGATACTTAAGAGGATTTCAAACTGCTTGTAAGTTGAGAATCTTTGTCAGAAAACCACATCAATCTAGCTTAACAAAACAAAAAAATATCTCATTGAAAGTATTCTGTGGTATATCATGAAGTAAAATAGAACATTGAAAACAGGACTCAGGAGTGGGAAAAACCAGAAAGTTCTGGAACTTCAGGAGCAGAAACCTGTGAATCTTCACTTTATTGTTCTTCTATTAACATGACTTCTTCTGAATCTCTGTACCTCTCAATTCAAACTTTCTTGAGAAAGAACATGATTTTCCCATCTTGTGTCTACATCAGTTCCAAATAGTATTGGCTAACAGATTAGTATTAAGATCTACTGGTCCTACTCCTTTTGGGAGTGGGAGATGATTTTTAAAGGAGAGTTGAGCACTAAATAGACAACTCTAAAATATTACCTTCTACAGTCTACTTCTTGGATGTCCAAAACAGGCTCTTTTTTCTTTACATGTGATGTCAAAATGCACTCATTTGTCATGATTCAGTTCTCCAGTGTACAAACACAAATGCACACATTTCCTCTCCAATGAAATGCATTAAAAGGACACGCATTGACTGAATCCAGAAAAGATGTCATTGAATAATTATTATTGGAGTCCATGATTTCCAGGTGATATTCCTTCTCCCTTAGTTCCATTGCCAGCTGCTTTATTATTTTGTAATCTATAGACTAAAGAGTTAATTTAGTTGCAATAGAGGAAAAATAAGAAATATGTGCATGGTTTATTTGTGAAGGCAGTTCCTTTGTTCTTTTAAAATCAATTACTTCTTCCAACTAATAAAAAATAAATACAATGTTATCCATAAGAATTTTTACAAAGTTTGAGTTTCCAGGTTTTTATAAAATACTAAAAAATGTGTTTCTTAGTTTATATTTTAATTTACCTTATTTTAAAACCTTTTAAAAATACAGCATATATTATAGTCATAGGAAATATCAATTTTAGCACAATTGAAAATGAAACACTACTGAAAATTCAACTGTTCCCTTCCCTCTCCCCATCCCTACCCCATGGATTATTTAAAAGATAAAATAAATTAAAACAAAATAGGTGGAGAAAAAAATGTTGATTGCTAAGAAACCAAACAGTAACAATGAGAGACTATTATCTGAAGAAAATCATCATTAATTTTTCAAACAAACCACCCAATATCCATTTCTCATGTCTAGAATTTTTTGATTTCTCATAAATTTAAATTTTTTCCTTCATAGAAACTTCATCATCAACATTATCATCATGATCAATATAAAGTCATAATAGCAGATATATATTGTGCAAATATATCCAGCATTCATATTTAAATGATTTTTGAGGTTGAAATCATGTCAACCAACCAATATTGTGTCCGAGTCATCTTCAATCTTCCTCACTTTTCTAAACCATCATCTATCTGAGTTTCTTTAGCCCTTTTCAGAATTGTTTTTTCAGAGAGCCTAAATTCTACACCACTGGAGCAGTGGTTCTTAACATTGGCTAATCATTGGACTCACTTTGGGAGCTTTAAAAAATACTGATGCTTGGATCTATCCCTGCACACTCTAATTTAATTGACCTAGAGTGCAGTCTGAATGCTGGAATTCTTAAAAGATCTTGAGATAATTCTATTATGAAGACAAGGATAAGAACCACCATATGGTTGCTCTTGCTGTAACAAAAGAACACTGGGGAAATCACATCATCATTCTTTTCTTGAAAGCCATCTAAGAGCTATAGATGCAAAGAAGTCAAAAAATGAACTAAATTCTGGAGAAGAATGAGGCCTTCTTAAATAAGAAAGCAGCAGCTGCTCACATAGCTGGGAGCTGCAACCTAGTCTGTTTTAGTCTGTTTTGAGGAGGACAGAGGACCAGTCTTGTCAGAGGCAGGAAGACTTTCTTAGGACAAAGAAAATCAGCTGAATTTTTAATGAACATGTGGACTATCATGAGGAACTGAAATGTGGAAGAGCCCCAAAAGCAAAACTAATAATCCCAATGTTCCAATTCTCTCACAGAGAATTGGAAAAAAATGAGTACGGAGGGAGTGAGGGCATGGAGGAAGATATAGTGGTGCTTTAATGCCAAACTCTTGCTGGAGAAGGCATCTGACCTCAACCTCAAAACAAAAGTTTCCTTAATAAAATGAAACTAATTAAAGCAATGACCCAGCCTCTACCCAGTTAATATCTTCATGGGATTGAAGATTTTAACACCTTGCAAGTGCAGAAATGGTGCTCAGACCCCAAAGCCCTTTTGGAGGGGGTGCCTAACCAAACTCTCGAAATATTTGGAATTAGAAGTAAAATAAAACCAACCAAAGTTGCAAATAACTCCTAATAGGTTCAGAGATCTCACCATCAATGGCTAACAAAGCCATAAGACCTCTCTGGGGGAAAATATATCTCTATCTGTATCTATATACTACATCTATTCAACTTCAATATCACTGTTATTTTATATATGGTATCTGGAATACAATAAAACATTTTGAGACATGTGAAGGACATGTGAAGAAGCCAAATCAAAACTCATAAGCAAGAGAAGAAAATATAAATAGAAGCATTATCAAAAGATGAGCTACTGTGTGTGCTGATGGCTGTTAACTAGACTTACTGTGATTATTCTGCAATATATACAAATATCAAATCATTATGTTGTACAACTGAAACTAATGTTATATGTCAATTATATCTGAATAACCAAATGAGGAGTTTTGGATTAGTATATTAAGACTTAAAATACTATTATAAATATGTTAATGGATTTAGAAGATGCACAAAATGAATCAATAATTATGGCATTGTTTAAAGAAATGAAAATCTAGGGATGCCTGGGTGGCTCAGTCGGTTAAGTGCCTGCTTTTGGCTCAGGTCATGATCCCAGGGTCCTGGGATTGAGTCCCATATAGGGCTTCCTGCTCAGCGAGAAGCCTGCTTCTCCCTCTGCCTGCCACTCCCCCTCCCTGTGTGCATGCTTGCCCTCTCTCTCTCTCACTGGCAAATAATATCTTTTTTTTTTTTTTTAACAGAGAGAGACACAGCGAGAGAGGGAACACAAGCAGGGGGAGTGGGAGAGGGAGAAGCAGGCTTCCCGCCGAGCAGGGAGCCTGATGTGGGGCTCGATCCCAGGACCCTGAGATCATGACCTGAGCCGAAGGCAGACGCATAACGACTGAGCCACCCAGGCACCCCCGACAAATAAAATCTTAAAAAAAAAAAAAAAGAAATGAAAATCTATAAAGAATCAAATTAGTACAACACTGAAAGATACAATTTTTAAGTGGAAAATTCAATAAGTAGGTGTAAGAGGATGTTAAACAGTATGAGAGGATCAGTGAATTGAAGTCAATTGAAATAAACTGAAACTATCCAAACCAAAGCAAGCAAGAAAAAGCAATAAATAAAACAGAGAATCAGTGACCCATGGACTAATAGAGTAACAGAGCCCTATGAGAAGAGATAAAGAGTAGAACAATGGAAATATACAAAAAAACATTGACTTTTTTATAAAATGTGTAAAGATATCAATCCACAGATCCCAAAAGCCCAGTGAACTTCAAGCATTTTAAATACAATGAATACCACAGCAAGGCATATCAGTCAACCTACTGAAATATAAAATCTTAAAAACAAAGAAGAAAAGCTAAAAATGTGATGGGGTTAATGTAGAGTATGAAACACGGAGGCCATTGGGGACAATGGAAGTTTTCAGAGAAGGGCAGAGGCCTTTGGAATGAGAGGCTTGTGTGACCACTTGGCTGTAGGAATGCCCTGGGGAGTTATCTTCCCTGAAGCTTTCTTAGCCCAAGCAGCTGCTCTGTGATCTAAGAGATATCTGCATTGTCCCCTAAAGCTATGTTTAGCAGAACTCATAGAACAAGCTGATCAGCACATTGTATCTTTCCTGTAATCAGACTCTTCTATTTTCTGTAAGACCCCTTGCCACATATCATTTGCTTGAGAAATAGAGTAATAAAGACTTATGATTATCCTGAAGCATGAATAAAAGTGAGAGCAAAGAAGAGCAAAGGGTCTTGCCTTCTCTCTTTCACAGCAAAGTCTGGAGTAATCTTTCATCCATCAGTACAGGGATTGCTGGCCATTCCCTGCAAAACTGGCCAGAGAATAAAGGCACATTACTAAATTCAGGTGAACAATATTAAAAATAATAACTGACTTCTTGTAAAAAAACAAATGATAAACAGAAAACAATAGTATAGTTTTAATGTGCTGCAGAAAAAATAACTATCAACTCAGATTTCTATCTCCAGCAGAGATATTCTTCAAAACTAAAAGCATAACTAAAGCTAAGAGAATTTCTCACAGAAAGCCCATTATACTAAAGGAAATACTTCAGGCTTAAGAGAAATGCTTCCAGATGGAAATCTGTATCTTCAGGAAGAAATGAAGAGCACCATAAACAGCAAATATGTTGCTAAATGTAAAAAAAAAAAAATGTATAAAGTTTCCTTAAAATATTCTTATTAGGGGTGCCTGGGTGGCTCAGTCATTAAGCATTTTTCTTTGGTCAGGGTCCTGGGATTGAGCCCTGAATCTGGCTCCCTACTCAGCAGGAAGCCTGCTTTTCCCTCTCCTACTCCCCCTGCTTGTGTTCCCTCCCTTGCTGCTATCTCTTTCTGTGTGTCAAATAAATAAATAAAATATTTAAAAATAAATAAACAAAAAAAGACTCTTATTAGATGTTTGAAGTAAAAATAGCCACAATAAATGACAGTTTTAAATATATGTAGAAATTAAATATGAAGTAGGTAAATAATAAAAGAAAATAAATGGAATTATACTGTCCTACAGTTTTTACAGTGGACTGTGATAACTTGAGGAACATACCTTAATCCCTAAAGAAAGCACCAAAAATATTTTTTTTAGAAAAAGGAATAACTAAAAATTCAATAGAGAAGAAAAACGTGTATAGTAGAAAATACTGGTTTAATCTGAAAGACATCAAAAAAGGAAGAACAAGTGGGGAAAAAAGCAGATGAGACAAATAGAAAACAAACAAGATGGTAGACTTAAGCCCAACCATGGGACTCTTGGAAATTCAAAAAACAAACAAAAAAACCCTGATACCCTGTTCAAATTTATATCAATACTGTGGTATTTTGCTATGCATGTAAGATTAGTAATAAGTAGTCAGTGCTTTTCTGCCCACATTTTTACAACAATTTTTATTCTATGAGCACATTTGTATCTGTATTTCTTCAGGCAACATCTCCTCCCCTCATTGTTACCATTTGGGTAGCAATGCTGCCGTGAAAATCCCATTGGCTATGCTACACAACTTTTTAGAGAAGTCACATTCTGAGCCTTAAACTTGAGAAGATAAAAATGGAAGATTTCAGTCTACTCTAGCCCTACATACAAGAAAAAATTACTTGACTATTGAAATATTTCTATGAATCAGGTTTGCAGAAATCAGACATTCAGCTTCAAATTAGAAGTTACCTCCCAAGACACAAACATGAGAAATAGGGATGCTACAGTATCTGTGAGAAGAACAGTAGCTACCAATTCTCTTCTGAGAATAAAGTAAAAGGTAGGATAAATTTCAGTGAAGAGATACATAATTTTAATCTTGATATACTAATATTTATTAAGCATTAATAAGTTTTTATTATATTTATTCAGGTTGAGTCTGGTTATTTTTTCTACTGTAACAAAAAGTATGTAAATAATTATTAATCAAAGATCAAACAGAAAACAATTAAACTTTCTTTCCTGGTTAAATATACTGTAGTCTGAATACATATTTGCTTTTTCTACCTTTTAGATCTTGCTTGATCATACTGGACTTTATGTAAACTAGAAATGCACTTTATTGTTTTTAACCCACTGAGTTTTGGGGATTATTTGTTTGAACAGTTATTTCAATCTAATTATGCCTAGCTAATGTTTACTGAGGGTAGATAACTCCACATTTTAAAATATTAGTATCATGCATCAACTTGATTGAATATGAATTATTCATTTTCATAAATATGAAATAGCTCTTGAAGAAAAGTGTCATCAGTGTTCTTATAAAACCAACACAAGTGAGAATAACAAAGAGGATATGTCCAGTTTTGATGGGTACTTTCTATTTCTTTATAAAATAGCAATTGAAATCATCGGAATATGGGGGCTTCTGAGTGGGAAAGAAGGGAAAGGATTCTAATTTAATAAGAGAACTATTTTTCATGACTAGCAAAAGTAAAAGCAACAAGGTTTATTATGAATATTTTTAAATAAGTGTGTGATTGTAATGTATAAAAGACTCAAATGCCAGGTGCTTTAAAAAGCCTAACATTATTATGCCCAGGTGGGTTATCAAAACTTGTTCCATCTCCACCCTGACAACAACTTACCTTTCTAACAAGGTGAATCAGAATTAAATCAGGAGCTGACCCCCAATAACAGCTAATCTGATTGACTGGAAGGCTTTTCATGGGGCAGGAAGACAATCAAGTGCTATGCCATGTAATAAAGGAGGATGGGGCATGCGAGGCAGGCAGAGAATGGTAGTATTTTTCTGAAAGAGCTGGGTCCCAACTAAATTGACCAGGAAATCTCGTTTATTCAATCTGACTTTAGGCTGTTTTGTGCCGTATGTTTACTTCACCAGTAAACTAATATGCCTTGAGTTACTATTCATACAAAAGAACCCTTGGCACAAAAATCTACTCTTGTGGAAAGAATTGAGATTAACCCACAGAAAAGAGTAAAGCGGTTGACAAAGAGACAAAGATGTTGGTTATGGGCAAGTCTTCACACTGAATGTGAAAGGAGAATGAAATGCAGAAGATGGCAGATAAGAGCCGGACAACAGAGACAATGAAAGTGATTTCTGATTGCTCCTCAGTTAACACAGGCTGCCCCTTGAAAAAGAAAGCCAGACCCAGCAATACCCAAGTCTATGATTTTAATCTCTTTATAGGAAAACTGTTCTTCTGAGAAGTGCTATCTAAAACGTGACTCTTTCTCTCTTCTTGGATTTTTTTTTTTTTAAGATTTTATTTTTTGAGAGAGAGAGCAAGCACGGGGAGGGGCAGAGGGAGAGGGAGAGAGAAAATCCCAAGCAGACTCCATGCTGAGCGCAGAGCCCAATGACCCTGGGATCATGACCTGAGCTGAAATCAGAGTCCGACACAACTAACTGAGCCACCTAGGCACCCCTCTCTTCTTTAGTTTTTTTCCTTTTTTTTTTATTATTATGTTATGTTAATCACCATACATTATATCATTAGTTTTTGATGTAGTGTTCCATGATTCGTTCTTAACTTTATTTTATATTTTTAAAGATTTTATTTATTTGAGAGAGAGAAGTATGAGTGGGGAGCTGTGGGGGAGGGGGCAGAGGGAGAAGCAGATTCCCTGCTGAGCCAGGAGCTAGACTCAGGGCTCGATCCCAGGACCCTGAGATTATGACCTAAGCCAAAGGCAGATGCTTAACCTACTGAGCCACTCAGGCGCCCCTCTTCTTGGCTTTTAATATATGACTATCAGTATCCTAAATGATAATAGTAAAGAATTAATGCCTCTCACATTTACATCCCTCTTGACCATCCAGCTATTATTTTGTTTTAAAAATGTTTTCTATGCTAGGACTTAGGAACTCAGAAGTGAATGAGACCCTGACATCAAGTGGCTGCAGTCTACTGGCAGGGAGCAGGCATGAAAAGAGATCTGTATGATGCATAATGCTAATAAATATGGAGCAGGACAGTCTCTCTCTCTATGGAATGTGCAGGAGGGAGAGATTAATCCTTCCTGAGTTAGGAATGAGAATGCTAGAGAAAATTGTATCTTCACAAAATCATGTTTTGTTCTTTTGCCTTTGGCATCTAAGTCTAGCTCTCTTCTCATCTGAGTGCTTCCTAAAAGTCAAATTATTAGGAAGATATTCTAAACATAGTAATACAAAATATCATAATCTGTTGCCAATGTTTAAATCTCGGGGGGGTGTTGAGATAATTTATGCAGTTTCCCCCAAAATTCTTATCCCTAGGAATGCT
>NC_138370.1:18436447-18475848 GCF_054177405.1 Leptonychotes weddellii
TAACAGACACATGAAAAGATGTTCATTGTCATTAGCCATCGGGGAAATTCAAATCAAAACCACATTGAGATACCACCTTACACCAGTTAGAATGGCAAAAATTGACAAGGCAAGAAACAACAAATGTTGGAGAGGTTGTGGAGAAAGGGGAAATCTCTTACACTGTTGGTGGGAATGCAAGTTGGTATAGCCACTTTAGAAAATGGTGTGGAGGTGCCTCAAAAAATTAAAAATAGAGCTACCCTCTGACCCAGCAATTGCACTCCTGGGTATTTACCCCAAAGACACAGATGTAGTAAAAAGAAGGGCCATATGCACCCCAATGTTCATAGCAGCAATGTCTGCAATAGCCAAACTGTGGAAAGAGCTGAGATGCCCTTCAAGAGATGAATAGATAAAAAAGATGTGGTCCATATATACAATGGAATATTACTCAGCCATCAGAAAGGATGAATACCCAACTTTTACATCAACATGGATGGGACTGGAGGAGATTATACTAAGTGAAATAAGTCAAGCAGAGAAAGTCAGTTATCATATGGTTTCACTTATTTGTGGAACATAAGGAATAGTATGGAGGACATTAGGAGAAGGAAGAGAAAAATGAAGGGGGGAAAATCAGAAGGAGTGATGAACCATGAGAGACTATGGACTCTGAGAAAGAAACTGAGAGTTTTAAAGGGGAGCAGGGTGGAGGTTGGGTTAGCCTGGTGATGGGTATTAAGGAGGGCATGTACTGCATGGAACACTGGGTGTTATACGAAAACAATGAATCATGGATCACTACATCAAAAACTAATGATGTATTGTATGGTGACTAGCATAACATAATAAAATTAAATTAAAAAAATAAAAATAATAATAAAATGAGAGACATGCAACTCTTCCTTTAACTGAAACACTGAGAGGCCATTGTAGGGGTTATTAATTGGCCTAATTTCAATATTGTTGTTTCTCAGGGGATAGGGAAGCCTGAGGAGAGGGAGAGAGATGGGCTGTTGGCCAGTCAGTGGGGTAGTCAGAACACTCACAGCATTTTTAAGTTCACCATCTTACATGGGTATGGTTCATGGTGCCCCTAAATGATTAAAATAGTAACACCAGAGATCACTGATCCAGATCCTCATTAAAAAAAAATGCAATAATGACAAAGTCTGAAATATTGTGAGAATTACCAAAAGTGACACATGGAGACCGGAAGTGAGCAAATGCTGTTGGAAAAATGGCACCAATAGACTTGCTCAATGTTGCCACAACATTATGTAAAAAAAAAAAAAAAAAAAAAGGTGCAATACTTGCCAAGTGCAATAAAGCAAAAATGAAAATTTGGGGGAAATTGATTAAAAAAAGCATGAGTTGGAAGGTTGTCATGATTGCTGTTAAAATCGGATGCATCTTGCTTTTTTGTCAACATGGGAAACTACCATTTAAATATTTAGTGAATTTATATATTTTCTTTCACTGCAACTTTTGTTTCTTTGGCTTCCCTTCCTCCCTCAGTGACAAAACAAATGGCACTAAAAGATTTAGTACACAAAGAAAGAAAAACAAAAGAAACAGTTTCCAGCCTAATAAGTTAGGCAGCCAGTGTCTAGCTGGTTGCCAC
This sequence comes from Leptonychotes weddellii, assembly GCF_054177405.1. Classification (NCBI taxonomy): domain Eukaryota; kingdom Metazoa; phylum Chordata; class Mammalia; order Carnivora; family Phocidae; genus Leptonychotes; species Leptonychotes weddellii. The sequence goes on from NC_138370.1 coordinate 18,438,054, forward strand.
TAAGATATAATAACTGGCAAAAATTGTTCCAGTTTCTATCTCTGGTATCATAGTTTAGCTGAAAAGTCAAATATTAGATATTACTTTAAATACTTAAATATTTTTGTAAGGAAAGTATTTCCTGTTTGCTAACATGTCATTCCTTTTGATCCAAAAGCAATAGTGAATGCATGCCTTTGTAATTCAGCTTCTCTAGTAAAGATATGAAAAAAATCACAATTCTCATTTGTTCACTATTTAATAAAATAAAAGTTTGGTAACACACTTCAGCCACTAGGAAAATATTAAGAGTAGCTTGTGAAATATTTAAAGAGTTCAGTCAGTATCTCGAGTCAAATAGCAGTCTGTTAAACGGGAAAGGTAACTAGGACATTAGCTGAAAAGTCTAAGAGTATATAGGTACATACAAATGTTAATATAAAACTTAATGGCACAAATTGCTGATTCAAAAATGGTTTCAAAATCTGTATTAGTTTCCTAGGGTTACCATAACAAAGTACCACAAGTTGTGTGGCTTAGAACAAAGAAGTAGTCTCCAGTTCTGGAGGCCAGAAATCTCAATTCAAGTTGGCAGGAAGGCCACATTCCCTCAGAAGGCACTAGGGAAGGATCTGCTCCAGGCCTCTTGCCTAGTTCCTAGTAGCCTCACATGCTCTTTGACTTGTAGATGGCTGTCTTCTCCCTGTGTCTTCACATCATCTTCCTTCAGTGCATGTCTGCCTTTGTGTCCAAATTTCCCCCTTTTTATAGGAACAACAGTCACAACATTGGATTAGGACCCACTCTAATGACCTCATTTTATCTTAAGTCTGTAAAGAGCTGGTTTCCAATAAAGTCACATTCTGAGGTATGAGCACTAGGATTTCAACATGTTTTGGGGGATACAATGAAGCCCACAATAGTCTACCCTCTGGTTCCCCAAAATGCGTGTCCTTCCTACATGCAAAATATATTCACCATCCCAACATCCTGGAAAGACTTTGACATTATAGCATCAAGTTTCATTTAAGCATTATCAACAAAATCAACTCAAAGTCCCAAATCTCATCATCTAAATTATTCCAATTAACTATGGTGAGAACTAGGGTATGATTCATCCTGAGCCAAATGATTAAGTTTACTGATAAAACTTATGAGAAGCATTCTGGCTCTGGAAGAACTAAGTCCAAAAACCAACAGTGCAAAAAAAAAAGGTACAAATTAGCAAAATCTGGGGGTAAAATATTTTTTAAGTGCTGTAATAGTGAAAACATAGCAACAATTTCAAGCCAAAGCTCTAGAGATGAATACTTACCATTTTCTAGTTCTTTGAAGGTATTTCACTTATATTAACCTAGAAACAAGATTTTATTTGTATAATAATCAATAAGAAAATTATAGTCTATCCTAGTATCACACAACAAAGCCCAGTTGAAATTTAGCACTATTCATTGAAACCCTCAGTACACCCTATCCAGGCTGTTCCAAACTTCCACCGAGATGTCTTCAAGCTTACTTGTAGAGGAAATTTCCCCCTCCTTTTTATCTTTAAATAGAATATCCATGAATATCACACATCACACTAGGATTTATTGAAATGTAATTTGATAAATACTTTTCTAATGTATCTTAAGTAAGACATTATTCCTCCATAAATGGTATTTTTTTCAGTCTTATACAAGTTAAAATTTAGTGTTACACAGGAGAGCTCATGCTTATTTTACAAACGCTCACATTGCTCACACTGAAAAGCCCAGTGGTTTTCCATCGGTTATGGAGAATCATAGAGAAGGGTGTATTCAGGATCCCTAATTTGCCTTTGCATCAGGTTGAGACAACAGACAGTAGTAATCTAATGTTGGAAATGTAGAGAGGAATTCAAAGGGAGAGACTGAATATACAAATGGATAATGGGCAGACCATATATAACAACAGAACCCTGACTACAGCCTCTGCAGCAATCAGCCTAAAATGGTCAGGACCTGATTAAGGACTTGGACTTTTGTATTTTTTACCCCTACTTCCAACTCAGGATAAACCAGAAAAGGCTCAATATGCTCCTCTAACCAATCACCTAAGATGTGTCCTTTCTAGTTAGTGCATCTCTAGCTTCCCCATGCCAACAACTTTTAATCAGAGTATATCCAAATCCTTCCTTTATTTCACGATAAAGCTTTCTTGTTTCTTTGCCTGCCTTTGAATCTCTGCCAAAGGCAAGTGATGGTGGCTGACTTCTGTGCTATAGCAGTCTCTGAATAAATAGGCTCTGCTTGATCTCATTTGGGTGGTCTTCATTTATTCCCACAGAACCCTTCACCTTAAAAGCAGGAGAAAATGGCTCAGATGAAGGTCCAGACCTGAAATCATTTACTCTTAAGTAAAGCAGGACACAGGTGTCCACCCTGGTGAGTAGTGTTCACTAAACAGCACCATTATATTGATATTTTGTGTACCATTATGAAGCTAGAAGATCCTTATCTTTTGTATCTGTATTTTCAGGAAAGAATATGCTGAAAAAGAAATTAGAATTATTTTAAAAGCATAGAGGGAACTATTTGGTATTCACTTGTCACATATATGCTGTTTGGAAGATGAAGAATGATTATGGTTGAGGTGGGGCAGGGCAAATTCTATGAGTGCTCAAGATAATCTAAATGATCCAGAGTAACTTCATACATTTCAAAATGCCCACTGTTGCTAAAAATGCCATCCTTCAAAATTACATTCTTAAGTGCTCTCTAAAATCTTTTTAAAGGATGCATGAATTCTGTTTAAACTCATCAGTCATGTATCACACTTATGCACTACAGACTCTAAGCTCAATTCACAAGCCAAGATATCTGTATACAGAAATACAATATGAGGTGGAAAATGTCATGCTGATGGCATTTTACCCTGAACTAAAAACTGAATCACATCAGCAAATTTTCATTTTAATGTGTTCAAGTTTGTCCATGAATTTTCCCAGGCAAAGAAACTCATTTAGTGTGTTGAATGTTTTTGAAGAATTTTTTTAAACTCCTCAATAGTTCAGTAATTGATTAATAGGAATTATTTTATTGGAGACATTAAAAAATGAACTTAAGGAAAATAGTTAAGGCCTTACCAACAAAATACTTGGGTAAAAGGTACATAGGAGGTTCTCTCTGCCTTGTAACCCAATTGTGTATATATCCCACAGGATCTATATTATTTCAAGGCAAATATTTGTATACATGCCTGCCTTTTTCTAATGGATCTCAATTTCCTTAAGAATAAATACAGTGACTTATTTGTGCTTGAGTATCTCAGCACCTTGTTGCCAGACTAAAACATAGTAGGTACTTAATAAATATGAAATGAGTGAATAAATGAATGAATGAAATTGCCATTGTCTTTACTTCCTGCCCTTGGCATTGACAATAATTTCTGGCAGTAGATACCGTTAGTGCCTGAAAGGACAAAATAGCATGGCCATAGGATTTGGTAAAAACTGAGTTACCAGGCCAGTGACTATTAGCTTTGAAACTTTAAGTGACTGAACTACAAAAAGGTTGACTTCTGTCTCAAGTTTCTAGTTCCTATGGAGAGGCAAACATACAGTTGACCAAGACAGAAATGGCAGTCTAAAGCAAATTTTGCCAACAGGTATTAAACCTTTCATTCCAATTCAACAGAGGCAGGAAATACTATACTTTGGGAGAATTAGGAGATTGACTTGAATTTGTGATGGAAATTCTGTTGACAATTACATAGGAAAGATACAGGACAGGCCGATAGATTTTAAGGAGCCCCAGCATAAAGACTATACAGATTAATCCTATTGGTTAACACTTACATTTTGCTGATAAATAGAACTACTTTAGGTAATGTTGTTGGGTGTTGAATATGTTTACTTACACTCTGTATATGAACAGATGTTTGAAAGGACCTTACGGAGGAAACCATGGGGGTGATTCATGCATCACATAATAGTTGGACACTAAAAATAAAATATCTTCCACTTCTGTGATAATTTATTTCTCTGAGACAAAAGAGTGATTCTCAATTCAGTGCTGCCATGAGTTAGGACTACCATGCACTTATTGAACCTTATTTTCCTCCTCTTTCTAAAAGACAGGGTCACACTTGTTACTTTAAAACATTTTCTTGTTCTAAAATTTTAAATTCTTTGAGAACCAAAGCTCTAACATAATAGAAAACATTGTTTCTTACATCTTAATTTTCTTAATGCTGAGCCAATACAGGAAAGGCATCATATTCAGTTCTAGATTATATTGTCCCTCAATGGAAACCAAAAAATGAGTAACACTGTACAGAAAAGATTTGTAATAGGAAGATTATTGTTATTCACTGCTTGTGTACCAATAACATGGGGTGGTTATTCTTTAAAGAGCTGAACTTTCTAGTCTCAGTTTGATTTGGCTATAGGATTAGAAACCTGATTTCTGCACTTTTATTTTAGATCCAATTATGAATTCTCTCTAAATAATAGAAATGTTTACATCAGTTTTGCAATTAAGTGCAAACATTTTACATGGAGAGATCTTACATCATCAAAAATTTTTTTTTAATATTTGACATATTTGCCTAAAAATTCTATAACTTTTTATAAATCAAATACACAATGGTTTCTTTTATTTGGAAACACCTACAATAATGAATAAGTAAGACTCCTGAAATTCTGACTACAATATGGAAAATATTGAAATTCAGAGAAATGTTGTTTGACATCTTTATGAATATTATCCTAATGTAAAGGCATAGAATCATAGAACTTTAAAGATGAAAGTAACTTTTGAAACTACAAAGTCCAGAATTCTTACTTTCATAAGATAAAACTGAGATTATGGCTGCTTAAAAAAAAAAAGATAAAATTGGACTTCAGAGGAAAAATGATACCTTGATGGGGCCTCAACTATTCAGTCTGGTCTTCAGGGGGAGCTCCAGAAACCCTATTGTGTTGACAGAGGATCAGGATTTATCAGGATCAGAGAAACTGGTTCAGGCTTGCCTAGCTTTTAAGAGACTGATGCCATAAGGCAAAATCCAATATATTAATTTGAACTAAAGATTTTTTTGACTATAAAGCAAATACAAAAATCACATGGGTTGATCTGCTTATTTTCTTCCTTTAAAAAATCAACAAGGAACAGTACTTGTTGAGGATAATACCAGAGCAAAGGATTTTAGTCGCTGGTGTCACTGAGCTACAGAGACAGTTAATCTGTTTACACTATAAAGATATGAGTTAAATCCACTACAAACAGGCTGTTGCCCTAATTCTCCAACAAAACTGATACTGTAAAGGTTACTAATAATTTCCATATTGGTATATACAATAGTCAACTCTTAATTCTTCTTTTACTGTCCTATATGCAGCAAATGAAAGCTGATAATCTCTCTTCCTTGAAACAGTCATTACCAGCACACCATTTTCCTCGTTTTCCCACCTCACAGACTGCTCTTTCTCTATCTTCTATATTGTTTCCTCATCTTTTTTCCCCCAATTTTTTAGCACAAATTCCCCCAAAGCTGAGCCACTGAACTTCTTCTCTTCTATATCTACATTCACCATAGGGCAGTAGTTTCCAAAGTGTGGTCCTCAAACTAGCAGCATCAGCATGACCTGAAAACTTGTTAGAAATGCAAATTTTCAAGTCCCTCCAAAGACCTAATTAATCAGAAACTCTGGGATTGGGGCCCAGCAATTTAGTTTTAATAAGCACTTCAGGTGATTCTCCTAAATGCTAAAGTTTGAAAAACATTTCCCTAGGGGATTTTATAGATTTTTTTTTAACTTACAATACCATTTGTAAACTTTGGATTCTGGTTGTTTTAATGTATGTAGCCTAGTCTCCTCTGAATCCTAGATTTATATATCCATTGCTAATATGATTTCTCCACTTATATGTATTGTAGGTGCTTCAACAGTTATGTGCCAAAGCTAAGCTTCTGACAATACATTTTTTTCCACTTGTAGTATTCCCCATTTCAGTTAATGGCCAGAACTTCCTTCCAGTTGTAGAAGCCCAAATTCTCGAAGTTACCAATGATGTCTCACTTTCTCCTTATCTAATTTATCAGAAAATTGTGTTGGCTCCACTTTCAAAATATGTACTGAAAAAAGACTACATCTCATTATCCCCACTACGACCAGCCTGGTCCATTCAGCAGCATCTTTCGTCAGGATGTGTGTAATCGCATGCCAGCAGGCCTCCCTCCATACCTATCTATAGTCTGTTTTCAACAGAGCAACTAGACTGATCCTTTTAAAATAGAATTTGGAAATTCAGTTACACTTTAGTGGTACAGTACAAACACATTAAATCCAATCTGCCTTATTACAACAAAGATCTCTGAACAAAATACAAAGATAAAGAAAAAGAAAACAAAGCTACCTGTAGACTTTCAAAAGCAAATAAAAGGGAGCAGATTATGGAAGGAAGACAAAACTTAGAGAAGCAACTTAGCTGGAGGGGGGGGTGGTTTGCTTTTGTTTCTTATGGGTTTTGCTTCAATTGTTTGGCCAATTTTTAGTCACAAAGGAGACTATCAGCATGGGCAGACAAAACTCCCCCAAAATCACATCTTTCTGGGTGAGTAAGAAGGTAATATTGTTGGAGAAAGAAGAGATATGGCTAGTCTAATTCTGTGTATGAACCTGAACACAGCCCAAGCCTTGTCTCTGAGCTACTGATGCATGAGATGAACTTGAAACAGTATGTCAAGAGCTTTGAGAATTAATGTAAAATTTGGACAACCCACAGAAGGCAATACAGAACTCATGTTTGAACCTAACTCAGTTGATTTACATTGTTGTTGTTTTAACTGTCAGTGTTTTACAAAGAATTATAATAAGACCCAGAGTATTTTTATAACAACATTCAAAACATAGGATACAATTTAAATTACTACTATGCAAAATACGTAAATACATAAATAAGTAGTACCTGGGTAAAAAAAAAAAAAAAAACACGGTAAAATGTGGGCATTTTCAAAAGAAAAGACTCTCAATAAATGCCAGCCCTGAGACTGCATAGATCTTGGAACCCAGACAGAAACTTAATGTACTGTTTTAACTGTGCTCCATAATATAAATGAAAATTCTCTTGAAATGAATTTTAAAAATGGGAGGCCTAAGCAGGGAAAGAAATCAAAAGGAATAATACTGAAAGTTGGGGTGATAGCCTTCCCTCTTGTGGCCATCGCTGAAGCACCAGTGGCCAAAATGAAGTTCAATCCTTTTGTGACTTCTGATCAGAGCAAGAACCAAAAACAGCATTTCAATGCACCTATCCACATTCACAGGAATATTATGTCTTCCCCTCTTTCCAAAGAGCTGAGACAGAAGTACAATGTTCAATCCATGCCCATCCAAAAGAATGACGAAGTGCAGGTTGTGTGAGGACACTACAAAGGTCAGCAGATTGGCAAAGTTGTCCAGGTTTACAGGAAGAAGGCAAACGGCACAACCATCCATGTGGGCATTCACTCTAGCAAGGTGGTTGTCACTAGACTAAAACTGGACAAAGACTATAAAAACATCCTTGAACATAAAGCTAAATCTTGCCAAGTAGGAAAGGAAAAGGGCATATATAAGGAAGAAACAATTGAGAAAATGCAGGAGAAAAGTAATCTTATATGCAACAACTTGAAATAAAAACTGTTAAAAAGAAAGAAAGTTGAGGTAAAAAACACAATATCAGAAAGAAAAATCATGCTGGATGGTCTCAATGTAAAGATGAAAATGACAGCGGAAAGAGTCAATGAACTAAAAGATGTAGCTCAATATGAAGAGTCCCATCTGAAGAACAGAAAGAAAAAACTGAAAAAGAACAAAGATTCAAGGACATGTGTGATAGTTATCAAAAGGTCTAATAGACATGTAAGTGGAGTTCCAGAAAGAGAAGAAACAGGGGAGAAAAATAAGTCTTAAAGAAATAGTAGAAAACTTCCCAATTGTGTGGAAGAAATATAGTTTCAGGTCAGTAAATCACAAATAAGATTAACTGAATGAAAACTTGCCAACTCATATTATAATCAAACTGCTAAAAAACAAAGATAAAGAAAGAAATCTCAAATACTTCTGGCAAAAAGAGACATATTACAAACATAGAACAATTATTTGAATAATTGAAATTTCTCATCAGAAATCAGAGTCCAAAAAACAATGAAGCAATACCTTCAAATGCAGAAAGGAAAGAACTACCAACCCAGAATTATATATTCATAAGTATCCTCCAGAGATGAAGACAAAATAAAGATATTTTCAGATGAAGGAAAACTAAGAGACCATCAAAGCATTTCTGAACATCCAGATTTCTCCAAAAAAAGTAAAGAAATACTTCAAGTTGAAGGGAAATAACATCAGAGAGAAATCTGGATGTTCGGAAAAGCTTGTAACAAAATCAGTTCTTGTAACAAAAATGGTAAATAGCCTGTGAGGTTAAAATTTACATAGATGTAAAAAAAAGTTTACATAGATGAAATACGTAATAAAATTATAAAGGTCAGTGTGAACATGTTGCAAGTTTCTAGATTCTACATAAGTATGATACTAACTCTAAGTAGATTTTGGAAAGTTGGTATGCAAATTGAAATTCCAAATCACAACTAAAACTATGCATATTAAAAGATATAGGTTAACAAGACAGGAAACAACAAATGTTGGTGAGGGTGTGGAGAAAGGGGAACCCTCTTACACGGTTGGTGGGAATGCAAGTTGGTACAGCCACGCTGGAAAACAGTATGGAGGTTCCTCAAGATATTAAATATAGAGCTACCATACGACCCAGCAACTGCACTCTAAGTATTTACCCCAAAGATACAGATGTAGTGAAAAGAAGGGGCAGATGCACAGCAATGTCCACAATAGCCAAATTGTGGAAGGAGCTGAGATGTCCTTCAACAGCTGAGTGGATAAAGATGTGGTTCATATATACAATGGAATATTACTCAGCCATCAGAAAGGATGAATACCTACCATTTGCATTGACATGGATGCAACTGGAGGGGATTATGCTAAATAAGTCAAGCAAAGACAATTATCATATGGTTTCACTTATTTGTGGAACATAAGGAATAGTGCGGAGGACCACAGGGAATGGGTGGGAAAACTAAATGGGAAGAAATCAGAGAGGGAGACAAACCATAAGAGACAAACCATGAGAGACTCTGGACTCCAGAAAACAAACTGAGGGTTCCAGAAGGGGTGGGGAGTGGGGTAACTGGGTGATGGGTGTGAAGGAGGGCACATGTAGTGATGAGCACTGGGTGTATTACACAACTAATGAATCATTGAGCACTACATAAAAAACTAATGATGTACTATAAGTTGGCTAACTGAACATAATAATAAAAAAATAAAAATTAAAAATAAATAAAAAATTAAAAAAAACAAAATAATAAAAAAGATATAGGTTAAAAAAATAAGAGCCAAGTGGCAAATTAAACTGAACTAAAGGAAAAACATTTTAAATAATACAAAATATAGCAAGAAGGCAGGGGATAAAGGAACAAAAAACAATAAAGATAGAATACAAATAACTTGATAGATGTAAATCCAAACATCTCATTAATTATATTAAATTTTAATGGTCAAAATACTTGAATTAAAAGGCAAATGTTGACAGAGTATATCAATAGGAAGGCACTACTGTATGCTTCCAACAAGTGTTTAAATATAAAAACACAAAGAATATGAAAGTAAATGGATCAAGGATGTCAATTTAATGGCGGCAAAAGATACCTCTTTTTTCCCTCATCAGCAACAAAAATTTGGCATCCATCCACAGACAAAGTGCCTTTGAAGGAATTGTGGGATTCACTGCCACATACCAAGGGACGCAGAAGAAGTCTAACCCACCCATTCATTGGGTAATAGGCAGAGAGACTTTGTATCCATCTATGGACCCTGCAACGGCCCATGAAATGTCTCCAGCTTCTCAAGCACAGTCTGAGAGTCCTTGGAGAACACTGACTTAGACAATCACCCATGGATGAGAGAGCCTTATCAATCAATAATTACTCTAAGTGTAAATGGATTGAATCATCCAATCAAAAGGTATAGAGTGGTTGGATATATAAAAATTAAGACAAGACTATATGCTGTCTAACAAGAAACTCCAGCTATAAGGACAAATATCGACTCAAAGTGAAAAAAATGGAAAAAGATACCCCATGCAAGTGGAAACTAAAGGAGAGTAGAGTAGTTATACTTATGTCAGACAAAATACAATTTATGCCAAAACTGTAACCAGAGAAAAGATCATTATATAATGCTAAAGGGATAAAAACACCAAAGAGGTAAAACAATTATAAGCATATATGCAGCCAACATCAATATCTAAAGCAAACACTAACATATAGGAAGGGAGACATAGAAAAAATAATAGTAGGGACTCCATTACCCCACTTTGAATAGTCATAGATCATCCAGTCAGAAAATCAACAAGAAACTTTGAACTTGAACCATAATTTAGACCAAATGGACTTAAAAGACATATACAAAACTTTCCACCCAACAGCAGCAGAATACACATTCTTCTCAAATGCATACATAACACTCTTTGGGATAGATCTATGATAGGTCACATAACAAGTATTTAGCAAATTTAAGAATATTGAAATAATACCAGGTATCTTTTCTGAACACAATGGTATGACCCTAAAATCAATAAGAGAAAAGCTGTAAAATTCACAAATATGTGAAAATCAAACATACTCCTGAACATCTAATGTATCAAAGAAGTAAATAAAAGTGAAATAAAAGTTATCTTGAAACAACTGAAAATGGAAACAAAACATAAAAAAAAAAAAAAAAAACAGAGAGAGGTGCCTGGATGGCACAGTCAGTTAAGCATCTAACTCTTGGTTTCAGCTCAGGTTGTGATCTCAGGGTCATGAGATCAAGCCCCATGTCAGGTTCTATGGTCAGTGCAGAATCTGCTTGAGATTCTCTCTCCCTCTCCCTCTGCGCCTCCTGCTCATGCTCTCTCTCTAAAATAAATGAATCTTTAAAAAAATATATAGGATGCTGTAAGCAGTTCTAAGAGAGAATTTTATAGCAACAAATGCCTACATTATGAAAAAGAACTAGAAAAAGAAAAACAAAATAAGCCCCAAAATTAGCAGGAAGAAGGAAATAACAAAGATGAGAGCAAAAATAGAGATAAAAAAAACAATGGAAAAGTTCAATAAAACTATTTTTTGAAAAGATAAACAATATTGACAAAATTTTAGCTAGACTAAGGGGAAAAAAAAGACTCAAATCAGAAATAAAAGAGGAGACAGTACAACTGATACCACAGAAATACAAAAGATCATAGAGACTATCATGAATATGCCAACAAACCAGATAACCTAAAAGAAATGAGTAAATTCCTAAAAATACAACCTACCAAGTATGAATCATGAAGAAATAGAAAATCTGAGCATAATAATTACTAGTAAGGAGATTAAATCCATAATCAAAAAAGTCTCAACAAAGAAAAGCCCAGGACCAGATGGTTTCACTGGTGAATTCCACCAAATGTTTAAAGGAAAAATAAAGCCAATCCTTCTCAAACTTTTTTGAAAAATTGAAGTGGCAAGAACACTCCCAAACCCATTCCACAAGGTCAGCATAACCTCATACAAAATCTAGATAGGTACACTACAAGAAAAGAAAATTACAGACTAACATCCCTGAAGAATATAAACACAAAAATTCTCAACAAAATATTAACAAATTGAATTCAACAGCACTTTTAAAAATCATACAATAGGACAACATGATCAGTAGGATTTATGTCTACAATGTGAAGATAGTTCAACACAGGTAACAGGATAATAGTACTACATCACATTAATAGGATAGAAGATAAAATCATCTGACCATCTCAAAAGATGCAGAATAAACATTTCATAAAATTCAACATCTTTTCATGATAAAAACTCTTGGTATAGAAAGAAAGCACTTCAACATAATAAAGGCCATATATGACAAGCTAACAACTAATACTCAGCAGTGAAACATTAAAAGCTTTTCCTCTAAGATCAATAAAAAGTCTTGGGTGCCTGCTCTCACCACCCCAGTGCAACATAGTATTGGAAGTCCTAGCCAGAGCAGTCAAGCAGTAAAAGACATCCAAACTGGAAAATAAGAAGTAAAATCGTTTATGTTTGAAGATGATAATCTTATATAGAGAAAATCCTAAATACTCCACCAAAACACTGCTAGAACTAATAAACAAATTCAGTATAATTGCAGGATACAAAATAAAATTACAAAAATTAGTTGCATTTCTACACACTAAAAAGAAAACATGTGAAAAAGAAAACAATTCCATTTACAAGGGCGTCAAAAAAAATTAGAATTAAATTAACCAAGGAAGTGAAAGATTTGAACATCAAAAACTACTAGACTTTGATTAAAGAAATTAAAGAAAATATACATAAATGGAAACATATTCCATGTACATGGATCAGAAGATTTAATATTGTTAAAAGGTCCATACTACCCAAAGCCATCTATAGATTCAGTGAAATCCCTATCAAGATTCCAATAGCATTTTTCACAGAAATAGAGCAAGCAATCCTAAAATCTGTATGAAACTACAAAAGAACCTGTGTAGCCGAAGCAATCCTGAGAAAGAAGAACAAAGGTGGAAGCATCACACTTCCTGATTTCAAACTATAGTACAAACCCATAGTAATCAAGATAGTATAGTATTGGCATAAAAACAGGCACATAAACAAATGGACCAGAATCAAGAACCCAGAAAGAAACGCTAGCATATTCATCAACTAATATTTGACAAGGGAAGCTAGAATACCCATCAGGGAAATGATAGTCTCTTCAATAATGGTATTTGGAAAACTAGATAATCACATGCAGAAGAATAAAAGTAGACCCCTACCTTACACTACTCACACACAAAAACTTTACTTGGAGTGAAATAAAGACTTAAACATAAGATCTGCAACCGTAAAATTCCCAGAAGAAAATAGGGGGCGAAAGCTCTTGACATTGCTCTTGACATCCATATTTTGTAGCTATGATACCGAAAGCACAGGCAACAAAAGCTAAAATGAGTAAGTGGTACTACTTCAAACTAAAAAGCTCTGCACAGCAAAAGAAACAGTCAACAAAATGAAAAGTCAACTTACAGAATAAGAGAAAATATTTGCAAATCATATATCTAATAAAAGGGTAATATCCAAAATATATAAAGAACTCATACAATAGAAAAAATTCTGATATTAAAAATGGGCCGAGGAACTGAATAGACCTTTATCCAAATTTGCAAATGGCCAAGAGGTACATAAAAAGAGGCTCAACAATCATTAATCATTACAGAAATGCAAATCAAAACCACTATGAAATATTACCTCTCAGCTGCTAGAATTATTATTGAAAATGACAAGAAATAACAAGTGTTGGTGAGGATGAGGAAAAAGGGGGATCTTTCTGCACTATTGGTGTGAATGTAAATTGGTACAACCACTATGAAAAACAGTGTGGAGTTTCCTTTAAAAATTAATATATAATTATATATTATACTATACTATATTATATATAGTCATATTATGTGTTATATATATTATATGTGTATAAAAGAGAGATCTGAATTCCTATATTCCATATTCATTGCAGCAATATTCACAATAGCCAGCATGTAGAAATAACCTAAGTGTTCTTAAACAGATGAATGGATAAAGAAGATGTTATACATATTACACACACACACACACACACACACACACAATGGAATGCAGCCAAAAAAGTGTAGATGGACCTTGAGGACATTATGCTAAGTGAAATAAGTCAGACAGAGAATGACAAATACTCTTATGTAAAATTTATGAAAGCCAAACTCATGTAAAACAGTATAAATTGTGGTTTCCAGGGGCAAGGGCATGGGAAAAATGGGAAATGTTTGTCAAAGGGTAGAAACTTTCAGTTATAAAACAAATAAGTTCTGGGGATGTAATGTACAGTATGGTGATTATTGTTAATAATACTGTATTTTATCCTTGAAAGTTGCTGAGAGTAAACCTTAAATCTCACCACCAAAAAGGAATGTTTTTTATGTGATTTTTTGGAGGTGTTAGCTGAAGCTCTAGTGGTAATAATTTTGTAATATATAAGTATATGAAATCAACATGTTATACACCTTAACCTTATGCATGTTATATGTTGGTAATATCTCAAAGCAGAAAAAAATTCAAAACTAAAAAAGAAAAAAGAGAGAGAAAAAGTAAATGGATCAAAACATATGCCATGAAAACTGTAATAAAAAAGCTAGAGTATCTATTTAATATTAGATAAAATAAACAGAATATTACTAGAGATTATGAGGAATATTTCATAATGATAAAAGGGACAACTTATCCACCAACATAACAATTTTAAATTCATGTGTGTTCCAAAATACAAAACAGAGATTGATTGAATAAAAGGGAGAGATGAACAACTTTGCAATTATAGCAGAAAATTTTTAGACCCCTTTTCAGCACTTTACAGAATAAGACAAAAAATTAGTACATATATAAAATACCCAAAAACATTATCTGTAAATTTAAAAAAATTGATATTTATAGAACACTACACCCAACAACTGTAGAACACAAATGTTTTCCTTTTCTTTTTTTAAAGATTTTATTTATTTATTTATTTGACAGAGAGAGACAGAACACAACCAGAGGGAGCGGGAGAGGAAGAAGCAGGCTTCCAGCCAAGCAGGGAGCCTGATGCGGGGCTCGATCCCAGGATCCTGGGATCATGACCTGAGCTGAAGGCAGATGCTTAACGACTGAGCCACCCAGGCATCCCACACAAATGTTTTCCAAGTACACATGGTGTACTCACCAAGATGGACCACACACAAGGCCATAAAAGAGTCGATTGAAATCATATAAATTATATTCTTTGACCACAACAAAATCAAATTATAAATCACTCCTGCTGCTATGATATCTCAGAAACCACCCAACTGGATCTGGAAGTTAAACAACATACAGCTGACCCTTGACCAATACAGGGTTTGGGCTGCCAACCCCCCACATAGTCAGAAATCCACATAGAACTTTGACTCCCAGAAAACTTTACTAATAGCCTGTTACTGGAAGCCTTACCAATAACATAAAATTGATTAACACATATTTTGTATATTATATGTATTATATATTGTATTCTTACAATGAAGTAAGCTAGAGAATAAACAGTGTTTTAAGAAAACATAAGCGAAAACATATTTACTGTACTGTATTTTAAAAAATCTGCATATAAGTGAACCCATGCAGTTCAAACTGATGCTGTTCACAAGTCAACTATATTTTTAAACAACTCATGGGTCAAAGGAGAAATCATGAGGGAAATGAGGAAATATTTTGAAACGAATAACAATGAAAATACATCATGTAACATTTGTGGAATACTGCTAAAGCAGTGCTTGGAG
This sequence comes from Leptonychotes weddellii, assembly GCF_054177405.1. Lineage (NCBI taxonomy): Eukaryota > Metazoa > Chordata > Mammalia > Carnivora > Phocidae > Leptonychotes > Leptonychotes weddellii. Next base: position 18,453,455 of record NC_138370.1, read on the forward strand.
GTAAATCTAGCATTTTAAGTGATGACATTAGAAATTGACCTGGAATTACACATTACAAAGCTAGAAAAGGGAGAACAAAGTAAACTCTAAGTAGAAGGAAAAAATCCATAGAAAAAAAAAAGGAAATGATAAAAATAAAACCAAAAATCAATAAAATAGAGAGTGACATCAGCAGAATAGTGGAATAGGAGGTTCCAGACTCTACCCCCCCACCAGAAATGCTTATTTCACAGCGATCCACAGAATAAAGCACCCTCATGAGAGCTCTGGAATTCAGGTCAGAAGTTATAATACCTTGGTATTATAACACAGAAATGAGAAATATGATGCATTGAAAAGCATAAGAACAGTTTCACTTTCTCTGCATTACCCCTCCCCATGCCAGCACAATACAACACTGAAAGAGAGCCTCTCTGCCAAAGAGCTGTGTAGATTAAATAAATAAATAAATACTATTAAAGTAATTGAAAAAACATTAAAATAGAAAAAAATACTAGAAAAAATCAACAAAGCTAAAACTTGGTTCTATGAAAAGATAAAATTAATAAATCCTTTTTAGATAAGAAAAAGAGGAGAAGAAAAGTCATTAATATCATGAATGAGAAAAGCATTATGAGTACAGTTACCATAAACACTAAAGGGAAAATAAGAGTAAGCCATTAAAAACTGTAAGCTAACAAATTCACTAATTTTGTTGAAATAGACAAATTTTTGAAAAAACACCACTTGCAAAATTGATACAAGAAGAAACAGAAAATCAGTTAGATCTATAATTTAAAAATTTAACTTTTAATCTAAAACCTTCCCCAAAGAAAATTCCAGGTCAAATGGTTGTAATATTCAAGGAAGAAATAATGCCAATGTTACAGAAAAATTTTAAGAAACTAGAAGAGCGATTACTACCCAACTAATTTTGAAAGTCCAGCATAACCCAAATACCAAAATCAGACAAAGATATAACAATAGAATTGCAGACCAATATTCTTCATGAACATACATGTAGAATTCTTAAGGAAATATCAGCAAATTAAATCCAACAATATATAGAAAGCATAATACATCATGAACTAGTGTTTATCCAGGGAATGCAAGATTGGTTTATCATTAAAAATTAATCAGTGTAATTCAACATATTAAAAAACAAAGGAGAAACACCATACGATCTTTTAGTAAATGCAGAAAGAGCATTTGACAAAATTTACCAGCAATTCATAACAAATACAAAAGCAAACTAGGGATAGCCAGGAACCTCCTCAAATCGATAAAGTCCATGTGAGAAAAACTGACAGCCAACATCATATGTGGTGAAAGTTTGAATTGTTTCCACCTGAGATTGGGAACAAGTCAATGATTCCACTTCTATCCAACATTGTACTGGAGGTCTTAACTACTGAGTAAGGGGTCAGGGGAAGGGGAGCTGGGAAAATATAAAAGGCACGAAGATTAGAAAAAAAGAAGAAAACCGTTCCCTTTTGTAGATGATTTGAGTAAGTAGAAAGTCCCAGGGAATTGACAAGATAGCTAGATCTAATAAACTAACTAAGCATGTTCACAGAATGTAAAGTTATTTTTAAAGTATCAATTTTGATCTTTTATAGTAAAATACTCACTATGAGAAGATATCATTAGAAAGGCAAAGCTCAAATTGATCAATAGATTCATTTCCAAGATTTTTTTAAAAATTGGCTCACTGATTCCAAAATACATATAGAGATGCAAAGGACATTAAAGACCCAAAATCAATTATTAAGATAAAGAATAAATTTGAAGAACTACCTTACCTGATTTTGAGACTTACTATAAAGAAACAGTATTTAAAAATTTGGTATTGCTTAAAGATAAACATGTAGAATAGAAGAATAGAACAGAATAGAATAGAATAGAATAGAATAGAATAGAATAGAATAGAATAGAATGTCCAGAAATAGACACACAGACACGGTCAGTTAATTTTCAATAAATGCTGAAAGGTGATTCAGTCAGGAAAGGGAAGTCCTTCCAGCAAATGCTACATCAACTGAATATTTACATTAAAAAAAAAAAAACAACCTTTATCTCACCCCATACACAAAAAGCAGTCAAAAAAGATCACAGACCTAAATGTAAAACATGAAACTATAAAAATGTTTAAACAGAAACATGGGAAAAATTTTTCCGAACTTGGATAGGCAAAATTGTCTTAGAACAGCAACACACACACATGCACTCATAAAAAAATGATAAACTGTTCTCCATTAAAATTATAAGCTTTTTATCTATAGTAGGTAACATTAAGAAATGAAAAGGCAAGCCACAGTCTGGGAGAAAACATTTACAAAATATATATATCCTATAAATGTCTCTTACAGATATATAATAAAACAATAAACTCTAAAGTGGGCAACTGATTTGAACAGATTCTGCATAAAAGATACACAAATGACCAATCACACATAAGATGCTCTACATCATTAGTCATAAGAGAAATGCAAATTAAAACCACAATGCAGTATGATTACACTTCCATCAAAAAAGCTAAAATTACAAAGATGACCAGACATAGCATCTGTAAAGACATGAAGAAACTAGTATTTCTCCTACGATGCTAGTGGGGATTTTAAATAATAAAGCCATTTTGAAAAACTGTTTGGCAGTTTCTTGAAAAGTTTAACATACAACTTCCATGTGCCCCCAGCCTTTCCATGCCTAGGAAACAAAACATATGTCCACACAAAGATTTAAATCTTTTAAGTTTTCTCAGCAAAACCCAACATGGCCACCTTATATAAAGGTTCAATCTTCTCTTCTTCCCTGCAGTCTCTATCCACTACACCCATCCTATTTATTTTTCCCCAGAAATTATCACCTTGTAACATTTATTATGTGCATTATCTGTCTAACCTTACTAGAATATAAACTTCGTGAGTACAGGGATATTTTTCTCTTTTATTCGTTCTTTTATCTCCAGAACCTAGAACAACATTTGGCATATAGAAAATGATAACTAATATCTGTTGAATGAGTAAGTTCCTATTAAGAAATACCCAAGGAGGGGCACCTGGGTGGCTCAGTCCGTTAAGCATCTGCCTTCTGCTCAGTTCCTGATCTCAGGGTGACGGGATCTAGCCCCGCGCTGGGCTGCCTGCTCAGCAGGGAGTCTGCTTCTCCCTCTCCCTCTGCCCCGCCTCCTGTTCTTGCACACATTCTCTCTCTCAAATAAATAAAAAAAAATCTTAAAAAAAAAAAAAAGAAATACGCAAGGAATCATGTATCCTGAACCTGGTAGCAACAAACTGACAATTTATTGCTTTTTTGGTGCCTCATTTCTGGATGCTACTTCTCCATCAAACTGTTTTGTGCAACATAGTTGGTCAGATTCTATCTTTCTTGGTAATAATCTTACTCTAGTTATGATTTCTTTAGAGAGCATCTTAGTCTTCTTGATTGGATTTGATGTGATGAAGGTAGTAGTATCATTGATGATGACAGGTAACACTTATTACAGGCTTACTTGATGTGAAACATCAAAATGTTTTATATGAATTTTCTCTTAATGCTGGGCAACCCTCTAAGGTAAGTGTTGGTCTTCTTATCACACCACAGATGAGAAAACTGAGGGATTAGGAGGCTAAATAATTTGTGCATTGTCAGACAGATAGTAATTATGCCTGAGCTATGACCTCAGGCCCGTATTCCTCATTAATTACTGACCCTATTTGATTTCTACGTATATATAGTCATATCGATTAAATGTTATTTTTTCCCATTTAAATTTCAAAAAGTAATCATTTCTTTTAAGAAATAAAGAAGGGGAGGAAGAGAAGGTGTATTGAAGGTTATTACTATATCTTTCTATAGGACTAAAGGCCCAGAGAGGGTACATAAAGTCCCCAAGGTCACACAGCTAGCTGATAACTGAGCCAATGGGTCTTATGGATCCTAAGAATATCTCCCATCTCCTTTCCCATATGTTTCAGTTGAAAAAACTATAATTGATCCAGCAAATTACAGTAGGCTTGTGACATTTTTCAGATGACTACTTAACCACTTTTGGTAAAAGACTTGATTAATTCCCATCCTAGGACTCAAGTGTGATAAAAGCAGAGTCACACTCAGTTTATTAATGAGCACCTTGAGAAAAACTGATGCACATGAAGTAATGGAACAAGTCAGATTTAAAGCTGAAATGCTCTGCAGTGATGATCCCTTTCTTCCCTTAAGTATCTAATCCTACTAGAAGGAAGCAGAGAAAATATAAAGGTCGTTAATATTCATTTTAGGGACCTACAGTAAGCTTGAGGTAAATAAAGGAAATTCTGACCACTGTCTTCAATCAGAGATCAGACCAGTTCACTAACAAGAATGTTTGGAAAAGGGAGTAAATGAAGGTAATAGGGCAGGAAGGGCAGATCCCATTCTCCCCGTTACCATAGATAAGCCCAGATTCTAGAAAATTTCAACCATTCTTAAATGCCCACATTGTAACTTTTGAATTAGAACATTCTAATAGCTACTTAACCATTTGGCATCATCTGCATAGAATAGATATTCATTTTGAGTATTGCTAAAGGCAATGTTACTAAATTCAGATGAATTTTATTAGCTTTCAGCTCTATACACCAACTATACAAAGTATTCAAAGACATACAAATATGAGAAACACCTAATTACCATCCTCAAAGAGACTATCAGCTAGTATGGGAAGAAAGGAACTGATGGAGTGTCATTATCATGAGAAGCTGATGAAACAATCAAGTAGATATGCCTGTGAGAGTTAAAAATAAAGTCTAGCACTCAGAAAAATTTTAAGATGTAAATATAAATGAGGAATGGCCTGCCTAGAGGTAATGTTGAGAAGGTTGAGATAAATTAGTTATATCATGGATGATGGAGATAAATTAGTTCTAGAGAAGTCAACAAAACCAAGCAAATTAGAAGAGGAGGCAGAGTGGAATAGTGAACAGTAGTATTTTAATTTTATGAAATTAAAGCATAAGAAGAAAAAAACTAAAAAATATGTCAAATGGTACAGAATGGAGATGGGGTTGGCACTGAATTAAAGATAATGATTGATGTTCAGTCTGCTGACATTACATCTGGAAGAATGCTAATTTAAACATAATCTTCCAAGGTCACCTGGGTGGCTCAGTCGTTAAGCGTCTGCCTTTGGCTCAGGTCATGGTCCCAGGGTCCTGGGATTGAGTCCCACGCCAGGCGCCCTGCTCTGCGGGAAGCCTGCTTCTCCCTCTGCCACTCCCCCTGCTTGTGTTCCCTCTCTCGCTGTGTCTCTCTCTGTCAAATAAATAAATTAAAAATCTTTTAATAAATAAATAAATAAATAACATAACATAATCTTCCAGAAGAGCCATCAGTGAATTTTCATGATGGAGGATGAAATAAACTCTATAATCAAGAATGCTCTGACTTTTCACCAGATAAAAGAAATTATTTTGTCCATATTGACTTGTCTTATTAAGAAAGACAAGGTGAGGATGCTACATATTTTAATAAAGCTTTCACCATTAAGTTAGCAATGATACAAGAACGACAAATAGATAATTGTACTGAATTGGAGCAGCAACAATTTCGTTTTGATATTTAGTTCTTAAAAGAATAGGCAGTTTAAAACATATGTTTCAGTTGTAAGACACAATTGTGTTTGCCCTTCATATCTATATACCTAAAAGATAAAATAGTCTCATTTGTACCATTCTGCTTAAATTTCCTCTTCCGATCTTTAGTGTCAATCAGAGAAGATTTGGGAAATTAAAGATTTCTATGCTCTTTAAAAGCTCATTTTTAATGACCTGTCAAATGCAAAGGCTGTGGGGTAAGAATGAAGAAAATGATTAGATTCAAGGTGCACCATCGACGATCTGAGAACATTCAATTTTACCAATTTTATGAAAATTAAAAATAGAGTACATTTGAAGGTGTTTTAAAGAGGCAAATGAAAGTACAATCATAATTTAAACAGGAAGACAGCTCTAAAGAAAGTCCCGAAAAGCTGTTTGAAAAGATTTCTATTGAAGTTGTACAATGATACATGCAATCGTTACTTGATGTTTGCTCTGAATACATGTTCTCTCAATCATTGAGAAGAATAATGAACAGCATGTCAATTTTTTCTTAGCATATCAACTGAGGAAAGAAAAACTTTTTAAAAGTTTGTCTTGACATCATCCTGTGACAGGATCTCCTGATAATCCAAGTTCTTCTGCTACTGAATCTACCTAATCTCATCTCTGCTCTTCTCCAAGGTTCTAGAATTTAAAGCTGAAATTTTATGTTCACCGTGACTTCCATCCCTGTTCCTCTTTTCCACCTTCATAACACTCTCTTCAGCTGCCTCTTCCTTTCATTCCTAGGATCTCCAGTTGAGTCAGGGCTTCTGACTTGAGTCAGCCCTAGTGGCAGCCTGCTGAGTTTCTCTGCCCCTCATCTTTCCTCAGTTTGCTTCCACAGGTCAAAACCTCTGGAAGAAGACCCTGAGATGGAGTTTGGGGCAAGATCTTTATTAGGGATCAACACCTGGGAAAGAAAGTTGGAGGAAGCCAGAGTGGAGAGGAAGGAGACAAATGATGAGAGACGTCCCACAAAGTTTGTCCCAACAACACAGAGATTTCCAGAGTGTTGGGTCTGAGAGTTTCCACATTGGGCTTATATTCCACAATCCACACACCCCACTCCATCTAGATCAGTGAAAAGACATGACCTCAGGGAGGCAGCTCTTTGTGCTGACCAGACCTTGAAAAACTTGACAGTTTGTCTGAACACTATAGTTTCTACAGCTGGGCAACATTCATGCCTGACACATTAGCCATGTTCATTTCCTAAAAAATATATTTAAAAAATGTAGTCATTTCAGTAACATGGATTTGGGAGGCAAAAAAAACAAGAATTTGAATCCCCAGTTACTAGGTGATTTACTCTGGGTGAATTATTTAATTGCTCCAAGCATCCTATTCACATGTCAAAAAATGATTATACACACTTATTTGAATTGTTATGTGGATTCAATGAGTCCAGGATTGCAGATTTCTTTTTTTATAGAAGATTTATTGGGATGCCTAGGTGGCTCAGTAGTTTGAGCATCTGCCTTCGGCTCAGGTCATGATTTCAGGGTCCTGGGATTGAGTCCCACATCGGGCTCCCTGCTCAGCGGGAAGTCTGCTTCTCCCTCTGTCTGCCACTCCCCCTGCTTGTGCTCTCTCTCTCTCCGAAAAATAAATAAATATTTATTTATTTTAGAGAGAGAGCATGCTCATGCATGAGTGGTGGTGGGGGGGGGTGTTGAGGGACTTGGATAGGGAGAGAGAATCCTTAAGCAGACTCCCTGCTAAGCACAGAGTCCACATGGGGCTCGATCCCAGGACCTTGAGATCATGACCTAGGCTGACTCTTGATTTCAGCCTGACTAAGCACCCAGGTGCCCCAGGAATGCAGATTTCTTTGAATAGTGCTGACATATAAAAGGACTTAAATCAATGCCCATATCCTCCTTGGCCATCTCAACATATTAAATATTGGACACTAGCTTCTCTTCCTCAAGATATTATAATCTCACCCTTCTTATGATACTTCATTTTCCTAGTTCTCCTCTAATGCTATAACATCAGTTAATTTTTCTCCATTATCTTTTTTTTTTCAACCTTTGAGCTATAATCCATATGAAACATTGCATAAATGTAAGGTGTACAACATAATGATTGATACACTTAGACATCATAAAATGATTACAATAGAGTTACCTAACACCTCAGTCAGCTCACATAATTAATTGTCTTTTGGGTGTGTGTGTGGTGAGAACAGTTAAGATTTATTCTCAGCAATGTTCAGTCGTATAATATGGTATTATTGACTACAGTCACCCTGCTGTGTATCAGATCCCCAGAACTTATTCATCTTATAACTAAAAGTTTGTACCCTTTGACAAACATCCCCACATTTCCCATGCTTCACTGACAACCACGATTCTACTTGCTGCTGCTAGGAGTTCTTTTTTATTATTATTATTTCCACATATAAGTGAGATTATACAGTATTTATCTTTCTCTGACTTATTTCACTTAACATAATGCCCTCAAGGTTCATCTATGTTGTCTCAAATGTCAGGATTTCCTTCTTTCTCATGGATGACTAATATTCTATTGTATATATATCTACCACATCTTCTTTATCCATTCATGTATTCATGGACAATTAGCTTGTTTCCAGATCTTGGCTATTGGGAATAACGCTGAAATGAACATGGGAGTAAAGATACCTCTTCAAGATCCAAAGGAAATCTTTGGATATACACCCAAAAGTGGGATTGCTGGATCATAAGTACTTCTACTTTTTCCTACAGTGGCTGTACCAATTTACATTCCCACCAATAGTGCACACAAGGGTTCCCTTTTTTCCACATTCTCACCAACACTTGTTATCGCTTGTCTTTTCGTAATAGCCATTCTAACAGCTGAGACGAGATATATCATTGTGGTTTTGAATTGCATTTCCCTGCTGGTTAGTGGTATTAGCATCTTTTCATATGCCTGTTGACCATTTGTATGTCTTCTTTGGAAAAGTGTCTATTCAGGTCTGCCGCCCATTTTTAATTAGATTGGTTTTTGCTTTTAAGTTGTATGAGTTCTTCATATATTTGAATATTAACTCCTTATCACATATTTGGTTTAAAATATTTTTTTATTTTGTAGGATGCATTTTCATTTGTTGATTTTCTTTTGCTGTACAGAAGCTTTTCAATTTGGTATAGTCCCACTTGACATACTTTTGCTTTGGTTGCTTGTGCTTTTGGTGTCATATCCAAAAAATCATTTGCAAGACCAATGTCAAGGAGTTTTTCCCTACGTTTTCTTTTGGGAGTTCTATGGTTTTAGGTTTTATGTTTAAATCTTTATTTCATTTCAAGTTAATTTTTGGAATAGTATAAGATAGGTGTTCAATTTCATTCTTATGCATGTGATTAACCAGTTTTCCAAACACCACTTATTAAAGAAACTCTCCTTTCCTCACTGAGTATATTTGGCTCTCTTGTCAAATATTTATTGATTGTATATGTGAGGGTTTATTTCTAGGCTCTCAATTCTGTTCCATTTATCTATGTGTCTTTTTATGCTAGTACTATACTATAATTACTATAGTTTTGTAGTATAGTTTGAAATCAGAAAGTATGATGCCTACAGCTTTGTTCCACTTTCTCAAGATTGCTTTGGCTATTTGGGGTCTTTTGTGGTTCCATACAGTTTTACAATTATTTGTTCTAGTTCTGTGAAAAATGCCAATGGAATCTTGTTGGTGATTGCATTGAGGCTATGGATGGCTTTCAATAATATAGACATGTTACGAATATTAATTCTTCTGATCCATGAACACAGGATATCTTTCCATTTATTTGTGTCTTTAATTTCTTTCACCAAAATCTTATAGTTTTTAGTATATAGGTCTTTCACTTCCTTGGATAAATTTATTACTAAGTATTTTATTTTGTCAATGCTAAAGTAAATGGGATTGTTTTCTTTAATCCCTTTTCATATATTTGGTGGTTAGTAAATAAGAAACACAAATGATTTTTGTATGTTGATTTTTTATCCTACAATAATACTCAATTTTTTTTATTAGTTCTAACAGGTTTTTTGGAGTACTCTTTAGGATTTTCTATATATGAAATCATATTACCTGCAAACAGAGACAATTATACTTCTTTCTTCTCAATTCAGATGCCTTTTATTTCTTCTTCTTGCCTAATTGCTCTGAGTGGGATTTCCAGTACTATGTTGAATAGGAGTGGTGATAGTGGGCACCCTTGTCTTGTTCCTGATCTTAGAGGAATAGCTTTCAAATTTTGTCATTGAATATGATATTAGCTGTGGGTTTGTCCTATAAGGCCTTTATTGTGTTGAGGTATGTTCCTTCTATACCTAATTTGTTGAGAGTTTTTCTCATGAAAAGAAGTTGAATTTTGTGAAATGCTTTGCATCTATTAATCAATCTATAATTGATTTTTATCTTTCATTCTATTAATATGGTGCATCACATTTATTGATTTGTATATGTTCTACCATCCTTGCATCTCAGGGATATATCCCCTTTGATCAGGATGCACATCTTTATAATGGACTGCTGAATTTGGTTTGAAATATTCTGTTGAGAATGTTTATGTCTATATTCATAAAAGATATTTTTCTATAGTTGTCTTTTCTTGTAGAGTCCTTATCTCACTTTGGTTTCAGAATAATTCTGGAAAAGTGAATTTGTTCCTTTCTCTTCAATTTTTTGGAAAAGTTCAAAAAGGATTGGTGTTAATTCTTCTTTAAATGTTTGATAAAATTCACTAATGAAACCATGTGGTCCTGGGCTTCTCTTTGTTGGACATTTTTGATTACTGATTCAATTTCCTTACTAGTAACTACTATGTTCAGAATTTTTATTTCTTCATGAATTCATTCTTGGCAGGTTTTATGTTTGTAGGAATGGAATATATCCATTTCTCCTAATTATCCAGCTTGTTGACATATAATTACTCATAGTAGTGTCTTATCTTTTGTATTTCTGTGGTATCAGTTGTAATACTTCCTCTTTTACTTCTGATTTTCTTTCAGTCTTCTTTCATTTTTTCTTAGTCTACCTAAAGGTTTGTCAGTTTTACCTATTCTAAAAAGCAGCTCTTATTTTCACTGATCTTTTCTATTGTTTTTCTGGTTGCTCTTTCATTTATTTCTATTCTGAGCTTCATTCCTTTCTTCCTTCTGCTAACTCTGGGCTTACTTTGCTCTTCTCCTAGTTCCTTGAGATATGAAGTTAGGTTGTTTATTTGAGATCTTTTTTTCTTAATGTAGGCGTTTATCAGCATAAACTTCCTTCTTAGAACTGCTTTTACTGCATCCCATAAGTTTTGTTATGTTGTGTTTCCATTTTCATTTGTTTCAAGTTATTTCTCATTTTCCCTTTGATTTCTTCTTTGACCTTTTGGTTGTTCAGGAGTGTGTTGTTTAATTTCCATGTATTTGTGAATTTTCCAGTTTTCCTCCTGTGTTGATTTCTGGTTTCATACCATTGTGGTCAGAAAAAAATATTTGGTATGACTTCAATCTTCTTAAATTTGCTAAGACTTATTATGTGACCTAACATATGATGTGTCCTGGGTAATGTTTCATGTGTGCTTAAGAAAAATCTATACGTTCTGCTGCTGTTGGATGGGATGTTTTGCATATGTCTGTTCCATCTATTTGGTCTAAAATGTAGTTCAAGTGCAATGTTTCCTAATGATCATGTCAAAAGTGTGCTACTGAAGTCCTCTACTATTTTGTGTTGTTGTCTCCCCCTTTCAGATTGGCTGGTATCAGCTTAATATATTTAGGTTTCCAATATTGGCTGCATTCACATTTACAATTATATACTTTTGATGAGTTGACCCCTTTATCATTATGTAATGACCTTATTTTTCTCTTGTTACAGTCTTTGGCTTAAAGTCTATTTTGTCTAAGTATAGCTACCCTTTCTCGCTTTTGTTTTCTACTTGCATGAAATATCTTTTTCCATCCTTTCGCTTTGAGCCTATATGTTTCTTAAAGCTAAAGTGACCTCTGGTAGGCATCATATAGTTTGGTCTTTTTTTTTTTTTTTCTTTCATTCAGCCACTCTAGGTCATTTAATTGGATAATCTAATGCATTTACCTTTACAGTAATTCCTGGTTGGTAAGAAGTTACTAATGCCATCTCATGTTTTCTGGCTATTTTATAGTTCCCTTGCTCTTTTCTTTTTTGCTTTCTTCCTTTATAAACTGATGATTTTCTAGTGATATGCTTTGATACCCTCTCTCTATCTTTTGTGTATCTATATAATTTTTTTGTTTCTTTTCTTTCTGTACCACTTTCCTGTTTCTCCTGTCTTGACCTGATCGATAAGCTGGTAGGAATAGTTTAAATCAGGTTATCAGTTGCCATATACTATTTAAAATATCAGGTATTTTTCTAGACTGCCAAATGATGCTCATAAATATGTTTCTAGATTCATCACTCTGTAATGTCTATCTCTACTGAATTTCTTGTTTATGAATATTGTGATCTTTATGCATTTTTATCCAAACTTGTCTTTTTAAACTCATCTATTTGATAGCAACCAATTGCCTACATTCTTAGAGTTGTATTGGTCAACTACTCTACAAGAATGGATTTGTCATCGTGGATTCCAGATTCTGCTTCCCTCTCAGTGCCCCATTATTACATCCTGACTGCCATATTTCATTGGAATGACTTAGATTGGTTTTTCAGTCTTAGATCATTATGACTAGACTCACATTCTTGCTGGCCCGTATCCAGACCAATAGCTCTTTATATCTAACTATGTTTAACACCAAGAATTTCTCTGGCTTCTTGGTTCTGTCCTTCAAAATTTGTCCTGTCTAGCAGCATACAAATCAGGATAGACCTGACTGTAGCCCAAGGACCCTACAAGTTGCCTCCTTGTTGTTTTATGTGAACTTTTTCCCAACTTGAATCTCTCCTACAAATTGCCATTGGTTTGAACTTCAAAAACAGAATATTCACCATGATAGTGCCCTACTCAAGAGTTCACCATAGATCCTATTAGCTTCTTGCATCTAGTAAAAATATTTCAACTATTTTAAAGGAGTCTAAAATCTGGCTTTGTTTTACCCATTCAATATTGGATTTTTTTGTGATTTTCCTCCATAAAATCCATCTAATTCAGCTGCTTTATTTTTTTATACTCTCTCCCCAACCCAACCCCATAAATCCTCTATGATCTTGTCCAAGAATTTATTCTGCTCTTACTCTGTTAGAATTCCCTTCCACCTTCTATCCATTTTTCAGTTTCCTTCCAGGCCCAAAGACATATAATCAGTTCTTCCTCCTGTGTAATACTTTCCCTGTTGGCTCAGCTTACATAATCTCTGTTCTGGTGAGCATTTTTTTTTTTTTTGTATTAAACATTTACAGACATTTGTCATATGATTAACATCTCTTTATATATCGTATTATTATCAAATGGTCTACATCAGTAGTCTTCTATTTATAGCAGCATTTTATGTACTTGTGTATATATATATATATATATATATATATATATAGTATGATCTTGTTTTTTTTTCATATATTCATCTTACCATCAGCTAGCTTCTAAGCATTTTATGGGTAGCCAATATTTCTCATATTTCTCTTATGCTAAGAAGTACTTAGTGCCGGGCGCCTGGGTGGCTCAGTTGGTTGAGAGGCTGCCTTCGGCTCAGGTCATGGTCCCAGAGTCCTGGGATCGAGTCCCACATCGGGCTCCCGGCTCGGCGGGAAGCCTGCTTCTCCCTCTGACCCTCTCCCCTCTCATGCTGTTTCTCTGTCTCTCTTTCTCTCAAATAAATAAATAAATAAAATCTTTAAAAAAAAAAAAAGAAGTACTTAGTGCCGACATAATTTTATCATTAGCATTGACTACGCAATAGGCAGTCAAATACTTGAACCATAAGCCATCGGGCTTTTAGTACATCCCAAGATATTTATGAGTATTTTTGTACAATTAGTTATATGACACTATTTATCCTGTGCTTTTAATCATGATATGAAGGAATAAACTTTATTCATTCTCTGATGATAAATTTATAGGTATGAACATGATATAAAATCTTTGTTTTGTGCTGCTGTGGATTAGCATAGTTTAAAATTTCCTGTTTGAGGGATGCCTGGGTGGCTCAGTCGTTAAGCGTCTGCCTTCAGCTCAGGTCATGGTCCCAGGGTCCTGGGATGGAGCCCCACATCGGGCTCCTTGCTCAGTGAGGAGCCTGCTTCTCCCTCTCCCTCTGCTGCTCCCCCTGCTTGTGCTCTCTCTCTCTGACAAATAAATAAATAAAAATCTTTAAAATTTCCTGTTTGATAGGTTCCTTATATTCTAGCCTTTGCTATTCATATAGGGCAGTGGTTCTTAAACATTAGCATGCATTTAGAATCACTTGGAAGACTTGATAAAGCACAGATTGCTGGGCATACCTGAGAGTTTCTGATTCAGGGGGTTGGGGATGGTGGCTGAGAATTCACAAGTTTGACAAGTTCACAGATGATACTGCAACTGTTACTCCTGGGACCACACTTAAGAACCAGTGATCTAAGAAATGAGAAATCCAGATATAGAACCAAATTCTTTATCATTGAAGGATATCATAAAGAAATTTGGAAAAAATGCTGAAACTAAAATGCTAGAAGTAGAACACATTTCAAGAAAGAACATTGCTCTCCCGTATTAAAAGTCTACATCTATTAACTTTAGGATCCTCTCTTTGCAGCCTATCTGCCCACAAACGGTTAAAAGTTTGCTACTCTTGTTCGCATCTATGTTGTGTGCTTTGATGAAAGGGACTGATTTTATACATTTTTTGTAATGAACATTTTCAAATAAATGAATGAATGTTTTCTTATTATAACACTTAGCTTTAAAATAAGTGCGATTTTGGTTAAAATAATTTTTCAACTTTATGCATTTGATATATAAAATACATAAAAGAAAACAAGTATTATTTATTTGGCATCTGTTCATAATTTAAAACAGTAATAATTTTCCTTGGGGATATAATATAATATATATATTTACATGCATATATATATGTATAGTATATACATAAACATATTAGTGCAATCGATAGAAGAAAGCGGAGTGTATGGGATAGGAGCCAGGACTTTGGTCTTTGACAGATCTGAACCTAAAGTCCAGCACTGCAGTTCACTGGCTATGAAATGGCAGGCAAGTTACTTCACCTCTCTCAGCTTCCATTTCTTCATCAATAAAATTCAGATAACAATATTTCCTTCATAGACAGTCTTGTAAGGAATAGATGAGGTAATGTCCTTAGCCAGTGTCTGGCATATAAAATGTATCTGAGAAATAATTGCTATTATTATTCTTACTATTAATAAATAGTACTTGTGCAAGGTGCTCAGTAAATGTTTAGTGAGTCAGTGAATGAAATAACTCATCTTACCAGGCTTTAAAAAAATACAATGCCACATTCAAGTGAAATAGATGAGAATTATTTACCTCAATATATTAACATATGTCAACAAACTAAAAAAAATAAAGGACATCACGTGATAGAATAAACAGACACAGTAGTTTGTGATGTTTGCTTTTCATGTTTTAGTTCATATTTGTGTTTTGTATGCATTTGTATTTAGTCATGGCTAATACAATGCTTTCCGTGTGATAGGGCTCAGTGAATGTTGACCAATTACCTACAAGCCATTTGGAACATAAAATGAGTATATATTCTGCTTCTATTTTCTTTCAACTCATTTTATGTGTTTGCTAAATCTTATATTGCTGTCCTTTGAGCATGTACATTTCAAGACTTGATTTCTTTATTCTCTGGTTGTACAGAAACCAAAGCGCTAACTTGGTGGAAAGAATAGGTGGGACGGTTACCCTTACCATGAACAACCCAAATCCTGATGAATGTTTTCACAGTTGCACTTATTCCACTACCTCATGCTTCCAAAGAGCAAATAGAAAAAAACCTGACAGAGTTTTTAAAAGAGAGAAACTCTGTAGGTGCCTTCATTAATAGTAGTAGTCAGCAGTGAGTGGCGGTCCCTTACAGCTAATGATTACATTATATGGGAATTACTGCTGAATTTATTATGTTTCTTGTAACAGCAAGTTCTAAAATACTAACTGGGAATTTCAGTTTCTGGCCTTCACATCTTAGATTTCATTCTGCAATGAAATAAAAGAAAAAATATTTTGGAGCAACAAAAACAGAAATAAAAAATTTACTTTTTCCCTTTCATGGGTAACTTTAGAGAGCTAATGTCATTAGGCACTGTAAATCTCCAATTCTGCTGTAAACACAAACTCAGTCTAAACTATGTAACTCACTTATATATCATTTGAATGGCACTGAATTACAGGCAGCTACTCCATGAGGGCTTTTAGTTATTGGGAAAGCTCTGAATTGTGAGTTTGTGAATAAGTATGTTATGTTCCAGGCACTAGGGGTTAAAATGTGGATAAAAGCCTTGACCTAAGAGTTGTATTGAATGAACTGTCATTTGGGGGAAATTACCATTTGAATTAAGTTTCCCAATAGGTGGCACCAGAAAACTGCATAGTCCTTTAGGATAGAAGAGGCCACCCTTCCAGGACTCATTGCTGAGAGCTATCTATGCCAGGGTGCTTCAAAGATCTATCTTGTCCTGTAATATCTCCCTTCTCATTTTATTACCTGAATTTTCACTATGAGCATTATTACTGTATCCAATGACCTAAACTGGGCATTTGTTCTCAGGAGAATAGTTAAAATGCATGTATTGCTATTCTGTCCATTATATCCTCACTATTCAAGTATTCCCAGCATACACTTTATGTAATGGGTGGCCCAACTCAAAGAATGAGACCTTCTGTTATCTCTCTTAAAACTGATCTTCAATTCTCTCCATTATCTAAATCATTAAGATAATTTAGGAATCTGACTCCTAAACTAGGGCACAGCCAAAGACTGAACCTTGTAGGAGCCCTAAAGACCTCCCTCCAGGTTATATTTGTCCAAAGATGGCTGCTAACTGGGGAAAAGCAGTCCCTCATTGTAGGGGCGGTTCATGTTGAAAGTTCACCAGATACACTGGGTAAGCCGCCTCACTGAAATTTAGATTCAATGTATCTAGCACCTCTTCCTCTTTCTTCTGAAAATGTTACCAGAAGAGGCAATGAGGTTGCCTCATGACTTGCTAATTATGGGCCTGTGTTAGCCCTTCTTCCACATTAAGACAATTTATTTATTAAGGCAATTTATTCTGGAATTTTCCCCAGAAACAAGGCTAAGTTTGCTATTTTATAATTTGTAGCACTCATTTTTAGGAAACATTTAGTGATGCTATCTACAAGTTCGTTAATAAGGGGCTGAGATGTAATTTACCTGAGTCAAGAGATTTGAACTCATTGCTCAAAGGATGAGAAATAGAGAGGCAGGATGCCAAAAGAAGTGGAGTTTGCTGAATCTTAGAAAGGCATGACTCTGTCTAGCATTTGCCCTGGAATAGGTATAGATTATCTTGCAGAGACTGCTGACAGATTCTTCTGTTCCCAGTTCTAGTTGCTCTTCCTGTACCTCTCCTTTCCTTGCTGGAATTTCTCCTATACATTGCTGTTGGGTTGAGCTTCAAGCCAACTTTTCACTTTTTCATGTGGCTACCCCATTCAAAAATAATAGTCTACTGTACTTAGTGAAAACACATTTACCTCTTTTAAGGATCTCTGAATTTTGACTCAATCTTTAATACAGTTTACCCTTGAACAACACAGTGGTTAAGGCCAACCCTGTGTAGTCTAAAATCCACATTTAACTTTTGACTCCCTAAAAAAAGAACTACTAATAGCTTACTGTTGACCAGAAGCCTTACCAATAACCATAAACAGTTGATTTACACATATTTTGTATTTGGTACATATTCTCACAATAAGGTAAAGCTAGAGAAAGGATGATGTTATTAAGAAAATCCTAAGGTTGGGGTGCCTGGGTGGCTCAGTTGTTGGGCATCTGCCTTCGGCTCAGGTCATGATCCCGGGGTCCTGGGAACAAGCCCCACATTGGGGGTCCCTGCTCAGCGGGAAGCCTGCTTCTCCCTCTCCCACTCCCCCTGCTTGTGTTCCCTCTCTCACTGTCTCTCTCTGTCAAATAAATAAATAAAAATTATTTTAAAAAAATCATAAGGTTGACTTAGCTGTAAAAAAGAATGATAACATGGGGCGCCTGGCTGGCTCAGTCAGTAGAGCATCTAACTCTTGATCTCAGGGTTATAAGTTCGGGCCCCACCTTGGGGGTAGAGATTACTTAAAAATAAAATCTTAAAAAAAAAAAGGAATGAAAACTTGCCATTTGCAACAACATGGATGGAGTAGAGAATATAATGCTAAGTGCAATAAGTCAGTCAGAGAAAGACAAATACCATATAATTTCATTCGTGTGGAATTTAAGAAACAAAACAAATGACGAAAAAAAGACAGACTTAACTATAGACAACAAACTTGTGATTGTCAGAGGGGAGGTGGGTGGGGGGATGGGTTAAAACGAAAAAGAAAATCATAAGGATGAGAATACACTTACAGTACTATACTATTTTAAAAGCCATGTATGGGCGCCTGGGTGGCTCAGTCGTTAAGTGTCGGTCTTCAGCTCAGATCATGATCCCTGGGTCCTGGGATCGAGCCCCGCATCGAGCTCCCTGCTCCACGGGAAGCCTGCTTCTCCCTCTCCCACTCCCCCTGCTTGTGTTCCCTCTCTCGCTGTGTCTCTCTCTGTCAAATAAATAAATAAAATCTTTAAAAAAAATAAATAAAAAATAAAAATCCATGTATAAGTGGACCTACACAGTTCAAACCCATGTTGTTCAAGGGTCAACTGTACTAAATATTATTTATTATTATTTCCTCCAGAAACTCCATCTGATTCAGGATGCTGACTTCCTTACTATCTCTCCCTACCCAGCCCCCAAGACCTTTCATGATTATGTCCGTGGATTTCCTCCTGTTCTTCCCCCTATTAGAATTCCTTTTCGTCATCTCTCTATTTACTAATATTCTATCCATCTTCCTGATCCACCTCCTGCGTGATACCTCCCTTGAAGGTTCACAGTCACTTTCCTCCCAAGGTTTTTATGTGCAAATCATTTACTGATTAGTTTATTATTAGTTTATTATTCAATTAATACCTTTTTATACCACATCATTGTCTCATTATCTGTATTAATTGTGCTTTAATTATTACAGCATTTAATTTGTGTGTTTGTGTGCATCTTATTTGTTTCTTGATGTATTTTTTTAGCAACTAAATGATAAGCAATCTGTGGATAATCAACATATATTTTCTCATACTTAGAAACCAATATATCTTACTTTTTTTCATACTTAGTAACACTTTGCACAGAGCTAACTTCACTGTTAGTATTAAGTACATAGTCTGCATCCTCTGTATACTTGAATTCTGGGCCACTGGGCTTTCAGCACATCTCTAGGTATTCATGAATATTTTTGTACAATTATTCATTAATACTTAACACTGGTGAATCTCTAAGTCCAGAGGCGATCTGAAATCTTTGGTTTGCTCAAGGGAAAGATTTTGCTTAAGGCAACTCTTTAGATAATTGAAATGAGCAAACAATAAGGACATATTATGTATTTGCATGTTAACATAAATGCAAATTTTTCATTCAACTTCTGGGCAAGTGGATATTTATGGACTTGAACAAATTCAAATCACTTAAAGCCTATCAGTAACCAAAATGCCCTAAAAATCAACCAACTGTTGAATCAGAAAGTATATTTCCTAGAAATAAATTGCATGG
The DNA here is from genome assembly GCF_054177405.1 of Leptonychotes weddellii. NCBI lineage: Eukaryota > Metazoa > Chordata > Mammalia > Carnivora > Phocidae > Leptonychotes > Leptonychotes weddellii. The sequence goes on from NC_138370.1 coordinate 18,472,775, forward strand.
AGGTAGTTAAAAATGAGGCATCTATATTTACATTTTAGTAGATTGAAAACTACATCTTTTTCACTTCCTCAATTTACTAGTCATATTTAAATGTGAATTTGTTCTTGCAAAGGATGTCTCTGCATCTCTAAAGGAAAGTTTTTTTTTTTTTTAATCATGGAACTTGGTAGGAATACCACACATGTACTCTGTCAGAGAAAGACTAAACATAAGTCTGTCAAAAATTAAATTGAGTTCTTAATCCCTTAACTGTGGCAGGAGACACCTGCTGATGCTCCATTAGACTAAATAGCAATGATAAGTAAATTCTTTTAAAAAGTTCCAAATTTCCAAACAATATATACATAGTTTTCTAACATAGGACTAAAATAATACAAAAGCTTTCTATGTCCAGGCACTGTTCTAATTACTTTATGGTTACTATCTCATGTAGTCCTCACAAGAACCCAATGAGATAGATACTATTATTGTGAGGGAACTGAGACACAGAGAGGTTAAGTAACTTGCTCAAAGTCACAAAGCGAATAATGGCAGGGCCAGATTTTAGACCCAGGTACTCTAGCTGCAGAGAGATTGTACTCTTCACACTTCATTATACTGCCTTAACATACTGCTTTGATGACATTAATGTTGAATGACCAAAGAAAAATATTGAAAGTCTAAAAGGTAATGTCTCTCATATCATGGAATAAGCTATCTTGATCTAGTCCAGGAATATACAGATAGCAGGTACTCAATATAAAATTGTCAAGTGAAGAGCATTCCATTTTCCCACATATCATATTTCATAGATTCTAGGAAACATATAATTTTTACATTTCAATCATTTACATTTTTATGTTTGACATCATTTTTAATGTAAACATTAAAATATGCCTTAAAATTTACAGCATATTTTTCAATTCAATTTTTCAATTGCTGCCACCAAGAAAATAGTTGTGAGGTGGTTGCTATTACCTGATGTATTCTGGTAAGCTCAGGAAAGAAAGCATGAAAATTTGTAGGATGGCATCAGAGGCTCAGAGGAAAACCCCAGATAGGAATGATACATTTTGTTGTTTCAGTTTTGTGTTTTTTTTTAATACATAAATGCTGCATCACCGATACTCTTGATGGTGCAGAGGACTCAGCTACCTTAAGTTGAAAGCTATTTCAGATGACTCAGAATCCAAATTGCAAGAACTTTCAGGAACATTTTAACCAATCTTGTTCCATTATGTTTTCTTTTGGTTAGAGTACAGTGTCTAAATCTAAGCAAACTCTTCCAGCAAGTGTAAAACATAAATTCTGTGATTGAAAGAATTGTGTCCTGCATTAATGGTAGCATTTTTTTTTTCTTAGCATTACTGAAATTCATAGTCCATCTTACTTTTCATGGGATATTGGAATCAATGGAATAAGACAAAACATATTTTAAGTATCACCATTCATATACTTCTAGCAACAGTTATCTGTTGATTTTCTGCCACTGGGAGTGATCTGAGCACCCACAGTTCTCCCTTGCCCAATAAGTTGCCCTTCTTGGGACCAATGGCCACTACTGAGGTGTGGATGGCCAGGAGTACATATATTTTCTCAGTAGGAACCTAATTGAGATAGATGAAGCCTATGACCTAACGATAACCTGGCCATATTTTTATAGCAGTCACAAATCTACCTATTGTTATCTCTGAGACCATTTCTTTAAGAAGCAAATGGACATATTAGAATCAAGCACAATTTTTCAAAATTGTGCTACTAGTAGTTATATCAATGTGTACACTATCATTTCCTTCAGATTTTGATTCCTATAGACACAGTCAATAAATACAAAAAGGTCTTCAGAATTTTTCCACAACACCCTCTAAATAGTTACTGTTTGTGATTCTTTTGAAACTTTTAGTCTACAATCCGCTGGATGAAAAAACTCAGATAATTTTACATTGAGTACTTATTTGTTTATAAGTTTTATATACATGGCAGCAAATACATTTCAACTTAAGATGCACTTTAATGCCTGCTAACAATACAATTAAAAGTTCGCATCTAAGTTGGATGTCCCCAAAACCTTGACAAGAAAACCAGTAAAAGTAGTCTTGCATCCTGTGTCTTATTTCTTTGGAGAATAAAAGGAATGCAAATTAAGTCAATAAGAAACCATGGGCAAAATATTTTAATGGATCATCATCAAAGAGAACATAAAACCCTCTGTTCTTCAAATACCTACTACTGTTTTTTTTTTTTCTTTTCTATTTTTAATCTTGCTGAAATCAGTAACTGGAGAATAGCTCTGCCATTTTATGCAGACTTTTGCTATTCAGATAAATGTGACTGGCCTCAATGAAACTTGAAAACATAATTAACACCAGATAACTCTTCTAACCTTTACCACATCATCAAAAAACTATATATTTTTTTAAGAAGTCCATTGACCCTGCCACCTGTTTACTTCCTCCAGTCTCCCTTCTCATGTGCCTTCTTTTTCAAATTAAATTCAAAGGTCAAAGATAAGAGTCATCTGGCTTTTCACACCCTCTCCTTGCTTCTCACTTGCTTCTTTGCGCTTGCCCTGCAAACCCCACATCCTGGTCAAATCCAACTCTACATATATGTTTCATATCATCCATGCAGCTGAATGTGTCTGGGAAAAAACACAACCATACTGTCTGGTTTCACTCTAAAGTCATGTCTATAGCCTACACTTCAGTGTCTTCACCAGATTCAGTTTCCTCTTCCTTCTGGGCACATAGCTTGACCACATCAATCTCCTCTGCAGCTGACAGGAGCCCTGGAAGTTAGGTCTCACCAGTGGAATGTGGGCAGAAGTAATGTATGACTCCTAAAAACCTGGGAAGTTGTTCCTTCCTTCCTTCCTTTCTTCCTTCCTTCCTTTCTTCCTTTCTTCCTTCCTTCCTTCCTTCCTTCCTTCCTTCCTTCCTTCCTTCCTTCCTCTCTTTCTCTCTCTCCCTTCCTTTCTTCCTCCCTCCCTCCTTTCTTTGTCTTCTTTTTCTTTCTTTCTTTCTTTCTTTCTTTCTTTCTTTCTTTCTTTCTTCTTTCTTTCTTTCTTTCTTTCTTTCTTTCTTTCTTTCTTTCTT
>NC_138370.1:18475948-18513727 GCF_054177405.1 Leptonychotes weddellii
TGAAAAGACTATGCAGAACAGAGCACCTCTTTCTCCCCTTAAACCTCTCTGGAATGTAACAAGGTAGAGGGAAATAAAAAGCTTTTATTTAGCCTCTGAGGCTTGGGAGTTGTTTGTGAGAGTCATCTGCTTACCCTTGTGTTAATACAATTACCATAAACAATGAGTCCTAATGCCTCAAGACAAACATGCTGAATTTCCCAAGCCTGTTCACAGGTCTATTCTCCTAATTGATTCTTTCACACTTTTTCCTCTTTCCTCAACCCTGGTTCAACACTCCTCTCACCCAGTGTTCACCCAGAGCTCATGTCTAGGATGACCCTCCAGTGTGCACTGGCCCCCATGCCCCTCAACTGCTCAAGCACCTTGCTCCACTGAGTCTTCCATCTCTTGCAAAATCAATTTCTCTCTATTAAGTTATTCTATCAACCAACCAACATGCTATTGTTTCTCTCAATAATATAAAACACAGATGGGGGCGGCTGGTGGCTGAATCGGTTAAGCGTCTGCCTTTGACTCAGGTCATGATCCCAGGGTCCTGGGATCGAGCCCCGCATCGGGCTCCCTGCTTAGTGGGGAATCTTCTTCTCCCTCTCCCTCTGCTGCTCCCCCTACTCATGTTCTATTTCTCTCTCCCTCTCTTTCTCAGATAAATAAAATCTTTAAAAAAAAACACACAAATTTAATGTGACAGAAACATGTCTAAGAGATCAAGAATTATAGTAAATATGATTGACTAATTTCCATTTAAAAGTCAAAGAGTATCAGATTGGATTTTTTTTAAGTTCCAGTTATACTCAAACTATCAGAAAAATTCCTAAAAGTAGACACTTATATTTATGATTTTTATTTTTATTTTTATTTCCTGCAGATTTTCTCAAAATTGCTCCTGTCAACATTTTCCCCCTTTGCTCCGCTGAAGTTGGTCTTCCCTCTGATCCCCCCATTACTAACTTGTGGTCAAGTCGTTCACATTACCTGGAAAAGGAGCAGCATGTAATGTAGTTGGCTGGCTCTTCCTTTTGGTTTCCAGGACACTTCAGTCTCATGGTTTTCTCCCTACTTCACTGTCTTCCTTGCTACTTCTGCTTCATCACCCTGATCTTTTATTGTGGGTCACTCAGGGGTTCAGTCCTCAGTCCTCTTCTATATCTACATTCATTCCCTTGGAAGTCCAATCCAGTCATAGCTTCAAATAGAATCTCTTGGGGCGCCTAGGTGGTGCAGTCAGTTAAGCATCTCACTCTTGGTTTCAGCTCAGGTGGTGATCGCAGGGTAATGAGATCAAGCCCGGCATCAGGCTGCTCTGCTCAGCACAGAGTCTGCTTAAGATTCTCTCTCCCTCCCCCCATGCTCCTCCCCTCTACTCTCTCTAAAATAAATCAACCTTAAAAAAAAATAAAAAAACAAATAATTATGATCGCTATATTGACACTTCCCAAGTTTACATGCCATCCAGACTCCTACCCTGAACTCTTTTTATACAACTCCCTACTTAACATGTTTACTTGAATGCTTTGTAAACATTTTAAACCTAATGTGTCTAACACTGAACTTCCTATCTTCCCCACCACTAACCTCTTCCACAGTCTTCTCCCTCAGTTCATGGCACTTTCATCTTTTCCACTTGTTCAAGCCAAATTCTTTGTAGTCACCCTTGACTCCTCCCTTTTTCTCAGACCTCATGTTCTGTGTGTCAGCAAATCCTATCGATGCTCTAAAGTGGACTGCTTCTCACACCTCCAACAATAATACTTTGGGATGCCAATAAGAATCACATCTTGCCTCGGTTATTATACAGGCCTCCGAGCAGGTTTCTCTGCTTCCATCCTTGCCTCCCTACCATCTATTCTCCAAATAAGAGCCAGAATGATCATTTTAGTGAATAAATCAAATTGCCACTCCCTTTGTTCATAACCCCACAACATCTCTCCATTCTCTCAAAGTGAGAGATTGAATATATAAAAGGACAATGGCCAGATTGTATATGAAAATAGAACTTTGACCTACAACCTCTGCAGCAACTAGGCAGGGAGGACAACCCACAAATTCTGCAGTAACCAATCCAGGAAGCCATACCACAACCTCTGCAGCAATTGGTTCAGAATGATCAGGACTTGGTCAAGCACTGAAAATTTCTCTATTTTTTTTACCACTCCCCCCTACCTCTGATTCCAACTCAGGGCCAATGAGGAAAAGCCAAACAAAATCTCCAAACTAATTACATAAGGTGTCCCACTCCTAGTTAGCCCACCTCCAGCCAACATCCTCTGATCAGATTGCTATCTGAAGATTTCGCTCTTTTTTTTTTTTCTACTGTAAAGTTTTCCTATCCCCCCCCCGACTATCTTTGAGTCTCTGCTAAATGCAAGTGATGGTGACTGATTCCCTTGTTATAGCCAGCTCTGAATAGATCACCTCTGCTTGTTCTCCTTAGGGTGGTCTTTGTTTATTTTCATAAGACTAAGACCCCAAATTTCTATGGCCTTCCAGACTCCCATAAGACCCCAAATTTCTATGGCCTCCCAGACTCCCATTGATCAAGTGTTGGATTACCACCTTGACCTCATCCCCAGTGTCTCTGCTTTTGTTGCATCCTCACCAGCCACACTGGTGACCATGCTGTTCCTTGAACACACATGGCATGCTGCTGCCTGAGGGCCTTTCCACTGGCCATTATTTCAGCTTTGAATGATTTTCCCTGCACCCGTCATAGCTACATGGTTCCCTCATTACTTTCCTCAAGTCTTTGTTCAAAGTGAGGTCTTTCTCAGTGAGGTCTTCCCTAACTACCCCCTCCCTTACTCTTACATATAAAGTATTATTCTTTGTTCTACTTTGTCCTGTCTTGATTTTTCCTATTATTACTGTCTTCTAATATAATTGTATTCATAACATATTATCTTTATATATTAATTTATATGTGCCATTATACATATACACAACAGAATATATATTATCAAATATTTATTTATTCTGTCTGCACAATATGATGAGCACAAGAACATATTTTTGTCTGTTTTGGTTGCCATCATACCCTAGTGATTGAAACAGTAGACATTCCATTACATATGTTGGGATGGAAGACTTTTCCATTTATCCTTTCTAGGTTCTTAGGCTTGTTTAATAATTAGATTGAAATAAGACAGATTAACAGGAGAAAAACAAATTTTATGTATATGGGAGCCCCAAAGACATGAGACTCAAAGATCATCAGCAGTGGAGGCTTATAGGCCATGCTGAGCTAAGGAGAAGTGGGTAGGAGTAGGAAGATGAATAGAGCAAATGTTTGGTAAAAATATGTTTGCCATGTTATACAGATAAGTCTTTCTGATAAAAAGTTATCTTTGGTATTAGCTTTCTACTGGTAAAGGCCCTCTATCTAAATTCTTTTAGGCAGTTAGGGGAAGGTAAACAGTTCTGTTAGGCCTTGATTGTCTTCAAATCAAAAAAATTCACATGCCAAAATGTCATATTTGGGGGTGGTGTATTCTGTTATTTCTCACTTAGGTGCCTTATAACCTGTTTGTGTGGAGTGATTCCTGAACACCTTAGTCTGTTTTCATAACATCGGAACAAAGTTAACTTTCACATATCAACTCTCCATAAAGAAAGTGACAATCAAAAGTAGTCAAATGGAACAAGTTTCCAGTTACGAAATAATCCGGTACCCACACCAGAAAGAGACATTTAAGGCAGTCATACAGAAATATATCCAACATAGTCATGGGGATGTAATGTATAGCATGGCAACTGTAAAAGAAAATTTTAAAATTTTAAAAAAGAAAATGAAGGGGCGCCTGGGTGGCTTAGTCAGTTAAGCATCTGACTTGATTTCAGCTCAGGTCATGATCTCAGGGTCATGGGATCGAAACCCATGTTGGGCTCTGTGCTCAGCAGAGTCTGCTTGCCCTTCTCCCTCTGTTCCTCCCCCCACACACTCTCTCTCTCTTTCTCTCATCTCTCCCTATCTCTAAAATAAATAAATAAAATCTTAAAAAAAAAAGAAAATGAAGATGACAGATTATTTTTATCTGTTCCCCATTGTAGTCTACTATTTGAATACAAGGCATATTTTAGTTTCAACTGTGCAAAGTGAGTTTTGCTGTGATATTCAACATCTTGTGTCTAATGACTTGGTGTAGAAGAAATATTTTAATATATATTTCTCTAAGCCAGAAATTCTCAAACTACAGAGTGCATCAGAATCACCTGGAAGACTTATTAAAATACATGTTGCTGGGCCCCACGCCCACAATTTCTGACTCAGTAAATCTCATGTAATTTGACAATTTGGGGTTCAAAGGAGTTATCGGGTGCTGCTGCCATTGCTGCTGCAGCTGGTGATCCAAGGACCACACGCTGAGAACACTGTTCTAAGTTTGCTACTAAAAGTGTGATCCGTGGGCCAGCAGGATAGGCATCACCTGGGAGCAACTCAGAAATTCAGAAGCTCAGCCTTTTCCCCAGTTCTACTTAATTAGAATTTGCATTTTAACTAGATGATTTAACAAGGTGCATTCTCCAGATGATTTGTATGCATTTTGGAGTTTGCAAAACATTAAGGTTCTAAAGAACAGGAGGAATATAGGGTCAAATGTTTTCCCTAAGGCTGGGCGAAAGCCAGCATTACCAGGTGTAAAGATAGCCAAATGGTGAGAAGCTTTAAATTACATTTAATTATGTATGTGTTTGTAGTCTACAGAAACATCCTTTAAAAATACAATTTTTTGTAGGTTGAGGAGCTTCAGGTTCAATGAACACATAACCAGCAACCCAGGTGGCAGGCAAATCAGAAACAAAGCCAGGTTTCCAGGGGCAGTAGCAGGCCCAGGTGAACATCAACACACATTTGAGCCTAGAAATCATTTAAAACGAGCAGCCATCAGACAAATTTCCATCTACTATCTCCAGCATTCTAAGTCTTGGGAAGTATAAAAGACTCTTACTTGAACTACTTCTGTTTTCCATATTCTTAGTTTCATGGAAGAAGTAACAATGGCAGGTCTGAAGTTGATCAGTTACAGAGTGATCTGAACAATCGGAACTCAGGCTGGAGGCAGAAATGGACAGTGGAAGGTCTATATACAAAGACATTTCCTATCTCCTCAACTTTTCTTTGTCTAACATCAAAACTTTCATGTGTAGTAATAAAATGCAAAGGAATTTCAAGAAAGGCTTACATATTGAAGTAAATGTATTCATTTTATTCCCCCACTGCTCACGATATAGCATTTTTTCAAAATGATTATGTTCATTTTATGTTTAATATTTTAAAATAAAACTCAGTATTAAAATGATAATGGGCTAAAATTTGTGACAAAGATTCTATGCAATGCTAGTGTTTCTTAGGGAACAATTGTTACCAGGTAAAGGAAGTGTGTGCACTGAAGATGATGGGTAATTTTTATGCAATCAAATCTTTTCTAACACAGGTCAGAACATAAAGCATTCTGAATCTCTACAATAAAATGATATGGGGTAATATGTTCATAATATGTTGATAAGCTAGTATATGTAGGAGGCTTTAAAAAGATACTAGTGTAACTAGGTTATTTACCCAAAGAAGAGAAAAACACTAATTCGAAAAGATATATGCACCCCTATGTTTGTTGTAGCATTACGTACAATAGCTAAAATATGGAAATAACCCAAGTGTCCATGGATAGATGAATGGATAAGAAGATTTGGTACACACACACACCGGAATAAGAATAAAAAGAATACGATCTCAGCCATAAAAAGAATAAGATCTTGCCATTTGTGACGACATGGATGGACCTAGAGGGTATTAAGTAAGTTAGAGAGAGACAAATACTGTATGATTTCACCTATATGTGAAATGTAAAAAACAAAACAAACAAACAAAAAGCAGAAATAGACTCTTAAATATAGGGAACAAACTAATGATTTCCAGGGCAGAGGAGAGTGATGGGCAAAATGGGTGAAGGGGAGTGGGAGATATGGGCTTCCAGTTACCGAATGAATAAGTCACAGGGATGAAAGGTACAGCATAAGGCAACGAGTCAATAGCACTGTCATGGTGTTGTATGGTGAGACATGGGAGTTACACTGGTGGTGAGCACAGCAGAAGGTAGAGAGCTCTCCAATCACTCTGTTACACACATGAAACTAATGTAACATTGGGCGTCAACTATACATCAGTTTAAAAAATGATACTAATGTAAACATTTTTAAACATATCTATTTAGCCTTTTATGCTACTGAAACTTCCTGCGAATATTTATTTCAACCTGGTATAAGAGCATATATTTTGTTGTAGTAAATTCCCCAGTTCTCATTTGCTGAATGTGACCGTTCTTATCTTTAATTAGAAAGGCTTTATTTGATTTCAGAAATTACAATGTTGAAAGAAGTTAGATTTTTACAATCATGTATAGGCTTATAAAGTTATTTTATAGCCTAATAACAATAACAGATTTCATAGTGGTTTAAACTGCCTTCTATGTGTCAAATTAGGATGACAATACTAACTTTACTAAGAACATGTAAGCAGTTCAGTGTAATATTTCTTATTAGGCTTTACCTCTCTTCCTTGGAAAAGAATCATCAAATAGAGCCATGAAAGTACATTGCCTACAAGAGAAAGCCTATTTTAAAAAATGAAGTGCTTTTTAAACAATTTGAAAATGACTTGCCCTCATTGTTTATTTGCTGCCATGATTATGGTGCTATAAGGAGAGTAAACTTTCAGAAGAAAGGAGTGAACATCAACATCGACTGTGTTCTTTAATTTTTTTCTGTCTCCTCCCAGCCATTATTGCCAAGTGTTTTTTGTAAGGATCACACATTTACCTAAAGTGAATACTGTTTTTATCCAGCAGTTATTTGCCGGTGACAGTACATACATAATAATTGCTTATGCTTATTAATCTTTAAAATTTTAATGCTGGAATGACCACTGAGCATGACTATAATTAGCAATTTTCTGCTACATTTAGCCAAATTCTGGGCCTGTGGCTACACAAATAGCTTTTCTTTTGAGAAGATATGCTTCATTTGTGTTACCTAAGAATTCTGCCTGCTATCTGATTAATGGTTCTCAGACTGACCACACTTTGGGTTATAGGACAGAGAGATATTTCTGGATCACAAAAAAAAAGTGATTAACCCTCTGTTTATTCAGTAGATGCGATTTATAGCCATGCCACAGGTGAGGAAAAATATGGCTTTCCAGGTAAGTCTACACACAAAGAAGACACCAGTTACAGAGATATCCTATCTCTCTTCTCATCCAGGGCACCACACAGACGTCAGGCTCTGTGACTGCAGGAAAACCAGTGGGTTTCCTCTCACATCATAATTATCTTTTTTCCACCTTGTCAGCATCTCTAGATGTCCTGTTCACCAGCTTAAGGCTTCTGCTCTATATCAAACACTCCAAGCAACACCACAAAAAGGTCGTGTGAGGACACAGTGAGAAGGTACCATCTGCAAGTAAGGGAGAGAGCTTTTACCAGAACCTGGCCAGGCTGGAGCTTTGGTCTTGGACTTTCAGCCTCCAGAACTGAGCAGAAAGAATTGTCTGTTGTTTGAATCCCCAGTTCAGGGTATTTTGTTACAGCAGCCCAAGCTGACTGAGACCCCATCCATTCAAAATTCTCTTCATAAATTTGAAGTTCAGTGAAGATGTCCAATCTCAAGGATTTTTTTTTTTTTTTAAGATTTTATTTATTTATTTGAGACAGAGAGAATGAGAGAGAGAGAGCACATGAGAGGGGGGAGGGTCAGAGGGAGAAGCAGGCTCCCTGCCGAGCAGGGAGCCCAATGCGGGACTCGATCCAGGGACTCCAGGATCATGACCTGAGCCAAAAGCAGTCACTTAACCAACTGAGCCACCCAGGCGCCCAAGGATTTTTTTAACTTCATTTGAAGTTTGAAGGATCGGTTCCTCTCTGTAATCTAACAGAGATATTATATCTTTAAATAAGCAAGCGAAATTTCTAGGCAAAAAAAAATTCTTTTATAGGAATTTCCACAGTTATTCCTATTTCTTCCCATATTACAATATGAATAATTAATATTTGAGAAGGGGCACTTGAATCTTAGTGGAATTTACTTGAGAACCATGAACCAACAACACAGCTTATTAACGCCATGTGTTTTGACAAGAAGGAAGATAAGTGTTAATTACCTGGTGATTTCTGGGGCTCTTCATGACTGCAATATGGGATTTCACTCAGTGTCTCCGCACCCACTCTCCCACTCTCTATTGTGGATTAAAATATGTGTAGTGAATGTTGTGCTTTAACTGAGGACTCAGGCATTCCTCATTCTACTCCTGGGTGGTGTGTCTTCAGAAAAAAATTGTGCACAGCCAAGAGTTGTGTTGAACAGCCCTGCAGTTTTTAGGTTCTAATACCCTCTCTCCTGTAGGCATTATCCAAGATTCTTCTCTAAGGAGAACAGTTGTGAGGTTTGCTAAAAACCACAAGATACAGAAATGGACAGGTCATTTTGTTTTATCTCCTCATGAATGCTAGTTAAAAGGATTTAACAAGAAATAATAGCAGAGCCCAGTTATTCCCACAGTAAAATCTATGAGGCTGTTTCAGCACACAAATGTGATTTCTTCAGCAATCCTGCTCTAGCAATTGCATGAACTGTTGAATTCTTTGAACTGTCCTTCTCCCCCTGAACACACCACCAGGCTCCTGGAATGTTCTCAGGATTTAGAGCATGAAGCCACATAGTAAAAATTTATCACTGAAAAGTTTAAAAACACAACTGGCATCAGACTCACTGAAGGGTTTAATGGACAGAGAGATTGATTTGATATCCTCACTAAATGCTTCTCTTTGCAGCAACATGGGAGTCTGTGACTGTTTTGTAAACCATCAGGAATAATTGTAGTTACAATTTTATTAGTAGCTGGGGGATATAGTTATATTTCCTCTCATCTTGATTTTCAGGCAACTTTGCTGTGGAGGTTTCTGCATCTTAATTCAGAAAATAAGCTCAGAGCACACCCTTGCCATCATCCCTTAACGAGCACACACCGGTCGGCTAGGCATTATTTACAGGAAATTCTTGATACTCCTTCCATGCTTTCAAGATCTTACAAGCTAGGCTTAACGGACCTCTTTTAGTCATACTCTTCAATGTAAATATTTACATTTTTTTAAAACTAAAATGTATTTAAAAATTTTTATTCCCCTCACACAGTGAGTGAGATTTAGAAAGGCAGGGATACTCTTACTTGAATTAAACTCTCGTAAAACTGTGCTTTTCAAACTTACAAATTTGGCAAATGTGTCTTCAGTGCCCTTGTTTTGTTCTTTCTCACCTGTGAGTTCTCCTCTTGCGTTCTGAGGCCCTCCAGGTTAGATTCTGAACATGTGGATGATATGTCTCGGTCTGAAGCATCTCTCAAGCACTGGGGTTTTTAAAAGACACCCAAGCCTCATGTGGAAATGGAAGTACATTTGGTGGTGGGAAAAGGTGTTTCCCGGCAAGGTAGAATCAAACTACATCTTTTCTGTGACATGTAAATGCAACCCCATCTTTATTATCAGAACAACCTGACTGTGAAGTTGTATTGAAATCAAACCAGTTGTGTATTAGAAGAACGACTTGTGTTAGATGGTCCTAAAAATAAGCCATGCCCTAAATCTAACTTGGTGTTAACATTAGTGTTTTGGAAGAATGGGAAATTGTTAAGAATAAACAAGACAACAGGTTCAATAGGGTGATAGGTGCAAGGAGGGTTAATCAGATTAAAAAAGCCCACACCAAAGAGCCCATAAAAACCCCTAAATTTAAACACCAAATTGGCAACCCTCTCGGGTCCCCTCCCTCTTCAGTAGCTTTGTACTATCACTCAATGAACTTTGCTTTGCTGCCCACCACTCTTCCTTCAGTCTGGTCTGCCTCTTCATTCTTCAAAGCAGCGTGACCAAGAACTGCAGGCACTAAAGGGAAAGAAATCCTGAAACAATACCTCCTCCTTCCCCCTTAACTACAGCCCCCCACCCCCCACCTCCTGGCAGACAGTCTCTCCTTTGCTGTCCTGCTGGTTGCTCCTTTGTAGTGTATTCAATAAACTTCTATCTCCTTTGTTCTGCCTCAGGTGAATTCTTGCCCTCTCAGCCCTTCCCCACCCTGTGCTGCCTGCCTCCACCAGAGCAGGTTGCCCCACAGGTACTACCTATTTCTTTATATCTTTTAACAGAAAAAAAATTCAAAACAGTTGTCTAATTTCACTGCTTCCAAATACTCTGGCATTGTCCCTCGAACTAACTTTAGTTTTGCGCAAGTCACTTTGCTTAACTTGATTTTGTCGAGGTGGCCAAGAGCCTCACATTGGCAAACCCAAGGGGCAGCATTTAGTCTTCACCTTCTTGACCTATCAGCAGCATTTGATTCAGCTTATGACTCCTCTTTTTCAAAACTTTTCTTTTACTTGCCTTCCAGAACACCATCTTTTTGGTTCTTGGATGGTACATGCTGGATAGCTAGTTTGTGCGAGCATACCTTGAATGTCCTTGTTAATCACTGTCTTGAGAATGTAGAAATCCTGTCCTCCCTCTATATTCTCTACAAGCAGAATGTGCAGCAGAACGTGTTGTTTGGTGTTCAAGGTCAGGGGTTCTGGGGGTGGCCAACCAGGAGCGTCTCTCTTGTAACAAAGAGTTTTTAAGTGGCACCCCTTGATCTCCTTAGAAATGCTGGCCATGCAAGGAGAGGAAGGGTCGCTGGTAGTTGCTAGAGTAAGCTGCTATGATGTAAAAACTTGCTGCACATAGATCCCAGCAGCGGATGCTCAACTCCCTGTACGTAAGTTCCCCCAACAAACCTATGTCTCAGTCGCGGTCTCCAGGTCTTTTCTTTGGCCTCACTAGACCGTCACTCACTCTAGGCTTGGAGTCAGCTGGGTGTGGCTGTATGGTTCTGCTTTACTACCCATCCCCATCCTCAATCTGCATAGCTGATAGCTCCTCACCTCTTGACGGCTCAGGGTTCAGTGCCTTTGGGACTCTGTAATTATCTCTGTAAACACAACTTTACTAGGTGATCTCTTCCACTCCCATGGCTTTCAATACATATGTACACCAACAGCTCCCAAATGTATACCTCCTGCCTGGACCTTGAAGGAGAGCAGAATACACCACTTTGGCATATTGATTATTTTGAATAAAAAGTACTTGAGTAACAGCTGGTACAAGGACAGTCTAACTCACCTTTGCCTCCCTGAAAGCAGGAGGTAGATCTCCCATGTAACAGGTACCTTCCTGTACAGGAGGGTATAATGCATCTTTATCACCAGAGAGAGGGAAATTAGGACCAAGGAGACTGTATAAGCAAATCTTGTTACTTCTTCACCAATTTACTACTCTAAGCCCAAACCCCTTTGTCTTGCCAATTCCTCACAAAGTTATTGTTTCTGTCTCTGAAAGTTTTAAAAGCTGCCTGCTTTGGTCACTTTGAGTTTCATATACTTCTAAAAGTAATTTTTTTTTCCTGTTAATCTGTCTTATGTCAATTTAATTATTAGACTGGTCAAAGAACAAAGGAGGGAAGGAGGAAAATTTTTCCACCCCTACAACTTCTCTGATCTTTGGATTTACCTACTCACTGCTTACCGGATGAGGTGTCTCAATATTAGCATACCTAAAACCAGACTCCTGATTCCTCACTCACCCTACCTGCCCATCCCAATTCTGGCAATTGTCCCCACATTGGTATATGAAAACTCTTTGCAAGCCATCAGCAAACCCTCTAGCTTTATATACAGGGTACTCTTACCATCTCCACTTTCCTCCTCCCATTCCAGTCTCCATCACCTCTCACCTAATTTAATGAAAAGCCTCCTTACTGGATTCTCTGCCTCCACATTTTCCCTCTTATTTCTCCCTTCACCCCCTTAGTCTATCTCCTTATAGTAGCCAGTAATCCTTTTAAAATATGTCTGATCATGTCATGCTCAAAACTCTCTGTTGACTTTTCACTCAGTAAAATCCAAAGGCCATGAAAATGGCTTACAAGCACCCCCTCTCTCCCTCTTCCTCCTACCTCCTGGACTGCATGTCCTACTGCTTGTTCCAGTCCTCATTCTGTTCCAGCCACACTAGTCTGTTGTGGCTCAAAAACACCAAGCAAGCCCAGGTCCCAAGGCCTTTTACTTGCTGCTTCCTTTGCCTGAGATAGTGGGTGACCTGGGTTACTTAGGGTTACCTTAGCTTTGAACTCAAATATGACCTTACCATAAACGACTTCCTTGACCATCTTGTAAGACAGCTCCTATCATTCTAATTCAGTGCCACCTATTTTCCTTATGTTGTTTTATTTTTCTCCATTACACTGGCCCTATATTTGTTTATTTTGATATTTACTCCCATAGAATGTACACTCACAAGAGTAAGAATCCTGCTGGTTTCTATAGTTTTATCCTCAGTGAATAGAACAGTACTAGCCATGTAGTAGGAGCTCAATCAATATTGTATGGGTGACTAAATGACTGGAGTAGTCCCTAACTGCATTGTTTGGAGTTTTTAGTCTAAGCATGTGAAGATCTTAGGGTGTGGGGGGAGACCAGTAGAAGCCAAGGAAAAATATATCAAATTAAGAATAAGATTGTGCATGTTTCTTGTGTTAAAAAAGAGTGGTTTTGCTACTGGGTATTTACCCAAAGAAAACCAAAACACTGATTTGAAAAGATATAAGCACCCCTATGTTTATTGTAGCATTATTTACAATAGCCAAGATATGAAAGCAACCCAAATGTCCATTGATAGATGAATGGATAAAGAAGATGTGGGGTGTATATATATATAAAATATTTCATTGTATGTATATACATACAATGAAATGTTACTGAGTTATAAAAAAGAATGAAATCGTGTCATTAGCGACAACATGGATGGACCTAGAAGGTATTATGCTAAGTGAAATTAGTTAGAAAAAGACAAATTCCATATGATTTCACTCATATGTGGAATCTAAAAAACTAAACAAATGAACAAACAAAAAAGCAGAAACAGACCCATAAATACAGAGAAGAAACTGATAGTTGCTAGAGGGGATGGGCAAAATAAGTAAAGGGGAGTAAGAGGTACCGTCTCGAAGTTATGGAATGAATAAGTTACATTCTGTGGAGCAGGTTGGCAAGTTAGTAGCTGGTAGAGGCTAAGGATAAGTAGTCATATAAGCAGCATTGCTATAAAGAAGGTTCATCTCAGAAGAAAGCATTATCTATGCAGTTTCCACGTCGTGTTGTAAGGGACGAGGTACAAAGAGCTCATTTTGACTCTGCTGGGTTTCTGTAAGTCTTGAAAGCAAGGCACTGACTGCCCTCTGTTGTGAACTGTCTATTCAGGGAATAACCTTAGAGATAGTAGTGTCTATCTATAGCAAACAACAAATTTGCTTACAGTCTTGGAAGATACAGTAGTGTGTCTCCCTGGAACAAAAGTCAAACATGCCTACTTCACGTTATAAAAAATTTGGTTTCATGGGTCCTCTTCTGTAGTACAACCCACCACATTGGCTGGTGTCATCTGGTCTTCTTTGTGTGGCCCTGTGGGAACCAGAGCTCAGGAAACAGGCACAAAAATGCAAACACTCGGGCTACTGCTGTTGCTTTGAGTGATAATTTATCTTTCATCTCTGACCTGAAGTTTCATGTCATCTACCAATACCTATGAACCTGAGGCAGCTAACTTGTGAGTCAAAAGTAGGGTAATATTTCAGACCATTCGTGGTCCTTGACGGTGTCAGCAATGAGGGTGGGATGCTCACAAAGACTTGCCTTGCTAGAAGATAAGGAACGAGGACTTCATGGGCTGATTAACAACACATGAGGGGAGTCTATGGGAATTGAACATGTTGATCAAATTGTGTGATCAGTTGGACAATAAATGGTCCTTCACCATTGACCATTAATGAGGGGAAACTGGGAAAGTGATCATAGGCTGAGAAAAGCAGGAAGCAGACCAAAAACAACTTCCTAAGTGGTATGTCATTGTGGTTGACTTTCCTTGAGGCAGAGGACCCTTCCTTGAGAGCCTAAGCATCAGCCCAAGTCCACTGGATTGTGACAACTAGGGCTAAGATTCATCCCAGGCAGGCAGAAGTTTCCTACCCTTTTTAGGCAACATTTACAGAGTTGTGTGTCTACACTGAGTGTAGAAGAGAGAAATGTGGGACTACTCGGAAGAGAAACTAAGCTAATTCTTAGAACCTTGGCTGGTTCCCTTGGGATGTGAGGGCAAGGAGCTCATCTAGGAAGAGTGGCAGCAGCTGGGCCATCTTACAGAGCCATCCCCCTGCAGTCCATGATGCCAACTCTAGAGGACAAAAGCATAGGCCTTCAAGGTTGGCTTGTTCGTTGGGGTGGGGTGTTTTTGTTTTTTTCTTGTTTGCCATGGATCCTGGCTTTGATAAGAAAGTGTTAACCCTTTTAGGCAGGTCTCTCTGAGACAATTAAAGTCCTGGGCCAGCCATAGAAGAGACATTGACTAGTATTCTGGATCTTGCTGGCCTGGATTGGATTTACAATGCTGACTTTGTAGAAGACCCACTGGAGGATGAAAAACTGACCCAGTGAAACTTAAGTGAAGTCGGTTAAGTGTCTGCCTTAGGCTCGGAGTCATGATCCCGGGGTCCTAGAATCGAGTACGACGTGAGGCTCCTTGCTCAACAGGGAACCTGCTTCTTCCTCTGCCTGCTATTCTCTCTCTCTGACAAATAAATAAATAAAATCTTAAAAAAAAAAAAAACACATGCCGAAGTCCCTTTAGAGGCCTAGGTTATCTCTATCTCCCCCACCCACCAGCCCCCCAAAACTTAAAAGTATATAATCAGTTACTTCTCACAATTCCAATGGGGTTCTAATAAAAACACCTTTTTGTACCAAAAACCTCTCAAGAATTTGCTCTCAGCTCCACTGCCAATCACATCAATGGGGCTGCTGAGTGGAGGGGCTTCCCATGACAAGCGAGAGGATCTCACCAGCCCCTTCCCCTCTCATAGATACTGAGTGGGGTGAAAACCTTTGAAGTCCATTTGATGGAATCAGAGCTGCTGCTACACCACCCAGAACTACCAGTCAGTGTGAAGCCTTGGTGGATGGCACAGAGCCTTGCTATCTGTGCTCCCGCCCCCCCGCCCCGCCCCAGGCCAATCTCCTTCCCTGCTGACCTCAGCTACTTAGAGGAGGACAACCAGAGGTATAGTTGAGGTCTCCCTCCCCAAGGGGGACTCAGACTGAATCTACCCACCTGAGTAGGGTCAGGAATTTTGAATGGGGAAGAACTTAAACTTTCATGGCTTTTGGATATAGTTGCCTCAGGCTTAATCATAAACAGACTAATGGGAGGAAAATGTGCCTAGATGCAGTTGGCCAGGTTTGCAAAGACTTCATAGCAGGGAAAGGGAACTAGTGTGGCCGTGTGGGCCTAGCCTATGTTCTCTTGTTGATGTCTCCACATCTGTATGTATAGTGGAAATTGATATGTGAGGGGGCACTTCTCTTGATTGGAAAGAGCCACATGCAGAAAAACACTAGTGGAATGTGGAAATTGCTCCCCACTTTGCATCCCCATCTTCCCCTGACTGGTCTTACAGAAAGAGGACAGCATCTGAGGACGGGGAAGGAAAATTGCAGGCTCGATGAAGGACTTAAAAGTAAGGAAGTAAAATAAGAGATGCACTAGGGGAATACAAGAGTTTTGCACAATCAGCAGGAAAAGCTCACAGGAGCTAGAGGTTGGCAGCAGATTATCAGCAGTAGAATTCTGTTGTTCCTTCCACAGCCTCAGCAGATGCATTGTAAGAGTAGTTGAATCCATTACACAGATCGATAGCTCTTTGTATGTCTTGTTTCTTAAATGGCTGGGCCTGGTTCACTGACGCCTTGGCTGAGCTGAAACCCAAGAGTATAACTCAGCTGCTAGGGCTCTTTAATCTCCATAGTAGCTATGCAGAAAAAGTAGGTGATTCACTTCAATCAGGGGACATAACTCCAAGTCCTTCGTATAGCTCTGGCTGCTACAATCCTTTGTGAACTCGGTCTTATTTTTACGGAGTCTTAGCCAATGGCGTGGCTGTTTGGTGTGACACTTGGAAAGCTGCAGAGTGGCAGATTAAAAATACCCCTTTTTGAGGTCCAAAACTGGGGAATTATTCGTAGGCGCTAATCAGACGGTCTGAGTCAATCACATAGGCACGCAGTAATAGCCTTTTCTTTAATGAGACTAAACTGAATTAAGCACCAGATTGTCACCTTTGCTTTCTGGACCTATCATGATACCAGGTATGATATCACATCCATCAATATACCCTGGGTACCAAGGAAGGGTCTCTGCGGTCTGATGCAGCGGCAACTAATACAAGTCAGACTTGCGACTCATGCTGAAAGTTTGTCTTCAGGTAAGGGAGGTCACGTTGTTTGGAGTGTTGGTCCACTCTCCTCCTGGAAGATTGGCTACATTGAACTGTGACCTCCTCTCAGGCCTACTGACGGTGCTTCAGCACTGTTGATGCATTTTCAGTTTGCGTTGTTGCTGTTCCAGTCTGTTCATCTGACCTTGGGGCATTCTTTGGGGTAGACAAAGGGCACTCAGCTGGCGGTATAAACCCAAAGGACAGGTTGGAACCACTGACCTCAAGCACTCCGTCCCAAAGAAGAATTGATTCCATTTTTCAAACTGAACTGGAAACCCTAGCATTCACCAGTCGGTTGGGAGGCCACATTAAAGGCCCTGTGACCTTTGCACAAAGACTGGTATAGTTATTACTTGGGGCACTCTGACTAATGTAAACGGCACTTTCTTTCCAGAGGCACTGTGTAATTCCCACGTCCATGCTTCTTGTATAAAGACAAGCATTTCTTACCTCCCTCCTGAAAACAAGGTGACTCATACCTTACAGGTAGATCTGAGAGCTCTCAGATGACCTCAGATCTCTCCAATATGAAGCCACCCTTGGTTAATGAACAGAGTAAATGACACATTATTCATATGCAACCTGTAAGCAGTAATCCATACATAGGGAATCCTCCAATTAGAAATGATAAAATTTGTCCCTGACTTTAGCTGAAGGGATCAGTGATGTCAGCTTGGCCCTGGAAGACCATCGTAACAGTTTCTGCTCCTTGGCCAGGGTTATTACGAGGACAGAACTGCCCTATGCCTTCTACTTGCGGGCAAGGCAGAGTATGTGCAAATGCTTTGCACATTTGCTAACACATCCTGCTGTGCATGGATCAATGTTTTCAGCCAGATAGAAAGGTCAGTACAGAAACTTCAAAAGCTGCCTGGCCTTCCATGGTTAACCCTGATGGCCTACGGATTTGTTAAAGTGATTGCGTCTGGGATTCCTGCTGCTTGGACTCCTGTTGCTAATAGTCTCAATAAAATGCTACATAAGATGAAAGATTTGTCCCAGCCTCTATCAGGTGGCAGAGTGGCTGTCTGAGTGGCATCTGGAAGGTTTACCAGAAGCCAGGATGGGATAGAAATGAGGCGCTGATTTCCCTTTGTTCCAGATTGGCTTCTGAAATATGTTTGTACAGACAACAGCAATGGAAAACAGAGACCGTGTGTTTTCCTAAAGCAAAGGGCAGGCATATTCACATATCCACCAGTAGAATAAAGGTAATGTTTCCCTCTGGAGCAAGGGGGGAACATGATCACTGCTTATTATAAACATTTGGGGTTCCAAAGCTTAGGGTTCCTCTCCTGTCATTCAACCCATTGCACATACAGGAATCCTCCAGCCCTCTTTCTGTTGCTCTCTTGGAATTGGAGCTGGGATAACTAGCAGAAAAGATACAGTTGATCTGGCTGCAGTCACTGCTTTGAGTAATAAACTGTCTTTGATGATGAGGGATCTGATGCCTTCTGCCTACCCCCATGAAAATATGTCAGGCTAACTTGTTAGCTTGCAAGTAGGATAAAAACTTCCAATTCTTTACAGTTCTTGGTGATAAATTTCAGTGAATTCAAATATGCTAGAACTATTCCTCTATTTGGGAGGCATCATCAATTTTATATAATAAAAATGTAATCTTATTTTCTAGTTAGAGGGAAAGATGGAAGACCCAGTGATCACCTGCCTAGAATAGTTTATTAGAAAAATAAGAGCTTTTATACTGGCTGTGTCACTGGAAGAAGTTCAGTCTCAAAAATGGCTGGGTTTTCAGAAAAATGTGACAGGCAAGGAGAGAAAGGCAGAGCCCAGCAGAGAGTGATTTTCAAGGGCCGAGATAGTGTCGTAGTCCTGCAGTCGATCCTGTAAGGGCCATTATGTAGTAGAATGTATGGTGTTCCAAAAGTGCCATAATTGAAATGTACAGTTCATTCAATCCTTAACAACTGGAAGCCCTACCTAGTGGAGGGAGAAAAGTATCAGGAGTGGCAGGCAATGATCAGGGTCTAGGAAAGACCAGTGTCAGTTTTTTGACCCTTACTTTTTCAGGAGGAAGTATCTTGGACCACAGTGCCCCTCTCCTCCTCTGCTCTAGTCCTGTTGACCTGCTCTCGTCCTGTTGACCTATTCTGGTTTTCTCAAACACACCAAGCTTTTTCTCTTCACAGGAGCCTTTGTTTGAGCTACTCCTTCTGCCTGGAATATTCCTTTCCATGATCCTTGGAAAACTAGCTGCTTCTTGCATACATTTAATTCATTCAACAAACATTTAGTGAGACCCTATGCATGTCACATTTTTTCTATACTGTGAGGATAGAGCAATAACTAAACAAAATGATTTAAGAAAATCCTGCCCTCGTAGAACTCATATTCTAGTGGAATGTGTGAGGGTAGACTACACACTATATAAATAAAACCTGTTTCAATTAATGATCAATTTGAAATGAGAAAAATAAAGCTGCTGAGGAAGATAGTAAATGGCAGGGTAATTGTGACGGGTTTAAGTGGAGTGTAGGGACTATCTCACAAGTAACATTTGAACAAAGAACACAGGAGGAGGGGTTGAGTCACATGGAAATCTGGAGGAAGACAGGTCAAGGCAGAAAAAAAATAATCCGACGCACAAAGGCCCTGAGATGGAAGTGTTCTGTGCCATGTTCAAAGAATAGTCAAGAGGCTGGTGTGGCTAGAGCAAGGTGAGAGAGGGATGGTATAGGAGGAGCTAAAGTCCTCAAGTACCAAAGCCAGATCTTGGTGATCTTTGTGGTCATTGCAAGGACATGGGCTGCTATTGTGTGTGAGGAGAAGCAGTTTCCATCTTCAGACAGGCTGGACCGATGATTGGATTAATCAGGGAGTGAAAGAAATAGGAAGATGTAGGAGAAAGTGGGGCGTGGATCTGAAGCCACCTTAGGGAAAGCCCACAAGGCAAATTACCTGTGGCAGAAGTGAAAGGAAATGCCTTGGGTAGTAGCCCAGAAGACCCATCCAGAACAACAGGAGAAAGGCAGCATGGGTGGGCAGACATGGCAGCGAGAATCTCTCGTTCTCCAAGCGGTCTGTGACTGTTTCTCCTTTCTCAGTGAAATAAGAGGCTGGGGCCTCAGCAGAGCGTGAGGAAAGGAGATATTGGAGGTTTGGAAAATAGTGGGTACGTAATGGACTAGAAAAATGTGATCTCATCACCAGCAGTGTCAAGGGTCCTGTAGAAATCTGTGATCATGCATTTCAAATGAGACTCCCTCAGCATGCTCATGTGTTTGTCTCCAGGCTAAAGCCAGCTCTAGGTACAGACATGAAATAATCTAGTCTTTGTCCATATCTCAGCTTAACT
The DNA here is from genome assembly GCF_054177405.1 of Leptonychotes weddellii. Taxonomy (NCBI): domain Eukaryota; kingdom Metazoa; phylum Chordata; class Mammalia; order Carnivora; family Phocidae; genus Leptonychotes; species Leptonychotes weddellii. The sequence continues at coordinate 18,495,672 of NC_138370.1, forward strand.
GTTACCTCTTCAGAGACCTCTCTCTCCCTTCCTCCACAGTGCCCCCCGGCCCCAAAATGACATCCACCTATTTTAATTCCCTGCATAGCATGTGGCACTGTTTTCTTGTTTATTTAGTTGTCTGGGTGCTACCCATTTCTCATATGGAAATGTGAAAGCAGATGTATATTCTACTTCATTCCCTGCGAAGTTTGAAACCTTGCTTGGTATATATTAGTTGTGCAATCAGTGATGAATGAATGGTCACTCCCACGTGTGTGCATGCATGTGTGTGTTGGAGGTGGGTTAATAGCAGATTCATTTGCTTTCTAAATCCTAAATCCAGACTGGAAGGCAGACAGATAACCCATAAACCACAACACTCTCCTCATCCAAATAGGATTGATAACCCAAATGGAAACATCTATAGCCTTCTTATATTCAAGAATGGAAAGTCGTGGAGACAGTTCAGTATTTCACTTTTTCCCTCAATAGGTGAGTTTGCATACTGGAAAAAAAGAGGAAGGGATAAAAGTTGGCCATGTAGATGATGTCATAGAATGAGATTTGTTACTTAAAGCAGTTTATAAACTAGAGTGGAATAGCATGTACATATCATGAAGATGATAAAAACATGGCTAACAGAAGGCCCATAGTTTTATCAAGAGGTTAAATTAGTAAATTTCTAAAACTGTGAGTGACAGAGCTCTCTGACCTTTTATAGTGTGTGTGTGTGTGTGTGTGTGTGTGTGTGTAAGAATGGGAATTTTTTTGTATTTCAGCATTAGCAATGCTGTGAAATTTGTTGGGAGAAGGTTAGGTATAATGTAAATGGAAAAAATTCTAACAAAGCTGGCCAATAGTGGGACAGTATTTCTCAAGAGTGGACTCCCCAGTCTTGTTACCTGAGCAGGAACCAGATTAGGTGGTCTCTAGTCCAGGTTTACAATTAAACCTGTGCCATGCATTCAGGTTGGCTGATCTGTGCATATAAATATAAATATAAGAACAACTCAAAGGGTATGTTCTGTCTTTGTACCTGAAAGATAAGATTGCCACTATTTACCATGACACATATTCCTATTTAAAGGCAAATACAGGATGAGTGTGTGTGTGTGTGTGTGCGCACGCGTGAGCCTTACTGCATTTGTATAACCAACACCATGGACTAAGAAGGGGCTGGTTATCCAGTTAGCCTTTTTTTTTTTTTCTTTTAATCATTATATTAGCATCTATCCTGGCAAATGGACAAATTAAAGACAAGACTGATTCAGTAAGGTAATTCTGCCTGGTGATTCTCATAAAACATTTGGTTGGGGTAAGGTTGTTAATTTTTTTTCTTCCCTAAGATAAAATCTCTGTTTGTTTGTTTTTTCTTCTATCCCTACCTCCATCATCCAGGTTGAAGTTCATCAATTTTTTTGTCTTGAGTATTCCAACTTCCTCCATGCCTGCCCCAATCCAATCCATTCTCCACATGGTAGTGATAGTGCTGTTTCCAAAAAAGCAAATCTGTACCTCTCCCCTGCTTAAAAATTGCCAGTGGCTTGCTGACAGACTCAGCATCAACTCCATGATGGGAGCCCTGCAGATGCCTCTAGGCACATTTCTGCCCCTCCCCCCTCCTTCACTCCTGACCTCTTCACCATGTTGAACTAATCTCATGTCCTCAGATATACCTTGATTCTCCTCAAGTTCCAATTTCTGCCAGGAGCTCTCATTTGTGTGTTTTGCCTGACCTCCTCCAGGTATCACAAGGCATTTCTCTGTTACCCCTGCCCTTCTGGAGGTGGGTATCCTTCCTATGTGCTCACACTGGCCTATCATTTTGTTTCCTTGCCATCCGCTTTTCTTTTTCCTTGTCATTCATAAGCTCATCGAGAGCAGGAAATGTACTTGTCTTGTTCCTTATTGTAGCCCCATTGTATGTCCTAGGGCTAGGCTGATGGTAAATGTGCAGTCTTTGTTGAATGAATAAGTTTTTGTTCATTATAATATATTTAGAACTGATTATATTTTATTCCTATGCCTGCATATTAAAATTGATATGTACAATCACAACTGATGTTTATTTTATTTTTATTAGGGTGATTTGAATTTTCAGAATGTTTTTAATTCATAAAATTTCATGGCTTCATTATGTTAATGGCCTTAATGAGGCATCTGCAGGAAATCCTCTGTCAGTAAACTTGCGAGCTGTCCCTTAAGATTGGCTGAGGGGCAGCTGGGTGGCTCAGTCGGTTGAGCATCTGCCTTTGGCTCGGGTCCTGATCCTGGAGTCCCGGGATCGAGCCCCGTGTCGGGCTCCCTGCTCGGCAGGGAGTCTGCTTCTCCATCTCCTCCCCCTGCTTGTGCTCTCTCTCTTTCAAAAAAAGAAAGAAAGAAAGAAGAAAGAAAGAAAGAAACAAAGAAACAAAGAAAGAAAGAAAGAAAGAAAGAAAGAAAGAACGAAGAAAGAAAGAAAGAAAGAAAAAAGACTGGCTGATAAATCAAACGAGTCCACCGTTAACAGCTAAACATAACTTTACCAAAGTGACCTGCGTTTAGACAATAGGAAATACTCTTCTTGGAAATGGTATTTTCTGTTACTTCTTGTGCAGAGACTTGAGGCTGGGCGGCTCTTGTGCATGTGTTAACATAGGGCATCAGATCCATTTTACAGTCTGCCGAACATTGCAAACAACCATTGAGACACACACACACACTTCCCTCCTCTGAGCCAGTGACAGGGGCCACCTCAGTGGACTCCACTGTGGCAGGTATGAGTGACACAGAAAACACCAAGAGGTTTTTTTTTTTTTTTTTGCCTACCAGTCTGGGAAAATGTGGATGATGCTATTAGTTCACAGTTCTGGGCATGCTTGAATGCTGACACCGATTCTCTTTCCTTGAAATGGCAGGAACTTTATTAAACAAACATATGTGAAGCTAAGCCTGAGGGTAGGAATTCCTGGCAGCTGAGGAAAAGGGGAGCCATGGTTTGCCAATGCCATCTGCTTAATTTTCCTAATAATCGGACACCTGCCAGTGAGACTCCTCTTGCATCCCCAAATGGCTGAGCATTGTGGAGACATCAACAATAACTTCTTTCAAGGCCCTCGCTTTCGTTAGTAGGAGAGTGGCTTTCCAACTTAGCCCTTTTGCTCTGAAACGAAAAGGATGCTGGTATCTCCAGGCAATGCCATTGTCAGCTTTAAGTCTGGTTTCCGGAGTGCCTACAGCATTCTTGGCGTGCTCTGAGGCAAGAGACTGATTAAATAAGAGGCATTGGAGAGAACTTAACCTTTCACCTCATCGTATTCATCGTTAATGTTTCCGTCAGTTTCCAGATAGGCTGCCTGGATGACAGCCTGGTTTTCTTTCAACCAGCTCTAAAGTTTGACTCCTAGATAAATACTTGCCTCCCCCACAAGGATGGAAGGATGCCTGTATTCTAATGTAAATGTTACCATGACTTAGTTTTGTTAATGTCTATCTTATTTAGATTTAGTTATTTTTAGACCAAGTTCTTTCAAATAAGAATTTCCCCCCAAATATTCCTGGCTGTTTTCCAAAGGTCCTTGCAGCCACTGTCTGTTAAAATCCAGATCCCTCTGTGAAGGTGAGGACTGACTCCTGAGGGCAGAGGGGGTGAGGCTAGGCACTTCAGGGGAGTTTGGAGACAATTCCTTGAAAGTTACATACCCCTCCTGAGTTCTAGGAAAGGAATACTCAAGAAATAATAATTGATGTGTTGTGACTACCTAAGTCCACTCACCATTCCAAATGAAAATGGTGACTTTCCTTAGCAAACCCTAGAACTTGTAACTAAAATCAACCTTGCAAGCATAAATACTTTAAAGAATGAGAAGGAATTATATGAACTGTGTTTTTAGTATTAACCCTGGGAAGTGGGTTCTATCTTCAAAGACTTTCAGTCTAGGATAAAGGGGAATAAGCAGTCTAACAATAGAAATTGTTCCATTTGGTTTTGTTGTGTATGCTGATTAAGTGCAGGAAAGGGCTCTTAGGAGGTGAGAGCATCAAATTTTAATTTTGTGGAAAACCTATCTCAGGAGAAAGAAGTGACCGGGTGTGGTGAGAAAATAGTGGTCAGTAATATTGGTCTCATATTCTAAGAAAGGTTTTCACTGGCAATATAAAATCCATTCAAATATAATTTTCTTGGAAGTTGTACAAGACTTTGACCCAAACACTCCAAGAAATATAATCAATGATAAACACATAATCTGTTGGCAGTATTTCACACAGACCAAATCATCGTCTACTTTGTCCATTGCCTTTCATATTTCTTGCCTACTTTCCTTATCAAAGACTGGTTCTAATCCACTACTAACCATTGATGTTTTCACTCTGTAGTGTGTTTGATCCTGATGGCAAAAGAAACTTGCTTACTTTACTTTTGAAATCATGTTGAAGAATATCTTTGAATTTAACACTATCTGTATACAAAAATAATTTCTTCTTTTTTTTTTTTTTAGATTTATTTATTTATTTATTCAGCAGAGAGAGACACAGCGAGAGAGGGAACACAAGCAGGGGGAGTGGGAGAGGGAGAAGCAGGCTTCCCGCCGAGCAGGGAGCCCAATGCGGGGCTCGATCCCAGGACCCTGGGATCATGACCTGAGCTGAAGGCAGATGCTTAACGACTGAGCCACCCAGGTGCCCCCAAAATAATTAATTTCTAAGGTAATTTATTTTTCTGAAGAAGATGTAACTGATAGCCTAATTTAACCACAGCAAAATTATAAATTCTGGGACAGAAGAAAACTGTAACAATACACATATCTGAAATATCTGGAGAATGTTGCAGTTCTAAATTTTGAGGTGCAGTGTGATGGGATAAATGAATAAGAAGACAAGGAAGAAAACAAAATATAGTAAGTAACAATATAGATCAAAAGCCATGAAGCTTTGCAACTCCATTTCTATCTTCCTTTTACCCGGTATTATCTCATTCTGTCATTTCTAACTGGTTTCTAGTATGTTCTGAGGGCGTCTGCATTTGCGTATGTGCAAGTGTGTTCGTGAAGAGAAGGGAATTAGAAATGTATCCTGTTGTTTCCTCCTCTCTGTTGGACTTCCCTAATTAGTTCCAGGTCTTTCAAAAGCGAGGAAACTTACTGTTGCAAATTCATGTCCTGGAACAAGACCACCAGCTTGCTTTCTGTCCTTTTGAGTACTTTACTTCCAATTCTTTCATCTTTCATTTTAAAATACAGTAAAATATTTTACCCTAAAAGTGGTCTGTACTGGGACATATTGCTCCTTTAAGACAAATGCTTTCAATTCTTAACATTTTTGTAACATCTTTTTTTTTAAAGATTTTATTTATTTATTTGAGAGACAGAGAATGAGAGAGAGAGAGAGCATGAGAGGGGGAGCGTCAGAGGGAGAAGCAGACTCCCCGTTGAGTGGGGAGCCTGATGCAGGACTCGATCCCGGGACTCCAGGATCATGACCTGAACCAAAGGCAGTCACTTAACCACCCAGGCACCCAATTCTTAACATTTTTAAAGGTAACATTTAGTAACTACTTCAGTAAAATAGTGTCATAAGGTCTGATAAATTTTGTTTCCAAACATAGTTAACTTTTATCCTGGCCTACCTTGGACCTTGTTAAAACTGGGCTCAAAAATATATGGTATGCATGAAAAAAATAACTCAGGGTATGAAGATGCAGTTATTTTTCAATTCAGGATATAAATGAGATGTTAGAAATATTGTGAAAATAACTTGGAAATTACTAGATAACTGCAATGGAAATACCAGTGAGAAGTTTAAAAAATATCACTTTTTCAAAACAGTTTCAGAAGTCCAACATAGACTATACATGGTCTTCTCATTCCATTTACTAATGCATTAGAATTTCTTGCCAGTTTTATTTGGAATCATAGGAAAGAGCCACTTCTGAGCTAAAAGGACCTTAGCTATCATTTGATGAAATCTTTGATTTTACAGATTAGCACAATGGCTTCACAAATCGCTGTATTTTTTTCCACAAGGTGATGTGTGTCTATGGCACAAATACAATGAAAGTTTCAAAATTTCTAATCTAGAGCTGAACTGGTGATGGTTGTTGTCTTGTTATTATTTTAAAGTTATTTGTCAAATAAAAGATACAGCATTTTGGACTATTACGGGTTTTCTTTGCATAGACATTTTGTTACTGTTTACTTGGTTGTAATAATCACATATAAATTTTCATTTTAGTCCTTTTTCACCTAGCAGACTGTGATGAGCATATTTCACATCTTTATATCATTATGATGTTTTCTTTTTTAATAAAATGTCTTTACAGAATTTATAAAAGTAAGATGAGGGCGCCTGGGTGGCTCAGTCGTTAAGTGTCTGCCTTCGACTCAGGTCATGATCCCAGAGTCCTGGGATCGAGTCCCACATCGGGCTCCCTGCTCAGCGGGAAGCCTGCTTCTCCCTCCCCCACTCCCCCTGCTTGTGTTCCCGCTCTCACTATCTCTCTCTCTCTGTGTCAAGTAGATAAATAAAATCTTAAAAAAAAAAAAAAGTAAGATGAATTTGCATTGAAGAAAATCCAATAGGATACCCACCCAACTATCAACTCTGCCTAGTGCAGAGGAGGTATAAGTGAGAGAGGATTTATACTTTCCACTCAGAGTTCTTCTGAGTTGACTGGACTCTACATCAGAAAGAATGTAATACTGTTGCAAATAGAAGACTACCTAGAAAAATAGAAATTCTTTTCCTTGTATTGATTTTGGTCAACTCAAAAATGGACACAACCATTATCAACTACATGTGTGCCTACACCTTCCCAGACCTTTGAAAAATACATTTAGGTATAATATTTCAGTTATTACTTTAGAGTAATAGAACTTAGCAAAAACCTACTAAAACAATGATGGTATAAAAATGGAATTCTCTCTTACTCTCCTTCCCCTGTAAACATCCACCCTGTGTCTCAAGGGTCCGTCCCATAGGCAAATACTTTATTTATTGGTTTTTGAATTATTTCTCTAAATACCATGTTTCTAAAGGAGTTTATTTTCTGTGTCTTGATTGGTCAGCTCGAGGTAGTATCAACAGAATAATTGTTAGAGTAGACAGACAGGAGCTGGAAGCAAAGATGGTGATAAATAGGTTACACAGCAGGAGCCTAGGGGCACAACATCTTGACCTTGTGGCTTCCAAGACCCCAGGCCTAACAGGTGAAGAGCCACAGGTGTAGAACACATGCTCTCCCCTTCCACTTCTGCCCTGGGGTCACTCTTAGGCTCATTATAATGCATTTGCTTTGCAGGTTTAGCCACCAGTCCCCTACCCTACCCTACCCCCCCCCCCCGCCCCTGCCTCAGCCCTGCCCAGTTGGGGAAGCCTGCCATGCTGGTTCTGGTACAAACCTTCTAACGTCAAAAATTCTCCCTCCCAACAAGTGGGAGGGGTCCCCCAAATGATTAGAAGCAGCTGCCATTAGAGACCACCCTGTCCATGACCCAAGACCCCACTCTCATAAAAGACCTCTGTAGCCTTAGGGCAGTTGCCATCGCTGGGCCTGCCCACTCCCTTCTGGAGAGTATACTGTCCTTAATAAACTCTTTTGCGTTTGCTACTTTCCTTCTGGCTGTCTTCATTGGAGCATGGATTCTCACGTAAATCTTTCATGGGGAATCCAAGAACCAGGACCCTCCATTCACACAGTGCAGACTCTCCCACAGGTAACACAGCCGCCCTCTCCTCCCAGCTGTCTCTGCTCTTGTTAATTTAATAAGATCCCAATAACTTTGTGTCTATTGAAATCAATTAAAAAAATTTTTGCTGCTGTCAATTGCATACTGGTGGTTATCAAGCCTTTTACCAATTGGGTTTTTTTTTTTTTTTGCCTGTAATGAAGTTTCAGTGGTATCTTAAGAGGTGTAGGAAACACATGTGCTTATGTACCATGTTAAATACAATATATTTTAATTTAATCATTTTATTGTACACAAACATTATCAGCACTAGTGGCCAATGTACCTACAGAAACAATACATCAAATTAATTCTTTGCACGTTGAGATTTTTAAACTCCTATTCAATTGTTGAAGCTAAACTGCAATTTATATCATATTTAAATATTTTAACTAATGTTGGAAATTCATAATTTACTAGATTAACACATCTTTTTTTAGATTGGTATAAAATATTGCTAATTTGTGAGATCAGAAGATAAAGAAAATTCAAGGAATGTTTAAGGTTGTTTCTGTTTTGTTTTTATAAGAAAATACATATTTATCCTCTAAAAATGTTTCCTAGATGTTCCATATTCTCTCCTTAGAAGGTAGAAGTTAGTTTACGTTAAAAATGGCAATCAAAATTACTAGGTAAATCATATGCAAAATTTTGTATTTGAATTAAAAAGACACTCCTTACAGAAATTTAGATGATCATATTTTAGTAGCAACTTTTCACCTGTTGTTTTTTTTTTTTTAAAGATTTTATTTATTTGACAGAGAGAGACAGCGAGAGCAGGAACACAAGCAGGGGGAGTGGGAGAGGGAGAAGCAGGCTTCCCGCCAAGCAGGGAGCCCGATGTGGGACTCGATCCCAGGACCCTGGGATCATGACCTGAGCTGAAGGCAGACGCTTAACGACTGAGCCACCCAGGCGCCCCCACCTGTTGTTTTTCAATGTAATATGAGAATGCCAAAAAAAGATGTAGACAATGAAATTGAACAACCTGAGCTCTAGTAGTTCTAAGTAATTTAGTCATACTATATGCCAGGCAGAGTGAAATCTACAGGTATATGCTATCGTGATAAGTAAAAACATTTTTACAGAGAGATTAGAAGGAATGGACAGTGACAAATAGTTTAGAAAGCCATTTGTCAGAAACCGGGTGACCAGCCAAATGTGGCTGACCCATCTGCTTATCCACCAGGTAAAATGGGATATTTAGAGCAATACAATCACAAAGGTTCACAGTCTGAAATGTGTTTTTTAAAGTGTTTTAATGTATATAGATAATAAATGCATAAATAAATATAAACAATATATTAACATGTATCCTTTTATTTAGAAGAGTATCATTCTAAACTGTCAGAACATTTATTTTCCTGTTAATCCAAGGAGATATTTGGCTGTACATTAAATACTTGCCATATACTAATTTTGAAGTCTATATTTAGGTACCTCCTTGAAACAGCATCTAATAAGTCTATTGAAGTACCTTAAAACAGAAGAATTAGTAGTCTGTAGATCAATAAATTATAAGAGAACTACATTCAAAGAGTTTCTGTAATATAAATGTTTTATTCAGTTGCAACAACAAACCTGGGATCCTAAAGGTCATTGTCTTTTTCTTTCTTATTCTTCAGTCATGGCTTTGTTTCTTTATAAATACACAGTCTCTTCCATGACTGCATTCCTTCATTTATTTTATTTGCCTCTGTGAGGTATTGTGAAACGCTCTTGGGTATACAGCATTTCGTTCAGGTCACAGCTAGGATCTGTGTGGACTGCGAGCAGGAGACCACAGGGCTTTCAGCACACTTCAGGGTCATGGGTTTTCCAGCAGGCGTGGAGTAGCTTCCTTCGGCTCTATACATCTATTGCTTTTTTTTTTTTTTTTTGGTTGGGGGGTGGGGGTGGTAGTGGGAAGGTCAGGGGGAGAGGAAGAGAGAATCTCAAGCAGACTCCCTGGTGAGAGTGGAGCCCGATGCCAGGCTCTGTCCCACAATCCTAAGATCATGACCTGAACTAAAATCGAGTCCAACGCTTAACCAACTAAGCCACCCAGGCACCCCGTATGTTACTGCCTTTGACGCTTTGCTCTTTCAGACCCAAGTACATCTGAGCCAAAATTATTCAAATGCTGATCTGGGGGAAACTGTGGCCCAAAAAGCAGCTCTATAAAAATTGCTATTTTGTGGTACAATTAAGGTAATCTTCTTTATCATTAAATATCATTGTGACCTGGAGCATCTTAACAAAAAAAAACTAAAAAAAAATTAACATGAGAAAAAACAAAAATCACCCTAATTCTACTACTGCCTATCATTTAACATTTTCATTCACTTTCTTCTGGTCTCTTCCATTTGTATGTAAGTGTATGTACAACGCTTGGGCTAAATTATTTTAATAAAAATTTTAACTGTTCATAGAAATGAATGCATACTGTGTGGTAGACATTTAAAAATAGTACAATTATAATCTTGTTGGAATTAGGAATAATTGGCTTCTCTAAATTGCCCAATCTTCCTGTTCAAAAGTGAGGGATCTCCATTTATTCTTTCTATAATTTATTACAAAAAACCCCACAGAATTCTACCTAAGATCAATTCTAAGTGTTCTTTGTTTTTGTAAATGAGCTCTCTCATCTTTCGTCTTCACTGTGGTTGTTGTCAATAGTTTTTTATATTAATACAAAAACTTCTGCAAATGCAGTACAGCTGAACCCAAGTTATTGGAAAGTTTTCAATTGATTCTAGGATGTTTAATCTTCTCATGTATCCTCTGCACACATTCATGCTTTCAAATAATTATCAATGGTATGAATCTTCAGGAGGAAGTTAATAATTATGAAAGCAATTTATAAAAATCCAGAATGGGTGCTGCCCCTTTTTCTAATAACAAAATTCTTCTCAGGATGTTGTAATAAGTCACCCTGAATTTGAGATAAATTTTATTTATTATTCTGTACTTGAACATTTCAAAATTTGCATTCATATCTATTAAAATATCTGTATTACTATGTGTAGTTTTGATAACCTTTCCCTGCAAACTGATTTTGTCAGTGCTAGCTGCTTTTTTTGCTGTTCCTGTTTTATCACCAAAAGATTATCTTTATTTTTTCAGTTATTATAGGTCTCTAATTTATGGTTTTATTCCTGTTTTCTTTATTCATCTCTTATTGCAATTTCTTCAATTGAATCGATTGATTTCATAATGCTTTAAAAGTTAACATGCTTAAGGAGTATGTTTTCACTGATTATAATAATTTTGGATTCTAAAACTTTTATGTAAGGAATTATAAAGACTTTAGAATTCTAAAACAGATCTGTAACTGTAATTTATCTTTTATAACTTGACATTTTTAAGTTGTAATATATTTGACATACAATACTGTAAGGTATCCAACATGTTGATTTGATTACATTTATATATTGTAATATGACTGCCATTGTAGCAATGGATAGAACCTCTATCATGTCGCATAATTATTTATTCTTTTTTATGGTGGGAATAGAGAGCTAGTTTCTTAGCAAGTTTGATAATTGTAATTCAGTGTTGTCTATATGTACTATATTTTGCATTAGATCTCTAGGACTTATTTGCCCACTAGATGCAGATTTGTACCCTTGAAAAACAGTTTTCATATTCAGCCACACCCAGCCCCTGGTAACCATCATTTTACTCTCTTTTTAGGAGTTTGGCATTTTTAAATTCCACATGTAAGTGATACTATGCAGTATTTGTCTTTCTCTGTCTGACTTATCTTAGCATAATGTCCTCAGGATCCATCCATGTTGTAGTGAATGTGTGGGACTTCATTTTTATGGCTGAATAATATTTCACTGTGCATATATGCCACATCTTTATTAATTTATCTGTATGTGGACACTTAGGTTGTTTCCATAATTTAGCTCTTGTGAATAAAGTTGCGATGAACATAGGAGTGAATATATCTCTTGAAGATCTTGATTTGGTTTCCTTTGTGTATATACCCAGAAGTGGAATTGTTGTATCATATGATAGTTTTATTTTTCATTTTTTGAAGAATATCCATATTGTGTTCCTTAAAGGTGAAATCAATTTAATTTCTACCAAAAGTATACAAAGATTCTCTTTTCTCCATTTCCTTGCCAGCATTTGTCTCTTGTGTTCTTGATGATAGCCATTCTAACAGGTGTGAGATGATATCTTATAATGCTTTGAATTGGGTTTCCCTGATAATTGGTGATGTTGAGTGACTTTCCATGTACCTGTTGACAATTGGATGTTGTCTTTGGAAAAGTGTCCACTTAGTTCCTCTGTCCATTTTTTAATCAGATTGTATGTTTTATTTTTGTTGTTGGGTTGTAGGAGTTCTTCATATATTTTGAATCTTAACCCTTTACCCAATATATGGTTTGCAGATATTTTCTCCCATTCTTCAGGTTGCTTTTTCATTTTGCTGGTTGTTTCTTTTGTGCAAAATCTTTTAACTTTGAAGTAGTCTACTTCATTAATTTTTGCTTTCATATGTGTTTTTGGTATCTTACCCAAAAAATAATTGGCAAAACTGATGTTGAGGAACTTTTTCCCTGTGTTTTCTTCAAGGAGATTTGGTCTTATGTTTAAGTCTTTGTTCTATTTTGACATAAATTTGTGAGCAGTGTAAGATAAGGGTCTGATTTTATTTTTCTGCATATGTTTGTCCAGTTTTCTCAACATTGTTTGTTGAAGCAACTATTTTTTCCCTACTGAATATTCTTGGTTCCCTTCTCAAATACTATTTGATGTATATATGAGGATTTAATTCTGGCTTGCCAGTTCTGGTCTGTGTGTATGTTTTTATTCTGATTCCATACTGTTTTAATTACTATAGTTTCATCATATAATTTGAAATCAAGATGTGTGATGTCTCCAGCTTTATTCTTTCTCACAATTGCTTTGGTTATTTGTAGTCTTTTGTGGGTACATGCAAATTTTAGAATTGTTCTCTATTTCTATGAAGAATGCCATTGGAATTTGGATAGGGATTGCATCATATCCATAAAGTGGCTTTGGGTAGGATGAACATTCTAACAGTATTTTCCAATTTATGAACACATGATGCCTTTCCATTTGTTAATGTCTTCTTTGATTTCTTCTGACAAAGTTTTGTAGTTTCTGTTTTACAGATCTTAAACTTATTCCTAGGTATTTTATTATTTTGATACTATTTGAATGGGATAGGTTTTTTTATTTTCAAATATTTTATCATTAGTATATAGAAATGCAATGATTTTTATGTTATTTTTTATATTCTGCAACTTGACAGAATTGTTGATTAGTTACAATGCTTTTTTTAGTTGAGTCTTTGGGATTTTCTATATACAAGATCATATCATCCACAAACAAGGATAATTCTTTTTTTTTTTTTTAAGATTTTATTTACTTATTTGACAGAGAGAGATACAGCGAGAGAGGGAACACAAGCAGGGGGAGTGAGAGAGGGAGAAGCAGGCTTCCCACGGAGCAGGGAGCCCAATGCAGGGTTCGATCCCAGGACCCTGGGATCATGACCTGAGCCAAAGGTAGATGCTTAACAACTGAGCCACCCAGGTGCCCTGACAATTCTTCTTTTCTGATGTGGATGCCCTTTTTTTTTTCCTTGATTGCTCTATCTAGGACTTCCAGTACTATGTTGAATAAGAATAGTGAGAATGTGCATTCTTGGCTTGTTCCTGATTTTAGAGGAAAAGTTTTCCATTTTTCAACACTAACTATAATGTTTGCTATGGGTTTGTTGTAAATGTCCTTTATTTGCTGAAGTATGTTCTTTCTATACCCAATCTGTAGAAAGTATTTATTATGAAAGAACGTTGTGTTTTGTCATGGTTTTTCTGCATTTATTGGGGTGATCCTGTGACTTTTATCTTTCACTCTGTTAATGTGGTGTATCACATCTATTGATTTTCATACAGTGAACCATCCTTGCATCTGAGGGATAAATCCCACTGGTCATGCTATATAATCCTTTTAATGTGTTCTTGAATTGGGCTTGCTAATATTTTGAGTATACTTGCATCTATATTCATTAGCGATATTGGTCTATAGGTTGCTTTTGGAGTCCTTATCTGGCTTTGGGATTAGGGTAATGCTGGCCTGGTAGAGTAAGTTTGGCAGTGTTCCCTCCTTTTCATGGTTTTCTTTCTTGTTGTTGTTGTTGTTGTTGTTGCTGGATATGTTTGAAAAGAATTGGCATTGATTCTGCTTTAAATGTTTGGTAGAAATCACCAGTGAAACCCTATGGTACTAGGATTTTCTGTGTTGGGATTTTTTTGATAATTGATCCCATCTCTTTGGTTGTTTTGGTCCTTTCAACTTTTCTTTTTCTTCCTTATTCAGTCTTGGTAGCTTTTGTGTGTCTAGGAATTTATCCATTTCTTTCAAGTTATCTAATTTGTTGATACATAAATGTTCAAAGAAGTCTTTATGATCCCATGTATCGCTATGGTATCTGCTATAATGTCTGTTTCATTTTTAATTTTATTTGAATCTTCTCTTGGTTAGTCTGGCTAAAGGTTTGTCAATTTTATATTTTTTAAAAAGGAGCTTTTAGTTCCATCGATCCTTTCTATTATTTTTCTGGTCTCTATTTCATTTACTTCTACTCTGCTCTTTATTATTTTCTTCCTTCTGCTAAATTCCAGCTTAACTTGTTCTTTTTTTTTTTTTTTAATTTTATTTATTTATCTGACAGACAGACACAGCGAGAGAGGGAACACAAGCAGGGGGAGTGGGAGAGGGAGAAGCAGGCTTCCCGCGGAGCAGGGAGCCCGATGCGGGGCTCGATCCCAGGACTCTGGATCATGACCTGAGCCGAAGGCAGATGCTTAACGACTGAGCCACCCAGGCGCCCCCCCAGCTTAACTTGTTCTTGCACCTTGAGGTGCAAAGTTAGGTTGTTTGAGATCTTTCTAATTTCTTAATATATTCATTTATCACTATAAACTTTCCTCTCAGAACTGTTTTTGCAGTATCCCATAGGACTTAGTATGTTGTATTTCCATTTTCATCTGTTTTGTGATTTTTTTTTTAATTTCCCTTTTGATTTTTTCTTTGACCCATTGGTTATTTAGAGGTATATTGTTGAGTTTCCACATATTTGTAGATTTTTCCAGCTTTCCTCTTGTTTTCTAGTTTCACATCATTGTGCCCAGGAAAGATGGTATGATTTCAATCTTCTTAAATTTGCTAAGACTTCTTGCATTTTACTATATGATCTATCTTGGAGAATGTTCCGTGTGTACTGAAGAATGTGTAATCCTTTGCTTTAGATTCAATGTTCTATATGTGTCTGTTATGTTCATTTGGTGTAAAGTATGGTTCAAGTCCAATATTTCCTTGGTGATTTTCTGTCTATTGATTATTCAAAGTAGGTTATTGAAGTCCCCTATTACTGTATAGTTGTCTATTTCTTCAGATTTATTAGTATTTGGTTAATATATTTAGATGCTCCAATATTGGGTGTGTATATATATTTATCTTCTTGATATCTTTACCATTATATAGTGACCTTTGTCCTTTGTTATAATTTTTGGCTATTTTTTTGATCTAAGTATGGCTACTTCAACTTTGTTTTGGTTTCCACTTGAATGTTACATCATTTCACTTTGATCCTGTGTGTCTGTAGAGCTGAAATGAATCTCTTATGGGTGGCATATACTTGGGACTTGCCTTTTTTAACCCATCAAGCAACGCTTTGCTTTTTGATTGGTGATTTAAATCCATTTACATTTAGAATAAGTATTGATATGTAAGGACTTCTGCAGTCTTACTGATTGCTTTCTGGTTTTGTATTTCTATTGTTTTTTCTTTTGTTTCTGCATACCTTCTGTAAATTGGTAGTTTTCCATAGTGGTATACTCTGTTTCTCCTTCTATGTTTCATGAATCTACTCTATACTTCTGCTTGAGGCTTACAGAAAACATCTCATAGTTAAACAGTCAATTTTAAGCTAATAGCAACTTACCTTCTTTCGCCTATAACTTACCTCCATTATTTTATACCTCCCTTTTATATTTTTGATGTCACAATTTACTTCTTATCTATGTATTGGTTAAATTATAGTAGCTATAGTTACTTTTAATATTCTCTTCCCTTAACTTTTATATAATTAAGTAGTTAACACACTATCCTCTTAAAGCATTGGAGTTTTTGAAACTATGTATTTTTCACCTTTACCAGTGTGTTGAGTACTCAGTCTTATTAATTTTAACCATTATAAAGGATGTGTAGTCCTATCTCACTGTGATTGAACTTGCATTTCCTAATGACTAATGATGCCAAGCATCTTCTCATGTACTTATTTGTTAATAATATGTCATCTTCAAATCTTCAATATTTTTAAAATTAGGTTGTTATTGTGAGTTCTTCATGTATTCTAAATACAGGTCCTTTACCAGATACATGTTTTGTAAAGATTTTCTGCTGGTGTATTGCTTGTCTTTTCATTCTCTTAATGGTATCCTTTGAAGAACAGACACTTTTTATCTTAAACGAATTCTAATTTATCATTTAGGGTTTTTACAAATCATATGTCTAATGTAATATCCATAAAGTTGTTTAACTTAGGATTACAAACATTTCTCCCTGTATTTTAGATTTTAAATTTAGGCCTGTAATCCATTTTGACTTAACTTTTACCCTTAACTCCTTCATATATAAAAATTTTTATGCATAAGGATATCCAATTGTTCCAGCAACACTTGCTGAAATTGTCCTTTCTCTGTTGCATTGCCTTTGCACTTTTACTGCTTTTGATTTCTGTCAAAAATCAGTTGCTCATATCTTTGGCCCTAATTGTGGACTCTATTTTTTTCTGTTGATGTATATGTTCATTATTATGCAAATGTGTTTGATTACTATGGTTTTATATTGTTTTGGAATTAATGTAATTTCTCCCTTTTTATTAAAGATGTTTTGGCTATTTTAGGTCCTTTGCATTTCTACATCAACTTTACAATCAGCTTGTCAGTTTATATACCACAAGAAACAACAAAACAAAACCAAAAAAAACCACCTGGTCTCCTGGGATTTTGATTTAGATTTCATGAATCTATAGATCTATCTGGGGAGAAGTAAATTCTTAATGAAAATGACTCTTTGATCCATTAATACAATGTATCTCTTGGCATTTAGATTTTCTTGAATTTATTTCCACAATGTTTTATAGACTTCAATGTACAAATCTCATATTTCTTTCATCAGATTTATTCCTAAGTCTTTCAGATGTTTTGAAAGTATTGTAAATGGACTTTTTGCCTCAATTTCTAATTTTTTCCAGTGCTTATATCTAGAAGTATATTCGATTTTGGTGTATTAATTTTGGTATATTTGTCTTGTATCCTATAGCCTTGCTAAATTCTTTAGTTCTAATAACTTTATTTTTGGCAGTTTCAATCAGATTTTCTACATAGACGATCATGTCATCTTCAAACTGAGATAGTTATACTTAATCTTTTCTGATCTGGGTGACTTTTATTTATTTTTCTTGCTTAACTGTACTGGGTAAGACCTCGCTCTAGTACATTGACTATAAATAGTGGGAAAGATAGCTTCCACCATTAAGTATAACATAATGTATAGGGTTTCCATAGATGCTGTTTATCAGCTTGAAGTTCTCTTCTGCCTAGTTGGACAGTTTTTAATCAGAAATGGATGTGATTTTTCTCCAATGACTTTTTGAATTTATGGATGTTAAAACAAATTGATGACCTAGATGTTTTTTCAAAAATAGTTGAATTACCTTTTTTAAAAAAATTGAATTAAAAAATGAGGTGTTCATTTTTATACCATGTATCTTACCCTGGGATTTTACATTTTTTACTCTTCTTCCGTTTTTTAGTCATTACCAGTGTAAGTTGTAGGAATATATAAAGATAGTGATTACTGAAATTTTTAAAGTACTTAAATTTTAAATGTATTTAAACAAATTTTTTTTAAATCAATTACTTGACCTTATTCACAAAAATGTTTTAGACAATTTCCATACTGCCATGGTATCAACACCCATTGATCCCTTCTTGGGCCTAACTTTTTGTTTCTTGAGTTCTTAGATTAAATTAATCACATGGTTGAATGAAGAATATTTTGAGTAACTTTTTGTTTTCCATGAAAAGTAAATGGATAATACATTTGAACTCATAGAGAAAGTAAAGCTGTCACACATTAGATAGATATAAAATTTAGGGTCTTTCTCTGTTTGACTTATTTCGCTCAACATAATACCCTCCAGTTCCATCCACGTCGTTGCAAATGGCAAGATCTCATTCCTTTTGATGGCTGCATAATATTCCATTGTATATATATACCACATCACTGATATGAGGAATTCTTAATTGCAGGAAACAAACTGAGGGTTGCTGGAGTGGG
>NC_138370.1:18514227-18576768 GCF_054177405.1 Leptonychotes weddellii
TACAGATCCTTTGTCTCTTTGGTTAGATTTATTCCTAGGTATCTTATGGTTTTGGGTGCAGTTGTAAATGGGATCGACTCCCTAATTTCTCTTTCTTCTGTCTTGTTGTTGGTGTATAGGAATGCCACTGATTTCTGTGCATTGATTATTATTTTTTTTTTTAATGAATATTATGGCTTAGAACATCTACAATGTTGAATAGAAATGGGGAAAAGGGATACCTTTTCATATTCCTTAGGGGGGAAGATTTAAATCTTTCAACACTGAGTATGATAGCTGGCATTTCTCAAAAATGTCCTATATCAAGTTGAAGTTGTCTTTTTTCTAGTTTGTCTAATCTTTTTAAATATAAATGGGTACTGGATTTTGATGAATGCTTTTTCTGCATGAACACATAACATAATGTAGTTCTTCCCTCTTCATTCTATCAATAGGGTGTGTTACACTGATTTTTTTATATGTTTAATCACCCTTACATTCCTGGAATAAATCCCACATGGTTATGCTGTACAAAACTTTTAATATTCAGCTGGATTACGTTTGGCAGTATTTTTTGAGTATGTATATATAGTCATAAGAGTTATTGCTCTGTATTTCTATTTTCTTATATTGTCTTTGGTATTGGTATCAGGGTAATGCTGAGTATATAGAACTAGTTAGGAAGTGCTTACTTCTCATCTGTTTGTGTTTTTTTTTGGAAAAATTTAAGATTGGTGACCAATCTTTGAAAATGTGGTAGAATTTACCAACAAGTCATCACATATTGGGTTTTTTATTTATTGAGAGGTTTTTGAAAACTGATCTCATTTTGTGTTATATAGGTCTGTACAGACTTTCTATTCTGGGTTCAGTTTTGGTAGTTCTATGTTCTTAGAATTTGTCTATATCATCCAGGTGATCTAATTTGTTGCTGTAGAATTGTTTATAGTACTCTTTTGGGTTGAATTTTTATTTTTTAAAAATATTTATCTATTTATTTGAGAGACAGCACAAGCGGGGAAGAAGGGCAGAGGGAGAGGGAGAAGCAGATTCTCCACTGAGCAGGGAGCCCAATGCAGGTCTTGATCCCAGGACCCTGGGATCATGACCTGAGCCAAAGGCAGATGCTTAACTGACTGAGCCACTTAGGTGTCCCAAATTTCTATTTTTAATTGAGGTTGACATGAAATATATTTTATGTGTACAACATAGTGATTTGACAATTATATGTTACAAAATGCTCACCATAATAACTGTAGTCACCATATAAAATCATATCATTGACTGCATTTCATATGTTAGAGTTTTTACCCCCATAGCATATGTTATTTTATAACTGCACAATTGTACCTCTGAATCCTCTTCACCCATTTTTCCTGTCCACCAACCCCCACCCCTTTGGCAACCATCAGCTTTTTCTCTGTTCAACTTTATTTTTTTGTTGTTGTTATTCATTTTTTTTTCAGATTCTACATATAAGTGAAATCATATGGTGTTTGTCTTCCTTTGACTGACTTATTTCACTTAGCATAATACCCTCTAGGTCCACCCATGTTGTTGCAAATGGGTAAGATTGCATTCTTATTAATTTTCATTTATTTATTTTTTAATTCCAGTATAATTAACATGCAGTGTTATATTAGTTTCTGGTGTACAATATAGTGCTTCAACATTTCCATACATTATGCAGTGTTCATACGCTAAGTGTACTGTCAATCATCTTCACCTATTTCACCCATCCCTCCACTCACCTCCTCTTGGCAACCACCAGTTTGTTGTCTATATTTAGCAGTCTGTTTTTTTTTTTTTTAAAGATTTTATTTATTTATTTGAGAGAGAGAATGAGAGACAGAGAGCATGAGAGGGAGGAGGGTCAGAGGGAGAAGCAGACTCCCTGCCGAGCAGGGAGCCCGATGCGGGACTCAATCCAGGGACTCCAGGATCATGACCTGAGCCAAAGGCAGTCGCTTAACCAACTGAGCCACCCAGGTGCCCAAGCAGTCTGTTTTTTTGTCTTTTTCTTCATTTGTTTTGTTTCTTAAATTCCAAGTATGTGTGAAATTATATGTGTCTTTCTCTGACTTATTTCACTTAGCATTATACCTTCTAAGTCCATCCATGTTGTTGCAAATGGCAAGATTTCATTCTTTTTTGTGGCTGAGTAATATTCCATGGTGTGTGTGTGTGTGTCACACACACAGATATATATAACATCATCTTTATCCATTCATTTATCATTGGACACTTGGGTTGCTTCCATAATCTTGGCTATTGTAAATAATGCTGCAGTAAACAGAGATGCACATATCTTTTCAAATTAGTGTTTTTGTGTTCTTTGGGTAAATACCCAGTAGTAGAATTACTGAATCATATGGTAGTTCTGTATTTAATTTTTTGAGAAACCTCCATACTATTCTCCACAGTGGCTGCACCAGCTTGTGTTCCCACCAACAGTGCAGGAGGGTTCCTTTCTCTCCACATCCTCACCAACACTTGTTTCTTGTGTTGTTGATTTTAGCTAGGTTTCACATGTGTGTAGTGGTATTTCACTGTGGTTTTGATTTGCATTTCCCTGATAAATGATGTTGAGCATCTTCATGTGTCTGTTAGCCATCTGTATATCTTTGGAAAAATGTCTGTTCATGCTCATTTTTTAATTGGATGCAGGTTTTTGTTTTTGTTTGGTATTGACTTGTATAAGTTCTGTATATATTTTGGTTATTAACCCCTTATTAGATGTATCATTTGCAAATATCTTCTCCCACTCAGTAGGTTGCCTTTTTGTTTTGTTGATTATTTCCTTTGCTGTGCAAAAGCTTTTTGTTTTGGTGTAGTTTTGGTAGTTTATTTTTGCTTTTGTTTTCCTTGCCTTAGGAGACATATCTAGAAGAATGTTGCTATGGCCAATGTCAGAAATTACTGCCTTTCTTCTATATTTTGAGTTTATTTTTGTGTATGGTGTAAAGAAGTAGTCCAGTTTCATTCTTTTGCCTGTAACTGTCCAGTTTTCTCAACACCATTTGTTAAAGAGACTGTCTTTTTCTCGTTGGATATTCTAGCTTCCTTTATCTTAGATTAATTGACCATATAATCATGGGTTTATTTCTAGGCTCTTTATTCTGTTCATTCATCTATAGGTCTATTTTTGCATCACTACCATACTGTTTTGATTACTATGGTTTGTACTGTGTCTTCAAATCTGGGACTGTGATGCTTCCAGTGTTCTTGATTTCAAGCTTGCTTTGGTTATTTGCTTTGATGGTTCCATACAAATTTTAGGACTATTTGTTTTACTTCTGTGAAAAATGCTGTTGGCATTTTGATAGGGGTTGCATTAAATCTGTAAAATGCCTTGGATAGTATGGACATTTTAACAATGTTTTTTTCTTCTAATCCACGAGCATGGTATATCTTTCCATTTGTTTATGTCATCTTCAATTTCTTTCATTGGTGTTTTATAATTTTCAAAGTACAGTTCTTTTGACTCCTTGGTTAAGTTTATTCCTAGATATTTTATCATTTCTCCTGCAATTATAAATAGGATTGTTAATTTCTCTTTCTGATGCTTCATTATTAGTATGTAAAAATGCAACAGGGTTTGTATATTGATTTTGTATCCCGCAACCTTACTGAATTCATTTATCAGTTCCAGTAGTTTTTTGGTGGAGTCTCCAGGGTTTTCTATATATAGTGTCATGTCATCTACAAATAGTGATGGTTTTACTTCTTCCTTACCAATTTGGATGGCTTTTATTTCTTTTTGTTGTCTTACTGCTGTGGCTAGGTCTTCAGTAGTGTGTGGAGTAAGAATGGTAAGAGTGGACATTCTTGTCTTATTCCTGACCTTAGGGGAAAAGCTGTTTTTCACCACTGATTATGATATGAGCTGTACCTTTTTTCATATATAGCCTTTATTATGTTGAGGTATGTTCCTTCTAAATCTACTTTGCTAAGGGTTTTTTTTTTTATCATAAATGAATATTGTACTTTGTCAAATGCTTATTCTGCATCTATTGAAATGATAATATGGTTTTTATTCTTTCTCTTATTGATGTGATGTATCATGTTCATTGATTTGTAAACATTGAACCACCATTGTATCCCAGGAGGAAATCCCACTTGATTGTGATGATTTTTTTAATGTATTGCTGGATTCAGTTTGCCAGTATTTTGTTGAGGATTTTTGCTCCTGTGTTCAACAGAGATAATGGTCTGTAGTTCACTTCTTTTTGTGGCATCTTTATCTGGTTTTGGTATCAGTGTAATGCTGGCCTCAGAATGAATATGGAAATTTTCCTTCCTCTTGTATGTTTTGGAATAGTATGAATTTGGAATTTAAATATTGGTAGAATTCATCTGTGAAGCTGTCTGACCCTGGACTTCTGTTTGTTGGGAGCTTTTTGATTACTGATTCAATATCCTTGCTAGTAATTGGTCTGGTCAAATTTTCTATTTCTTCCTGCTTCAGTTTTTGTGGGTTATATGTTTCTAGGAATTTATCCATTTCTTCTTGGTTGTCTAATTTGTTGGCATGTGATTTTTTTTTTAAAGATTTTATTTATTTATTTGAGAGAGAGAATGAGATAGAGAGAGAGAGCATGAGACGGAGGAGGGCCAGAGGGAGAAGCAGACTCCCTGCCGAGCAGGGAGCCCGATGCGGGACCCGATCCTGAGGCTCCAGGATCATGACCTGAGCCGAAGGCAGTCGCTTAACCAATTGAGCCACCCAGGTGCCCCGGCATGTGATTTTTTACAGTACTCTCTTACAATTGTATTTCTCTGGTGTTGGTTATTTCTCCTCTTTCATTTGTGATTTTGTTTGAGTCCTTTCTCTTTGAGTCTGGCTAGCGCTTTATCAATTTTGTTGATTCCCCTCCTCCCCCCACCCCCCACAAAGAACCAGCTCCTGGTTTCATTGATTTGTTCTATTGTAATTTTTGTAGTTTTGTTGTTGTTGTTGTTGTAGTTGTTTTTAGTTTCTATATCATTTATTTCTGCTCTAATCTTATATTCTTCCTTCTGCTGGTTTGAGGGTTTGTTTGTTCTTTTTCTAGCTCCTTTAGGTATAAGGTTAGATTGTTTGAGATTTTTCATCTTGATGTAGGCCTGTATTGCTCTAAGCTTCCCTCTTAGAACAGCTTTTACTGCATTTGCAAAGATTTTGGACTGTTGTGTTTTCATTTTCATTTGTTTCCATATAATTTTTCAAATCTTCTTTAGTTTAGTTGACCCATTAATGGTTTAGTAGCATGTTATTTAACCTCCATGTATTTGTGGTCTTTCCAGATTTTTTCTTGTGGTTGATTTCTAGTTTCGTAGCATTGTGTTCAGAAAAGATGCATGATATGATGGCAATCTTTTTGAATTTGCTGAGCATTGTTTTGTGGCCTAACATGGATCTTTCTGGAAAATGTTCCATATGCACTTGAATGGGTATTCTATGGTTTGGGGATGGAATGCTCTGATTATATCTTAGATCCATCTGGTCCAATAGGTCAATCAAAGCCATCATTTCCTTTTTAATATTTGTTTGTTTGGGTGACCTATCCATTGATCTAAGTGGGGTGTTAAGGTCCTTAACTATTATTTTATTAATATCAATTACTTCATGTTTGTTATTAGCTGCTTTATGTATTTGGGTGTTCCCATGTTAGGTGCATAAATATTTACAGTTGTTATATCTTCTTGTTGGATTGTTCCTCTTATGATTATATAGTGTCCTTCTTTGTTTCTTGTTACAGTCTTTGTTTTAAAGTCCATTTTGTCTAATAACAAGTATTGATATCTTGGTTTTCTTTTCACTTCCATTTGCATGATAACTGCTTTCCCATTCCTTCACTTTCAATCTGCATGTGTCTTTAGGTCTGAAATGAGTCTCTTGTAGGCAGCATATAAATGGGTTTTTTTTTTTTTTAAATGCATTCAGTCACCCTATGTCTTTTGATTGGAACAGTCTATTTACATTCAAAGTAATTTAAAGATATGTACTTACTGCCATTTTGTTATTTGTTTTATGGTTGTTTTTGTAGTTCTGTTCCTTTCTTGTGTTTTGCTGGCTTTCTTTTGTGATATACTTGGATTCCTTTGTCCTTATTTTTTGCATATCTATTATAGGTTTTTGATTTGTGGTTACCATTAGATTTATTTTTAATATCTTATGCATATAGCAGTCTATATTACATTGATGGTTGCTTAAGTTTGAACCCATTCTAAAAAGCACTAAGTTTTTATTCCTCCCTCCCCTGCCCAACACATCCACACAGTTTAGGCATATGGTATCATACTTTACATCCTTTTATTTTGTGAATCACTTGACTGATTTTTTTTTTTAAAGATTTTATTTGTTTATTTGACAGAGAGAGACACAGTGAGAGAGGGAACACAAGCAGGGGAGTGGGAGAGGGAGAAGCAGGCTTCCTGCCGAGCAGGGAGCCCAATGCGGGGCTCGATCCCAGGACCCTGGGATCATGACCTGAGCCAAAGGCAGATGCTTAATGACTGAGCCACCCAGGCGCCCCGACTTGACTGATCTTTATAGATATACCTGATTTTACTGCTTTTGTGCTTTAGCCTCCACACTGGTTTTGTAAGTGAATAATGCTTTTATTATGTTTGTATGTACCTGTGAAATTTTTTCCGTTCCTACTTTTCTTATTCCTGCTTATGGTCATTTCTTTCTACTCAGAGAATCCTCTTAAACATTTCTTGAAAGGCTGGTTTAGTGGTGATGAATTTCTTTAACTTTTGTTTGGGAAACTATCTCTACTTTTTTTCTGAATGATAGCCGTGCTGGATAGAGTATTTCTTATTGTAGGTTTTTTGCTTTCAGCACTTTGAATATATTATGCCACTCCCTTCTGGGCCTATAAAGTTTCTGCCAAAGAATGAGCTGATAGCCTTATGAGGTTTACCTTGTATGTTACTGTTTCCTTTTACTGCTTTTAAAATGCTCTCTTTGTCACTACTTTTTGTCATTTTAAATATTATGCACCTTGGGTTGGACCTCCTTGGATTGATTTTTGTTGGGGGCTCTCTGCCTCCTGGATCTGGATTTCTATTTCCTTCCCCAGATTCAGGAAGTTTTTAGCTATTATTTCTTCAAATAAATTCTCTGCCCCTTTTTCTCTTCTCCTTCTGAGGTCACTATAATGTGAATGTTATTACACTTGGTGGTGTTGCTGAGTTCTCTTCACCCATTCTCATTTCTTATAATTCTTTTTTTCTTTTTCCTGTCCAGTTTGATTGCTCTCCATTATTCTGCCCCCAGGTTGCTGATTCATCCTTCTGCTTCCTCTAGTCTACTATTGTTTCCCCTCCATTGTATCTTTAATTTCAGTTATTGAGTTCTTCACCTCTGTTTTTGTTTTTAATTTTTTTTTTTTTATTTTCTATCTCTTTGTTGAGGGTCTTACTGAGATTCACCATTCTTTCTTCAAGTCCAGTGAGTATCTTTATGACCATTACTTTTACTATATGTGCTACTGAAGGGAGCATGATGACCACCACTTTTTAAAAAAAATTTTTAAAGATTTTATTTATTTGAGAGAGAGTGTGATAGAGAGTGGGGAGGGGCAGAAGGAGAGGGAGAGAGAATCCTAAGCTGACTCTCCACTGAGCATGGAGCTGGATGCAGGTCTCAATTTCATGACCCTGTGACCATTACTTTATCAAGCATATTGCTTATCTCCATTTCATTTAGCTCTATTGCTATAACTTTGTCCTATTCATTCATTTAGGACCTATTCCTCTGTCACCTCATCATGTCTAACTCTTTGTCAATTTCTAGGTGTTAAGAAAGTCAGCTAGGTCTCCTGCTCTTAAAAGCAGTGACCTTGTGAAGAAGAGATCCTGTAGTGCCCTCCCATGCAATTTTCCCTGTTCACCAGATCCTGGTGCTTCAGGGGTGTCTCCTATGTCTGTTGCATGCCCCCTATTGTAGCTGTGACACTTTTGCTTTCAGTTCAGTCATCTGCAGTGGCTCTCTTGCCTGTTGTGGGCAGGGTTTGGTCTCTGTGTTGTTAAGGCTCCGGTTTGCAGCTGCCTTGGGCTTAAGTTGGGTCAGATCAGATGTTTGCTGAAGATGCAGTCACAACAAAGTGCATGGTGTTGTCCCTGTGACACTTTTGTTGGTGGACTGGGCCTGCAGTCAGACCAGATGTCAGGCCCCTGCTGGGGCTGCAGTCAAACTGGTGTGTGTGGTTACCTTTTCCCCAGGGCAGGAGTCACTTTGGAGTGGTGGTGGCCCCTTTCCAGACTGCTTGCACAATGCCACTATTATGGTGCCACTTCAGATGGACTCCTGCCAAGTGAGGTGGATTCGATGGGGCGGATCAGAAGGCAATTGTGGGGTTAGGCTGTGTGGTTTGGAAGCTAAGTGGAGTGGTTATGCTGGTTCTTGCAGATGTCCATTTATCTTGATGAGATGGGGGGAGCATGGGAGTGAAATGGTGGCTTACAGCTCTTTTGTTTTTGAAGTCTCCTAAAGATCCCTGATCCTGTTGTGTTTGTTCTGGGATTAGTAAATAAATCTCCTGCCTGTATATCCCTGGCATTTTTCAAATTCCTGTTTCTGTGCTGTATCTTAGTGGCATTGGTTTGTTTTGTGCCATCTCTTTGAGGGCAGATACTGTTTCCTCTTGCTGTCCAGCTCTCACAGAGCTCTGCTCACTGATTTTTAAAGTTCTTGGTGTTAGGTCCCACTGATAGTAAAAATTGACAAAGTTAAGTTCCTCTGGTTTTCAAAGCCAGATGTCATGGGATTTGTCTTCTAGTGTGTGTTCCCCACGCCTGGGGTGCCTGTACGGGGTCTGCTCCTTTCTCTTCTCTGTGCTTGTAGTGTCCTTTTCTCCCAAGGTCAGTCTTGTGGCTCACTTTGATTCCTGACAATGTCTCTGCCCTTGCTACTTTTTGTCAATGTGGTCTCTTCTCTAGATAAGCTGTGGTGAGTCTGTTCTATCAGTCTTCAGGTTGTTTTCTGGATTATTTATGTTAATGTGGATGTTGTAAAGATGTATTCATGGGACAAGGTGAGCTTAGGATCCCTTTACTCCACCATTTTCCCCAGATCTGATTTCATTTGTCTTTAGATACAAATATTGCATTGAGTATATATATATATATATATATATACACCTCTTCCTTATCCATTCATCTACTGATAAATACTTGGGTTGCTTCCATATCTTGGATAAATAATGCTGCAATAAACAGACCTCTATGCATATATCTTTTCAAATTAGCATTTCATTTTCTTTGGGTAAACACCCAGAAATGAAATTACTAACTGTATGGTCTAATTTTAATTATTTGACCAAGTTCCATAGTGTTTTTCCATAATGACTGTATCAATTTACATTCCCATTAACAATGCAAAAGGACTCCCTTTTCTCCACATCCTCACCAACACTTGTTATTTCCTGAATTTTTGGTAATAGCCATTCTGACAGGTGTAAGGTGATAGCTCATTGTCGTTTTAATTTGCATTCCCCTGATGTGTTGAGCATCTTTTTATGTGTTGGTCATCTGTGTATCTTTGGTAAAATGTCTATTCAAGTCCTCTGCTCATTTTTAATCAGAATTTTTGTGGTGTTGAATTGTATAAGTTCTTCATATATTAACCCCTTATTAGATATATCACTTGCAAATATCTGACCCCCATTCGGTAAGTTGCCTTTTAGTTTTGTTGATGATTTTCTTCACCTTGCAAAGGCTTTTTAGTTAGATATAAGCCTAGTTATGATTTTTTGTTTTTTGTTTTCCTTGTCTGGGGAGATAGATCCAGAAAAATACTGCTGAGGTTGATGACCAGGAGTTTACTTCCTATGTGTTCTTTTAGAAGGTTTATGGTTTCACGTCTCATATTTAGGTTTTTAATCCATTTGAATTCTATTTTTGTGTGTAGTAATAAGAAAGGGGTCTGCTTTCATTCTTTTGCATGTAGCTGTCCAGTTTTCTCAACACCTTTTATTGAAGAGACTATCTTTCCTCCACTTTAAGTTCTTTTCTCCTTTGTTGGTTAATTCCCATATAGGTGTAGGTTTGTTTCTGTTTCATTGATCTATGTGTCTATTGTGCCAGTAACAAATTCGTCTGATAGCTGTAGCTTTGTAGTGTAAGTTCTGGGTTTATGATACCTTCTGCTTGTTTTGTTTTACTTTTTTTTCTTCTCAAGAATGCTTTGGCTATTTTTGGTCTTCTGCGGTTCCATATAAATTTTACAATTACTTGTTTGAATTTTGTTGAAAAATACTGTTGGTATTTTGATAGGGATTGTATTGAATTTCTATATTGCTTTGGCTTTTATGGACATTTTAACAGTGTTCTTCCACTCCATAAGCATAGTATATTTTTCCATTTGTGTGTGTGTGTGTGGTCTTCAAATTTCTTCATCATTGTCTCATAGTTTTCGGAGTATAGGTCTTTCTTTCACCTCTTTGGTTAAACTTATCTCTGGGTATTTTATTCTTTTTCATGCAATTGTAAATGGGGTTGTTTTTAAATTTTCTCTTTCTGCTAGTTCATTATTAGTGTATAGGAATGCAACAGATTTCTGTGTATTAATTTTCTGTCCTTCAACTTTACTGAGTTCATTTATTCTATAGTTTTTGGTGGCCTCTTTAGGGCTTTTTATGAATAGGGTCCTGTCATCTGCAAATAGTGACAGTTTTACTTCTTCCTTACCAATTTGGATGACTTTCTAATTTCTGTAGTTAAGATTTCCAATTCTTTGTTGGATAAATTGGGGATAGTGGACTTATCTTGTTCCTAGAAAATGAAAATCTGTTCAGATTTTCTATTCCTGATTCAATCTTGAAAGATTATACGTTTCTAAGGAACACGTCCTTATCTTATTCCTGATCTCAGAGCAAAAGCTTTCAGCTTTTTACCATTGAGTCATCGAGTATGTTTTTAGCTATGTGTTTTCATATATGAATGACCCGTATTCTGTTATGTTCCCTCTCTTCATATCTGGTTGAGAGGGTTTTATTTCTTCCTTTTTTTTAATTTGAATGGATGTTGAATTTTATTAAATGCCTTTTCTGCATCTATTGAAATGATCACATGAATTTTTTTTTTAATCTTTCATTTCACTAATGTGTTGTATCATGTTGATTGATTTGGGAGGTTGAATTATGCTTGTATCCCTAGAATAAACCCTACTGATTATGGTGAATAATCCTTTTCATATATTGTTAAATTTGTTTTGCTAATATTTTATTAAATTTTAGCATCTATGTTCATCAGGGATATTGGTCTGTAACTTTTTTGTTTGTTTGTCTGGTAGTGTCCTTGTCTGGTTTTGGTATGAGGACAATGCTAGTCTCATAAAATTAAGGTAGAAGCATTGCTTCTCTCTATATATACATACAGGAATAGTTTGACAAGGATACATATTTTTCTTTAAATATTTTATAGAATTTATCTGTGAAGCCATATGATTCTGAACATTTGTTGAGAGTTTTTTGATTGAATTTCATTAGTAGTAATCAGTCTTTTCAGATTTTCTATTTCTTTCCAATTCAGTCCTAGAAGATTTTGTTTCTAGGAATTGACCCATTTCTTCTAGGTTTTCCAATGTGTTGGCATACAATTTGTCATAAGAGTTACTTATAATCCTTTGTATTTCTGTAGTGAGGGTTATAACTTCTCTTTTATTTCTGATTTTGAGTCCTCCTCCACCCGCCCCTTTTTTTGATGACTCTAAGGTTTATTTATCTTTTCAAAGAACTAGCTTTTAGTTTCATTGATTCTGTTTTCTTTAGCAGTCTCTATTCATTTATTTCCACTCTGATTTTTATTATTTCCACTCTAATCTTTTCTTCCTTCTACTAACTTTGGGCTTTGATCTTTTTCTAGTTCCTTTAGGTGCAAGGCTAGACTGTTAAGATTTTTCTTGTTTCTTGAGGTAGGCCTGTATCATTACAAATTCCCCTCTGAGAACTGCTTTTGTTGCATCCCAAAGATTTTGAACTATTGTTTCCATTTTCATTTGCATTCAGGTAATTTTTATTTGCTTCTTTGCTTTCTTTGACCCATTGGTTGTTTAGTAGAATGTTTAGCCTCCACGTGTTTTTCCCCCATTTTTCTTGGAATTCTAGTTTCATAGTGTTGTGGTCAGAAAAGATACTTAATATGATTTCAGTCTCTTGAATTTATTGAAACTTGTTTTGTAGCCTAACGTGTCTATGCTGGAGAATGTTCCATGCACACTTAAAAAGAATGTGTATTCTGCTTTTTGAATAAAATGTTTTGTACTTATCTGTAAATGCCACTGGTTTCCATATTGATTTTCTGTCTGGGTGATCTATTCATTGGTCTAAGTGGGGTGTTAAAGTACTCTTATTATATTACTGTGAATCTCTCTTTACATCTGTTAAGTTTGCTTTATAAATTTAGACACTTCTATGTTGGATGCATAGATATTTACAATTGTTATATCCTCTAGTTGAGTTGGTCCCTTCAGCATTATGTAATGGCCCTCTTTTTCTCTTGTTACAGTCTGTTTAAAGTCTATTTTGTCTGATATAAGTACTGCTATCTCATTTTTTATTTTTTGCTTCCATTTGCATGGACTATTTTTTCCATTCCTTCACTTTCAGTCTGTATGTTTAGTACTAAAGTGAGTCTTTTTTAACAGCATATAGTTTTTTTTTTTTTATCCTTTCATGCACCCTATGTCATTAAATGTAAATGGACTTAATGCTTCAAAGTAATTATAGGTAGCTATGTACCTATTGCCATTTTGATAATTGTTTCTGGTTGTTTTTATTGTCAACTGTTCTTTCTTCTCTAGCTCTCTTCTCTTGTGATTTGATGCCTTTAGTGTTATGCTTAATTCCTTTTTCTTTATTTTTCTGTGTGTCTATTATAGATTTTTAGTTTGTGCTTAACATGAGGTTAGTAAATAACTTCCTATATTAAGTTGATCAGTTGGCTTTGAACATACTCTAAAAGGCTATATTTTTACTCCCTGCCCCCTGCCATGTTTTATGTATATAACATATTTTACATCTATTTTGTGTATCTCTTTACTAATTTTTGTAGAGATAATTGGTTTTACTACTTTTGTCTTTTAACCTTTATACTAGTTTTGTAAGTATTTGATGTACTACCTTTACTGTATATTTACTTTTACCAATGACATTTTTTTCTTTCACAATTTTCTTCTGGTTATGGCCTCCCCCCCCCCACACTGAAAGAAGTCCCTTTAACATTTCTTGTAAAGCCAGTTTAGTGGTGATGAACACCTTTAACTTTTGTCTTGGAAATTCTTTCTCTCCTCCAACTCTGAATGATAATCTTGCTGGGTAGAATATTTTTGGTTGTATGCTTTTTTCTTTCAGCACTTTGAATATATCATGCCACTCCTTTCTGGACTTCAAGGTTTCTGCTGAAAAATGAGTTGATAGCCTTATAGGGTTTCCACTGTCTGTAACTATTTGCTTTTCTCTTTTAGCTTTTAAGATACTCTTTATTAATTTTTGACTTTATTATGTGTCTTGGTATGGACTGCTTTATGTTCATATTGTTTGAAGCTCTGTGGTTCCTGGAGCTGGATGCCTGATCCCTCCTGTTAGGGAAATTTTCTTCAAATAAATTTTTTGCCACTTTCTTTTTCTCTCTTTTTGGATCTCTTAATGCAAATATTAGTACACCTGATGTTGTTGCCGAGATCGCTTAACATATCCTCATTTTTAAACTTCTTTTTTCTTGCTGTTCAGGTTGGGTTCTTTCCATTATCCTGTGTTCCACATCACTGTATGTTTTTCTGCATCCTCTAATCTGCTGTTGATTCCCTCTAGCATATTTTTCATTTGTTATTGTATTCTTCAGCTCTGAATGGTTTTTGTATGTTCTTTTTGTTGTTCTCACCGAGTAATTCATTCTTCTCTCCAGTCTAGTGAGTATCTTTACGACCATTACTTTGAACTCTTTATCAGATAGATTGTTTATTTCTGTTTCATTTAGTATTTTTTGGAGTTTTTTGCCTTGTTCTTTTGTTTGGAACATAATCTTATTTTGTCTGTCTCTGTTTCTGTGCTTTAAGGAAGTGAGCTATGTTTTCTGGTCTTGAAGGAGTGGCCTTATGTAGAAGGCATCCTGTAGGGCCCTTCCTACTGTGACTGGGTCACAATGCTGTGGAAGTGTTGGTGAATGGGGTTGGCTTCCCCTTCGCCAGGGCAAGAGTTGCTCTCAAGGAGTGCTGGTCCTGGCTGGGGCTGCCTGCCAGGTGTAGTGGGGTGGTAGTTGCTTTTGGGAAAATGCCAGTCCTGACTGCATTTAGGTGGAGTTAAGCCCCACTGAGTTGCAGAGGTCCCAGAGTTAAGCCCTGCTAGTTGTTAGGAGGCTCACCTTCCTGGTGCAGGTCCCCAGGGCTGGGGGTGTCCCATATGGGACTTGATCCCTTTGTTCCTCATGGATGACCTTCATACCTCTACTATCCCTCCTGCTTGTGGGTTCCCACTGTGTCTCTGTTTTCTGTCATTTTCACTATGTCACTTTCAGAGAGTTGCATTATATGTAGGTCATGCCTTGATTTGTCTGTAAGAAGAGGTGAGCTCAGGATCCTCCCCCAATACCATTTTCCTGAAATATCTTTATAGAACTTTTTGATAACCCTTTTTATTTCTGTAGGATAGGTGTTAATTTTCATTCCTACTTTCCATTCTAACTTTAGAAGTTTGAGAACTATTTTGTTTTTATTAGTGTAGCTGAAGGTTTCTCAATTTTGTTGCTTTTTCCAAAGACCCAACTTTTGCTTTGATTGACTTTTTCTCTTCTCTATTCTTTATCATATTTATTTCTCCTCTAATCCTTATTATTGCCTTCATTCTGCTGCCTTTGGGTTTAGATTGCTTTTCCTTTTCCAGGTCCTTAAGGCATAAAGTTAGGGTATTGATTTGAGATTTATTTTGGTATATAATTTTATATAGTTATATCATACTTTAAAAATCCTTCACAGATCTCTGCTTTTAGTTGGAATGTTTAGTGCATTTATAAAGAAATTACTGATAGGGACTTCTGTCATTCTACAACTTGTTTTCTATATGTGATATATATTTACTCAATTCTTCCATTACTACTCTGTGGTTTATATTAAATTTATAACAGTCTAGTTGGAATAGCAGCTTACATTCAACAATATACAAGAACTGCTCCTCTACAATTCTAGCCATTTGCTTTTTATGAGATTATTGTCAAATTACATTTCATGCACTGTGTCTGATTTGTGTGTTCTGTTGAGTCCCTCTAGCAAATTTTTCAATTATGGTTTTTCAGTTTTAGAATTGGTATTTGACTCCTTTTATAATTTCTATTTCTTTGTTGATATTTTCTATTTGGTGATGCATTGTTCATTTGTTTCCTTCAGTTCCTTTGTCTATGGTTTAGTTCTTTGAATACATTAAAGACTGTTAAAGTTTTTAGCAAGCGAATTTCTGCTTTAAGGACAGTGTTAACCTCTTTCCTCTTTCTTTGTATGCTTTTTAGTTTCTCTGTATGCTTTTTTTCAAACTGGTCATTCTAAATATTCCAATGTAGCAACTCTGGAAATTGGATTCTGCTCCCTCTCTAGAATTAGTTTTGTTGCTTGATCTAAGTTGTAGTTATTTAGTGAATTTTCAAAGCTATTTTTATAAAAATAGTGTTCCTTGTCATGTGTGGTCTCTGAAGTTTGTATTTAATTAGTGGTCAGCTAGCGGTTTGACAGAGCTGTCCTTAAGTGCCTGCAGACAAAAGAAAGAAAAAGAAATAAAAGAAACTAGTTCCCTGGGCTTTGCAGATTGACTTTGTTGGGTCACGCCATCAGTACTTATCCAGGGATTTAGAACTATGCTCTAGCCTTCACAAGTCTTACTTGGGCTGGGTGTAAACATCATTAAGAAGTAAAAGCCTAGGGTCTTCTCAGATCTTTTCTGAGGATGTATACTGATCTGGGTTTTGGCATGTGGCAGCTTTTCAAAGCCTTTATTCCCCAAAGTACTGCACTCTCCAGCTCTTCCTTTCATTCAGGCCTCAGCCATGTGTCTATTGTCTGTCACAACTCTTAACTCTTGCCTTAGGCAGGACAAGTTCATTTCCTTTTCAGTATTTTGGAGAAACACACTCTTGTAGCAACACCCTGAGAAACTTCTGAGTTAGGTGAAACAAAGGTGAACCCCTTGCTTGAATTCTCCCAGTAGCCCCCAGGTCAAAATAAACACTATTCCTTGGGAACAGGAGCATTCTGCCTCCTGTAGAATCAGGTCCCTATACCAGTTACAGGCTGCAATTTTTCATCCTCCTCCACTACTGACTGGGGAGGAGGATGAAGAAAGACTAATATAAATGCTATTAAGCTATCCATCTGAGTTTCAGTCATTTTTTGTTTAAGCTTTCATTTGATTTATGTTACATTATCTTCCAGACTTTGAACAATATTGAGTGACAGTTTCTGCCAGTCTTTCTAGTGTTTCTGTGGAATGGATGGGTCCTTAGAGTTCCTCATTCTGCCATTTTCATTGCCTATAAGCATGCATAATTTTTAGTGGAAACAGACACACCAACATTTGGCTGAATGTGACCTGATTTTTCCTATTATAGTCTGAATGTGTGATGCTTTATTAAAACTTAGTGAATACTTACACTGTTAGTTATATGATAAAAACATTGCATATATATTTCAGACATAAGTAGGTAAAAAAAAGGAGTATAGAAAAATTCATAAATGACACATACTCATGAATCGTATAAGGGAATTGAGGGGCTAGCATGAACACACTTGTATCCTTGTAGTGTGACTACTATGCTCACCCTTTTCCCACTATTAGAAAAAATACTATCAGAACAATAATTAGTTTGACCCAATACAGGTTCTTGCTAGAATATGAAAATCCTCTTGTTTTAATATTTTAAATGGAATGTTAATGAGCTCTTAGGAACATTGTCTCCAAAAGTCCATTCAAATGTTTTGTTGCTAGATGCTCTAGTTAATGTTTGCCTTTATTACCAGTACTTCTTAAAACACCATGTTTACTGTCTTTGATCTCAAAATAATATGTCATGCCTTATTTAGAAATAACTACTCCCTTCATGTACCCTTAGGGAGGTTCTGTGGTTACAAGATCTAATCTCCCCAAATCACCATGTTTGCTGAATTGTTAATTGACAAAGGATATTACTTTATACACAAAAGAAAATTATAGTAAACACACAACACTATTGGGCTTACTCATGTGGATATCTGATGCAAGGAACAGTATGCTGAGCAAAATGCAACATTTTATTCATCAGACGTTGTTAGAAATTAAACTCCTTTAGATGGAATTTTATGTTAAGATTTTCTCCTCTAAGTAGGAAAGCAATTCTTTTTATTCTAACTGAAGACCATTCAACATATAATCAGTATTTAAGGGAGCCTTCAATACAGTGAATCTGGTTGAAAAGTGACATTGGAGGATACAGCATACCAGGTAAGAATTAATTTTTCAATTTAATTTGTTTGGCAAAGGTAAAGATAGCCTATATTACATATGTGATTTTCCATATGCTAAATTCTGAAAGGAAACTACATTTGAACCACTCTTTGTAGTTTTGCCTATAGCACTTTCCAGAACAACTTGTCTTGAGGCAGTTTATTTCCCTCTAGAATCACTTCCCTAATGCAACAACAGTCTATAGAAAAGTGACAGCTCTCTAGCTGTAAAATGCTAAAAGACTGTTTTTGTTGTAGGCATATAATTACTGAGAGGAAATTATATAATATAGGCTATAAAACTTTTACTAATCTGGAATAGGGACGTTCTCCTTACCTTGGTCATTGTCTGACTTTGGTCGTGACTGAACACTATATTAAAGCTTTATAGACAAACGAAATGTATGTTGTTTAATAACAACTTTGAGCCTTAAGGGGACAAACAAAAATAATTATAATAAAGATATGTTTACACGTAAAATTTGGTCTCAGACTCCAATTGTAATACCTGTTCTGAATGAACCTTAGAAAATGTAAAAATACTCAATGGATTTACATTTACAGGTCAAGTGCTACCTAGGGATAGGCATTAAACAAATGATCATGATCACTTAATGCTTTTCCATAAATGTCATTCCAGTACTAAATTTATCACACTTTGAACAGGAACTAGGGGACTTAATGTGCTTTTTAATAATAGATTTGGGAATATGTGGTAAGGTGAACATAGTTCTGAGTTATTATGCAATTTTCACTGAATATCCTGTTTTGACAAGATAACTTATTGCTAGCACACATATTGCCCTGGAACTTAGCTTCATATACCCTTGCAGGATTTATATTTCCCATTCTTTCTTTATTGAATTTCATAAAGGTATGAAATAAGTAAATTCAGTAGATGTGCTCTTGGTTCCTGTTGAGACTGTATACCTGAAACTCCTAACTAACAAAGTTCTCCGTGTTCTATTATTTAGATTTTAATGAAAATTAGATAACAAAACCTTAAGAAAAAGGAAAAAAGTTTATTGAACTGACTGCATTTTTAAATTATTCTTCAGCACCACAGAAAATAAAAATTCAGGTTTCAGAGTTTGAAAGCCCAGTTAGAAGCTCTATTTTTCTATTCTTTTTGGCTTTCAGCTTCTAATACTTCTGTAAATCAGACAAAATTTATATTTCCCGTCTAATTTACAGGGTTGTTGTAAAGAAAAAAGATAACATTTGCAAAAGTGCTTTATAAACTAAAAGAGGATATGCAAACATAAGAATGATTAGACTCCTATACTTGGTTTTCGAGAAAGCTTCACTGACTCATTCATGTATAGGATAATTTTCATCTGGATTCAGGGAATGAAGTTTTGATGGCAAACTTTTTCCATATAACACACGGGGGAAATGGCCATCATGGGTTAGTTTTGCAGTTACAAGTCTGGATTCCTGGGTGACTCTTCTAAAGTTAGAGAGGAATTAATTTCTAGTTTTGGTGTGTTGCTTCTATCACCTGATGCTTTCAAGCTTATTGATTTAGTCCTGTTTGCTTTAAAATTTATGTTCTGGGAAAACCTCCATTTCCCAGGTTAGGCTTCCAAGTTGCAGGCACTATTCATCCAGCTCCCTCTTTATCTAATTGTGATTAATAAG
Organism: Leptonychotes weddellii; assembly: GCF_054177405.1. Taxonomy (NCBI): domain Eukaryota; kingdom Metazoa; phylum Chordata; class Mammalia; order Carnivora; family Phocidae; genus Leptonychotes; species Leptonychotes weddellii. Next base: position 18,533,300 of record NC_138370.1, read on the forward strand.
AACAAAACATCTGTAACCATACACACATCCTTTATACTGAAATAACAATGAGTATAATTTTTCAGTACGTGACATATCATGCATATACCTTATCTCTGTACAACCTTAAGGATTCTTTAACATATATTTCATAGTTTTCCCTTACTAACATTGTGGTTTTCTTTACTAATGAGTGAACAGTTCTAACACATGAATTCGTAATTACATTGTCATTTATTTCAGTCCTATAGCATATACTGAATATAATATGCTTGAAAACACTTCAGTATTTCCTTTGTTCTTTCCAGTGCTAATATGAAATTTAACCATCCACTTCTATAAATTAAATTCACTAGGAAAACACATTTCAAAAATTATACAAGAATAAGCTAGAATTATCACAACATGGAAATGAACTCAAGAATTCAAACTATATCTCAGGAGCACTTTATCTTCATGGTAAACATTCACTTTATGCAAATCCCACTTGGCTTCATTTAATTAAAAAGCTGAAAAAGAAAGAAAATTGTATGCTGAAAATAAGGAAAACACAATATACTTTTTATTCACTCTAAAATAGTACATGTAAATAGCATATAAAAATGTCATAATTATATTCATCCCATTCTAATTTTTTATCAGGGCAATTTCTCTGAACTAGTTCTTGGAATGGGGTCAACACTTGTGAGAATAGGCCAGGGCTGGGAGAGGATGCTGATAAGAACTTGAACTAGCAGTGTTTAAGTTTGGGTAAAATACCCTATTTCTTTCTGTGAGCCACTTTCATTGTTGCTTAGAGCAGTAGTTAAACCAGCATTTAAACTGGTAATGTAAGTAAGAGGAACAAAAAGTGTAGGTTAAAACAAAGATTTGAAGTGGGTCATTTCAATGTCTTAAAAAGAATCTTCAATCTATAATTCATTCATTTACATAAAATAACTAAACGCTTGATGTTTTTTAATGAAATTTATAGCTGAAATATATTGTACAACCAAAAAGAATGTATTTATGAATTGAGTGTCATTAGATTCTGAGTACATAAATAGCTGTACATAGTTGCTTGTACAGATAGAAATAAGTAAAAGGGAGCTATTTTTTTTAACTTCCCTAAGCAAAGTTTTAATCTATGAACAGAAATATAAGTTGTAAGATGGTAAGTCAATTTAAATAACATTTACTAAGTTTCTGCTTGATATTTTTACCTTTTTTCTAACACGTGGCAAGGTTTTTTGTTTTTTGTCTTGACAATACAACTTTGCAGGACAACCAGAGACAAACCATGTTTTAACCAAATATTAAAACAAAAATGAAATTAATTGTTGCTATAGTGGGAAAGCCACGTAGTTGGAAAACTGTTTAGTTTCTTAAGTTTAACATCTGGATGTTTAAATCCTAATATCCTAGGGATATATTTCTTTGTCTTTCTGAACCTCGGTTTCCTCATTAGTGAAAAGAATGTTTGGTTGGTTGATCTCCAAAGTTCTTTACAGTGCTCGTATTTTATCAACCTAGTGACCCTAGTGACACTATGTGCTCAAACACGTATTTAATAATACTTAAAATGTTATATAATATAAAATAAAAATAAATATAATACAAAATTATAAAATAAAAAGGCTATACAAACTAAAATAAGTACTCCATTTCTGAGGAATTATTAAAGGCTAGAAACCACGTGCTGATCCCTCAATGCAATAAGACCTTGCTTCTATTTTTCAAAATAACTAGTTATGACTGCGATCCTGTAAGGGTAACCATCTTCATGAAGAAGAGTGTCAGCAGGGAAACTTGCTCAGAGCGGTAAGCAGTGGCTGCTAGTCAATCCAAATAATCCCTAACACTGATGGCAGTGCGCAGAGATGTGTCCTTTGTAGATGAACTCTGGCATTTCCTGCCTTTAAGTTCCCCTAAAGATTAAAGACTAAGTGAAGAATGAGGGTTAATGATGAAAAGAAAACTTGATCATAAAATACTTAAAGTTGAAAAAATTATGACTTAAGAAAACTGAGAATTTGTAGGGTTTATTTATTTTTTAACTGGTCTAAACATTTCCAGCTGTGTGCATTAAAGATCACCTTTTATCACTGCTAAAAATACTATACCATAAAAGCAAAAACAGTAATGTGACCCTTACGATTATTTTATACTTCCTAACTTTATAGCCCTAGAAAAGTCCAAAAGATTCTGATTTTTAGATGTTGTTAAATTCACAAAATAAAAGGATCTCTGTATCTTATTATTAAAATAAACGAAGAATCCTTAGTTACCACACTATTGGTTCACACTAGGGATTTTTCCCAAACTAAAATACTTATTTTTTCTAAAAAAAGCTGTTAAGACAATCTTTTGTTTACATTTTATTATGCAATGACAAATACGTATTTTATCTTGAACGCGATCCTATTGTCTTACAATAAAGGATAAGTTTAACAGACTACCTGTTCTTTTATATTTAAAATCTTTTTCATAAAAAGTTAAAAACTTACAAGTGTTTGTTCAAGACATTGGAAAGATCGAAGTGTGTCAAAAATGTTTGTTAAAATCTTTCTTAGAAAAGCATAAACTATTATTCTCTAGGTAATCATTCAGTATTAATATTAAACATCCAAGGTATATTCCAGTATGAGTGTTTTATATGGATTTCATCACTCGAGATTAGTCCCTCATTCCTATTTGTCAGGTTCTGACGTGATTTTTTCTTTTCACATTTACCTGTCTAGTAATTTTGATGTATAATGTAACAGTTCTCCTATATTTATGTTTCTAATAGTGCTTGGATAGTATCTTTCCTAGTAATGCTTATTGTAAAAATGTTTAAAAATACTTTTATAACATGGAAACTGTTGAATACCAAAACCCAAATATACTCCTCTTTCTTGGAATGTATTTTTCAGTGTTGTGGTTGGGTTCTTCAGAGCGGGAGCAGCTGCCCTGGGTACCACCACCAACTTCTGCCTGGACTCCCCTCTACCCTCTGTCATGAATGATTCTCTTCACAGGTCATGGTAGTGTGTACATGTGTTAACACTGACTACTGTAGCTAGCTTAATTTGAAGTGACTGGTCAACTGACTCAAGCAGCAACAGAAGATGGGAGGCTACATGTCAAGTCTAGAGACTTGTACACAGAAAGATGAGAGAGCAGACTAGAACCAGCATGAATATGCCCCAGAAACTCCCTCTTTTTCTAGCTTGAAGGGATGCAACTATTCCCTTCTGGTCTGTGTAATTTGATTACCGCTTGAAAGTACATCAGGGATGCAGACAGGCATTGTGTATACAAAGAAGGAATGGGATGAAGATCTCCAAAAACTTGCAAGTTTGGTTCTTTCCTAATTATTCCCTCATACTAACATTCAGGATTTACATAAAAATGTGGTCCTTGACTTGCAGAAAAGTGATGTTCCAAAAGTTTGTAGCAAGGTTATTATTTGAAATTCCAAGTAAGTTTTTCTAGAGAAACATTATTTAAAATGGTAATTATTTTCTCAAAGTTGAGGCAAAAAATGTCTGTCTCAATCAGTATTCAGCAAAGATTTATTGCCCATTTATTGTGTATAAGAATATTGTGTATAGAAGGGTATTGTAAGACATGTAATGACTAAAAGTCATGGCCATTAGGTTTCTTACCTAAAGGAGAGTAAGACCTGGACACAATTAAGTATAACACAGACATACTTGATATGATGGCAAGTCCAAGTGTTACAGGAATTGAAAAACAAAGCAAAACTCTGACTTTGAAAACAAGTTAAATGAAAAGATAGTAGCCTAGGCTACAGGAATGAAGAAAGGTGCCAAAGATTGAAAATAACAGTGTGTTAGGTTCAGTATGGGGAGTATATTCAGTATGAGGAGTCCATACACTTTCTGTAAAAGGCCAGGAAGTGAATACACACTGTGGGCTGTAAGTCTCTGTTGAAACCACTCAACTAAGCTGTTGTAGAATGAGAAAAAACCTCTGGATTTGGTCACTGGGTGGTCACTGGAGACCCGTATTATATGTAAAGCATGTTTATTCCTTTTTTCTTCCTGTGAAAAATCTAAGTAGGCATGAAATAATGGCTTGCATTTTGTTTTTACTTACCTTAAACTATCTGTTGTTGGTGTTTAAAAAAAAAACAGTGTGTCCACAGTGCTCTTAAATGAATTCTGTCCAACTGGGAGCTGGTTAAATTCTCTGAGCTCTTCAGATGGACAGAATTTTCTTGTGTACTGTACTTCCTATTCTCTGACTGGGGAAGAGCCAGGGAGACCTAATGGAGACATGACACTCTGTCTTACAGAAATCATTTATATGATTAAGGGGCAGTTACTCAGATTTCATTCTGGTATTGAAAAGAAAGTGTGGAAGGGAGGAAAAGCCTCGCTTCTTTACTCAGAGCATGGATCGTCCACTGGTTGAACTGTTCAATTGGCCTTGCAGTTAGTGGAACTCAATGATTCACTGTTGTTAGGGTTTTCTTAACCTTTATTTTATATTCATAAATGTGCTAAGGGGATGCAAGAGAGAAGTACATTATGGCTGTTAGCCAGTCCTCCTTAGCCTGCTTCTCTGCTTCGTAATAGAAGATTACTGAACCCAGAAAAATTTTCAAGTCTGAAGTCAGCAATCCAAAAAAAGGCCTAGAGAAATTGAAGGCTTCATGAGGAGAACAGAACACGATCTTTGGGATGCAAACCTTTCTAGATCTATGGTTACACAGGGCAACAACAGTTAAGTCTCACTACTGCTAAGGCCACTTCTCCACGCAGCCTAAACTGAGAGACTTAGTAACAGCTTTCATAGCATGGTTATTAATAATTAGGCATGATCAGGAAGGTGGATACTATGTCTGGGGGAAAAAGAATAATAAAGCTAGTGTGTGGAATAAGGTTGGGGGATAGGTGAAGAAGAAAAATGTCTTTTAGACCACAGGAGCTGCCTATGTTTTTACTGTTTTCAATCGGTTGCTGAATGGTGGAGTTTCTGTCAAAGTACAAAAGTTGCATTTTCAAGATGGAACTCACCCTCTAGGAGCTATTTTGTGCATGTCTGTTCAGACCGTGTGTTGTGAGGCTGGAGGGGTTGGAACGAGCAGTACAAAATGTAAAAGAAAAGCAAAAAACAATTTTCTACAGAAATTATTTTCTTTCATATAGAGGTTCCTACTATCTAGTTATGAAATTACCAAGTGCTGATTAAAAATCTTAGGACATACTTAAAAGATTTGTATCTTGTCTTACTATCTTGGAAATTAAAATTTATACTGTTTGTTAGTGGAAAGAGAGACGTGACTACATTTGTCCTAGGCAGAATGAAATGTATTTTTGTCATTTGTTTTAGTTCTGCTTTCCTCCCTAAAGTTCTAAGAGAAGTAACTAAATGAAATTATATTTTGTTTGGAGTGGAGCGCCTATGCATATATGGGAGTATTTTAAAAACCTACTGTTTGTCAAATGGTTAATTCCACGGGTCAAAGTCTATTGCAGACACCTGTACCTGAGGGCTTATCTCTACAGCGAAGTACAACAGCCTAAGACTGGAATGTAGGGTCTCACAGTTAAAAGTTATCTTACATCTGTAAAACAATAGTTTGCTACAACTTGTCTTACGTATGAGAGAAATATTATGGTCTTTATTTGAAAGATGAGGAAAACTGAGGCTCAGAGAAGATTAAAAGACTTGCCTGAGGTTATAGTTTTAAAGTGCCATGGTCCAAATCACATCTTCTCACTCAAAGTCCAGATCACTTTCCAATACACCACAGTGAAATACAACAATATGGAAAAAATAGTCCTTAAGATTCAATTTCCATTTGCAAAATATTATTACAAGATTTAGCACTGTATTCCTTATCTAGATAAGATAGGGGCCAGACAATGGTGCCTTTAGAGCATTCCAGCTCTTCTCCGAATCCTCTCTAAATCTTCGGTCCTTTATGTCATTCTTCAAAGCTGGAACTCAGCAGGAGAAAGACAATCCCAGTGAAATTCTTATCAGTGATAGGTATTGTGGGTTGATCACCACATTATTTCGATATTATTTTTCTATTTGTACAGTTCAAGATTATATTTAATATTTTCTCTACAGATGAAAGATATACATGTAAGATATAGAAATGAATGTGAGATTGCTATACTGTATACCCTGGGATTTTTTATGCCTTGCTATGCTTGTTCACTATCATACTTTCCTCAAAATTCATATGAATGTCTCTCATTTCTAGCTGTTATTCTGTACTTTCCATTAGTGAATGTCATTCCTTTTTTTTTTTTTTTTGGTTATTCATTATCTCTCAAAATAGCCAAAGACATCAGGAATTAAAAGTATTTTTTTAAAGACAATAGAAGATAGTTTCTATGTCCATTATAAGCTTAATTAAAATATATTTTTATTATTTGATGCCAGCCAGCTAAGACTCAATCTGAGTTTGCAGTAAGTATCTTTGTAGCTCCAGTTTCTGGAATAATTATCTTTCCACACAGCACACATCCCTTTAGGTGTGTGGAATAACCTGACCACCCCACGAGGTGGAGTTGTACAATGTGGTAAACCAGTACTCTTCTTTTCACTGTTTCTATCTTAATGGTTCCTGTTGCATTTAGATAATAAAGAAAAAATGTTTCTGAGTTAAATAGTAAATTAATATGATGAGCACCTACTATGCGCACAGCACTTTGCAGATACAAAAAGGTATTTTCAAAGACACTTCTCTAAAATATATCACGATATTACAGAATGAACATGACTTTAATATATAAAATGGTTATGTATGAATACTTAATGAACAATGTAATGAAGTAAAGTGCTGAACAAAAATGTAATGAAGATGCTGAAGTTGAAGGGCTTGTACAGGTTAAGAAGGAGGTGAAGTAAATATTTAGTGAGATCCCCACTACATTTCAGGCATTACAAAGTGATCATGTAACTTATCCCCACAGAATTCTGAGCTAGGTCTTATACCAAGTTTACAAATGAAGAAAGAAGCTCAATAAAGTTAAATATTTTGGCAAAAGATAGAGAAATAATATGAGACAAACCTAACAACTGAGCCTGTCTCCAACCCCGTAAAAAAACTAAAGCATGATTTTCCAAATGAAGAAAAATGAGACCCAGAACTTAGTAACTAACTCCAAGTCCCAAAGTTAGTGGAGAGGATCTAAAATTCAAACAAAGATTTGTGTGAGTGTAGAGGTAGAGCTCTTAATTACAAAATTATATATTGAACTTGAACTCAGCTCTTCTGATTGTAAATATTATTTTTCCATTCTGCTACTCTATCTTGCTAAGACAACTAAAGAGTTTTATAAATAGGATGCAAAGTGATAGAATAGAGAATGTTTCTTTTCTTTTTTTTTTTTTTTTACTAAAGTAGAGACATGGGTCAGAAGTACTTTTATAGAAATTTTTTGAATTTTTGTAGGTCAAAGTGCATCAGTGGGAAAAAAAAAATGGGAAATTACCCCTAAGTAAAGACTATCATGTATTGCTACTAGCTCTTTGCTTTTCTTTGAAAATGGGATGCACCTAAAGTTAATCTTTATTTAATACACAAAATGAATGCAGTGCTACCACTGGAATAAAAATTTTTTTTTGAACTATGGCTCAGATGGTAATTAGACCAAATTCTTTTTTTTTTTTTTTAAAGATTTTATTTATTTATGACAGAGAGAGACACAGCGAGAGAGGGAACACAAGCAGGGGGAGAGGGAGAGGGAGAAGCAGGCTTCCCGCGGAGCAGGGAGCCCGATGCGGGGCTCGATCCCAGGACCCTGAGATCATGACCTGAGCCGAAGGCAGACGCTTAACGACTGAGCCACCCAGGCGCCCCTAGACCAAATTCCTAATAATGCTGATATTTCACTGGTAGTTTCAAGGGACTGAGGAGCCCAATTAAGTTCATCAAAAGGTTCAGGGACAATCTGTTCTTCACTCAGCTGAACCATGCAAATAGAAAAGTTACTTAATCTTCAGTGTAAAGAAAATTCTACTTAGAAAAGTAAATTAAATATAAATGAGTTTGAAATATTTACATCTATCTGAATTAATGATAATAAGCAGCTAACATTTATTGAGTAATACTATGTGTTATTTACTAATACTTGGCAATGTGTTAAGTAACTTACATGCATTCTCTCATGTAATCCTTACAACAGTCAAATGAAGTATGTAATTTTTTTTTTCCATTTACAAATGAGAAAACCAGTATTTAGAAGAATTAAGTAACTTGTCCAAGGTCACACAGTAACAGATCAGGAGGTGTTTTTGTTTTTGTTTTTTAATCAGGAATTTAAATCCAGCAAGTTTGCTTATGGAAACCTAACAGAATCTGGGAGAAATCAGTGATGGCGTGAAACCTACTGGTACTGTAGGAAAAGCACCCTTAAGCCTAAAATGTGGGAGAGATTTAAGGAAATAGGATAAATATTTCAAGCAGACACTTATTCCTTTAAATAGTTACAAAGATCAACAAAAATAACAGTGTGAAGTACTAAGAAAATATAATGAAGAACATAAATTTTAAGGTTTTGTGAGGCTTAAGATTAAAAGAAAAACAAAAATAAAACACATAAAGATCACCACACAGAAGAAATTAAAGGTTGTAGATTAAACAGAATTCAAAATTATGAGGAATAAAAAATGAGAACTATGTCCAGAACAATAACCTTTAAACTATCAGTAGTATTTCTTGATACAAAAGTTGTAACTCATAGAAATTTAAAAGGAAGAAATCGAAGGCCACAAAACGCTAAGGCATTACACCCAAGAAAGTACTTTGGCACTGGAGCTGGAGTCCCTGGCTACAGGTGATTTTCAAATTAGTATATGGTACTATGTTCAAATGTGCATTTTCACTACAGGATAGCTCAACACTTTTATCCAAAGTACAGGTATTAGTTAAAGCGGGCAGAAGTGGGAAGTTTTTCAATCTTTTTAAAGGAAAAAGTGTGTTTGTCTTTGTAGTTCATCTCAAAGTCAAGGATATGTCTAGGACAAAACTATTCCTCCTTTCTTTTGCAAGCCTACTTCAGTGTATGTCTGCTGCAAATGATTGCATTAACTTAGCTCTTGGTCCCCAGGGTTAATAGTAGAGCCTCTCTGTGCAGACAGATACCCACAAATGTCTTTTCAGAAGTACTCAGGCCAGCACATGCCTTCTGGAATGTTTGCATGTTTTCCTTTCCTATAAAGATGGTGTCCTGTATATCATTCTCTTACTCCTTATAAACTGCCTTTATCTGAGATGAGCAAAGCTGGGTTTTTTTTTTTTTTTTCCTTCTTTTTTAATCAAGTACTCCAATGCTTGTGCCACAGAAACACACTTCTGGGAATGCACACTGAGAATGTGGTGCTATGTTACGTTCATAATTGACCAAACTTCTCAAGCAGAATAATTCTGTGGGAAGAGAGATCTTTTTCTTTTTTAGCAACATCTCACATTTCCACTTCTCAGAATTATTTCTCTCTCCCACTCTTTCATTTATTAGCTCTCTCACTCTTGCTTGTGCTATCATCTTTACTTTTGCTCAGTGACTGATCTAAGTGAACTAGCTGTATAGATGTATACTTTCCCCCCGTGCTGTCAGGTTTTTAGGATTTAGCTCAGGATTTATCCAAATCTCTGGCATGTAATCTCTGCAGACCTTTTAGCTACACTTGCTTTTGATGTTTATCATCTATTTATTACCACATTCACAAGACAACTGATTAAAATTTCTGAGAAAAAAATAAAAGATAATTCAAAAGGAAAATGATGCAGTGCAATTAAAAAAAACAAAAACAAAAACCAAGCAGGATCTACCACAACTAAGGTAACTTTAGCATAAATCCATGTGCTAGATTAAGAAAAAAAACTCTTCAAATGTAAAATTGGTATTTTGGGGGTGCATACTGATTCCCTTTACTATATTTTGTTAGTTCTGAGACATGCATTTATTTACATGTCATGGGAGGAAACATATATCCTATGTAAACCTGAGGAAGCCAAAGAATTTGAATGTGAATGATCGGATGGACAGACGAAACAAGAGAAAAAGAAATTTGATGAATTCCATAAAGCTAAAACCCACTGTATATATGTATAGAATGAAAACTATTTCATTCTAAAATGAAACTCTACTCTTCCTGTAAGGCCCCATGCCTTATAGCTCCTTGCAAAGTCTGAGCCGAACGAATGGCAGGTGCTCAAAGACTTGCTTAACTGAGTGTAAAATCACTTGGCAAATGAGTTAGCTACTTTATATTAGCCTTTAAATATACATTAACCAATGAAATTGTTTACTAGTTAAAAACATTCACATTAGTATAATGATATTACCTATAAGGATAGCCGTGGTATTTGGAACGAAATATTGAAAGTAGAAAACTGAAGAAGAAGACCACCAGGCCTAATCCCACTAGGCAAATTACTAGAAAGAGACAGAAAATGCCATTAGTGTCTAGACACATGGAACCCAAATGCGTATGTTTTATAAATGCATTCAATTAATAACAGTATACTTACATTTTAATAGTTCATGGCACATACAGGCACAACAAACCAGATAATCCAAAATACAATGTATTCATTATTTTCCACATTCTTCTCAATGAAAATGTACTATTTGGGGTATGAAAACAACAAAAGTGACTGATCTAAGTCTTCTGGTGCTTTTCTTCTCTTACAGAGTTCCTTCCTACAAGTACTAAAATGCCTCAGAGGGATCAAAACAAAACAAAATATGTGATAAACCACAAACAAGATTACCAGCCCCTGCCTTAGAAAGCGTTGGCTATATTAGCATAGACATTTGCATTCTTAGAATACTAATAAACAGAATTTTATTCTTTTCAGATGCCATGCAATATTTACAAAGAAATGTCATTTTAGATTATTGGTTAGACTATTGCTTCGGTAAAAGTCTGTTACTTAGAAATAGTCATCCTAGTGTACAAAAAGCTAGGAATAAAACCTTTAGGAGTGAAATAATATGGATTCTGGAGAGCCAAAGGGGAGAAATCCCCCCCCGAGTAGATAATTGTGTCAAAGGGCTGTTATTTCTTTTAACAAACGAACTGAAGGCTAATATTAGAGTAGAATGTGCTGTGGTCTAGGTTTTCAGTATCCCTTTATCCCAGCCAAGTTAACAAGAGGGAAAATACTTTTTTGTTTTCTTTTCCTTTTTGTTATGGTTAGGAAGATTTTTTTTTTTTAAGATTTTATTTATTTATTTGAGAGAGAGAGACAGAGAGAGAGCATGAGAGGGGGGAGGGTCAGAGGGAGAAGCAGGCTCCCTGCCGAGCAGGGAGCCCGATGCGGGACTCGATCCCGGGACTCCAGGATCATGACCTGAGCCGAAGGCAGTCGCTTAACCAACTGAGCCACTCAGGCGCCCTGGTTAGGAAGATTTTATTCTAAAGTCAAAGAGTAATAAATATAATACATACAATGGAAATACGTATGCAAATATATAGAGTATATAAACAAGATTTATTAGTAAAATATATGCTTATAAAATTAAAATGCTTAAGAATCTGAGCCAATTAAATGTAGGTATGTTTGGACTAAAAAAATAAATGTATTTAAAGAATTGAAATGGACTTAAATCTACGCCATAAGTAAGGAGAAAATAGAGTTAATTCTTAAGAAAAATCTTGTATACTTGTACAATACATGTATCCTTTCATTAGTTTCAGAGAATTCTTATAAAAATACTGAAAATATCTGAAATAATTAGAAAGAAGAGAAAAGAAATGAAGGCACAGGAACACAAGGAAAAGTTAGCTCAATATACCTCCATAATGATGAAATACATTAAAAAAAAATCCTTCTAGCAGGTCTGAGACCAGGTTTAATTACAATCCTGGAAATCAAGGAGTGGATAAGTTCTGACACTGTCAAAAAATGGTCTAGGAATCTGTCAGTTTTCTTTCAGCTCTGTAGGAATATCATTCTTTCAGTTTTGAGTATAAATTGCTGGAAGTCATAAGTGCTTAACAACATTCAACTGTAGCCTCTGTGACATCCCATTTCAGACAAAGTTCATGCAGTTGAACTTCAAATGAATATTGGCAGAAGATAAAGTAAAAAGTAAGTTGCTGAATATCCCAAAATGAAAAACACCTTTTTAAAAATATGTAGACTATCCAAGTATGCCAGACACCAGGCACTGGATACAACAATAATAGCATCCCTTCTTACAACAACCTTATTAAACCTAGAATTAATTACCTAATGCTTTATTTTACACCTTACCACATTTGGTATTTTTATCAAACACTTCATCCTTTCCTTTCTTGTTTTAAATTTTCAGAAGCTAAATAAAACACTTTTACTGCCTTTGCCACTTTGGTTGTGCTCAATGGGAACTGAAGCTAAAAGTACATGATCAAGTAAAACAATATATTTACTTGATTCTGTGCAGTGGAACAAAACAGTGCTGCTCAAGTCCCTGTATATAGGGAAGGGAGCAGCAGAACCGAGTAAGCAGCAGGAAGGAGTTAAGTATGAATGGACCGTTGCAGCCCAGACAAGGTAACATACCTGTAAGAAAGTGCTGTGATGACACAGGATCATTTTGATCTGAGCAATAATAATCACAGTAGTTGTACTATATATCAGAAAGGGGTAACTCTAAAACATATTTCCCATGTCTCTTTCTTTCTCTCACACTACACATGAATAAATAATCTGACAGTGCTGAGCGTTGGAGTGATATGTAGAGAAACATCTACCAAGAGGGACGCTGGGAGTAGTGATTTTGTAAACTCAGTATCACAGATGTTATAAGATAAAAAAAAATTATGTATTTATTACTATTACTTAGTTTAGTAAGACAGGATATATAGTAATCACATTAAGAATTTGTCTTCATAAACACTGTCAATTGCAAGAGCATTACATTGTTCAAAAGATGTATCATAAAATGATATTCTGCACAATGCTTAACTGAAAGTAATGCACTAGATTCTTCTGTGGTTTCTTTACAATGGTGTAAAGACACTATCACGGGAAAACAAAGGACAGACTAAACTGTGTATTATATCCAAAATATTTTAACACTTAAGACAACTATTTAGAAATCACTAGGATTTATTTATATACATGTCACCATAGCTAATACTTCCAAGAAGAAAATCAGTCTGGATTTTTATTTTAAACTTAATAAATCATCTTTCTCAGACATCTACGCTGCTCACACATAAATTCTGAGTTTAAAAAGGTTCCAGAAATGCAAAGCATAGTAGGAAAAATTTTAATTATAGGTTTAATCATTAAATTACAGAGGAACTTGATAATAATAATAAAAAGGTTTGTGGCACGAAATTTTAAGGCCCTCTCTTCGTTCCTAACCTATGCTCCTAAGGGCAGATTTTTCTCCTGTGTTCTTCCCTTGTCTTGTCAAAACCTATTACTTCATAAAAATGATTTTTTTTCCTACACTCCCCCTTCCCCCCCAAAAAAGGGAACAGTTCCATCAAAGGATAAAACATAGTTAACTTGCTTAGAAACATAATGCTGGAAATCCGTGGAGTTGTAAATCTTGGAATACCACTGGAAAAGGCAAAGAGCGTGGAAAAGACACTATCAACAGATAACTCCTTTTCAAATGTTGATCAAAAGAAGTCTGGAGGTATTTGGAAGGTATTATATTTCAGTGTACAAAACCTATCTGAAAACTGTGAGTCCTTGAATGTATACCTGATTCTTGTGGCATAAGGAACACAGCATCTGCCAATAAAATCTCTGAAGACTCTGGCCACAGAATTGTGTCTCCCTGTAGTGTGGACATTATCATGGAGACTATAGCTTCAGTAGACATGGGTCAGAACACCCCTGGCAAGGGCTACAGCTTGCCTTTATATGCAATTCCACAGAAAATCACCCAATCCCATTTTGGAAGAAATATATTTTTAAGTATTTGTACACTCACATCCAAGAAATAGAAAAAAGTAAAACAAAAACAAACTGCAACCTTTCTCATATCAGAACATTTCTTTAGAAATTTATGTTTATTAAGGATTTTTATATATTTCCCATTTTACTTAAATCTTAAAACAAAACTATAAAAATAGCAACACAGACTTACTCCGTCTTTTTCCAACATCTCCCTTGGATGTTGCTGCTTCATTTAGAAGAACCATCCCCATGGTGATAGCAGCATCTATAGTAGTTGTCAAGGAAACAGTACAAATACATGCGAATAAAATCTATTAATTTTTCTGGACCTGAACACCATGTGTTCTGTTCCAGAATGGGTGGGTTACAACTGCACACAGAGCTAGCTATGATTTAACTCTCTCCATCTAACAAAAAATTACCATTCTTCGTGTGTTGCATATGCCTTAATTTTAAAAATAAATAACGTGAAACTGTGAGATTTTGAAGGTCTAACTCTAAATGTTAATTAAGTTCCACGACTTTCATTTTCTTAGCACATAGGAATTATATGGATTCCCATAATCAGTTATATATCATTTCACATTATAGATGTAGATATATACTAGTTATAGTCACAGGGACAAATTTCATCGGCAATCATAGAAAATCACAATATATTTACTCCAGGGCTTGTGTGCATAGCTTTCTTTTTCTTGGCTTCTATTTCATGTGTTGTTTCACAGATTACCTTGTTTAAAGAAATATTTATTAAGGTCCAGTATTGTGTCACTTGGAAATTTTTGTTACCAATTACAAGTCTTACAAAAGCAATAAGCACATTATAATAAAACGCTCTCACAAATTTAGCAGGATCTTAATTTAGTTAAATTGACAAAATTCTGTACTTAATATGTCTGCTTGCAGCAGGATGAATATATTCATACCGTACTGAAAGATGCCAGAGATTAAGAAAATGATAGGAGCTTTTCACTTTTATTAGAACATTCTTTGCTATGTTATTAAAACAGGTTTGACAAGGACTATTAAGATTTAAGAACTCATCAATTCTGGAAATATATTATGAATTCTGCCCAAATGACTAACAGATTGAAAAATGAAAACTAAAATAATTTTAGCCCAGAAATTCCTCAATTTGGTCAAATTTATTATGGTCTCCTTGTCTTCATTTCTACTGTTATATATGTACAATCAGCATCAGTAAGTCTGCTGTACAGGATATATCTAAGTGTCTTCTACTCCAAACAGTGAAAGCTACAAGAATATTATTTGGCTATGTCTGTACAATTAAGTGGAGGAGGTCAGGGAAAATTCTGCAGAGTAAATATTTCCACTCTATTTTCATAACCATTATATATCAAAATATTGATTAATAATTATAAAGTAATTGAGTCTTTCATGACCATATTATCCAACTTCGGGAAAACAATAAATACCTGACTTCTCCAGTTAGGCATTTATGCTTACAATAATCTCTCTATATATTAATGGCTTTCAGTCTATTCTATTTAGCAATCCTTTATGGAACCCTTATTGGAGAATACCAACCAGCCAACCTTGATGGGAAACCTGCTGCATACAAGAGAAAAGCCTCCATCAGCATTATGCAACACCAGCCCCTCCCACTCCCCGTTCTCACACCAAGCCTAACATCCATATATACCATACACTACCAATGAACTTTTAGGGAACCATGATACATAGTTTGAGAACCATTGGAATTTGGGTAATTCTTGAGTTCCTTGAGTTTCAGTCATGTCTTGATGGCCTGAAAAGAGTAATGTAAGAGAACAAATATTTCATTTTACCAGTATGGTAGTCTGTGGACTTAAAGGATTCATTCTTAAAATGTTTTGGACAATCCACTGATAAAAATTCCTTTGAGCCTAGAGTCATAGGACTATGCTAATAATAAAGTGATGGAAAAAAAATTAAAAGTTCCTATCACTCAAACTGCTCATATGTAGGGAATTTCTATTGCTTAGTGGAGCTAAGCTACTGTGACTGTTTAGATCATTAATAAGGAGTTAAATTAGGTTTCCCTTTCATCTTTCTCTGGTTACATCTGTCCAAAATCCAGAAGTAACAAAGTTAAAACCATCACATCAATAAATAGTACCTAATAAAAGTTTATTGGGAGTGTAATAACAGTTTTTAAACTAGGGGTCCCCAAATTCAAGGACTAATATAAAACTCAGGGACATGAAGTTACAGAATGGCTTATTTTTTTTTTAAGGATTTTATTTATTTATTTGACAGAGAGAGAGACAGTGAGAGGGGGAACACAAGCAGGAGGTGTGGGAGAGGGAGAAGCAGGCTTCCCGCAGAGCAGGGAGCCCGATCCGGGGCTCGATCCCAGGACCCTGGGATCATGACCTGAGCCGAAGGCAGATGCTTAACGACTGAGCCACCCAGGCGCCCCCAGAATGGCTTATAAAGTAAAAATGAAGAAGTTGTTGACCTTTACAGTGATTGATTATTACAGTGGGGGTTTCCACACAGGGGATTGGTTACAAGTGATAGATCTCTCATGCCATTTTTAGGAAGATGACTTCAGTTTCTTTTATGATTATCAGAGACATTTAAAAGAAATATCCCAAGTTAAGTTTCACTTATATTCATGAAAAGGGCTAGATTTAGTTTTGTTCATGTGTCTTAAATGATTTTGTCTGCTAAGGGAATTCTTAAGTCTGGTTTCTATTTTGTAAGTCATCTTAACACCCTTTATTATATTCAGGTACAAATTTGAATATACACATTTGATCTGAAAACTGACACAGGATTCCAGATTATTTTAACTCTAACAAAATACGTTTTGCAAATATTCACAATATAAATGACATTTAAGATGATTTTATGTAGATATTATAAGTAAAATAAATATCACTCCAAATGCTTCTGAAATTCCAGTAATAAAATCATGGGGAAAATGGAACTTTCTATTCCTGGGGAATAAGTTTTACAAAATTAAATGCTTAACAATTTTAATAAAAGTAAAGCCATATGTAAAAATATTTTCAGGATAAAATTTTATATATAAACATCCGTGTGCACATATATATGTGTGTGTTATAAACACACCTATTCACAGATACAATCTCAAGAAAAAGTATGCTTTATTAGGCAAAAGAATATTGGATATTAACTATGGTTACACAAGTATAACATATCTTTATTAAAAGATCTTCATACCATTTTTGACTACTTTTCCTCTGCAAATAGTTAAGTTACAATGTGAAAACTATGTGAATAACATGCTTCTTGTTGGAATTGTTTTTGAATTTCACGCAAATTCACTTTGTGACAGAATCATAGGATTTTCATAAGCATAATCACATTTTATTGCTTTATCTTACTGATGCACAATTGTTTCCAAATGTTTGCTATTATAAATATTCCCACAAGGTTATCTGTTTACATGTACATGTGCAATATTTTCTGTAAGATCTACACTTAGAGGCAGAGTTTTTTAGAGAGGGCATATGTGTATTATCAAATTTACTAAGGTACAGTCATATTGCATTTTTCTTATATTTCACCACTAGTTTTGCCAAACTATTGATTTTATCAAACTGATGAGTGACAATCTGTATTAAGATAATGAACTTTGATAAGTTCATTCCTCTTTTTGTTTAACCTTTTGTATATTGCTCTTTTTTTTTTGCTCATTTCCCCGTAAGTCTTTTTTTAAATATTTTTTAAAATATTTTTTAAATATCTTTTTAAAATATTTGTATTTTTTTAATTTGTACGGTGCTTCCTTTTTCTGGACGCAAATTGATTCAAGTGTTGTATTTGGATTCTTCCTTTATGTGTTGTCTTATATATATGTATGTATGTGTTTAATACTAATAGCCAACATTTATTTACACCAACTGTGTGCAGGCAACTGAGCTAAGCTCTGTGCATGGATTTCTCTCAGTAAGCCTTCTAACAGTGCTGTGAGGTGGGTACTGTTTTAGTCTGACTTATAAATTGGGATAATGAAAATCAGAGATCAATAACTGGCACAAGGTGTTCAGTAGTGCTGGAGCCAGAATTCAAACCAGGGCTATCTGAGCCACTGCCCATCTGCTCTTAACTACAACGCAAGAGAAGTCTCCTCTCCTTTTTTTTTTATATATTAAAACCTTAGTATGTTTGACATAAGACATTGTGTAAATTTAAGGGGTACAACATATTAATTTGATATATATTGTAATTTGATTGCCATTGTAGTGATAATTATCACCTCTATCATTACATAATTATCCTTTTTTAAAGGTTGAAATAACTAAGTTCTAGACTCTTAACAAATTTGATTATAGTACAATATTGTTGTCTATATTCATTTCACTGTGCATTAATTCTCTATGGTTTATTTGCTACCCATTGTTAACTTTAGACCCTTAGCTGTCTTATCACCCTTCCTACCATCCTGTGGTAACCACCATTTTACTGTTTTGACAAGTTTGGCTTTTTAAAATTCTGCATATAAGTGATACCATACAGTAGTTGTCTTTCTTTGACTGATCTCACTTAGCATAATGTGCTCAAATTCCATCCATATTGTTGCAAACAGCAAGACATCCTTTTTCATAGCTGAACAATATTTGTGCATCAGTTTTTTTTTTAACCCTTCATTTATCAACAGACACTTAGGTTGTATCCATATCTGGCTATTCTAAATAATGCTGCAGTAAACACAGAGGTGCATGTATGTATCTAAACTAGTGGTTTTGGACACATACCCAGAAGTGCAATTGCTGGATTATATGGTAGTTTTATTTTTAATTTTTGAGGAAACTCCATACTGTTTTTCCATAGTGGCTGCACCAATTTACATTCCCATCAACAGAGCACAAGGATTCTCTTTTCTCTACAGCCTCACCAACATTTATTTCTTACCTTTTTGATAACAGGCTTAAATTATAACAGTGAGGTGATAGCTCATGGTGGTGTTGATTTGCATTTCCCTGATGATTAGTGATGTTGAGCATCTTTTAATGTATCTGTTGGCATTTGCATGTCTTCTTTGGAAAAATGGCTATTTAGTTCCTCTGCCCATTTTTAAATCAGGTTGTGTTTTTGTAATTGAGTTGCATGAGTTCTTAATATATTTTGGATATTAAACCCTTATCTGATATATGGGGTTTGCAAAAATTTTCTTGCATTCTGTAGGTTGCTTTTTCATATTGTTGTTTCTTTGGCTTTGCAGAGCCTTTAAATCTGGTGTAGTCCCATTTTTTTCTATTGTTATGTTTTTGGTGACATATCCAAAAAATCATTGCCATCAAGACCAGTGTCAATGAGCTTCTTCCCTATGTTTTCTCCTGAGTTTTATAGTACCAGATCTTATGTTTAAGTCATTTGGGTTCACTTTTCTGAGTGGCACAAGATAGGGGTCCAATTTCATTCTTCTGCATGTGCTTATCCATTTTCTTAACACTATTTGTTGAAGAGACTGTATTTTCCCCACTGAGTGTTCTTGGATACCTTGTCAAATATTAGATTTTATATGCAGGAGTTTAATTTTGGGCTCTCTGTTCTATTCCCTTGGTCTCTGGGTCTGTTTTTTGTGCCAGTACAATACTGCTTTAATTACTATAGATTTGAAGAATTGTTTGAAATCTAGAAGTGTGATACCTCTGGCTTTGTTCTTTTACCTCAGGATTGTTTCTTCTATTTCTGTAAAGAATGCCTTTACATTTTTTTTTTTTAAAGATTTTACTTATTTATTTGACAGAGAGACAGCGAGAGAGGGAACACAAGCAGGGGGAGTGGGAAAGGGAGAAGCAGGCTTCCCGCCGAGCAGGGAGCCCAATGCGGGGCTCGATCCCAGGACCCTGGGATCATGACCTGAGCCGAAGGCAGACGCTTAACGACTGAGCCACCCAGGCACCCCAGAATGCCTTTACATTTTGATGAGGATTGCATTGAATCTATAGATGGCTCTGGGAAGTACAGACATTTTAACAATATTGTTTGGATCCATGAATGTAGAATGTACTTCCATTTGTTTGTGTTCTGATTTCTTTCAGCAAAGTCTTGTGGTTTTGTTGTACAGATTTTTAATTTCCTTGTTTAAATTTATTAAGGTTTTTTTGATTTTGATGTTATTGTAAATGGGATGGTTTTATTTCTTTTCAGATGTTTCATCAGTAGTGTAAAGAAATGCAACTCATTTCTGCAAGTTGATTCTGTAACCTGCAACTTTACTGAAATTGTTGATTAGTTGCAACAGTTTTTTGGTTCAGAGTTTGGGATTCTCTCTATGATACTGATATAGATATATATAAGCTCATATCATCTGCAAGTAGCAACAATATTACTTCTTCTTTTCCAATTTAGATGCCTTCTATTTCTTTGTCTTGATTGTTCTAGCTAGGACGTCCAGTATAGTATTGAATGAGAGTGGTGAGAGTGGGCATCCTTGTCTTGTTCCTGATCTTAGAGGAAAAGCTCTCAATATTTTCCATTGAATACAATGTTAGCGGGGCGCCTGGGTGGCTCAATCGGGTAAGTGTCTGCCTTCAGCTCAGGTCATGATCTCAAGGTCCTGAGATCGAGCCCCATATAGGGCTCCCTGCTCAGCAGGAGTCTGCTTCTCCCTCCCCCTACTTTTGCTTCCTCTCTCTCTCAAATAAATAAAATCTTTTAAAAAAAATACAATGTTAGCTATGGGTTACTTGTATATGGCTTTCATTATGCTGAGGTATGTTCTGATGTTCTGACATATCCAATCCATTAAGGATTTTTATCATGAAAGGATGTTGTATTTTGTCAAATCTTTTTCTGCATCTATTGAGATGAACACATGATTTTTATCTTTCATTTTATTGATGTTATGTATTACATTTATTGATTTGCGTGTTGAACCATCCTTGAATTCTAGGGATAAGTCCCACTCGGTTATGGTGTATAATTCTTTTTAAGTGTTCTTGAATCTGGTTTACTGATAGTTTGTTGACAAATTTTTGTATTTGTAGTCATCAGGGATATTAGTCTATAGTTTTCTTTTGTTGTAGTGTCCTTATTTGGTTTTAGGATCAGTGTAATGCTGGCCTCATAGAATGAGTTTGAAAATGTTCCCTATTCCTCAATTTTTTGGCAGAATTGAGAAGGATTGGTGTTAATTCTTATTTAAGTGTTAGGTACAGTTCTCCAGTGAAGCCACTTGGTTCTGGGTTTTCTGTGTTGGGAGGTTTTTGATTACAGATACAATATTTTTACTCATATTTGATCTGTTCGTATTTTCTATTTCTTCCTGATTCAGTGTTGGCAAATTATGTTTCTAGAAATGTATCCATTTCTTCTACATTATGTAATTTTTTGGCATATATTTATTCATAGAAGTCTGTTATGATCCTACATATTTCTGAAGTATCAGTTCTAATATCTCCACTTTCATTTCTGATTTTGAGTCTTTTTTTCTTGGATTAGCTAAAGGTTTGTCAACTTTGTATCTTTACAAAGAATCTGCTCTTAGTTTCATTGGTCCATTCTATTGATTTTCTGGTCTTTATTTCATTTATTTCTACTTTGTACTTCCTTTCTTCTGTTACCTTTGGACTTAATTTGTTGTTCTTTAGTTTTTTGAGGTATAAAGTTAGGTTGTTTACTTGAGATTATAATTTCTCAATATATGCATTTGTTGCTATAAACTTACCTCCCAGAACTGTTTTTGCTGTATCCCATTAGTTTGGTATGTTGTATTTCCATTTTCATTTTTTTGAAAATATTTTTAAATTTCCCTTTTGATTTCTTTTTGACCTACTGGTTGTTTAGAGATATGTTGTTTAGAGATTTCCTAGATTTCCTCTTATTGATTTATAGTTTCATACCATTGTGGTCAGAAAGGATAGTTGGTATAATTACAATCTTCTTAAATTTGCTAATATGTGCTGTGGGTCTTATGAAATCATTTATCCTGGGGAATGTTCCATGTGCACGTGACAAGAGAATGTGTTTTATGCTGTTGGATGGAATGTCCTATGTCCATTTGTTCTAAAGTATGGTCCAATTCTAACATTTTCTTGTTGATGATCTATCTGGATACGTCTATATATTGCTGACACTGGGTTACTGAAATTCCCTACTCTTACTGCATTGTGTTCTATTTCTCTATTCAGATCTGCTAGTATTTGCTGAATATATTTTGCTGCTCTGATATGTTGGGTGCATATATATTTACATTTGTTATGTCTTCTTGATGTATTGACCACTTTATCATTATATAATGATTTACTTTGTCTCTTGCTAACATTTTTGGCTTGAAGTCCATTTTGCCCAATCTAAGTATGGCTAGTCCCACTTTCTTTTGTTTACACTTGCTTAGAATATCCTCTTCCATTTCTTTATATTGAGCCCACGGGTTAGAGCTGAAATGTCTCCTACAGGCAGCATATATTTGGGTCTTGCTTTTTAAAAAAATCTGTTCAGCTAGTCTGTGCCTTCTGATTGGTGATTTCAATCCACTTATATTTAGCATGATTAGTGATATATAAGGACTTACTACTGCCATCTTATCTTTTGTCTTCTGGATGTTTGTATCTCCAATGTTTCTTTTTCCCCGTTTCTTTGTAAATTTGTGGTTTTCCATAGTAATTTGTTGTCTCCCCCCTTAAGTCCTCCTCCATTTTTTTGTTTCCTGTCTGTAGATTTTTAACTTGTGGTTATCATGTGGCTTAGATAAAACATCTCAGATTAGTTGCTATCAGTGGGAAAAAAAAAATTTTCTTGATTCACCCATAAAAGTTCTACCCCTTAGTCCTCACCTTTTTATTTTTGATGTCATATCTTTTTATGCTGTGAATTCATTAAAAAATTGCAGTAGCTATGATTATTTTTAATATTCTTTCCTTTAATCTTTATATTAAGTGGTTAACATACTATTCTATTATAAAGTTACAGTTTTCTATCACCTTTATCAGAGTTTTGTGGACTTCCATTTTTTTCTGTGTGTCTCTAATTAGCACCTTTTTATTTCAACTTGAAAAACTCCTTTCAGCATTATTTATAAGACAGATCTGGTGGTGTTGAGCTTCTTCAGCCTTTATTTCTCATTCATATTTGAAGGACAATTTTATGAGATAAAGTATTCTTGACTGGTAATTTTAATCTTTCAATACTTTGAATAGGTTATTCTACTCTCTCCTGGCCTATAGAGTTTCTGCTGAGAAATCCATTGATAACTTAATGGGGGATAGCTTAATCCTTTCTAGGTTATTTTCCTTTTTCCCTGGCTACCTTTAAGATGATTTCTTTATAATTGATTTTCAACAGTTTCTTGGAGCTCTTTTTGCATTGAGATAATAAGATGTTCCCTTAACTTAGTAGACTTATATGTCTAGTTTCTTTCCCAGGTTTAGGAAGTTCTCAGCTATTACTACTTTAAATAAACTCTACCTCCTCCTTCTCTTCTCCTTCTGGTATACCAATTATGCTGATATTTGCTTGTCTGATAGAGTAATAACTCTTTAGGGTTTCTTAACTTTTTAAAAATGTTAGTTCCCTCTTCTTCCAACTGAGTCATTTCTAAATTCCTATCCCCCAACTTGCTTATTCTTTCTTCCATCTGATGTGCCCTATTTTCTATGCTTTCTAATGTATTCTTTATCTCATTTATTAAGTTTCTCAGCTCCAGAATTTGTTTCATTTTTTTTTTTTAATTTAAATCTCTTTGTAAAGAACTCCTTCTGTTCATTAATTTTATTCCCGAGTTCACTGAATTGCCGGAGTTTTCTTGTAGCTAATTAAATTTCTTCATTCTTATGAAAAAATTTAATTATCAGTTAATTATAATATTCCATGCCTTGAAGTTTGGTTGTTGAATTATCCTTTTTGTGATACCATATTAGTATGATTTTTCACAGTCTCTAATGAAATGCGCCTCTGCTGTTCCATTTGAAGTACCACCCACTTTCTTGTTTACTTTGTTACATGCAGTTCAACAGCCTGGCAATTAGAAAACTTTATCTTGTTTTCCAGAAGGTGGTGCTACAGCACAAGTTTTTGGGCTTTCTTATGAGAGATGGCTTTCACTGCTATCCTCAGGAGCAGGCCTGTAAAAAGAACTGTGTTTAAAAAACAAACAAACAAACAAAAAACTGGTGGCAGAGTCTGAGTAGGTATGGGCTTAGCACCTGGAGCTTTGGGAGTACCCTTGAGCCAGTAAGAGAATCCTCCAGGGGTAAAATCCCAGAGGTCCATGGGCTGACCTTCTGCTGAAATCCTGGAGCCTATTGCAGGAAACACTTTTAAGACCCTTTGATGTTCTTGTCTGCCTTTTTCCCTTTACTCTTCCTCCCCCCAGTCATAAGGTTCCCCCTCAGAGAGCTGGGTGTTGTTGGTCCCTGCAGCCTGCACTGCCAGGCCATCTGTCCCTCACCACTTTGCTTTTCCACCTCTTCTGCCAGAGATGTAGTTGCTATTGCTTGCCACCCTCCAAGCCTAGCAGGTGGCAGTGTTGCCCTGGGGAGAAGGGCAGCTTGGTATGTTTTCCTCTTTTTTTCTCTGCCCCCAAACTTGTCTCTGTTCTGTTCTGACTCTGCCAGTTTCTTCCATCAGGCTGGTGGGATCCCCAAAATACTCCATCTCCAGTTAGTGTAGCAGTTTTTCACTCTCCACATTACCTTTTCTGATGGCAACAGGTGGGTATGGGGTAAGGCTCACAAACTCCTTTGGATCCAGCCCTCTCTGACATCCTATTCACTGACTATAGGGGATACAGAGGGGTGTCCTGGTGTATTGAGCAGAGGTACTTTTGTTTGGTTACAGATGTCAATTACTTGTAAATCAAAAAGCAAAAGGAACAACTCATATTGTGATGATGTTGACCTCATTCTTTTTTAAATTGCTTTGTTATGCAGAGTTATCATTTTAATGTGACAAATTATATATCTTTCCCTTTGAATTTTGTGGTTTCTTGCTTATGAAATTCCTACCCCTAAATCTTAAAAACATTCTCTTTCTTAGTATCTTTAAGTCAGGTAATGTCATTCTTCTGTTCAGAACAATTTAAAAGCTTTCCATGTCACTCTGAATAAACAAGACTTCAAAATGGCCTCTAGACCATATATGATTTGCACCCTGATCCACAGCCTATACTTGTCTGCTCCTGTTTGCTCTTATCTTGTCCTACTAGCTATTTTTCCAACAAAACTGGACTCTCTACCTTGGCATCTTTGTACTTGATATTCCCCTGCTTAAATCTCTTCTCCCAAATATCCACATAACTCACTTCCCTTTTAGTTTCTGCTCAAATGACATCTTATCAGAAAAGCCTCCTCCAACCTCTCTACTTTTTCCTGTTTTTCCTCTGCAACATTGTTTTTGAAAGAAATTTCACATTCAATTTTTTCTAAGTTACTGTCTTCCTCCTGCCACTAGAATGTTAGCCCCCAAAAAGGAAATTTTTGTTCATCATCTCATTCATTGCCATACAACTCTTTGACACAGATTTCCTCTTCTTCAGTTTCCAAATAAGGAAAATGAAGCAGAGAGGTCTGAATAATTTATGAAAAACCACAAAACTAGTGACAGTTGCCAATCAAAAAAAAAACGTGAAAGAAATGAGGTAGGATGATATTGTAAGGTTAGATGAAAATGATAGAGAGAGGCAAAGGAACAAAATAGCTGAAAATGCAAGGATAGATAATAAAGTTAACAGCAAATATCTTGAGGTAATAAGGTTGTGGATTTTTGCTTTACTTACCACACCCTACAGAGCAGTAATTTGCCAAGTTTTTCTTTAAAGGCCTAGAAAGTACAGCTGACCTTGAAAATCACAGGTTTGAACTGTTGGGATCCACCTGTATGCAAATGTTTTTGTTACTGTAGTCCAGTATTATAAATGTAGTTTCTCTATGATTTTCTTAATATTTTCTTTAGCTTTATTTGTAAGCATACAGTATATAATACATATCATATTACAAAATATGTATTGATTGTTATCAGTAAGACTTCCAGTTAACAGTAGGCTATTAATAAATTTTTGAGGAGTAAAAAGTATTATGTGGATTTCTAAATGTGTGTGGGGGAGGGGTCAGCACCCCTAACACTCACACTGTTCAAGGTTCAACTATAAATACTTATGTCTGTGCAAGCTGTATGATGTATGGCTACTACTCAACTCTGCTGTTGTAGTGCAAAGTAATCATAGCCAATGCAGAAATGAATAGGTGTGTCTATGTTCCAATAGAATTTTATTTACCAAAATAGTAGACAGACTGGATTTGGCACTTATTGGTCCTAGTTTGTCAACTGTTGTTACAGAGGATCCAAGGCAGTGCCAAAGGCATATAAACTGTTATATCTGAGAGGAAGTTAGTTTTATTTACTTGAAAATAAATGCAAGAATTTAGTAAATACAGTGCATACAATCCCAAAGTAGGATTTAAAAACAAAGGAATGACTAGTTATATGGTTGTGTATAACTCCAAGGTAAAATACTCTATTCTAAAGCAGTAGGGTCAAGAAACAAGTGTGATCTTGTCTTCAGAATATTTCTTGCAAACTTGAGTTTTCTAGGCTTTACCAAAAAATAAGTGTGAACCTACTTTAAACTTGATAGTTGTAATTAAGATGTATGAATTACAGTAAAATGGCTTTAAACTAGCCAATTTTCCCTCTCTTTTATTTAAAGATAACTTTTTAAATTAAGGCCTTTGAGTATTGAGAATTATTATTTAACTTATTTAACTTAAGTTCCAATATATCAATGAAAAAAAGTTTTGGTTAAAAAAGGGCCTACATAAGACTTACCATTTGGGAAAAAAACCCACATCTGTAATATAATTTTTAGGTAAAGTATTAATTTTTAGAAAGAGGTAAAAGCTAGATGATGATCTGTCAGACTTGATGTGTAGGGCTTCCTTCACTGAGTAGAGGGTTGAATGACTCAGCACAAATCTGAGAGTTTCGAGTTTCCATGTTTAACTCTGGAGTAACAGCTAATTTTCTGCCATTAAACTGTGAGTGTGGCCATTTTGGCTGTGTCTTATTGAAGAGTCCCAACATTAGGATAAGAGATGGAACTATATAGTGGATGAACTATGTTTCTGAGACTTTTTCTATTGTTCTGAGTTTGCTAATGCCTATGTATATACACACACACACACACACACACGCACACTCCAGTCTACTTCATGTATTACTTTCACATTTGTATTGAATAATGCCACAGCAATATATACTTACTACTGTGCACACCTGAGTTTCTCTGCTGAATCTGTCAATCACCTTTTACCGATTAAAAAGCCAAAATACTGACATAATCCCACATAAAACAGAAGCTGCTATTTGTATAAATTATATATAGCACCCAGAGGCACTGAGCATCCTACTGAACGAGTAACAAATACATTTGCACTATATTATGATCTATCCTCAGTTGTACATGATGTTTACTGTTACTTCTAGGAAGAGAATGAGGAATGTCAATTTAAAGATAAATGAGAACAGATGTCAAAAAAATGTTGACATATTATAGAAGACTTAGAGATCTAAATTTAAAATTATCTTCAGTTTGCATCCATCATTAATTTATATGTAGTATGTTTTTCCTTGGATATAACATATTAAAACATTTGCTCTCTATCACAGATTGAAAACAAATGCAAAGTAAAATAATATTCATTTATAATAAATGGAAAACAAATGTATTTCTCAGAGAAAAAGCAAATGTGGTTTTTATAAGTGTATATATATCTTATAAGTATATATATATATATATAAATATTTTAAAATTATTGCTAGTGTACCCTTTGTCTTTTATATTAGCACTTCTACTTCCAAAAGATGTTTATCTCATGTCATCATCTTGAGACCCTAGAACTTGAAGGATGTGGAGATCTAAGGGACAGATCAGAGTTTTAAAAAAGTAAAAGCCAGTCCTAGAACTCATGTATCCTGTATCAACTAGCACATACAGACCACATCTTGGTGAATTCAGATAAGGTTCAAATTTCTTAGCAAGGTATGGGAAGATTTTCATTATCCATCCAAAGTAACCTTTCATCAATTTTCTCTTAAGCATTTGTGAATATTCTCTCATTTTTTTTTTTTTATCTGCCGGACCTTCTACTAGAATATTACCATTCATTCTCTGTCTGGGAAACTCCTTTTTCCACTGTATCAAAACCAGCTGAAAAGTCAGTACAAGTTCTCTAGGCAGTGAGTTGCTCCTTCTTTTGTGCTTCCAAGCACTCATTATAACATTTGTCACACTAAATTATAATTATTTTTCTATCAGTCCACCTTCTTGTAAACAGCAAATATCTTACATTTGCATCAGGTATTGAAACATAACTGAATGAAAAATAAGTAACAACAAATTTTTACTGGGAAAAATAAAAGGATTATATAAGTTATTCTTAGTTCACATATTCCATATTAAAATGTTGTGATATTTCTTACTCCTTTTTTATATAGTTTTCTCTAGTGAACTAATTAGGACTGTTTTTCTTACCCCCCCCCAAACCAGGTACTGAGAAAATAAAACACTATTAATAGGGAGAAAAATCTTATTTTTAGTAAATATGAATCTATAACCTATGACATCAAATGACTCCATCTGTTCTTAGGTTTTTTTCAACAAAATTTTGCATACAGCAATTGCACCTAATGATTTGGCTTACTAAATCAGAAGGAGAAAAGCAAAAAGCAGGCATATTCTCTCTAGATAAACAAAAAGTGACCATCTGGAATTTACTTTTTTTTTTTTTTGTATAAAGGAAAAAATACACATGCAAATTACAAAAAAAAAATACATGGTAAGTTTAAAAAGTATCAGTAGAGTCTGCCAAGTGAAAGTAAAATCAGAAATTATTACTTTGGCTACTTTTTAACTTTCACCAATTTTAAAGAGTCCACCATTTTAAAAGACATTTTCTCTTTTTCAGTTATCTGTACAACAAACAAACCAGGAGAATAAAGCAACAAGTAACTATTGGTAGCATAAAGAGAATAAGTACTATTAAATCTGTTATTTATTACTGTTAAAAATCTACATGGAAGACTTCATATTGCCTGTGAAATTTCTTTGCATCCTAAATCTCAGCCTGATGTCAATGAGCCATGAAATGAAACCCTGGAGAATTCCTGCCATACAATGATGGTCTCAACATAGCTTTTTGCTAGGCACTCCTGATGTGTTTCACAGACTAGCTGCTTTGAATAAAGTATACTGCTAAAATGCCATATCATAGATTGAAATAGGATAGAAAAGAAAACAAAAGCCTACAATATATAAATAAGAGCTAAAATGTTACCTGTAATAAATAGTTTGTTTCCTAACAATATGCTTCAACACAAATGTATTTTGCCTCATAAGTACATTTATATAATGGAGAGATAAGTAAAGAGTAGAGATGGTCTTCTTTTATTTTCCAATGAGGAGGAGATGATTGAATACACAGATTTGGAAATATTTCATTTTCTCACCCAAGGCACCTCTGATGTGCATAAAGTATGAATCTCTTACCGTATTAAAGTTAGAAAAGAGAAAGCTGGCACATACTGATCAAGATCACAAAACTTGAGAATGTTAATTCAAATACTGATATTTCCGATTTTAATCTATGAGACACACTACAGCAAAAACATACTCATACTAGTAGCTTCTTAATAAAGCACACAGGTAACTGCAAGCCAGAAATGGGCTGAAGATATGCACAATTCCACATATGCACACAAGTATGTGTAAAGGGTGGAAGAAATACAAATGTAGAACTGATGAGAAAATAAAAGGGGGAAAAAAAAAAAAAAACGCCTGTAGTGAGTACTTGATGCTTTTTGTGTGCTATCTCATTTACTTCACACGGAAATGCCATGTGGTTACTTGGCTAATCCTGATTTTATAAATGAGGAAGTCTGTGAGCTTCTTGAGAATTCAAAGTGCTTTAAGCACTCCTACCCCTTTTGTCCACTACAATTAATAGAAGACTCAGTATATACCAACACCTGACACTGTCCAGAACATATTATGCAAATAAAATGGATTACTTAAAAAGCTGAAGGTAGAAAATACATACTTGGTAGTGAATTAAAAAATGCACTGTTATAAGGTAGAGAAATACAAAAACCTTAATGATATTAAAGAGGGGCGCCTGGGTGGCTCAGTTGGTTAAGCGACTGCCTTCAGCTCAGGTCATGATCCTGGAGTCCCGGGATCGAGTTCCGCATCGGGCTCCCTCCTTGGCAGGGAGTCTGCTTCTCCCTCTGACCCTCCTCCCTCTCATGCTCTCTGTCTCTCATTCTCTCTCTCTCAAATAAATTAAAAAAAAAATGATATTAAAGAGAGTTGTTTCCTTCCAGATTAAAAGTAAAAACTTCAAGATGGCATGACTGACATTTATTCATGAAATCCTGTACCACAGAACATAATAACATATATAAAACTTAACCAATAGACCATGAAAAAGAAAAGTGAATTCTAATCCTAGTTCTTCCTTCAACTTAAAGCAAGTCAATTAAATTTTGTGGGTTTTAGTTTTCCCACCTATAAAATGAGTTTTGGACCTAGATGAGTTCTAAGATTCCTTAAAGATTTAAATAGCTCTGATTATATAAAATACTGAAAATTTGGGCTAGATTACTTCAGTTGAATATGAATCTTAGTAACCAGGAAAGTAATCAAATTTTCTAAACAATTCTATAGGCACACTTTAAATCCTGATGATGACTCAATATGTTCAACATTATAAATTTAACCTTCAAATATTTCTCAAGACACACAAACCTTAGTGCCCCCCCAAGATACAGTTGTTTACCCAAAGAGTAACTTTATTTCATTCTAAGAGTATTCAGAGATTGGTTTTAATTAGGCACTTTAACCTTACCTCTCTCCTATTTTATCCTGTCTTCTTTGCCCTTCTACCACCAAACATAAATTGTACTCAATTATCTGATTCATAACATTTAGTCTGGTATGTTCCAAAAAGACATGTCTAACCATCTTAAATCTCCCTCTTCTGACTTACAATACTGTTTAAGGGAACTAGTAGTAAGCTAGTATTTTAAAATTCTGCTTTTTATATTTTAGGACACTTTTTTCTCCCTGTTAGGATCCAATAGGGTAAAACCACACAAAACTCCACGAAAAGACATTAGCCAAAGATAACCCAATGCAGAGCAAAAGCTATACTTCGCAATTCAACAGTCAGTTAAAAAAAGAGAAAATTATAGGCTGTTAATGACTCAGAATAAAAACAAAATTAAATACGAAATAATTAGCAAAGGAACTAGAAAGTAACATAGTAAAGTTTAAAATTTAATATCTTTTTAAAATCTTGATAATTACTGTCATGAAAAAAAGTCAATTTGATAGCATGCAACTTCTGTCCTTTTCAATCCATCAGTATTTTTAAGGATACTTAGTACCAGAATAATGTGTGACTCTGCCACGAACTGAGCTTGGCTGCTTCCGTGAATGTAGCTCTATAAAACAAGACAAAGAAGCAAAAATCACAATCTAGAGAAAAACAGATCAAAAAGTAAGTTGGGTTTTTTTTTTTTTTTTGGTATTTTTAATTTTATACCATGAAGGGAAATAATAGAAAAAATCTGATTTATAATTCTTTTGAATAAAATAATTAACTAGAAATAACAAATGAATATGTTGGTTGATATTACTGTAATTTGTAGAAAGCAACTTAATATCAAAAGAAAATTTAATATAACTTGTTAAAAGGTTTACCACAAACACAAGCACACAATGTAATGATTATTCCACAGTTACTATAAGATGTAAGATACAAATTAGAGCAACTAAGTTTATCTTTAAGGAAAAAAATGACCTATCAAATATTAAATTGCTCTTTTCCACATTATCAGAGTTTTAAAATAAGATACCTTTATAAATTTATTCATTCCATTAGAGCATTTAAATTGGCCTTTTTTTTTTAAAAAATTGCTTTACCACACTAAGAAATGTACAGTTTTCCATACCTAGTAAGAACTATTAATAGCTGATGCCAATCAATTAGAGAAAATATGACACAAATCTCAATCTAGGATATTTTACTGCTTAAAAAACTGACTTCCATTATTTCTGCTGTTAACTTCTTACGAAAATTAACTGCTATGCAGTTGCTTTAAATACAAATCCTTTTCTAGGTTATCTGATTATCAAAAAAAAAAGTTTGGAGAAAAAAGTAACATCTATGATATAAATCAATGTCCTCAAATTTTTTACCACATCTGAAGCATAGTTATCATTTGAGAGGTTGTTTTTATTTTTGACAATAAATACAGATGAAAGCATACCTGAAGTATGCTCTTACGAAGGGTAACTAGGAATCAGAAAATTATTCCTTCTTGGCCTTAATACTGGACATGTCACCAAATTTCTCAGAAACTCAATATCCGTTCATCTATAAAATCGGGAACTGAATTAGATGATTTCTGTGATCTTTTTGAAGTATATAAAGTCTTCTATGTTTTTTCATAAATTGTGTCTTGGTATTTTCATTAAAGGCTGTTTTTTCTACTCTGACCTAAATGGTCTTTGTTTCTCTCTCTAAAATCAGTAATTCATAGGGCTGCTGCCTTATCCAAAGATATGTTTAGGTATGTTCTTTAAGCCCAGCTTCAAGCAAACTGACTAAAAGACACTTGGTAGTCTAATAGTTTTCACTAACATACTCCACTTGAAAGTCTAAAACTTAAAGTGGTCCAAACCAAAGTTTTGATTCTATCCCAGAATTGGCAACATAATTTTTCCAGTTGTTTAAACCAAAACCTTGGAATCATCTTAGTCTATTCTTCTCTCCTCCCTCCTCTCTTCTTCTATCTCTAATCATTCAGAAAATACCACTGACTCTACTTTAAAAATCCATTCCAAATTCAACCAGTTGTAACTATTTCCAGGAAGCACTGGCAAAAGTGCCCACGGGGGGTGCCTGGGTGACTCAGTTAAGTGTCCAACTCTTGATTTCAGCTCAGGTCATGATCTCAGGGTTGTGTGATTGAGCCCCAGGCTCAATGCTCAGCGGGCAGTCTGTTTCTTTCTCTCTCTCTCCCTCTGCCCTTCCCCTGGCTCACACTCTCTCCCTCTAAAATAAATCTTAAAAAAACAAAACAAAACAAAAAAAACCCAAGTGCTCAAGGATCAAGGTCAGACTTACTGTCTGGTCTAAGCAGACACCATCCCTTGCCTAGATTATTGCAATATCCTCCTTTCTTCTCCCTGCCTCTGCCCTAAAGTCTATTTGCCAGCCAAATTAATCCTGCTAAAACTAATGAGAAACTATCATTAGCCTAACTCAGAATCCTTCAATTCTTGAATGTGTGAGAAAAATATTATATGATATAATCTGTTATCTGCTTCTAATCACAATTCCAAAGAATCTACATATCTCCAATTAAAAAATAGTTAAGACTAAAAAAAAATCTAAAGTTGGTTCTTAGAGACTTACTTCACTATACCCGATCTAGAATACTTGTGGGCTTACTTCTTGTTATACATGAGGCAGTACAGAGTAAAGGCTTGGAGAAAGTCCTGAATCTGCTACTTGCTAGCTGTGTTATCCTGAACAAATTACTTAACCTCATATCTTTCATTGGACTAGGAAGATATTCCTCAAAATACTGCCCTAAAAATTAAGTAAGATAATGTCATGGTAAGTAATTAGCACAGCATCTGGCTTTCTTTGTAGTACATAGTCAAAAATAATCAAGGACAAATCATCTTAGTCTCTATTCTAAACTATTTGTATCTTTCAAACATTAGACAAACATGCTTAAATACCATTCAGAAATTATTTTATTTACACAGGTGAATTTAGTTTGTTGAACTGATATTTTAAAAAGATGATAGGAACTTATCAAAAAAAAAATTTGACTTTTATCCATCTCTTTAGTCATTGAAATCACTTTAAGACCACATACCCTGAAAGATTTCAGGATTTAATAAAGTAGAATTCATCTGATAAATTTTTACTGAGCAATTTTTATTACCAGGTATTAATTTAGGCAATGGGGAGCCAGCATAACAAAACAG
Source organism: Leptonychotes weddellii (assembly GCF_054177405.1). Lineage (NCBI taxonomy): Eukaryota > Metazoa > Chordata > Mammalia > Carnivora > Phocidae > Leptonychotes > Leptonychotes weddellii. Next base: position 18,567,118 of record NC_138370.1, read on the forward strand.
AAAACAACCAAGCCCCCCCGCAAAACTATGTTTTCATGACTCACACATTCAAACTGTGAGAACACTATTTGTCTACCAAAGTAAACAGAAAGATTATTGGCACACAATAAAAGCCATAAGAGCAAACACAAGAATACAAACACAAATAATAAAGAAATATATAAGCACAAACATGCCAAAGGCTTGGGCGTTGATCTTAGAAATAGTTATCTTTAATTTATGGGGCCACCCAAAGCAATGACTTAATCCAATTAAAATGAACTAATGCTTGATTTTTAAGTTGGTCTTAAAATATTGTATTTAATACACAACTTTCAAAATCCTTTGAAAGAAATAACAACTAATAAATTCCTTTGTAGCTTTAGCATGATTAACATCTTTTCCCTTTCTTATTTTTACCAATTCTGATAAGTATTAGTAACTAATGGTAATTTCATCCTAAGTATATACACACAACACATTTACAGAATGATGAATGGGCAAGAAGGAAATCTGCATGGTCTCACATACTTGATACATATCTATTTTTTTTCCATGGAGATAAAATGTTTTAACAAACCATAAAAATATTCTTCTCTTGACCAGTCCATTGAACACTTATTTATAGAGCATATAAATCAAAATCAAATGAAAGACTGGCTCATAAAAATTTTTTTATCAGAAAGTTCCTTATCATGATACCACCTAAAGGCCAATTTTATTAAGAAGAAAAATTAGAGGATTTGAATTTTGCATAGCATAATATAAATAATATATATGAATAACACTTTTTTTTGTTTGTTTGTTTAAAGATTTTATTTATTTATATGACAGAGAGAGACAGCGAGAACAGGAACACAAGCAGGGGGAGTGGGAGAGGGAGAAGCAGGCTTCCCGCCGAGCAGGGAGCCCGATGTGGGACTCGATCCCAGGACCCTGGGATCATGACCTGAGCCGAAGGCAGACGCTTAAAGACTGAGCCACCCAGGCGCCCCGAATAACACTTTTAATTTCAAGTAACATCCTTGAAAATAAAAAATAGTTATGTTTTGTTTAATACAATGATTCTAATATCTCTTTTAGAAGAGTATCAGAAAAGGAAATAGAAATTAAGCTAAATATAGTATAGGTCAGTAGAAAAAAGGAACCTCATTCCATTTAACTTAATCCTAAATTCTTGGGAAAATGATATCTGTCATTCTGCTCTGCTTTTTCAATATTGTTTTAAAATTGTGTTGGTACTGAGTAATCAGTAAGGGGTCCTTTTATACACTTAAATATTCTGAAAATAACTGGCTCGTGTGGACCAACAGTTTGTTGTCTGAGAAGGAAGTTATAGTAATGAAAAGTACACTGAACTTAGAGTCAGGAGTCTTGGTTTCTAGTGCTGATAAACTCCATTCAAATTAAGAAACTAGTTGTTAAGCTCAGTCAATTCCATCATTTGGGTCTCAGTTTCCTAATCTGAAAAAGAAAGAAACTGAACTTGATTATATCAAGAAAACAGGATAGTATGGTAGTTTATAAAATACATTTCAATCCAAATGCCTGAGTTGGAATTCCTATCCTGGACCTGCCACAAGTGTGACCTTGAGCAAAATTATTCTAAGCCTCAAATTGTTCAAAACAAAATGTGTTTCCAGTTGAAAAAAACAAAATGTGAGAAGTGAATTAGCTAATACATGTGAAATACTTAGTATCAGGCCTAAAACCCAGTATGCCGTTGATAAGTTATCATTATTATTACCATTAGTTGCCTAAAATTCAAGTGAATTTCAACATTTTACTTAGGCATGTGACTCACAGATGAACATAATGGCTATTGATTTTATGTCTATTGGTAGTCAATTAACAGTAGAATATGTCTGGGTTAAATTCTCCCTGTCAGTGAATAATTATTTATTTATTTATTTTTAAAGATTTTATTTATTTATTTGACAGAGAGAGACATAGTGAGAGCAGGAACACAAGCAGGGGGAGTGGGAGAGGGAGAAGCAGGCTTCCCGCGGAGCAGGGAGCCCGATGTGGGACTTGATCCCAGGACCCTGGGATCATGACCTGAGCCGAAGGCAGATGCTTAATGACTGAGCCACCCAAGTGCCCAGTGAATAATTATTTTTTAAACTTCCAAGCTGATATTAAAATTACCTGTCTTGGAGTAAAAGCAAGATCTAAACAACCAACTTCTTTGATGAACCTGAACACAGACTGTTGTAGTTAAATGGGCTTTGGAGCAAAACCAAATATTAACATAAGCAGAATATAAAAAGTTGTTCACTCACCTATATAAGCCAAGAAATAACTTTTTTGAAGACACTAATGCATAGGATTCAAATTAGTTGTTTCTCCCTTATTCATTGATAAGATATATATTCGTATCTATCTGTTTTGGCATAAGTGTCTTGTTGGGGAAAAAAACAAAAGTGTACTTAAACCAATCCCAGAGAGATAGAAGTGGTTTTGAATTTTGATCATTTTAAGAAATGTAATTTATTTTAAAAGAACATTAATAACACCAAGAAAATGGCAAATGCATGAAGTGAAGATTGGATATTGTTGGGTGTTAACCCAAATGGCAATCTGTCTCAGTTCAAGGTCAAATCCACAGAAGTGCTTTTGGTCCCATCTTTCATTTTATTATTTTATTTATTTATTTATTTATTTAAAAGATTTTATTTATTTGAGAGAGCGAGAATGAGAGAGAGTACATGAGAGGGGGGAGGGTCAGAGGGAGAAGCAGGCTCCTCGCTGAGCAGGGAGCCCGATGCGGGACTCGATCCCAGGACTCCAGGATCATGACCTGAGCCGAAGGCAGTTGCTTAACCAACTGAGCCACCCAGGCGCCCCCATCTTTCATTTTAAAATACATGATTGCATAATGAACCGAGAACTTGTCAACTGCTAGAAGAAACACTGCTGGGATTATCTTTAGCAACTACGTGAATTTTTTCTAATTTTTTCATGTATTTTGACTCAAATGACATGTAAATTTCCTTTCTGTCCACTTCCTTTCCTCCTTTTTGTACATATTGCAAAAAATTACTTATGTGAATCCTTTTAGACTTTTTCAGTCCCTTACTCCTAGTACAAGGACAACAGACACATAAAATTTAAGATAATCTTTTAAGTGATAGACTCTCAATTGTCTAGTGTATGATTCTTACTCTTTGCAAAAGAAATACTGCATTAGTAAGAAAAGGAAACACAGTTTATTATCAACATAAAATAAGCAGAATGAAAATACTGTATTTTCTTTGACAGCACTTCCAAGAAGTCAAAAGAATTGCCTCACTACTTTTAAATTTTTGTCTTTGAAATTAATCTTGGCTATTTAAGAGTTGCCACTAGAAGAACCGTTGCTTTCCTGATCGAAGCCTATGTAGAATGAGGGATCCATTTTTTGTATATGACAGAATCGATCATTTTTTAATTTATTTTTATTTTTTTAAAGATTTTATTTATTTATTTGACAGACACAGCAAGAGAGGGAACACAAGCAGGGGGAGTGGGAGAGGGAGAAGCAGGCTTCCCGTGGAGCAGGGAGCCCAATGCAGGGCTCGATCCCAGGACCCTGGGACCATGACCTGAGCCGAAGGCAGCCGCTTAACCGACTGAGCCACTCAGGCGCCCCTCGATCATTGTTTTAGTATGTAATTCTAAGGGAATAAGATGGTATTTCAAAATACATATGGTAGTAGGACTGCAGTAATGACATCCTCGTCCTGAGTCTCCTTTGTGTGCTAAAGTACACAGAATACTAAAATGGAATAATCTTTAGTATTTCCTTTTCAGTTTCTTCCTCGGAATTCTAATGTCCAGGAAAGGAGTCTTTTAAAATGTTAAAATACACTATCTTATTTAGTGTTAAAATTAATAGAAATACTTAAAGGCATCCTATGGTCTTCCCCTGCATGATGCCTGCTTAACATGGAACCAATTAATTGGGTCTCTAGTAAAAACAAAGTGTGAGAGAAAGAAGAGGGTAGGAAGGCAGACAAGCTTCTGTTTAGCTAATGGCAAAAGGAAGTATGCTGGGTCACCACTGTTACTGCACAAAACAAGTTGAAATCCCAAGGTACTTATCACTCTGACATTCTAATAAAAGATTTCTCTATTTTTTGATAGTTACACATTTCTAGCCTCTTCCTCAGGGGCTGTCTTTTTATTCATCATCCTACATCAATTTTCCTAAGGTAGCACCAGTTTTTGCTAGGCTGCTACACTAAATGGCAGATGTGATATCGATCATAAAATAGCTAGGCTGGGTCCTCCTGGATTTGACTGAAAGAAGAGCTATAAATAGGTATTATCTTACATCTAGGTGCAAAGAATGCCACTGTGTTTGATATCTCCAGAGGGTGCACGTAACTCAGGCTTGAGATTCCTAAGTACTTCATTAAATATTTGGCTTACTAAATAATTACAATAGACCTAAAACAGTTCTTCATGAAGACTAATAAATCTGTCTGTCTCTCCAAGTATTTCACTGGTCAGCTGTTAGCAATAAGCTACCACTCTCCCTTTAACTGAAATTTTAGGGCGTCTTTAAGCCCTATTCCAGTTGAACTTAATGCATGACCAGTTGTGGAGTATGAAACCCTTACCTGCCCCAGCCATATTCCAAAAAGGATTTCTTCAGTTTTTCTTATTATAGTTGAAGATCAAAAAGGTTGACCAGTTAACCTAGGTCAGTGATTCTCAAAATGTGTGTGCATGACATTCACCTGGGATATTTGATTAATAAAACAGATTCTCAGACATCATATGTGGAGATTATAATGCAATAGGTCTGTGGTTGTACCAGAAATTTGCACCGTTCATGAGCTGAAAGCCATTTCTACACATCTATATTTTGTAAGAGGCTGTATAGGAAGAAGGGAACGTGTAATCCTTTGAAAGTTGTCAGAAAGGCTACTTACTGAGAAAAAAAGTCTTACTAGTAAGTTTGGTTTTCTTTAAGTAATAAAAGAACTGCTACATATCTAGAGAAAACACCTTATTAGTAGGAGGAGTTTTTGTTTTTATAAATAATAAAGAATTGTTATTTCAAATGTAGGCATTTAGCTCTATGGATGCAAGCCTATAAAAAGAGTGCTGGCTGCAAATCAGCCCCAAGCAACAGAAAAACTACATGATGTTTGTCAAACAGGTGAGTGACAGATATTATCACAAGTCTGAAAATTCAAATTTCAGTCATCCTGTCCAGTATTATGAGATATTTTCTAGAACACTACAAAACACAGGGTAAGTTACCAAGAAGCGGAAACTGAGCATATTGGAAATGGCAGAACCAAATGGTGGGCTAGCAGCTCCTAACTGGGGACCTAAGAGAAACTAACAGTTTTAGAATAACTGTGACCCCAGGCTAGAAAGGGTGTGGTTGGTCCAATTCAAACCCTTCTCCACAAAAAGTTATGAGCCCTGATAGTAAAGTGGAGAAATCTCTCTCATGAGTTAAATTTCCCTGAATTTACCAGTCTTATTGACTGGTAATTCCTGTATTGCAAGGGGGCAGGGCTGGTAACAACAAAACAGAACAAAAATTTTTTTTTCAATCAATCCATTACTAAGGAAATCCTAAACAGAATATTCTGTGAAACAGTTCATTATAATTGCCCCTTCCTAGAAGGTTAACCAATGAGAACATAGAGTGCAGGGCTGGAAAACTTAGGGTTAGAAGTACAACCCTAAGCCTCAGACACTAGTGAGAGAAACTGGGGATAAACTATGTTTGGAGAGGTGTCTTTAACTTTCTGAACAGAACTGGTAATATGACCAATGAGATAAAGATCTCATTTGTACTTTCAAAATGTTGAGAGAATAAAACTATAACATGAGACTGTTTTTTCCAAGTGTACGGCAAAAATTTAAAAGGCCCTATGACTCACCTTCTAAGTAATTTTAGTAATATTTTGTTAACAAATTTTCTAGCCGTATTACAGTTTTCATTTCATTGAGTAACAAAAGAAAACTTGAAAGGCATAGTGTAATTATTCTCATAGAATTTTCTTTTGTAACTAAATAAAATGTTCAAAAGAAGTTATGTTCAGCATTTTAAAATCCAACTGAATAGCTTTTAATGTGAGATATACTGAATATGTAAATCTACAATGTGAAAGCTTTGGTAGTTCTGTCATATCAGGTATATATGAAAAGTATAATAAAAATGTATGTTTTCTTTTCTTTATCCTCAAAAATAAGCAACCATTAAGGTAGTTTAATACTCCCAAGTTGTTATTATAAAAGTAATCCAAAATGCAAGAACAATAACAACAGAACAACTAATGTAGCTTAAATTTTACATCATTCTGTGTTTAAAAATAAAATCAGTCATTTTATATCACCAATTATTTTACACCTGTGACTGGTCTAAGACATGTGTTAGGAACAGAGCTTCTCTGTACCCTATTCCAGTTTTGCCAACAAACTGAATGATTTCCCCCTAGGAAAGCCTTTTAATATCTCTGTAATTCACTTTCCTGGTACAGATCATTTTTTGTTACCTATGAAGCTATAAGGTGATAAAAAAGATATTATCAAGCAAAGTCTATAAAAGGCATTTAAACAAAAAATGAACCAGAATCACTCTTTTGAAGCATAGATTCTTACATTTCTCTTCTTTTTTTCATGTGTCTATGAAAATGGATGTCCACCTCTCTACTCTTAGTACTCACATGATAGATAATTCTTTGGTAATTCTATACACATAAGCATATTCATGTAGATGACAAATGCCCTGGGTGGCCAGGCAATTATTCCTTAATAATGAATCTTTTAGCATATCTGTTAAATCATCCTCTGAACATTATTTGTACTTTGTATTTATTCATGTTGCTGCCTCACTGATTGCAATATGAGCAAAATATTGCTGAGTCAAGTCCCATTACATCATGCTGAACTATCTGCTATGGCAGTTTTTCTAGTCTAGTTCTTCAGAAAGCTTTAGTTTATATCCTTGAAACTTATACTGTCTTAATAATGACACGTTCTCTGAAGTTTGCCAATTGCTTTAAAAGTCCAGTGTCATCCATTTTCTCCATACATCTAGGACCACTGCATTTTGATGAATGAAACTAGGAAATCACTGCCTCTAAATCTTTGACATCAGAGACTCTAGCTTGACATCTGATATGAAATATAGTACAAAAGTATGATAAATGAAACCTAAGAAATGAAAATGAGACTGATAAGGATTCAGATATTAGACCCATAGAGCATGGCTGACAGTACCATGGCTTTGTGGGCCTTGAGAATGGGTTTAACTAATGATGGATATTACTGGTTGAACCTGCTAATCTGCCAAACAAGACATTAAATTCTTGGTTTAATTTTCTCTTTCCTTAAACTTAACTATTTGAAGGCTATAAATTATCAACATTCATCTTTATATTTAATCAGTATGCTATCAATATGAATTCAGTTATATAAGAAGTATTCTGCATATAGCAGGCTGATATACAACTTGAGGTTCTACTATAAAAACTTTATAGCACCAAACATGATAATCTTTAATAGAAGTACCACACTCTAATGGTTGGGAGCTCTGGTTACAGAGCTCAGGTTGCTAGGTTTGAATTCCAGCTTGAGGGATTGGGCATGTTATTTAATTAACCTTGGGTTCAGTTTCTTCATCTATAAAACTAGGTTGTTATAAAAATTTAAAGCTTTTAGAAAAGTATAACATGAAGTAAGCCTTAAGTGTTAGCTATTACTGTCATTATATTTATTCCAATATTTACTGAATATTCAATACGTCATAGGTACATTTCTAGGCACTTGAAATAAAATAGTTAACAAATAAACCTGGCCTCAGAGGCTTACAGTCTAGTATGAGCAGAAGGGTAACATGATCTATACTGAGAATAGACTAAAATGAAGCAAGGATAGAAGCAAAGAGACCAGAGAGAAGTTACCAGAGTAATCCAGACATAAAATGTTGATAGTTTAAAGAAGGCTGATGGCAGGTATTTAAGAAGTGATACATCCTGGATATATTTTGAAGAACAGCATTTCTTATTTCTCCTGTTTTTATGCAAGATGAAAGTGTAACTTTATAAATGATAGAATGAATGTGTAGTAAAAATGTAGTTAAAGTAACATAGTAAACATATATGTTGTAGTATTTATAGTAATACAAGCATAGAACATTTACATTCAGTTAAGGAAATAAGAATTTAAAACAATCTACAGGTTCAGTTGTATGAGTTTATTAAAATACAGAGGTCACTCAAATGGTAAACATACTTATAAAAGAGAAATGTTGGGTGCCTGGGTGGCTCAGTTGGTTAAGCGATTGCCTTCGGCTCAGGTCATGATCCCGGAGTCCTGGGATCGAGTCCCACGTCGGGCTCCCTGCTCGGCAGGGAGTCTGCTTCTCCCTCTGACCCTACCCCCTCTTGGGCTCTCTCTCTCACTCTCTCTCTCTCAAATAAATAAATAAGATAAAAAAAAATAAAATAAAAAATAAAATATTAAAAAAGAAAAGAGAGAAATGTTAACATTATTTGCCCACGAAGTTCTATTCTCTATTATGTTTTCTCTCTTGAATGCTGCATACTTTTCAATCAAACAGTTCTGCTGTATGAAAGACCCCTTCTCAGCCAGGTCTGTATTTTCAAATCATACTATTAGTTGTGTATATTTATTTGAATATCCCACTTGAATATCCTTAACACTTTAAAATATTCTCAAAGTCAGTATTCTCCAAACAAATTAATTTCTTTGCCAGAATTTCATGCTTCTCTCAATAATACAGGCATTCTTCTGATCTCATTTTCAACTTTGACATCTGTGCCTACATTAATCACAAAGCCAGTGAACACTTTCTATTCTATACTTGCCATTTTTCTATCAGTTTGACACAACTGATTCTGTGTGAATGCTTATCATATCATGCTTGGATTATGGTTTCCTAATCTTTACTCTCTAATCTCTCACTTCTAGCTAAATCGTCCCAAATCACTTTCATCAGTCTACTGCTCACAAACTTTAGAAAATTTAAAGTTGCTGAGAGGCCTTGCCAATATAAGCTAGATACTTTTGTGTCAATCAACCAATACAACAAATACCTATTCAGTACTTAGGAGTAAGAGATACTGCACTTCATAAAATGAGAAAAACAAGTAAATAGAAAACATGGTGTTTTTTCTCAAAAGGAAATATACCATATGTGCATAAAGAAATATCTAAGCATAAAGGCATAAGAGAGTGAGAGCACTGTGCTTAACACTGTACATTTAGTAGACCAAGATTTGAATCTGTGCTTGAGTTGCCTTTGTAAGTGGGGATGATAATAGTATCTTTCTTATTGAGAAATACTATAGGATTAGACATCATAAATTAGTAAAAGTAGCTATTAAGTTGCATGGCATTTGGTAAGGACTCTTATCTTTTGGTTATCAATTTACTTATGTGTACAATGACTTTTAGAGAAATATAAAAGGCAAAATTACTGAATGCTGAAATGGAAGAAAAAAGACTCCAAAGACGGATTAACTGCAAACAGGGTTTTTGTTTTGTTTTGTTATGTTAGTCACCATATAGTACTTCATTAGTTTTTGATGTAGTGTTCCATGATTCATTGTTTGCATATAACACCCAGTGCTCCATTCAGTATGTGCCCTCTTTAATACCCATCACCAGGCCAACCCATCCCCCCACCCCCCTCCCCTC
>NC_138370.1:18577268-18649982 GCF_054177405.1 Leptonychotes weddellii
CATGTATCATATGATCTCACTGATATGAGGCATTCTTAATTTCAGGAAACAAACTGAGGGTTGCTGGAGTGTTGGGGGGTGGGAGGGATGGGGTGGCTGGGTGATAGACATTGGGGAGGGTATATGCTATGGTGAGCGTGGTGAATTGTGTAAGACTGATGAATCACAGACCTGTACCTCTCCAACACATAATACATTATATGTTAAAAAAAAAAAAAAAAAGTAGGAAGGGAAAAATGAAGGGGGGGAATCGGAGGAGGAGATGAACCATGAGAGACTATGGACTCTGAGAAACAAACTGAGGGTTCTAGAGGGGAGGGGGTGAGGGGATGGGTTAGCCTGGTGATGGGTATTAAGGAGGGCACATATTGAATGGAGCACTGGCTGTTATACGCAAACAATGGATCGTGGATCACCACATCAAAAACTAATGATGTAATGTATGGTGATTAACATAACATAATAAAATAAAATTTAAAAAAAAGACAAAGGGAAGGGAAGAAAAGAAAGCCATTTACAAGTTAAGGACAGAGACCTCTAAAAATCATCCCTGTTGACACCTTGGTCTCAGACTTGTAGTCTCCAGAACTGTGAGAAAATAAGTTTTTGTTGTTTAAGCTATCCAATGTATGGTATTTTTTTATGGAAGTCCTGGCAAAATAATACATGTTCCAACTTAAAAAATTATTGCTAGTTTTCTTAAAATATTTTAATTGTTGAGATTGATGGTTGAAATTCTCATTGCCAGTTTTAGAACAATAATAGCAACATCACATTTGGATTTTACTCTTAACAATGTAATATTTCTTTACTGTTGTTTAGGGCATGAGTGATTTTATTCTGTAGATGGTTTACTTTTTATTGAATTATAATTGACATACATTATTAATATAAGGTATACAACGTAGTGATTTGATTTTTTAAAAAGATATATTTATTTGAGAGAGAGTGTGCACAGAGGGGTAAGGGGGAGGGAGAGGGACCAACAGACTGCACTGAGCATGGAGCCTGAGATCCTGAGATCATGCCCTGAGTCGAAATCAAGAGTTGGGCGCCCAACTGACTAAGCCAGCCAGGAGCCCCTTGATGTTTTTTATACATTATGAGATCACAATAAGTCTAGTTATCATCTGTCATCATATAAAGTTACTACAATATTATTGACTATATTCCGCACACTGTACTTTAGTATCTCTGTGAGACTTATTTTATATTGGAAGTTTGTACTTCTTAAACCTCTTCCATCTATTTCACCCCACTCCTTTCCCTTTCAGCAACCACTAGTTTGTTTTTTTATCTGTGAGACTGTTTCTGGCTTTGTTTTTTGTTTTTTAGATTCCACACATAAGTGAAATTATATGGTATTTGTCTTTCTCTGACTTGTTTCACTTAGTATAATCCCTCTAGGTCCATTGATGTTACAAAGGCAAGATTTCATTCTTTTTATGGCTGAGAAATATTCCATTGTGTATATATACTACATCTTTATCTACTCAAGTACTGATGAACACTTAGGTTGTATCCATATCTTGGCTATTATAAATAATGCAGCAGTGAACACAGGGGTGCATTTATCTTTTTGAGTTCATGTTTTTGTTTCCTTTGGATAAATATACATGAGAAGAACTGCTGGATCCTATGGCAGTTCTATTTTTATTTATTTATTTATTTATTTGTTTGTTTGTTTTGGATTTTATTTATTTGTCAGAGAGACAGAGAGAGAGAGAGAGCATAAGCAGGGGGAGCATCAGGCAGAGGGAGAAGCAGGCTCCCCACTGAGCAAAGAGCCTGATGCAGGACTCAATCCCAGAATCCTGGGATCATGACATGAGCCAAAGGCAGACGATTACCGACTGAGCCACAAGGGTGTCCCCTATTTTTTTTTAAAGAACCCCCACTCTGTTTTCCACAATGGCTGTACCAATTTATATTCCTACTAAACAGTGTATGGTGGGTTCCTTTTTCTCCACATCCTCGCCAACACGTTATTTCTTGTCTTTTTGATAATAGCCTTTCTGACACGTGTGAGGTGGTATGTCATTGTGGTTTTGATTTGCATTTCCCTAATGAGTGATGTTGAGCATCTTTTCATGTGTCTATTGGCTATCTGTACATCTTTTTTGAAGAATCTTCAGGGCCTCTTCCTTTTTTCTAATCATTTTTGTTATTGAATTATAGGATTTATTAATAAATTTTGGATATCAACTCATCAGATACATTATTTGCAAGTATCTTTGCCCATTTATGAATTTCAAATGTTTATAAACATAAATTACATATATTACACATACATATATATTTTACAAATGGACATGTGTGGAAAAGCAATTGGTAAGATCTCCACAAAACTGTAAACCATTGTTACTTGTGGAACAAATTTTACAAACTGACAGGAGAGTAATGAAAAGGAGGCCTATATGTTTTAAATATAGTTACATATTATTTGAGTCTTTTACAATGTTACAAAAAGTATTTGAGTATTCTGTGGGGATCAACATGTTCTTTTAAAGAAAGGCAAAAGTATTCTTGCCATCTAGTAGTTTATAACATTATAGAAAAATAAGCATTGCCTGCAAATGGTGTAGGACAAATCAAATTTCAAAATTGATTGAAAAATGTCCATCTAATTTAACAACATAGAAATACCTGATGAGCTAAGTGAGTGTGATTTTCAGTGGGTACAGGAGCCAGACCGAAGTGCACAGAAAAGTGAATAGGAAATTAAGTAACTTTATGGATACAGACAACTCTTCTGATATCTCACACGGGAAATAAGGTCATCTAATGAGTGTAAAGACTGGGATAGATGTGTACTGGTGAGAAACTTTAGGAATAAACATTGTGGAATACATTATCAAAACAAAACTTACTTATTTTCCACACTATTTTACAAGTAGCAGCCAAATGAGGAGTAGAGCTTAACAAGAATGAGGACTGGCAAGAAGGATATGGTTGAAAAAAAAATAGGCTGGAGATTCTAAAGAAAAATTGATTTTAGTGTCCTTGGGAGACCAGCTAAGTCCCTTAAAAGAGGCTGACAAAATAGGAAAATATAGGAGGGATCCAACAAAACAGATAAGGAATAATGATCAGAATAAGCAAAAATAGGGGCGTCTGGGTGGCTCAGTCGTTAAGCATCTGCCGTCGGCTCAGGTCATGATTCCAGGGTCCTGGGATCGAGCCCCGCATCAGGCTCCCTGCTCGGCGGGAAGCCTGCTTCTCCCTCTGCCACTCCCCCTGCTTGTGTTCCCTCTCTCACTGTGTCTCTGTCAAATAAATAAATAAATAATCTTAAAAAGAATAAGCAAAAATAAGAGAGTGGAAGAAACTGAATTCAATGATTAATTTCAAGTTTGAGATCTCGGTTTTGGAATTGTCACAAGTTTTGATGAGATGTCAAGTGCTAGTTCCCAAATGAGCAGTTTAATTGGAATGGAAAGGTAGGTTATAGAATTTAAAGAGAAAAATGATAATATGAAGTCAGTGTGCTAAAAGAATTGACAGCATGGGTGTTCTCAACAAAGGGACTTAAAAAAAACTTTTTTTTTTATCATATCTGAAGACAGAAGAATGAATTAGATAACCTTTAAAAGTCCTTTAAGACCTTCTAATCTTACTTTTCAAAGAAGTTGCTACGTGATTGTCTTCAATATTGTAAAAAAAAAAAAAAAAATAGCTGACACTGGGTATTATATAAGACTGATGAATTACTGACCTCTACACCTCTGAAACCAGTAATACATTATGTTAATTGAATTTAAGTAAAAATAAATAAATTTAAAAGGTGACACTTTCAAGAAAGAGTATAAGTGATACAAAGAATAGTCAATTCTAAGGAATAAAAAAATGTAACATCATTTACAGAAACTGCAAATCAACTTATTGAGGTTTTTTCCCTTGAAAATATAAAAAATAAAGGGCTGAACAATTATGATTTATCTTAACTGGAATATCATATGGTAGCTACTGCAATGTTTTTGCTTAACAAATCATAACTATGAATTCATAAAGTTAATTTCTTGTTTATGATTTCCTTTCAGTCCCTAAAAATAGTGAAAACCTGACTATATCAAATTGGGGGGAGGAGGAAGATATAAATTTTAAAACAGATTCTTAAATAATAGAATAACTCTAATTGTCAAATAAAATTTTCCAAGTGGAAAACTTATTTCAATAATATACTGGCAATTAGATCATCCCTATAGATATAAACAATCAAGGTACTATTGTTCACTAAAAGATATTTGCTTGAGCAAATTAAACAAAACTCAGATAAAAGTGTTTGCAGTCTTAATTTGCTTAGTAAAACAGGATTGCACAGTACAATGATAAACTTACCTAAGATAATGTTAAACTATCACAAATTCCAAAATTAAGAGTCCTTGATTAATGCTTAAAGCAACTTAAAAATCTATCTTTTGTACCTTTTTTTTTTTTGGTCTAGAACCTAGTAACCTCTATAGTAACCTAAGTTTTTGGTTTAGAAAAAGTAAAATAGATTATCAGTGGCACAGATACTCTGAAATTACGCTTATCCTCTCAATCTTCCAAACGTCTGAGAAAAAAGGTAGAATGTTCTATGCCTAATGGATGAATTATGGAATACTACAAGAGAAGGGAGAGAAATGTAACCTTAGAGCTTAAGGAGTTCAACACAGAGGAGAAACTTAGATGGAATTCCTCAGAAGAAATTTTTCATGATTTTTTATTACGAAGGAGGACAGCTAGTAGGGAGGGGAGATAACAAGAAAATAAGAGGAGGAAGAAGAAAAAGGAGGTAGTAGGTTTTGGGAATAACATTTGTTACGTCTGCATTACTGGAAACAAGCCTGCATTTTAGGGCAGAAGTTCTTAAATTTAATGTAGATATGAAGTTCTTAAATTTAATGTACAAAAATTTAATGTACATAAGACTCAGGAAACCCTTGCGCAGGTGGGCGGGTTGAGGTGGTGGATTAGTTAGTGACTACAGAGGAGCATGGAACGGCTTCTGGAATGGAGGTTATGTTCCAGTTCTTGATCTGGTATTCGTTATATGGGTGTCTTCTTTTCATGAAAATTAACTAAGCTGCACACAGGATTTGTGCATTTTTCCAAATAGATGTAATGTTTCTCTAGAAATTCCACTCAGATAAATAAACAAATAATCTAGGAATCATGCTATAAAGGTATATTTCTGCATCCCATTTTCTGGAATCTGCATTTTATCAAGTACCCTTGTGGGGCGGGTCTATGCAGCCAATCTCCAGAACATAACTGGAAAAACAACAGTTGAGAGTTTCAGAAGTAATTTCTTTATCAGCTCAGCAATGCTTTTTCCCTCCATAGGCATTTCTAGGTCATTCAATGAATCTACTGATTTTAAGCCCTGCTACTCCAGTTGTCCAGAAAGCTGACTGATCAATGACTATAGTATAAGGGCTCACTTTAGGTCAGAGCTCATTTCCATTCTTAATCTTTTATTATATCTCGGTTTTAAAAAGCACCAGGCCCTATACTAGATAACGCAAAAATAAACTGAGTTTTTGCATTCAAGAAGTTTAAAATCCACTTTAAGGATATATTACATAAAATACAAAAAAAAAAAAACTATGTAGCATAAGTGGTAGCAAATCACTATAAAAGAGGAAGAATGGAAAAACAAGGTTTCTTAGAGGATACCGTAAAAGCTAGATAAAACCTAAAGTAAATTTCAACATTAGAAAAAAGAATGAAACATTTCCAGAAAGGGCAGGTGGGGGAGAACTAAGGTAAGCAATGATATAGTCTGTATAAAGGGCTACCAGGAAGAAAGTACAGGCTAGGAATGTAGGTTGTCACGACATTTGGAGGGGCCTTGGATAAAAGGCAGAAATAACTATACCTTATTTTAATTTTACAGGCATAAGAAGTCACAGAAGACTTTGAACAGAAAAGAGATGTGACTTTAGGAAGCTGAATCTAGAAGCCATCAACTTAATGGATTGCAACAAGAGCAAGATGAAGGTGTTATCAGTGACTGTGAATCTAGGCTACACAGTTGGACAGATCTAGGTTCCACTGCGACTCTACTTTGATCAAGCTGCTTAGCCTTTCTGAGTCACAGTTTCCTCACTTGTAATTGGGGGATAATAGTGACTACTTCATGTAAGAGCACCGTACAGACTGAAGGAGGTAACACAGAAAGCTCCTAACACATTAGGGGTAATTCATCATCACTGTCATCATCACCCACTTTTTCAATGGCTTGTTGCTTTTCCTGTGCTCTTAGATTCAGTGTATTTAGATGGCTCATGTGAGTTTTGCCTGAACTAAATTCTGATGGGGGAATTAAAGGGTAAGGGAGAAGGAAAAAGAAAATTAAGAGATAAAATACACAAGATGATAGATTAAGTCGAATTCAATATGCCAAAGGAGAACTGGAAAATATATGGAAGAGCCAAAATACACAAAATCCACCCCCTCTAATAGTGCTTGTTCTCATCATCTCATACTTGGATTTGGGCAAAAGCTCCCAGATTGGCTCTCGTCTGTCTAGTAAAATAACAGAACTGTACATTGCTGTCACATTAATATTATTAAAAGAAAACTCTCTCTTCAAAGGTAACTAACCAATCAGCTAAGCAGGCAACCAATCTGCCTACCTGACCTTCCAAGATAAATTATGTTGGCTGCAATGTACCTTTCCAAACTTAATACTGTGTAACATTTGGCTGCCCGCAGGCTATCTTTCCTGTATAACACACGCCACTTTCATTGCTGCCTTCCCATCTTAATGTATGATCACCTATCATTTTGAGTGTTTCCTGTCCTCTTTTGAACCAACTTAAATATGACTTATCAAATCTAAATTAAGTACCACTTTCGCAATCAAGCTTTTCATAGCACTCACCTCCACACAGATATTTTTTAAATCTGAAACTCTGAAGTGTTTATAAATCAGAACCACTAAGTTTATACTTGCCTATATACGGATTTGAATTGTTTTCTGCTTCACTTTATTATTAGTCTCATGACTCCAAAGGTTTGTAAAATTCTTGAAATAGGATCAAGATTATGCATATGAATCTCCAAAGTACATAGGATAATGCTAAACAAAAAGTGTTCTTAAATAACTGCTGATTGATTATTCAATCAAATGCTGTATCTAAAATATCAATGTTCTTTCCTTTCCCACCAAAAATCTGTTATGGCATGAATTATCAACTTGTCTCCCAAGCCAATCTGAAAATCATCTCAATCCTCTCTCTCTTTTTAACTCCGCTCATTTTACTACCTATGAAGTTCTATAATTATCTGTCTGTAGTCACTACCACACGTTTATTCATCTGTTGCCTCAATCTCCAAACTAGACTTTCAACAATTTTATACATCACTTTCCTAAAATACAAATCTGCCCGTGCAGCTCAAAGGCTGATAGGCTTCTGAGAGCCAAATGCCTACAGAAGACAGTGTGAATATCTTAGTGTAGCCTACGAGGCTTTTCCAAGTCTGTGCCCAATCGACTTTCTCAGTGTCACCTGAACAGTTCTCTATTTCCTCTAAATTTATTACCCTGAACCTTCCAATAACTTTTCATGCCTCTATGCCTTTAGGCATTTTCTTTACTTTATGTTACTTTGCCCAGTGTAGTGCGGGGGGGCGGGGGGCGCTGTTGAATAGTGACTCCTGAAATTCATGCCCACCCAGAAATTCAGTGTGACCTCATTTGAAAATAGAGTCTTTGCACATGTAATTAGTTAGGATTGAAATCACACTGAATTAGGGTGGGTCCTAAATCCAGTGACAGTATCACTGGGAGACAGAAACACAGAGAAGAAGGTGATATGAAGGTGGAGGCAGAGATTGGAGTGAAACACGTATAAGTCATGGAATGCCAAGAACTGCCAGGAATCATCAGAAGCTGGGAGAGATGTATGGCATGGTTTCTCTCAGAACCTCCAAAAGAAACCAACCCTGCTAATGCCTACCTGTGAGAGAACAAATTTCTGTTATTTTAAACTACCCAGTTTGTGGTACACTTTGTTATGGCAGCTCTAGAAAACTAAGACACCCAATTATCTGCCTGTGAAAATCCTACTTAATTGTAAAGGTCTGGGTTCTTCCACTTCTCTTTCCTCATCTCCTGAAGATGCATCCAGGCAGTAAACTGTTGCTACCTCTTCGCTCCCATGGAAATATATCCAACCTTATATCCATCACTGAGTTTCATGGTGGTTGTCATTTTCCCTGTGGGTCTGAGAGCCTATCAAGAGAGAAAACAAACTTATTTTCCTTTGATTTACAGTGTTTAGTGGTACTGACATAACAGATGGTCAAGAATTACTTGTTGAAAAAAATAAAATGTATAGGTTTTAGAAAAAAACATAAACCATTCAACTTACAAATTTTTGTATTATATTCAACACTATTGTTACAGTGCTTGTCACAGAAGAATAGGAAACAAAAGCCCAACAACTTTAACCTAATTTCAGATTTTTTTAAAAAGTAAATTTAAAGCTTTTGAGATTAACTTGGCAAAAGCATTTTCCAGTTGTATATGCATTTTCATTAACCTATTATCTAGTTCAGTTACTCTATGTAGGCACATAGAAGTAGCTGAATCTCAAAGTGAATAATACCACCTTATATAAAATTAGGTTAGTCTGGAAGACTTTTTAAAAAATTTAAATATAGTTAACATTTAATATATTATTTTCAGGTGTATAACAGTGATTCAACAGTTACATACATTACCAAATGCTCACCACAGTAAGTGTAGTTACCATACAAAGTTTTTATAGTATTTTTGACTCTCTTCCCTATGCTGTACCTTTTATGCCTGTGACTTATTTATTTTATAACTGGAAGTTTGTACCTCTTAATCCCCTTCACCTATCTGGCCGACCCCACCACCCTTCTCCCTTCTACAACCACCTGGTTCTGTATCTCTACAGACTTTTAATATAATAGTAAATAGGTGTAAAACTTGAAGAGACTTAATATTGTAAAAAGAAAACAAGATGAGTATTCAGAAAAAAATGAAGTCTAAAACTCATGAAATATACTTTTTATAGTTAGCAAATGATGATTTATAATTCCTATGACTGAATGATCAAAACTAGCACTCTTCTAGTTATTATTGTTTTAATGTTGTTCTGTATGCCTGAATTAATTTCATGAGTTCCCTTACAACTTCAAATTCAAAAGCACAAAATAGTAGAATAAAGAGCATCTGACAGCTTAATATATGCTTCTCTAGAAGTACTTTAGTTTCCTTAAATGTTGAAATTGTTGTAGAATGAAGGATGTTCAGAATATGTTTGTGATCACATCTTTGCATAATCAAGAGTTCAGTATGGTTCATGTTTCATCCTTACACAGGCCTGTGATTTTACTTTCAAGTTACAAAATACTTATCACTGTATTAATATCTTTCTTTTATTATAGACTACATTTTAATATAAGCAACATGAAATAGGCTATACTATATATAAAAAATTGATCATAGTATTATCTTTTCTCCACTCCTGCAGATATAATTTCAGAATGGAAGCTTCTACTGATATGTCAAACCCTTTTTAAGTATTCACATTTTGATTGTGACATGTTTGGTAAGTACGAAGTCCTGATGGAAGTTACCTTCTTGATTAGCTTAAGAATTAGTATTTTAATACCTAACTGAATGTCTTTGTTAGATTATATATTATGAAAAATCTTTGCTCCATTACCTGGGGAAAACACCTCAAAATAAATGCTGTTCATGAGAAATAACATTTTCTTCTTTCCCTTTGCTTCCTTAACTGATCTACTGATAAAATAAATACAAAGAATAATACTCCTAGGCTCTAAAATTAAAGTTAGCAGCAGATATACAAATATACATCAAAAGATACCATGAATGTATGCCTTAATAGTCATTCATTATTTACCAAATATTCAGAGGAGCATTATGCAAAATACTGGGCTGTATTAGGAGTACTGAGACAATAGGAGGTAATGCTGTTGTCTCTAGATCACAGTCTAGTTGAATTAGTTACAAAAGATAACTATTTCTGTTAGGCTCACTATTGAAAGAGAGATTCAACCATGTACAATATGAACATCTTAAAAGAGAGTATGTAATTGGCATCCAAACCCCAAATTTACAACATATAAGAAAACACGTAGTAGAAAATGGATGCCTTGAATTTGATCTCTGCTGAGTCACATCACAGGGATTCAAGTTTTATGAGCAAAAAGGAAACACGGAGTTTCACCTGATTTTAAATAAGACTCAGAGCATAAAGGGGGGAATGACAGCAGAAAGAGAGGCTATTTCTAAAATATCTAAGAGATGTGAGTGATTGAATAAGACCTACCTGCCATTACCACAGGAGTGAAGCAGTACTACAAAAAGGAGATGCATGAAGACCTTACTTTTTCTAATCTATCATAGAATAATGCTTAAGGAGGTTAGAACGCAGTCTTCTGAGAAAGTTCTATCAGAGCAAGCTATCAACATTTAGATAAGAGTCATTTTAAAGGCAGTTTGGTAGCTCTATTGTATTACCAAAAAATTGGTACCGAAAAACTTTATTACTTTATTCTAAATTTATGTGTAAGTTAATATATATGATATTGTAATCACATCCTACTAACAATTATTAACAATTATTATATTCATCCTGGTTTCTAAAAATGAATAGATTCTGCATTAGATTTCTAAAACAAGTATTACTGCTTAAATATTTGTTTAGAATATTTTAAAATTTAGTTTTTGTTCAAAATATATATTTAAAAAAATCTACACCACCATAAAGTCCCACTCACAATAAAAAGCTAAGAAAATATTCTAGCAATACTGCTTTTCATCACCAAAATACTGTTCCTGCCCTTCTTCTTTGGAATAATTATTCTGGTGACTGTGGCTCTAATTCCTGTCTTTAAAAAGATCAGGGGAAAAAAAAAATCATGCATTTTAAATTATCTTTGAACAAATAGATCATAAAAATACAAGAATGTAAATAATATATGAATGAAATAAAGCCATAAAATATGAGATGCCAAGTTTGCTATGTGACTTTGGGCAAATCATTTAACCTATTTGGATTCCTGGTTCCTTCACTTAAAAATTTAAATGATTGAATAAGGATCCTTCCCATTATAAAATCTATGCTGATAAAGTTTAGTCACATAGGAACAAACTTCATTTTTTCTATTTCCAAGCATTGTAAATCTGCTGCAAAAGAAAAAGGAAAAGAGGGAAGGAGAGGGGCATAGAGATGGGGAAGAAGGAAGGAAGAGGAAGGGGGAAGAAAGAAAAGTTCCTCTAACTGGCATGCACGTTTATCTTGGTGCGGCTCCTGGGCAGTGTTTCTGGACTGGGGCACAACATTTGGTGCGGGACAATTTTTATTGTGAGTATCCCACATACTGCAGAACATTTTGCTTCTCTGATCCTCGGGCTCTAAATGTCAGTCACTATAAAAGCAAAAATATTTCCCTGCACTTCCAAAACGCATTTCTGTGTAGAGGAGAGAGGAGCAGTATGTGTCCTCTGGAGAACCAGTGTTAGAAGCTACTTTATTGGGCACCTGGGTGGCTCAGTCGGTTAAGCGACTGCCTTTTGCTCAGGTCATGGTCCTGGAGTCCCGGGATCGAGTCCCGCATCGGGCTCCCTGCTCAGCGGGGAGTCTGCTTCTGCCTCTGACCCTCCTCCCTCTCGTACTCTCTGTCTCTCATTCTCTCTCGCAAATAAATAAATAAAATCTAAAAAAAAAAAAAAAAAAGAAGCTACTTTATTAGTCGCCATAAATTGAATGAAAACTAAGCTTTGTGACTGTCTTTTTGAAAAAGTGATTCTTTAAACATGTCAGTTTCATCTCACCACTCTGGTTAATATCCTCCCATTAGGATACCACCCCACTTAGATTAAAATCCAAAGTCCTTACCATAGCTTCCAGGGCCATACAACATATGCATGCTAACCCACACTCCCACTCCGCGGGCCCATGCCCCTGGAACCTGCTGTCATGCTCGCTGATCTCCTCTATCAACACTCACTGCTACAACCACACTGCTTCCTTCCTGTTCCTACAAAAAGTTAAACATGTTTCCATCTCAAGTTCTTTGCATTTGCTGCCACTGCTGCTCCTGGTCCTCCTTCCAGGTATTAGTACAAATCATTCTCTATTCTCTCATTTCCTTCAGGTCTAGGCTCACATGACCTCTTTGGGGATAGAACTACTCAAAACACTATATAAAAAGCATTCTCCCCCAACTCCCAGCCTCCACTCTGCTTTATTTTTTCTCAAAGTACTTAGTACCACCTGACACACTTGCTTTTTCATTGTTTCCCCTAAGATGAAAGCTTTTAGAGTTTAGGAGATTTATCTGTTTTGTTCCCCACTTAATTTGCAGGGCCTAACCAAGATCGCTTAGCAGCCAGGTTAAGACAATATCTGGCACACAGTAGACACTCTTTAGACTTCTCCTGAGTGAAGACATGAATACAAGGCTGCCAAAAATTGTCATTTTCAGCATCACTAATAAATATACATATATGTTAAAAACAAGACTGAAACGTCAAATTCTCCAACTCATTTGCAACCCAAAGTATGCTAACTTTGAAGAAGAAATTCCCATTTAAAATGGTTCAGAAAAAGAAATTAATAGTAGTTGGAATGTATTAATTGTTTTACCTCTATTTCCATGATATTATATTCTGTAATTAATTAGGCTGGATCCAGGCACCTCTCTTTAAAGTTTACAGCCACACTAGTGTCCCCTGCTAATTCTTTTACAAAGTCCTTGAACTCAAAGAGAGATTAGAAAGACACTTCTTTCCCTAATAATAGCAAGCTATGCAACTAGAACGAGATTCTGTCATCATATGGGCAATCAACAGCAAGCATCTCAGCAGTTCTTCCTGTTCTAGATCTAAATTAAACAATAACAAGATAGCTTCAATGCTGCCTCCTTTGCACAAGTGTTTTCTGGTTCAAGAAAGAACTCATAGACTCAAATGTGTTGTTTCTCTCCCTACCTAAGAGTTAATTACCAAAGGACAGAGGCTTATTTAAATATATGAGAAATCCAAAAGCTGTCTATTCTTTTGGACTTCTGCTGACAATATTTTCTACTCTCCTTTTTGAAACCATTAACTCTTTGAGGGGGGATTACGTCAGAAATACGGCAACATTTTCTTGCTTAACTTGCAGAAGTGTGGTTTTGACTCACACAACCTCATTATAAATACTTTCTTCCACCGTTCACTTTTAGAAGCAAATGAGGTTCATAGAGATATGAAGCAAAGAGCAGAAGAGTCTCTACTAAATCAGTGCACAGGGACAGTATGCTTCCAGGTATTGTGCACATAAACAAGCAGTTCCATTTTCCCTCCAATACCCTTCCAGGTATTGTGCACATAAACAAGCAGTGGAGCAGTAACTCCACTACCTGGCATTTTCACCTGTGCCTAGTAAAGCTGAAACCAAGTGAATCATGAGCTGAACAGTCTGATGTAGCAATTAGAAAAGCCAAGAGAAAAGCTAGATTTGTTTTTGTTATTGTTGTGTTGTGAATTTTTTTAAAGTAATATAAGTTTGGTACCCAGAAATAATAGCGATACTTCTCCCTGTTCAGAACACATCTGGAGACCAGTATTCAAATGTGAACACTGCAGTTACCAAGAGCGGCATGACAAACCAGAAAGCAAACAGAGAGCAGTAACCAGGTGGTGAGGAGTTAAACCATCAAGGACCTGAAAATAAGTTGCCTAGGAAAGAGTCCAGATTTGAGATTCCAGGGCGTGGGGAGGAAAGTACTAGTACTCTATTAGGCATTACAAAGAAACAGTTTTCAACTCAATATGCAAAGCATCTTCCCAACGAATAAAGCTAAAACTGGCTATCTCATGAGAAAGTGAGTTCCCTACCATATAAATTGCTAAAGGGGCTCAAACACTATTATTTGATATGGATGTTGAAAAGGGGTTGCTCAGCCAAATAGAGGATTCTGGCTTTGATAACTTCTAGATTCCCTTCCATCCATTAAAATCTATGAAAAGTCTTTGAATAAATGACAAAACAAAAAGTCTA
Organism: Leptonychotes weddellii; assembly: GCF_054177405.1. NCBI lineage: Eukaryota > Metazoa > Chordata > Mammalia > Carnivora > Phocidae > Leptonychotes > Leptonychotes weddellii. The sequence continues at coordinate 18,591,308 of NC_138370.1, forward strand.
TAAAAATAAACCTTATCAGGCCCTGAAAACAGAATCCCTTTAGTTTTACTCCACACACACCCAGTTGGTTCCTTATATAATAGTTCTTACATTCTCATCACATTGTTATTACCTGGTTTACAGTCTTAGTAACCTGAAATTCATCAACAACCTCTTAACCTATCTCTGAGAACTGAGACTATCTGTGTCAACATGACTTAGTAGTTTGCCCAAAGAAATCTTTGCCTAGCAAAGATAAGACTATACACACACACGCACGCACACTCACACACACAAAACAACTCACTGTTTGCTTCAGGAAATTCTTATCAATTTGTCAGAGGCAATAGTCTGAACACCTGGCCAAACCGACTATGATTTTCGCTTCACAGTGCTCAGCAAACCTAAACTGCGCTGTAAAAAATTTTGCCTAATCCAAATCAGTTCCTGCCTTTTAAACCCACTGTAAACCATCTGAGTCCAGATCCCAAGATCTTATAATTATTCTACTTCTTACAAGACATGGCAAAGACTTTCTTACTGTAGTAAAGTTCTAATATGTTTACCTCTGCTTTAACAGCTAATAATGACACTGTGGGGAGTTAAAAATCTCCAGGTATACCTACTTGGACAATGACCCACCAACCACCCCCTCACTCCCCAAATACCTAATATACTTACTACAAAATTCCTTCCTAAAACATTACTTTTAATATATTGTTCTATGGTTTAAAAATTTTAATAGTAAAATCTATGTACACACACTCACAAGACATTTTACAAATCATTTCAATCTCAAGAACACTGTGTAAAACAAAAATATCCAAATACAATGTAATTAAAAAAAAATTCTAGTGCAGGCAAATTAAGCTATGGGGATCAAAATCAGAACAGTGGCTTCCTAGGAGGGGGAGGGTATAAATGGAGGACCTAAAAACAACCTGTGGTGGTGGGATACAAATGGTCTATATCTTGACTGTTAAAAGACATGTATTTATCAAAGCTTGTCAAGTTGTGTATTTAAGATCTATTATACTGTTGTATACTTTATTTCTATAAAAAAATTAAAAGTCAAATTAAGACTACTGGTTCTGGACAAGATGGAGAAAGTGCAGAAATTCTCCCTGTTTCTCCAGTAAATACTGTCCTAAACCCTGGATGTCATACATAAAACAAACATAAAAAGACTCAGAAAAATAGAAGAAAACATATAGTCCTGGGACCTCAGGAACCCAGGTTCAACACAGCAGTGAGTTCACTGGGTTTTCTTTGCACTTGATATATTTGGGACTGGATGATACTGAGGAAGCTGGCAAGCCAGGAAACGCCAATGGGCCCAGACAGCTTCCACCGCGCCCCCCCCCCCAAAAAAAGCTCCAATAAAAGCCTGTTTTTAGCCAAAGGACCAAGACAGGTGCAGCCTAGCAATAATGAAAAACTTTTACACAAACATTCTCTCAGGTCACTCCACCCCATTCTTGCTTCAGATCATTCCATGATTTCCTACTGTTCACATGATAACGAGCAAATTACCACAAGGTTTTCAAGGTGCTTCATAATCTAGTACAAAGTTATCATTATAGCCTTATTTCTCAACACTTGAAGGCACTAATCACATAAAATTACTTTCTGTTCTCTGGACAAGGCATGTGGCCTTTGCTCATTCTGTCCTTTGAATATACTTTCTGCTTGTCCTTTGATGAAATTTTACTTTTCCTACAATACTCAGCCTGAGGGAAAAGGTCTTTCATTACTCCTTACTCTGTGCTCATGTATCATTTTGCTTATATCATGATTATAACTCTTGGTCACACTGTATCAGAACCAAACTGTATACTTACCTACATCCTTGACTAAACTGTGAAATTCATGAATGTAAGAATGAAGCCCAGAATATTGTTACAACATCAGAGCAACACAGAGTAAAGACACACAGCAGTTATTCATTGAATTAAACTAGAATGGGTTCAAATGTAAATATTTCCAGTGGTACAGCATGGTGAACTTCATTTTTTCTGAGTCACTGCCATCATTTCCTAGACTCTGAGATTATTTGGAGTTGAGCGGACTTGGATATTTATTATATCATCACCTAGGCTTACTGCAGTCCCTGTAATCTTATTCTTTTTTTCATCCAAGGAAAGTGCAAAAGACAAGGTATTCAGTCTCTACAACTAATAATGGATTCTATTCAAATGTATTCTACAAGTAGACTGCAGCATGAGATTACCGTTTATGTGGACCCAAATCCTGCTTATGAGCTAGCAAGATTTTTTATATGGGTTTTTGTTGTTTATGTAATTCTTCAATGGCAGTTGTAGCAAGGACAACCACTTGGTCAAAAAAAAAAAAATACTTTTAAAAGTTCTATTTTACCTTTAAGTGTATTGTGTAACATTGAATTAGATTTTTCCAGTGCCTTTAGTTATGGCCTAATAGAAAATCTGTGCTCTTTGTAACTACACAAAGTCTAAAAAGCCACAAAGCATTCCAATGGCTTGTCCTTACCTAAACTCTTATGAGGGGAAAAAAAAAAGTCCTGTGCTATCAGAATATAAAATTCATTTGAAAATCCAACTATAATTAATAATGAAGTAGGTTTCATCCTGCATTTAAACTTCTTTCTAGAGCAAGTAGCCTTTTTTTTAAAGTGTTTTCGTGCAGTATTTTTTTTTAGCTTAACTGAGATAAAGATTTATAACACTGTATAAGTTTAAGGTATGCAACCCATTAATTTGATATGCTTATATATTGCAAAATGATTAACACCATAGCACTAGCTAACACTTCCAACCTGTCACATAATTACCATTCCTTTTTTTGTGGTGAGAATATTTAAAATCTACTCTTAGCAACTTTAAAGTATATAATACAGTACTGTTAACTATATTCATCCTGCTGCAAATTATATCCCCAGAATCTTATACATCTTTAAACTGGAAGTCTGTACCTTTGAGTAGTATTTCCCCATTTCCCATCCCCAAATGCTGGTAACCACCACTCTGCTGTATCTCTAAGTGCAGCTTTTGAAGGTTCCATACATATGTTATACTATTAAATTATGTCCTGTCATGTTTGTCTTTATTTCACTAAGTATAATGCTCTTAAGGTTCATTCTAGTTGTTGAAAATGGCAAGATTTCTTTCTCATGGCTGAATAATATATATATACACACACACATACACACATACATACTACATTTTATTTATCCCTTCCTCCAATGACAAACATGTGGGTTGTTTCCATCTCTAGGCTATTGTGAATAATGGTGCAGTGAACACAAGGATGCAGATATCTCTTCAAGATCTTCAAGATCTTGTTTTCACTTTTTGAATATACACCCAGAAGACTACTGATCATATGGTAGTTCTATTTTTAATTATTTGAGGAATCTCCACATTGTTTTCCATAGTGGCTGTACCAATTTATATCTCCAACAGGGCACAAGGATTCCTTTTCCTCTACATCCTCAGTAACAATTTATCTCACATATATGTATTTTTATTTTATTGAAGTATAGTTAACATACAATGTTATATTAGCTTCAGGTGTACAACATAGTGATTTGACATTTCTGTACATTACTGCATGCTCACCACAGTAACTACAGCCACCATGTGTTACCATACAGCATTATTAAAATATTATTGACTATATTCCTGATGCTGTACATCAAGATAAGTAAAGGGGATTAATAAAAACTTCTAGTTATAAATAAGTCAGATTATTTCTTACATTTTTTGATAACAGCCCTCTGACAAGTGTGAAGTAGTATCTCATAGTGGTTTTAATTTGCATTCCCCTGATGATTTGTGATACTGAGCATCCTTTCATATACCTGTAGGCGATTTGTAGGTCTTCCTTGGATAAATATAATCAGGTCCTCTGCTCCTTTTTTAATCAAGTTCTTTGTAATTTTTGCTATTGAGTTGTATGAGTTCTTAATACATTTTGGATATTAACTTCTTATGACATATATGACTTGCAAATATTTTTCCCATTTTGTAGATTGTCTTTACATTTTGATGATGGTTTCTTTTGCAGTGCAGAAGCTCTTTAGTTTGATGTAGGCCCATTTTATTCTTGCTTTTGTTACTTGTGCTTTTGGTATCATATCCAGAAAATCATTGCAAAGACCAACGTCAAAAGAATTTTTCCCAATGTTTCTTCTAGGAGTTTTATGGTTTCAAGTCTTACATTTAAGTCTTCAATCCATTTCAAACTCAATTTTCTGAGTGGTGTAACAGGTAGGGGTCCACTTTCATACTTCCGGATGTGGTTACCTAGTTTCCTCAACCTCATTTATTGAAGACAATCCTTTCCTCACTGATTATTCTTAGCTCCCTTGTTAAGTATTAGTTGACCATTTGTGAGAGAGTTTATTTCTGGACTCTCGATTCTATTCCACTGGTCTACGTTTCTATTTTTATGCCAGTACCATACTGTTTTGATTAATACTGTACTGTGGTATAGTTTGAAATCAAGAAGTGTTATGCATCCAGCTTTATTCTTTCTCAGAATTGCTTGGGCTATTATTTATTTACTTTTTCAGCTCCATACAAATTGCAGGATTTTTTCCTCTATTTCTGTGAAAAATGTCATTGGAGTCTGATAGGGATTGCACTTCATCAATAGATGGCTTTGGGTGGTGCTCTGGCTAGAATTTACAGGACTGTTGAATAGAAGTGATGAGAGTGAGCACTCTTTCTGATCTTAGAAGCAAAGCTTTCAACCTTTTGCTATTGAGTATGATGTTGGCTGTGGACTTGTCATACATGGCCTTTATTGTGTGCAAGTATGTTCCTTCCATACCCAATTTGTTAAGTGCTTTTATCATGAAAAGATGTGGTAAAATGTTGAATGATTTTTTTTTTTTTTTGCATCTGTGGGGATGATCATAAGGTTTTTATCTTTCATTCTCTTACTGTGGTAAATCATAGTTATTAATTTGCCTATGATGAACCACTTTTGCATCTCAGGGATAAATCCCACTTGACTGTGGTATATGATCCTTTTTATGTGCTGTTAAATTTGGTTTGCTATTACTGTGTCAAAAATTTTTGTATCTGTATTCATCAGAAATGCTAATTTTCTTCTTTTGTAATGTCTATATAAGGCTTTGGTATCCAAGTAATGCTGGCTTTGTAAAAATAAGTTTGGGAGTATTTCCTCTTCAGTTGTTTGGAAGAGCTTGAGAAGAACTGATGTTAATTATTTCTTGGTAGAATTCACCAGTGAAACCATATGATCCATGGCTTTTCTGTATCAAGAAACTTTTGATGACTGATTTAATCTACTACTCATTGTTAGTCTCTTCAAATTTCCTATGTCTTCATAATTCAGTCTTAGTAAGTTGTATGTTTCTAAGAATTTATCCATTTCTTCTAGGTCTACAGTTTATTGGCACAGTTTTGTTCATAGTAGTCTCATTATCCTTCATATTTGTTATCAGTTTTAATGTCTTTTCTTTCCAATTTTGTCTTCTCTATGTTTTCTGAGTTAAGCTTAAAAACTTGTCACTTTTGTTTAAAAGTTTGAAGCACTGATCACCAATTCGTCATTGATACTCTTCTTCCATAGTGTAAATGGTGCTGTATAAAGCTTTTTGGTAATGTTACACTTAAATGGCAAACACTATGTAACAACTTCTATCTGTATGTAAATTTTACCCTAAGAGAATTCAAAATACAACCTATACTTCCAGTGAACAGCTCCCAGGAGAATGTAGACTTTGCTTTATGATATTAAATATATATACATATATATATGTGTGTGTACACTCATATATATTTAAATATATATATTTAAGAGAGAGAAAGTGTTAGGCATGAAATAATTTTAGATCAAGAATTTCTTTTAGTTGAGTAAAATAAAGGAAATTCATGTAAACATATACATATGTGGATGTACACATGTGGGTGTGTTCATCCTTATCTTCCAGTGCGTTTTCTAAATGTTTGCTGATGTAACCTGTACATACTTGTGTGTAGGGGTGACTGGAGTTGTGTGTTTATTTCCAGTTGGCCTGGTTGCAGACTCCTCGAAGACTCAGTATATCAAGTTTTCTCTTATTGTAATGTTTCTTTTTAAGACCAATTTGTTGCATTCTATAGCATGCATTCTCATAAATAGTGATCTTGTATTAAAATAGGGCATTTTTTCCTAATAAAAAAATCACTTGTTTTCTATAAAACAAGTTTTTAATTTCATTGACATTTTTTGATTTATATTTTATTTCTACTTAAGTCCCTACTATTATTGTATTGTTGCCTACTTCTTTCTTCAGATCTGTTTACTAATAATGACTCCTTATTCATTATATAATGAAGTTCTTATCTTTTGTTTTCTCTTATCTCCTGAAGTTGCCTTCTCATTTTTGGATTAAAGTCTGTTTTGTCAGACATAAGTAGAGCTGCCCATGCACTCTTTCTGTTTATACTAGCGTAGAATATCTTTTCCTTCTCTTCATTTTGAGCCTATGTGTGTCCTTAAAGCTGAAGTAAATTTCTTGTAGGCAGCATACAGTGGGTACATTTATTTTATCCATCCAGCCACTCTGTGCCTTTTGATAGGAAGATTCAATTTTTAATTGAAATATAGTTGGCAATGTTATATTAGTTTTAGGTATACAACATACTGTCTTTTACATTATCCTCACAAGTGTAGCTACCATCTGTCCCAATACAACACTATTACAATACCATTCACTATATTCCCTATACTGTACCTTTCAGCCTGTGACTTATGCATCCCATAACTGGAAGCCCGTATCTTCACTCCTCTCCACACATTCTGGCAATCCCTCCACCCCACTTCTACTGTGGTAACCTACCAGTTTGTTCCCTGTATTTATGGGTCTGTTTCTGTTTTCTGTTTGTTTGCTTTGTTTTTCAGATTCCACATATAAGGGAAATCATATGTATTTGTCTTTCTCTGCATGACTTATTTCACTTAGTATAATACACTTTGGGTCCATCCATTTTGTCACACATGGCAAGATCTCATTCTTTTTTATGGCTAAGTGATATTCTATTGTATGTATATATACCAAATCTTTACCCATTCATCGATCAATGGACACTTAATATTGTTTCCATATCTTGGTTATTGTAAATAATGCCGCAATAAACATAGGGGTGCATATCTTTTCAAATTAGTGTTGTCGTTTTCTTTGGGAAAATGCCCAGTAGTATATATGGTATTTCTATTTTTAATTTTTTGAGGAACCTACATACTATTTTCCACAGTGGCTGCCCCAATTTACATTCCCATCAACAGTGTATGAGGGTTCTTTTTCACCATATCCTCACCAACACTAGTTATTTCTTGTTTTGACATTAGTCATGCTGACAAGTGTAAGATGTTATCTCACTGTGGTTTTAATTTGCATTTTCCTGATGATTAGTGATGTTGAGCATCTTTTCATGTATCTTATAGACATCTGTGTATCTTTGGAATGTCTCTTCAGGTCCTCTGACCATTTTTAAATCAGATTGTTTCTTCGGTATTGAGTTGTTTAAGTGCTTTATATATTTTGGATATTAACCCCTTATTGGCTATATCACTTGCAAGTAACTTCTCTCATTCAGTAGATTGCCTTGTCTTTCTGTTGATGGTTTACTTTGTTGTGCAAAAGCTTTTTAGTTTGATGCAATCTCAATAGTTTATTTTGCTTTTGTTTTCCTTGCCTGAGCAGACATATCTAAAAAATTTTGCTAAGGCCAATGCCAAAGAGATTAGTACCTATGTTTTCTTGTTTTATGGTTTCAAGTTTCACATTTAGGAGTTTAATCCCTTTTGAGTTTATTTTCATGTATGGTTAAGAAAGTGGTCCAGTTTCATTCTTTTGTATAATAACTGTCCAGGTTCCCCAGTACCATTTACTGAAGACATGGTCCTTTCCCCACTGAGTATTTTTGCCTCCTCTGCCATACAGTAATTGACTATATAACTATGGATTTATTTCTAGGCTCTCTATTCTGTGCCATTGATCTGGGTGTCCATTTTTGGGCCAGTACCATATTTTAATTATAGTTTTGTAGTACATCTTAAAATCTGGTCGGATAATACCTCTACCTTTGTTCTTTCTCAGGACTGTTTTGGCCATTCAAGGATTTTTGTGGTTCCAGACAAATGTTAGGATTATGCTAGTTTTGTGAAAAGTGCTGTTGTTTTGATCGGGATTGCATCAAATCTGTAGATTGCTTTGGGTAGTAGAGACATTTTAACAGTATTAATTCTTCCAATCCATGAGCATGGAATATCTTTCCATTTGTTTGTCATCTTCAGTTTCTTTCATCAGTGTTTTATAGTATTCTGAATACACATCTTTAAGCAACTTGGCTAAGTTTATTCCTAAGTGTTTTATTCTTTTGGTATAATTATAAATGGAAATATTCTTGATTTCTCTTTCTGCTACTTTGTTATTAGTGTGTTGTCACAACAGATTTCTGTATCCTGCAACTGTACTGAATCCAATTATTCTAATAGTTGTATGATGGAGCCTCTAGGGTTTTCTATTACAGTATCATGTCATCTGCAAAGAGTCACAATTTTACCTCTTTGCCAATTGGGATGCCCTTTATTTCTTTTGTTAACTGATCACTGTGGCTAGGACTTCCAGTACTATGTTAAATAATAGTGGGTGACAGTGGAATCCTTATCTTGTTCCTGATCTAAAGGAAAAGATCTCAGTATTTCATCATTGATTATGATTTAAGCTATGGGTTTTTCCTATATGGCCTTTATTATGTTAAGGGATTATCCCTCTAAACGTGCTTTGTTCAATTTTTGTCATGAACAGATGATGAATTTTGTCAAATGCTTTTTCTCTGTCTATTGAGATAACCACATGGTTTTTATTCTGTTTTGTTAATGTGGTATATGATACTGATGGATTTGCAAATATTGAACCATCCTTGCATCCCCAGAATAAATCCCATGTGATCATGATTCTTTTAATGTATCATTGAATATAGTTGGTAATATTTTGTTGAGGGCTTTTGCATCTGTGTTCATCAGGGATATTGGTGTGTAGTTTTTGTTTGTTCTTTAGTGTGTTTGATTTTGGTTTCAAGGTAATGCCAGCCTCATAAAATGTATTTGGAAGCTTTCCTCTCCCTATTTATAGGATATTTTGGGAGTAGGTATTAACTCTTCTTTAAATGTTTAGTAGAATTCACCTGTGAAGCTGGCTGGTTTATTGGTAGTGAACTCCTTTTAATTTTGTTTGTCTGGAAAACTCTCCTGCAATTATGCATGATAACCTTGCCAGGTAGGGTATGCTTGGTTGTAAATTTTTTCCTTTTTGTACTTTGCAGGCCAGAGGGAATGGCATGATATATTCAAGGTTTCTGCTGAAAAATCAGCAATTACAGCCTTATGGGATTTCCCTTGTATGTAACCATTTGCTCTTCTTTTGCTGCTTTTAAGATGCTCCATTTATCTTTATTTTTTGTCATTTAAATTACCATGTATCTTGGTGTGAACCTCCTTAGGCTCATCTTGTTTTGAACTCTCTCTGCTTCTTATACAGGAGTATCTGTCTCTTCCCCATGTTAGGAAGGCTTTTAGCTATTATTTCTTCAAAGAGGTTTTCTGCCTCCTCATCTCTACTCTCCTTATGGGATCCCTATATATAATGCAAATATTTTGTTTAATGATGTTGCAGAGGTACCCTTAACCTACCTCATTTCTTGTTATCCTTTCTCTTTTTTTGCCATTTAGTTTGCTTTCCAATACCTTGTCCTCAGAATTGCTGATCCATTTATCTGTATCCTCTAATCCACAGGTGATTCACCTAGTTTATTTTTCATTTCAGTTATGGTATTCTTCAGCTCTGATTGGTTTTTATATTTTCTATCTCTTGCTGATGTTCTCACTGTGCTCATGCAGTCTTCTGTCAAGTCTGAGGACTATCTGTATGACCGTTACTTAGAGCTCTTCATTGGTCATGCTGCTTTTCTCTGTTAGGCTTAGTTCTTTTTTCATAATTTTGTTTTGTTCTTTCATTTGGCTTCCTCACATTCTACTGCCTTCTCATTTTGTCGAACACTCTATTTCTACCTATCACGCAGGTCAGCTATGTCTCCTCATCTTAAAAGTTGTGGCCTTATGTAAAAGGGTTCCTGAGGTTCCCTGTAGTACAATTCCCCCTATCACCAGAACTAGGTGGTTGATGTATGTTCCCTGTGTGAGCTGTATATGCCCTCCTGTTATGGCTGAGCCACGATTATTGTGGGTATACTGTTGGGCATGGTTTGCTCCCTGTGCTGTTGGCTGAAAGGACTGTCTGCAATGAACCACTATCTAGGTTTGCTCCCCACACTGTTAGCAGAGAGGCCTGGCTGCAGCCCCTTCAGGCTTACTGATGGGTAGGGGTAGGTTAGCACTCAGCCCTGCTGCCTGCAATCAGTTGCTGTGGGCGCCCTGACTGGCAGTTTCTTCCCCACACTGTTAGCATTAAGCCTTGGCTGCAGCCATCATCAGCTTGCTTGTGGGTATTTGAGTCTTTTTAATCTTACTGTTATAGCTCATTGGTGAATTTCTCACTTTGTTCTTGTATTGTTTTCCTGGTATTGTTTATCTCTGATCATCTTTATGGCAATTATTTTGAATTCTTTATTGGGCAATTCCTGGATCTCCATTTCTTTGCGGACAGTTATTAAAGATTTACTCTCCTTTGGTGGAGTCTTATTTCCGATTCTTTGCAATCCCTGTAGACTTGCTTTGGTATCTAAGCATTGTAAGAAGCAGTTGCATCTTCCAGACCTTATGGACTGACTTTGATAAGAAAAAACCTTTCTGTGCGTGGGGGCACAGTGGAGGGTGATATCACGCTGTGTCTAGTGGTCCAGGGAACCGAGTGAGGGACATGTATTGGCACCATGTTGGGGGGTGTGCTGTTTCTTTATTCTTTAGCTCAGTCTGCCACGGTAGTGATGAGCAGGGCTTCTAGGCTTTCATCTTGCATGGCAGAGTCCTGAACTGGCTTCCAACAGGACTCCCAGGCTCCAGTGGGGCAGGGTTGAACTCAGCAGCTGGGGTCAGTGAATAGCAATACCTGTGTGGGGGGGGGGGGGTATCTGGCTGGCCCAGTTGGAAGAGCTTGCAACTCTTGATCTTGGGGCTGGGAATCAGAGCCCCATGTTGGGTGTAGAGATTATTTAAATTAATAAAACTTAAAAAAAAGAAGATACCTGTGGGGTGAAAAATGGCAAAATTTGCAGGGGGTCCTTGGTGGCTACCCTGGCCATTGGTTTCACCAGGAGCTTTACTTACTGAGTTTGTGCTCAGAGCAAATCTCTATGGAAATCTCTCCTGCTGGGTGTCAGCTAATAGCAGCCTCCTCTTGTCTTGCTTGATCCTAGCTGGTACTAGATGTCTCAGCTTTGTTGGTCTGAGTGGGTAAAATTGAAGTGGACCATGGCACAGAACACCAAAAGGCTTTTTGCCCATCCACTCTTCCCTCTTAGGCTCTGGGAAAGTTCTTTCTTTGTGCTGAATAATGCCAGCATGGGATGATGCATGCAAAATGAAGCAGTCTTCCTTCTTTTGTTGTGCTACTATTCTCAGTTTTTTTTTTTTTTGTTCACTGTGCTGCTAACAGTGGACTTTATAGCCTCTTGCAGTGTCATTTTTATTTGTGGATAGCTGTCTAACCATTGATCTTTGTAGGTAGACAAGGAAGCTAGGTTCTCATACATTGTTATTTTTTGCAATTAGCACTTTTAAAAGCCACATTAATTATCTCAGATCATACCATCCCTTTTAACGTTAGATTTTACCATAGATTTTGACTGCTGACAGCTGGATACTTAAAAAAAAATCCAGGTTGTCCAGAATTTTACTAGCATTAATGGAATAGTAAACACAGAGAGGGAATAAGAGAGCAGAATAAAGGTTTGAAAGTTTCTAAAACCATGGTGAATGGGAGGAGTGTAAGGGGAAAAATGAGAAAATGAAAACACTCTAAAATAAAAATGCCTTTAGTAATGGCTTAATCAGTAATGAAGTGTAAATAACAACTCACTGAAGAGTTATTACACTTAGTGATTGCTAGTTATATTTAGTGTATTTTAATAAAGCTGTTAGTTGTTTAATATATGGTTGAAGATAATCCATGCTTTCAAAACTCAATATATTAACCAATAAGCAAAATGGAGAAAAAAATTATTTCTATTTATCAAAACTTAAAATATAAACAGCATCAGAATATCATGAGGGCGTATCACAAAGGTGTCAAAAAACACTTCATTTTCATGTAAAGTGTAGGAATGGTACAGTATCAAAATATACGTCAGAAACTATAATTACCTAATAGCAAATATTATTTTGAGATGTAATAGTTCCAAACAATTTAGATGCCATAGAGATTATCATAATAATAACACAAACATTTCTCCTTCATATATGAGGCTTGAGGTAGTTTGTATGAATTGAACAGTTCTAGGACTCCTGAAGAACAACAAAGTGGTAGTGTATTCACTATGTGTACAAATTTACATATTATTTATACTATTAAATTTTTTGAAAAGCATATACCATTTTTGGTGCCTCATAGGTTTGAGTATATGATAATAAACTGTACATATTAGTTTGCATATCCACTTAAATTGAACCTAAACAGATATGTGCTTCAAAGAAAGAGCACAGTGGTATGACGCAATCTCCTATAACTGGAAAATCATTCCCAAAGATTCATAGTTTACATTTTGAGCCTGAAACTTAAAGATTTAATAAATAAATAAATTGCAAATCAAATTTCAGATACAATAAATAGTGATGACTTATTTCATAATGTTCCCTTCTGCTGTGGAAAAAAAAAAACAAAACAAAAACCTTTTCATTTCTTTAGCGAAAGGAAACTGTAATGTTACCTAACTTTCAGAGCTTTTGACAGATTCTTGTGAGATGTGATGTAGGACACAATAATTTCATTTCTTGGCAGATATAAAATGTTGCTATTCACAGTAATTGCTTCCTTGGGAGAGAATTAAAGCATTTTTGCATTATTAACACAGCAGTTCCTCTGTTAGTAGTACATCTATTATAAAATGCAGGAATGAATCTTAAAACTTTTAAAAAGTTACACTCAGGGATAAAATAAGAGATTATACATTATAGTAGAGGCAAGTAATATTTTTAAATTGTTTTAAAACATTTTATGGTATATATTAACTCTGTATTTCAATACACAATTTGGGGTAAGTCTGAATTAAATACACACACTTGGAACCAGTCCAAAATCTTTCAAATAGATTAAACTTTAGTGCACATAAGGAATAAACAATTACAACCTGTATTAGAAAAATATTAAGTAGAATAAATAGTTATAGAGCAAGAAATAATTTCATAAATAATCATTTCTATACTATATTAGTCAATGGTCTCCTAGTTAATAGAAAAAAAAAATAAAGCACTTTTTAAGATTAACATAAAACAAGCAAAAAATAAAAAATAAAAACTTTGCCATTTTACAAAAAGCTAGGGAAACACAGGTAGCATTAGTAGCCTAAATATAGAAAAAAAAAATCTATATAAATCCCTTAGGTTTGGTCATTTTGTGTGTATATTTTTGGCTTGCTCATTTATTCAATAAGTGTATACAGTCTCATAGAGGATTATAAAGACAAGTAATATTTTGATTCTGTGCTCAAGATACTCTAAAAAATTAATTAGGGGACATGATTATGCAAAAATATAAAACTGAAAGGTAAGACAAATAACTATCATGACCATCCTGAATAGGAAAATTTTATATGCATCCAAGAACATAAAGAAGAAACTTTACCAAAAAAGTGAGCTGAACTAGGAGAGAAAGGGTTTAGAAGTATGGAGAAAGGAAGACCATCATTCCAGAATTTTTAATAGTTACAATAAAATATTTTATGTGTTTATTTTAAACCAGAATTATCAGAAAAAAATATATCTGATTCGTTCTTCCATCCTTTAGGCTATTTGATTTTTTTAGCTAAAATGAGGAAGTAGGTGAGGAAAGGATGGCTATTTGTCTATTTTCTCCTCTGATACTGCATTTATTCTGGAGTCCCAGAATATATAACTGTATTAGATTAAGTTTGACAAAAGAAAACACATTCTCATTTTGTAGTTCTATAATTCTCTGTGTATATGCTTTCAAGGTCTTAATTACAAAATAGAAACAAAACTTAGGGAAAACCATTTTTTTAAAACATTTTTGAGAGGCTGAAAATATACATTGAGCTCTTTTTTGCAAAAAAAGATCTATTCATCTAGTCAACTATTTAGTATCTATGTGAAATGCTTTGATTAGAGGTAAGGATACAAGTCACAAGGTCCTTCTTAATTGCCTGATCACAAGTAGCAACAGCTGAAACTGTACTGCGATGATGAAGGCACAGAACAGCAGCAGCAGATGCTAAAGGCAAGGAGTTTTACCAGAGTCCAACTAGACACAAAAAATTAAAAATCAAAAGGAATAAGAAGATGTAAGGCCAAACTTTTAAAAAATAAGATTCAGGGTCACAGCAACAAAGTGACCATGGTACTGAGGCAAAATGAGAAAACAATTCCAGTTTCTAATGCCACGCAATGCACTAATCGGTGAAGCTTTACTAACTGAGCTTTTAGGCAAACCCGTATGATGTTACATTTCTCCACTAGTCTATGAGCTCCATGATATATTGGCAGGACTAAGGCAAATATAGGATCTAGCATTTAATGGGCTCTCAGGAAATGTCTACTGGATGGAAAAATGAAAACATGAATAAATGAAAGGGCAGAATCCCAATTCCAAAATCCACTGTAAGGTTTCTGCATATCTTCAATGTATATCGATTATGATTACCTAAATTTTTATTTAAAAATGTTTTTAATTTTATTATGTATGTTAGTCCCCATACAGTACATCATTAGTTTTCACTTTTCGTTTAACACCCAGTGTTCCACACAATACGTGCCCTCCTTAATACCCATCACCAGGCTAACCCAACCCCCCACCCCCCACCCCTCTAAAACCCTCAGTTTGTTTCTCAGAGTCCATAGTCTCTCATGATTCGTCTCCCCTTCCAATTCCCGC
Organism: Leptonychotes weddellii; assembly: GCF_054177405.1. Taxonomy (NCBI): domain Eukaryota; kingdom Metazoa; phylum Chordata; class Mammalia; order Carnivora; family Phocidae; genus Leptonychotes; species Leptonychotes weddellii. Next base: position 18,606,345 of record NC_138370.1, read on the forward strand.
CCTTCATTTTTCCCTTCCTTCTCCTAATGTCCTCCATGCTATTCCTTATGTTCCACAAATAAGTGAAACCATATGATAATTGACTTTCTCTGCTTGACTTATTTCACTTAGCATAATCTCCTCCAGTCCCATCCATGTTGATGTAAAAGTTGGGTATTCATCGTTCCCGATGGCTGAGTAATATTCCATTGTATATATGGACCACATCTTCTTCATCCATTCATCTGTTGAAGGGCATCTCGGCTCTTTCCACAGTTTGGCTATTGCGGACATTCCTGCTATGAACATTGGGGTGCATATGGCCCTTCTTTTTACTACATCTGTGTCTTTGGGCTAAATACCCAGGAGTGCAATTGCTGGGTCATAGGGTAGCTCTCTTTTTAACTTTTTGAGGAACATCCACACTGTTTTCCAAAGTGGCTGTACCAACTTGCATTTCCACCAACAGTGTAAGAGGGTTCCCCTTTCTCCACAACCTCTCCAACATTTGTCATTTCTTGCCTTGTCAATTTTTGCCATTCTAACTGGTGTAAGGTGGTATCTCAATGTGGTTTTGATTTGAATTTCCCCGATGGCTAATGACAATGAACATTTTTTCATGTGTCTGTTAGCCATTTGTTTGTCTTCTTTGGAGAAGTGTCTGTTCATGTCTTCTGCCCATTTTTTGACTTGATTATTTGTTTTTTTGGGTGTTGAGTTTGAGAAGTTCTTTATAGATCTTGGATATCAGCCCTTTGTAGTGTCATTTGCAAATATTTGAAAATTTTAATTGCATGCTGACATTGTCTCTGGTGGAGGTATGAAGATTACAGTGAAACTACTGAATCCCCTGTAAATATTTCCATTCAAAATAATTTTGCTTAGTTTAAATAAGTCCATACAGTTTCCAACTTATGGCTAAAATATATCCCTCAAAAAGATAGCATATTCGGGTGTGGCACCTGGGTGGCTCAGTCATTAAGTGTCTGCCTTTGGCTCAGGTCATGATCCCAGGGTCCTGGGATCAAGCCCCGCATCAGGCTCCCTGCTCCGCGGGAAGCCTGCTTCTCCCTCTCCCATTCCCCCTGCTTGTATTCCCTCTCTCGCTGTGTCTCTCTCTGTCAAAAAAAAAAAAAAAAAAGATAGCATATGCAAAATCCCTGAGGCATAAAAGTATAAAGGAATTGAGAAAGCGTAAGACTAATATGGCTGCCTGAGACACAGAAAAAGTGCTTCATTTTGATAAATTCTGTATTAAGCAGCATGCCATTTTGCAATACAATATTTTTGCATGTGCACAGAGAACACAGCTCTTAGTTTCATTCACAACTGAACTAGCTTTAATGCAGCGAAATATTTTGGATTTTATATGGTAAACCCATAGCAATCCTCAGGCAGCAGCGAAAAGTCAAATCTTGGGAAATTGAAACAAAACAAAAAGAACACTACAGTTATATATGTTGGGAGTTATTATCTAAATATAAGCTTTATTTCACTGAATGCATTTCATTCAGGATGATGTCTTTTTTTTTTAACAGAAAATATCTTTATGTCCCATGTAACAATACAGTTAGTTGTATAGTTTCCCTTTAGCTACACAGTAATAACTGCTTTTGTGATGACTTCCATGCTGTTAAGTGGACCATTAGTACTTGGCTTGTGCCATTACAAAGCATCTTAATGGTGACAAACAAACTTGCAAATCAGCACAGCATCATACTGCGTACGCTATTAATTTTCTTTACACTCTATTTACACTTACATTTTCAATGCAGTGAAATTATAATAGCATTTTTAGATCTTGTAGACATGTTTTATTCCACGATATATGAAAATATGAACAGTCATCAATATTACAGATGTTGAATTTTGTAAACTAATAGCTAAATGAAGACCCAACAACATCCCCCCATAGTCTTTTATTAAGCTGTCTGATCCAAGTAGCTCAGTCCAGTTAAAATATTAGACTATTAAAACTAGAATGAGAAGTTTGGAGCTGACAAAGGGACCCATTATACGTAGATTCTCTTGAGGGCCACAAACTATGTGCCATTCTCACCCGTGTTTCCCTAAGTGTATACTGTCGATTTTAAGGTGAAAAAGCAGTAGGGATGCAGAGCTAAGAGGACTGCAATGCATACTACTATTGGAAAATACAATTCAAAACACAGACCCTGTTGATAGAGCATCAATAACAAATCTTCTATAAAGGAATAAATGATCTGTCAATCTATATAATTGCTAAAAATTACAATAAAGATACAATAGATATTCTTAAATATGCATATACTCTTACTTGAATTATTGCCTTTGAGACTTTTGGGAGGAATCCAAACTAAGGCCGAGTGTCTTCCATTTTTAAAACTGCTTATACATCTATTATATTTTATTTCATAAAGAATTATACAAGGTAAGAAAAGCAAGATTAGACTTATTTTACAGAAGAACAGAAAGACTAAGTAATATCCCCTAATGACATAACCAGTAAGAGAAGAGCTTGGGAAAAATTCAGCCCTGTTTTTCTTACACACTTGAGAACAAAGGCATAAAAACGACTCTTTGGGATTAAGAGTCTTCTTCACTTTCTCTTATGTAAACATCTCTTTTTAAGCATATTAAATGTCTAAGACTAAATCATGTTTACTAAGGTATATTAAGGAAAATGATTATATCAAAAACATTTCTATATCAATATATTTACTGATGGCTTTCAATATTCACAACAATCCTAAACATCGAACTATAGGTCAGTGTGATCCTAAGCACTGGTTACTTCAATTTATTTACATATTTTCTTAAGAAAGTCAACCTTTGAGTATAAATGCTAAGTGGAATGTTTCCTTGGCTGCAAAACATCTGAGAAGACAAAATTATATTTAAGGTTCTCTGTAGCTCTAAAACAGGGCTGCTTCTTTTAACATTCTGACACGTGGGACCAGATGATTCATTATTGTGGGCAACTGTCCTCTGCATTGTAAGATGTTTACCAGCATCTCTGGCCTCTGTCACTAACTGCCATTAGTAGGCAGATGCCCCCACAGTTGTAACAATCAAAATTGCATAGAAACTACCAAATGTTCCCTAAGGGTGGGGGACAAATTCATCCCAAACATCATCTATTCATCTAATAATGAACACTGACATTGAATCTATATCTTGGCTGTTGTAAATAATGCTGCAATAAGCAGAGGGGTGCATATGTCTTTTCAAATTAGTGTTCTCATTTTCTCTGGATAAAAAGCCAGAAGTGCAATTGCTGGATCACATAGTTCTATTTTTAAGTTTCTGAGAAACATCCATACTGTTTTTCACAGTGGTGACATCATTTTGCTTTCCCATCATCCATGTATGAGGGTTCCCTTTCCTCCTGCTAACCCTTGCTATTTTCTTTTTGATACTATCCATTTCTGACACATTAGGCGGTCTCTCATTGTGGTTTTGATTTGCATTCACTGATGATTAGTGATTTCAAGCATCTCTTCCTGTGCCTGTTGGTCATCTGTATGTATGTATTTGGAGAACTATCTGTTCAGGTCCTCTGCCCATTTTTTAATTGTATTGTTTTTTTTGATACTGAGTTGTGGGAGTTTTCTGTGTATTTTAGATATTAACCACTTATCAAATATATCATTTGTAAATATCTTCTCCCATTCAGTAGGTTGCCTTTTCATTTTGTTAATGATTTCCTTCCCTATGTAAAAGCTTTTTGCTTGATGTAGTCCCATTTGTTGATTTTTGCCTGTTTTGCTCTTGCCTAAAGAAACAGATCCAAAAAAATATTGCTTAGGCAAATATACAATACTATGTTACCTTTTAAGAATTTTTCCGAACTTATATTGAAGTCTTAAATCCCTTTTGAGTTTATTTTTATGTATGTTGTAAGAAAGTGGTCCAGTTTCATCCTTTTGCATTTAGCTGCCCAGTTTTCCCAACACCATGTATTGAAGAGACCACTGTATATTCATGCCTCCTTTGTCAAAGATTAGACCCATGTTTATATGGTCAATTATTGTTGGACTATGTGCTTTTGTGCAGTACCATACTGTTTTGATTATCATAGCTTAGTAGTATAGTTTGCAATCAGGGCTCTTGATACCACCAGCTTTGTTTTTCCTTTTTTTTTTTAAGATTTTATTTATTTATTTGACAGAGACAGAGACAGCGAGAGCAGGAACACAAGCAGGGGGAGTGGGAGAGGGAGAAGCAGGCTCCCCGCCGAGCTGGGAGCCCAATGTGGGACTCGATCCCAGGACCCCAGGATCATGACCTGAGCCGAAGGCAGTCGCTCAACCAACTGAGCCACCCAGGTGCCCACCTTTGTTTTTCTTTTCTAATTTTCAAGATATTCCGTATCTTTTGTGGTTCCATACAAATTTTAGATTTCTTTGTTCTAGTTCTGTGAAAAATGCCATTGGTATTTTGATAGGGATTGCACTGAAGCTACAGACTGCATTGGGTAGTATGCACTGCACACCTTAACATTAATTCTTCTGACTTATGAGCATGGTATATCTTTCCATTTATTTGTGTTTATTGTCAATTTCTTTTATCAATGTCTTAAAGTTCTCAGAGTATAAAAAAATGTTTATAGAAGTATAGCATACACCCAGGAAAGTTCATATTTCACAAGTTTACAATTAGATGAATTTCACAAACTGATTGCACCTGTGTACCTATCACCTAAATGAAGAAATAGAGTATCTAGAAGCTGTCTCCTGTCCCATTCCAGTTACAACCCACATAGCTCAAAGGTACCTTCTCTGACATTTAACCCACAGTTACGTTCTGCTTGGTTTTGTGCCAAACTTCTTTTACTTTATATCTTTGAGATTTGTTCTTTTTGTTTTAAGTAGTTACATATATTCCACTATTTATAATTTATTTAATCATTCTACTGATATAATTCAACATTACAGCCTACATGTTGTTGCCACTCTGGGGCTATTAAGAATAATGCTATTAACATTTTTGTACACTGCATTTGGCACTCATATGTATGCATTTCTCTTGAATATATATTTATGAAAAATTTCAGGATCATGGGTATGAGTATGATTGTTTTAATACATGTTGTCAGCTTTTAAACTGCTTGAATGAATTCATTTTCTAGGTACTGAAACTGCATGGTATCAGTGTTACTGATTTTTTTTTTTATTTTAATCATTATGGTGAATGTATCATAGCACTTTACTGTGTTTTAACTTCAATTTACTTAAGTAATAATAAGGTTGAAATCCTTTTCATATGTTTAGTGGCCATTCCAATAGCTTCTTTTGAGAAAGTGTGATCAAGTCTTCCCCAAATTTTTGCCACTGAATTGTGTTTCTTCTTTATATATATTGGATCCAAGTCCTTGGAAGATTTCTCCACTCTCTGACTTACCTTTTCACATTCCTGATAGGAACATTTTGATGATGAAAGTTCCTAATTATAATGTATTTCAATGTAGCATGTTTTCCATTCATATTTACCTCCATAATCCATATGGGATTTATATTTATGGTATATGACAACTGTTAAGATTCTACATTTTTAAATTACTCTAGCACCATTTATTAAAAAGGCCCTGGTTCCACACTGCATTTTGGTATTACTATTGCCATAAATGTGTGCATATGTTTGAAGGACAGACAAATACACCAATTTAACAGAATGAGCTTTCACAATTAATATAAGTTTTGAAATCTGGTAACCTAAAGTCATTTAGCTTTGTACTTCTCTTTCAAGATTGTCTTACTATTCTTAAACATTTGAATTTCCTAAAGTATAATTTAAAATATCAAGTGATAATACTAATAAATCAATGCCTGAAATGAAAATTGGTCAGGCTGAAGAAAAAAATAAATGTAAGCCTTTTTATGTGGTTTTTATGCTTAAAAAATATAAAACTGGATCTTAAATTCTTTCTAAACTTATAGAGAAAAATGGCAATCTAGTTATGTGGTATTTGGGACAAAAGAACTAATAATCACCCAGAATTCTATACAGAAATCACAACTTCAGAGAAAAGGAAAAAAATAAATCTGTAAATCACAGACTTCCATAATGAAATCCTCAAGTATTTACAAAGTTAGTTCACATTAACATAACACTGATATAAATAATTCTTCATGAATAAATTCCTCAAAACATCTACCATAGAGTTGAAGTAAAACATTTATGTAATTAATTTAGCAAAACTCAACAAAATTACAACTCAATTAGCTGATCTTTGTGTATAATAGTTACCTACAAATAAGAGTAAATGGAAATTGTTACAAATGTGAAAACCAGTACGAAGTACTCTCTTATATATCTTAGTTCCACCCTAATGCACTTGCTGTACACTGATCATCGAGAATTAATGCCAAGTTATAAAATTCCTTTATATATTCATAAGATACTCCATACCACTGAAGGAGGTGAATAGCCTCATGATAATTATTCTCAAAAACACAAATTCTCTTTAGAGATTTGGTAATTTCTCTTTAGAAATACAGGTTAAAATATGAAGAAATTACCAAAGAAGGATAGTACTAATTTTCAAGTTATATTTTGAAATTTGAACACATCTATTATAAAGAAAAATATTTACTATTATCATTCTAATGAACAATCAATCATTATTTAAAGTTCTGTACCAGTAACCATTTCATTTTGTAAAGCAAAGTTAATCTCCTATTTTGTTTCAGTAATATGAAAACACATTATTATGTAAAGCAATTCATTAAAACAAAACTTAAACCATAATTTCCTGTTTCAGTGTATGATGACATTATGCATATAAAAAGGCAGGAAGAGAAATTTTGTTGGAATATGTTAAAATGCAAAACAAGAAAAAAGCTATATACTAACAGGCAACATTCTGCTGCCCTTTTCACTGTGCTTTAATAGGCAGATTAAAGGCTTTGTCTATACTGCTAAGCAGTTAATATCTCACATCAACTTAAAACTGTATCCACATCTCTGTGGCCAAGAGCACACTCATGCAATTGTTGCTGTAAAAGAGGCTCCTGAATTTCTAAAACCTTTATATTTTTATAAAATACAAGAGGGTAGAGCTTGGAACAAAATTCATCTTTTTAAATACCTTGGCTTAAATTTCATTATTTCTAACTTTTGATTAAGTTGCTGAAATTTAAGATAAATATGTTAAAAGATGTATGTATGAAGGATATGCTTTTCCATTTAAAAATACAGAAAATTCTCCTAATGTGTTCCTCTGGGCCTCAGAGTACCTTTTCCTAAGGGCCCTGCCAATCACTACCTGAAAAATAGTAATATAAAAATGTGGAAAAAGATAAATAATTTTCTAAATAAATAAAATCTCTCTCTAATCTGAACTTTAAGGTGAGTAACTGGTTTATGCTCAATTAATAGTGACATGTTAATCCTATTATTCTTCTGACTAGTGAGAAAATTAAAAGATAATCCAATTTTAGAAACAAAAATCTTCTAGTAGGAGTCCTTATAATCATTTAATAAAACATTTACTGAGGACCAGCTCAATGCAAGTTGTAGAGATGAAAATAGCTTCAAAGAAACTCCACATGTCTAAAGACTTGACTAAAATGGGATATATGAAACATTAAAGAATCATTATACTAAAAAATGCATAGATACATAAGTGGACTAACCACATGATAATAAATATGTAAAGGGAAGTAGGGGGCACTTCCAATGTAATTAAGAAGTAACACATCTCAGCAGGATGGCAAAATCAGGTGAGATATGAAGATAGGTACAATTTGATAGATACAGAGGACATTCCAGGAATGGAAGCAGCAAAAAAAAGTTTAGGAAACACACAACAGTACAAATAGGCTAACACTTTCTCTGCAAAGTACTAGAGTTAACAGGTTGAAAAGTAAAATCACTATGGTCAGGAAATGGGAGAGGTACTTGGGATTGTAAACTGTAACTCAGGTCCATACATATTATAGTAAGTTACGTTTTAGGAATATTCACCTGGTAGCCTAAAATATTCAGCTATGAAGTCTACTGCCTCACATGTAGTCAGTAAACAATAGGTCACATCCATTCTCAGTTACTGTTACTGGCACAAACTTTAGGAGCTTATTACTCCAGTAAACTACATGTAAGGAGATTAGATGGTTTAGAAAAGCAATAGATAATAGAGATTACAGTAAGAAAAATATGTCACTTTCGTGTAAGGATTATTTTGGGCTGAAGGCAGTTGAGAAGAAGATACAAGAAAAGCTCTCTGGCCTCCCCAATCTGCCTAAAGGCAGCACATGTGTTGGAAGGTGTCCCTCCTCGCCCTTTACCAGGAATGACAAAGGTAAATTCCTACAGACAACTTTAGACCCTTATCAAAAAATGTGTGGAGGGGGGCAACTGTGACTTAATTCTGCATAATAAATCTTACTTTTAATTACCTTGCTTTTCCTGGTCACCTCCATGTAAGTGGCCTCCCTTGCACACATTTTTTTCTATCTTTAGCTGAAAATGGTATTTGAGCCTGAACTCTAAGTCACCTCTGAGTGTTACTGATTTTTCCCTGAGTATCTCCCATGTGTACAGGAAGTATACATGTTAGTAAGTTTTTCTCTTATACTTCTGTATTTTGTTATAGGGGTCCTAGCCAAAAACTCAGAAGAGTAGAGAAAAACTGTTTTTTCTTCCCCTATACAAGTTAACACATTTCATAAGAATGTTGGTTAATTTTCCATATACTTTAACAAACCAAACAATAAAAAGCAATGTTTAATGCTTTTCAACTTAAGGAATATTCTCTTAAAAGAATATTAAAAGACAGTAATGAAAAATTTATAAGATTTCCTAAATTTACACTTTGAAGTAGCAGGAACATAACAGTGATCCAATCTTTCATTAGGACTTTCTCTATGTAATAGGAACATATCAGTGACAAAAACTGATTAAGACCTGACAGCAGGACTTTTTATGTCTTATTGATGTCATGATAAAAGGCAGACAAAAATACAAAATAAGTAGATTTGAAAGCATGTTAGAAGATGATTAAGTGCCACGAAGGCAAAATAAAACAGGAAAGGGACAGAGTGTGGGTATTGGGGAGGAGGAGAGGAAAGGACACCACTTTCTAGTCAGGCTGTTGGAAAGACTTGCTTGATAATTATTATTTCCAGTTATTTTTCTTTAAAATAATTCAATTTGAATATTTAAACATTCAATAACCCCTCTAAGTAGTGAAAGACTTCAAAAATATACATACATGGCAAAACCCATGTCTAAATGACTATGGCAGCTAATCATCCAAACAGTCTAACTCTGACTCCGTATCATTGCCATCTTCAGGAGAAATCTGAGACCAAACCGATCATTATCATGTGACCATGATAACCATCATGGATTTTGTGTGTCAGGAATTTGGAAAAAGCACAGCAAGTGTGGTTCTTCTATGCCCCACAATGTCTGGGTTGAGATGACTCAAACAGCTGGGGGTAGGAACCCCTGGGACCAGAGAATCTACTTCCAAGATTCATTCATACTTCTGGTGCTCAGCCTGGGGTGGCTGAAGGAGAGGTTCATCTGGCACTATCAACTGGAAAACCTGTACGGTGGTCTCAAGGTAGCTGGACTACTTACAGGGCTGCTCAGAGCTCCAAAGCAAATTTCCCAGCAAATAATCTGCATGGCCTTTTATGACATAGCTTTGGAAGTCACCTGGTGTCACTTACACTATTTTATTGGTTGAAGAAGTCACAATTAGTCTAATAGTTTAAAAAACCTAGTCTTAAAACCTGATTGGGCAGTCAGAGAACGGGCAATGAATAAAGTGAGGTATTTCCCAATGTACAGAGTTCCACGAAGAAGTTCAAAGAAATTCACAATGTAGGAAGAAGAAACAATAACTTGATATTAAAGGTATTTGAAGCACTATAAGCAATGAAGAATAAATCTCAAACTTATGTTGTAATCTATATTTATAGAGTTCCAGAGAATTTATAATATTTTGCCATATGAAAATTTCATTCAGAATTACAATTTCAAGAATTGAGAATTTATTTACAAAAAACAAATTAAGAATTTAATATTCTAGGTGACAGTGGTAAGACCTTATCTTTTAGGGATATCTACTAAAGTATTTCTGTATGAAATGAAATGATATTGAGCACTTATTTCAGAAGAATCTGACGGAAGGTAAAGGGAACTGAATGGAGGAAGAGATGGAACAAGTATTAGTTATGAGCTAGTAATTGTTTGGTAACAGGTACATGAGGGGTGTCATTACATTAATATTCTCTCAAAATCTGTATGTATTCCAAATGAAAAAGTTACAGAAAAAAAGTCACATTTTTAAACAGTTAATCTTCACCAACCTAATAAATATTAAGCCTCAAAGACAGTTGATCTATTACAATAATATCCCATTCACCAAAAACAAAAAACCTAAAAAAGTAAAGCAACAAAATAAATAAATTCAGTAGCAGTTACTAATGTGAACTTTGCTACTGATTTAACTGCACATCAATTTCCCTTTCAATTTTGTAACAAACACTTCTTAGCATTCTAATATGACTGCCAGGGTTCTTAATGATGTTTTAATTAATCTCTTCTTAACTAAATTTACCATTTATGGGACACCACCTACAAACTGTTCCTATTTCCTCTTTTGGCATTACATATTATTGCCATAGCAATATGTAAAGGTGAAAAACTAGGTTATGAATGTCTATTTGATGTGGTAGGTACACAAATTTTCTTAAACAGTAAAGCAGTCCTCACCCTAAAAAATATATATACATATATGTGCATGTGTATATGCATATAGTAGAGGTTGTATCAGAAGAGAAAGAACAAAACTTTAGATTTACAGACAAAATCCTTTCTCACTAAATACTGCACATGATTTCTGATTCCTATATAAACAGGATGAAAGGGGTACCTGACTGCCTAGTCAGAAAAGCATGTGACTCTCCTTCTCAGAGTCCTTAGTTCGGACCCCACCTTGTCTGTGAATATTATTTAAAAATAAACAGGATTGGGGCACCTGGGTGGCTCAGTCGTTAAGCAGCTGCCTTCGGCTCAGGTCATGATCCCAGGGTCCTGGGATCAAGCCCCGCACAGGGCTCTCTGCTTGGCGGAAAGCCTGCTTCTCCCTCTACCCCTCCCTCTGCTTGTGTACCCTCTCTCGCTGTGTCTCTCTGTCAAATAAATAAAATCTTTAAAAAAATAAAAATAAAAAAAATAAACAGGATTAAAGTTTAAAATATGGGTGCTTAGAACATGCACTTACCACTTGTCCATTGTGTGGGTTCTTATGAGCATATGGAGGTCCACGGATATGATTCCACATCTGGCCAGAAGTCATAGCAAAGACTATACACTGAAAAACAGGGTGTAATGTTATAATATGTATATCAAGGAATATCAATACTGCATTTTTTAAAAATAATGGTCACATAATTAAATTTAAAAAATCATGTATCACTTCACCCATTAGAATAATTTTCACTAACTATGGGACTTTGGGAATTCATCCCAAATGAAAGAACAAGGTAAAGCCATAGCCAGAGATATAAGTGAAACAGATATAATAGGCCTGATGGAAAATTTAAAGCAATAATCATAAGGATACTCACTGGGCTTGAGAAAAGAATAGAAGACATCAGGGAGACCCTTACCACAGAGATTAAAGAGTTAAAAAAGAATCCATCAGAGATGAAGAATACAATGAACAGCAGGCTAGTAGCAGCAGAGGAACACAAATTAGTGACCCAGAAGATAACAGAAAATGATGAAGTTGAACAAAAGAGAGAAAGAATTATGGAACATGAGAATAGACTCAGGGAACTCAGTAACTCCATCAAACATAATAACATTCATATTATAGGAGTCCCAGAAGAAGGACAGAGAGAGAAAAGAGAGTAGAATATTTATTTTAAAAATAATAGAATACTTCCCTTATCTGGAGAAGGAAACAGATCCAGATCCAGAAGGCAGAGAGGACTCCCAATCAAAATCAACAAATGCAGGGCAACACCAAGACATATACTGATAAAGAACAAATCTTAAAAGCAGCAAGATAAAAGAAGTCCTTAACTGATAAGGGAAGACCAAAAAGGCTAGCTGGAGATTTCGCAACAGAAACTTTACAGGCCAGAAGAGAGTGGCATCATATATTCAACGTGCTGAATGGGAAAAATCCACAGCCAAGAATACTCTATCCAGCAAGACTATCATTCAGAATAGAAGGAGAGATAAGGCATTTCCCAGACAAACAAAAACTGAAGGAGTTCATGACCATTAAATCAGCCCTGCAAGTAATACTAATGGGGATTCTTTGACTGGAAAGACCAAAAGTGACAAAGGATCAGAGAAATCTCCAGAAATGACCAAAAAAAATTAACATAGTACTAAATATATATCAATCGTTAATTTGAATGTAAATGGACTAAAAATCCAAGACCCATCTATATGCTGCATACAAGAGACCCATTTTAGACCTAGACACCTGCAGACTGAAAGTAAGAGGATGGAGAAACATTTACCATACAAATGGATGTTAAAGTTAGAGTAGCAATACTTATCTCAGACAAACTATATACAACAATGACTCTTACAGGAAGACTAAGAAGGGCACTATATCATAATAAAGGGGACAATCCAACAAGAAGATATAGTAATTGTAAATATTTATGTCCCCAACCTGGTAGCAACCAAATATATAAAAAAAATAACAAACATAAAAGAACTAATTGATAATACAATAATAGGGGACTTTAACATTCCACTTACATCAATTGACAGATCATCTAAGCAAAAAATACATAAGCAAACAATGGCTTTGAATGACATACTGGACCAGATGGACTTAACAGATATATTCAGAACATTCCATCCCAAAACAGCAGACTATACATTCTTATCAAATGCACATGGGACATTCTCCAGAGTAGATCACATAATAGGTCACACATCAGGTCTCAACAAATACAAAAAGACTGAGATCATACCATGCACCCTTTCTGACCAAATGCTATGAAACTAGAAGTCAACCACAAGAAAAAATTTGGAAAGACCACAAATACATGGAGGCTACTAAACAATGAATGGGTCAATCAGGAAATCAAAGAAGAAATTTAAAAAAATACATGGAAAAAATGAAAACCCAAGAGTCCAAAATCTTTGGGATGCAACAAAAGCCATCCTCAGAGAAAGTATATAGCAACACGGGCCTACCTCAAGAAATAAGAAAAATCTCAACCTAAACTTACACCCTTTAGGGCTAGAAAAAGAACAACAAAAGAAGCCTAAAGCCAGCAGAAGGAAGGAAATAATAAAGATTAGAGCAGAAATGAATGATATAGAAACTAAAAAAACCCAAACCCAAGAAAACAGATCAATGAAACTAGGAGCTGGTTCTTTGAAAAAAAAAAATCAATAAAACTGATAAACCTCCAGCCAAGCTTACCAAAAAGAAAAAGGACCCAAATTAATAAAATCACAAATGAAAGAGGAGAAATAATAACCAACACCACCAAAATACATACAATTACAAGAGAATATTATGAGCAATTATATGCCAACAAATTAGGCAATTTGGAAGAAACGGATGCATTCCTAGAAAAATAAACTACCAAAACTGAAATAGGAAGAAATAGAAAACTTGAACAGACCAATAATCTGCAAAGAAATTGAATTAGGAATCCAAAAACTCCCAACAAACAAAAGTCCAGGACCACATGGCTTCACAAGTGAATTCTATCTAACGTTTCAAGGAGAGTTAATACTCATTCTTCTCAAACTATTCCAAAAAATAGAAAAGAAAGGAAAACTTCCAAAGTCATTCTATGAGGCCAGCATTACCCTGATACCAAAACCAGATAAGACTATACTAAAAAAGAGGGTGGCTGCACCCAGGTGGCTCAGTTGGTTAAGCATCTGACTCTTGATTTCAGCTCAGGTCATGATCTCAGGGTTGTGAGATCGCTCTCTCTCCCGTGTTGGGCTCTGCAATCAATGCAGTCTGCTTGAGATTCTCTCTTTCTCTCCCTCCTTCTCCCTTGGCCCCTCCCTGTTAGCTCTCTCTCTCTCAAATAAATAAAAAAAATAATAAAATCTTTTTAAGGGGGGAGAGGTGATGGGCAGAGGAAGAGGGAGAGAATCTTAAGCAGTCTCCAGCTCACAACCCCGAGATCATGACCTGAGCTGAAACCAAGAGTCAGATGGATACCCAACTGAGACACCCAGGTGCCCCCTATTATATACTTACTCTTAAAATAAGCTAAAGAAAATGGTATGAACTTCATGAAGAAGAGAAAATACCTTACCAGTACTGTACTGTATTTACTGAAAATAATCTGATATACGGACCCACACAATTCAAACCTGATTTGTTCAAGGGTCAACTGTACTCAGTTTATAGGAAAGACTAAATATCCTGTTTTATATAATCCTCTCTACAGTCATCTTTGAATATTCTTTGAATTATTGGGCTACTGTCTGTTCTCATTACACAAAATTAGGAACTAAATTTATTAAGAAAAGTATACCCTAAAAATATATTAAATTTTTCATTATATTCTTGCCATAATCCTAACACAAAAATATACATGAGGCTATATATATAAACTACCAATTTGCAAACAGACCTACCCATCTTCAAATGACTCAAACTTAAAAACAACAGTTGCTTTACTGAAAAAAATATTAGCAGCACTTACCTAAGCTTCTCACTTGTAAAGAGAACAAAATAAAAAACCACAGAGATAGTACCTGCATAAATTACATAATTTAGTTCAAGTAAATTTGTAAAGGTGCTCATTCTGAAGTCAGAGCCGCCTTGCAGTTTTGTGTGGTCACAAGAAATACATTTTGACTGATACAACACAATACGTAGACACCAAAGAATCCTTCAGGAATGTGAAAATTGTGTAATCGTTTGTATTAATTTCAAGCTTAGGTTTGTCACAAAACTTACCCAATTAAACTGATACAATTTCTTTGAGACAGAAGACACATTAAGATATGTGAATCATCTTACAATATAGACCATCAGTGTTAAAAGGCAGAAAACAGCTTCTGTCCTACTAAGATTTACTGTGATAATAAAGTTTGGGTTATTAGATTTTTAAAGTGATGTTTATCTTTCATGTTTTTAATTGCAAATTCTTAGGATGTTTTTCTTTGCGTGTGAAATGAATATAACTATTTATCACACTTATATTTCTGCTTTGAAATGATAGCCATCTATGAGGAGCTTTAGGTTGCCATGAAGATCTGTGCTAAGGGCTATGGAACATAACATTTTAACTCATTTTGATATTCCAAGTCAACGTTTATTTCTGAAAACCATAAACTATATATTCATATTTTACTCCTTGAAGTTATGTACCAGTGTAGTTCAATATTTTACCCAACCATTCTACTTTAAACTCATCATAAAACAGGTAACGTGTAAGTTTATTGTTTATCATCCTTCTTCTTTAGGGAGGAAGGGAAAATGGAGTAAAACCAGAATCAATGCTTATTCAGCTCTATAAACAATTATCATCACTTATAAACAGGAGTTCATAATATTTTTTTTCAAGACCAGGAGGAACCTATGAATATTCCTTTACCTAATTTTTTTAAAACTCAGAATCAGGAAGCTCTAATATTACCTTTTTATTTTTTTTAAAGATTTTATTTATTTATTTGAGACAGAGAGAATGAGAGAGACAGAGAGCACACGAGAGGGGGGAGGGTCAGAGGGAGAAGCAGGCTCCCTGCCGAGCAGGGAGCCCGATGCGGGACTCGATCCCGGGACTCCAGGATCATGACCTGAGCCGAAGGCAGTCGCTCAACCAACTGAGCCACCCAGGCGCCCTAATATTACCTTTTTAAATATTTGCATATCTTTCTCTATATAAGGAAATTGCAAACTTTGTCTCTATCCTACACCCTAAAGCACTATGAACAGCTTCCTCTCACCAGGAAATACTGCATTCTCAGCCTACCTGTGAGTCATATACAATAATATGAATAATGAAAAAGACAAAAAAAAAAAAAAAAAAACACCCAGTAATAGAATACAGTCTATAGAACTAAGGATGTGTAACACTCAGTAATCCCCTGGGAGATACTTTTGCATAGGTTCAATATACAATTGCTAATTGTATACAGATTTGTTCTTTACCAAAAATGGGTATGTGGATAGAGCTTCTTTTACAAACTTTTTCTCATTATTCTCATTTTGCATACAATGTTTGATATTACAGAAGTGGTCCGCTCTAATTCATTATTTTCATTTTAGAAGTTTTCCTTTTCTGTGCAATCCAAGGCTTTCATCAGAGTTTCCACAAATCAGATAATAGTTTGCCAAAAATTACTAAAAAACATTCTCTTTCCCAAAAGAAAATGGGATATTGGTTATTTCACACAGACAAATGTTTGAGAATCTGAATAAATGGGTTAGCATTTTGGGTAGCCTCTTGACTCTGTAAGGATATCTTAAGAATTGGATAAGATTAGAAATGAACAAATCCATTTTTTCACTTAAACCTAGCCTTTTTTAAAAATAAATAGAGTCAGGTTTGGTGGTGGTAGAGGTGGCTATCAGGCAGAATGTAAAGAAGATTCAAATTTGTTTCCATAAGCTATCAACAGCTAAGGAAAAGATTACAGTTTGTATATTTCTATATTAATGAAAAACAGAGGGAGAAAAGTTTCAAGAGGAGTTTTTAATTCAACATTTTGTCATCAGAGTTTTAAAACATATTGTTTGAAAACATGTCTGTACTCTGCAGCCTGTTATTGACTTCTAAAAGTCTGCCATTGGGGAGCATGCACACTTGCCAAGATTTCCTTCTCAAGTATGTGTTTGTGAATGTTAGAATATTTTCTGCTATGCCAAGGTAAATGGCTTCCAAGGATTCAAAGCAGAAATACAAAATCTGGATGGAAAAAAATTGATCTGTTCAAGTATTTAACATTTATCTACCATATAAATATTCTTAGGCATTTATTTGTAGTCATAATGGCCCACTACATCCATTGGTTTAAACATCCAACATATGAGATATGTGTCCAGATTTAGAGAAGCCCAGCATCGTGAAAAGAATATAGAACTTGAAGTCAGACACGTGGAAACAATTCCTAGTTAATCATTTTCTAGCTGTGTGAGCTACAAGTTGAGTTTACTGAATCTTAGTTTCCTTGTTTATAAAAGGAGGATAATACAAATAACCTTTTCATCATTATTGTAAGGAATAAGTACATAAAACATACCCCAAAGGAGGAAGAAACACAATAAATAGTAATGATGATTATTACTAGCTTACAACAATAATTCTGGGGAGGAGGATAATGAAGGCATGCTATTTTCAATTGAGTCTAATTCAGAGAGATATTATCAGTGTTTCACTAGACTGAAACAGTGACAAGATCTGGCATGACACTAAATACTAGATAAGTTTTAACTTTACAAAAACACTGAAACAAGTACTATATTTTCATCAAAAAACCTGGGTAGGGGCACCTGGGTGGCTTAGTCATTAAGCGTCTGCCTTAGGCTCAGGTCATGATCCCAGGGTCCTGGGATCGAACCCCGCGCATCAGGCTCCCTGCTCAGTGGGAAGCCTGTTTCTCCCTGTCCCGCTCCCCCTGCTTGTGTTCCCTCTCTCGCTCTTTCTCTGTCAAATAAATAAATAAAATCTTAAAAAAACAAAACAAAACCTGGGTAGCTTTACTGAATGAAGCAATTTGAAAACTAGCCTGAGCAAAACCCAAAACACTTTTAAACTTACTAAGGTGCTTGAGATCACCTCTAGTATCCAATTATATTGGAGTATAATTAATCCATTATAACTCAATTATCAAAAGTAAGCAAATATTGAACTTAAAGAAAAAAACTCAAACTTCAAATTTATATTTGAAGGATAAAGGACTACTACACAAACCAACAATTAGCTATAAATATATACAGATATATATAGTCTGAATTTTGGTATACTATTTGTAAACGTTTTTTACATCTTTTGTTAGATTTTTTTTTTTTTAAGATTTTATTTATTTATTTGACAGAGACACAGCGAGAGAGGGAACACAAGCAGGGGGGGTGCGAGAGGGAGAAATAGGCTTCCTGCAGAGCAGGGAGCCGGATGCGGGGCTCAATCCCAGCACTCTGGGATCATGACCTGAGCCAAAGGCAGATGCTTAACGACTGAGCTACCCAGGTGCCCCTTTTGTTAGATTTAAGTATATTTTTTCTTCCTATTGTTAAAAATTTTATGTCCAATTATATATTTAAATTGTTTACTGTATAAAAATCCTAATGATTATTGGATAGTGACTTTGAATTCAGAAAACCTGTTCAACTCTAGTAATAATTTTTATTGTTGGTTCTCCATAAATGGTGATGACTTTTCCATGTGGACAATCATAAGTAAATATGACATGCCTACTCATTTACATTTATTTACTCCCTGCATTTCTTTTTCTGTTCTTAAGCTTTGACTAAGACCACTAATAAAATGATGAATAGTATGTAATTATAAGCTTTATTTTAAATTATCACTACTAAATAAGATATTTGCTAGACATTTTAAGATATCCTTTACCTAACTAAGAAAGTTCGCTTGTATTTATAGTTGGCTAACTTTTTAAAATTCTAAGTGATGAATATTAAGTAATTTCTATGGTATTAGTAACACTACTTCTACTTTAAGCCATTACTGTGATGGTTTTCAATTAATTTATACTTCCCCTATGGCTTAACCAACCATTCCTACAACCTGACTTTTGTTATTTTATATACAGCTAAATTTGGTTGGTAGTACTGTTAAAGAAAAAACCTTTTGATTCCATGTTCATAAGCAAGATTTGTCATATGCCACGTTACTACTTCCTATTTTCTAACCATCTCTAAATTCTCATACTTAGTTTTACATTCTTTCTTGCAAGTACTTCATTATCCATACTAGAGTGATTTTTTTTATAATTTCACTTAACTTTCTAGCAAAAGTTTTCTGGTAAGTTTTCTGTATCTGTAGGAAAAGCTGCTCTCATTTGTAAATTATTTCCTTGTAACGATATGCACAGATACTGTGTTAAATCCTTTGTTGATATTGCTCTGATACTGCTCATATTTGAATAGCATCCATTTTTCTTGAACTGGTGAAATGGCTACAAGCAAGAGACCACAAAACTCAGTGGTTCAATTTGTTGTTGTTGTTATGAAAACTGGCCATTTCCTTAAAATATGATGCCTCTGTGTAGCCATACCTCCTTGGTCTCTCAGAACTTAACCGATTCCAGGCAGACTTCTTCCCCTAAATCTTCACTCCCCTTGATTTCTTCATGAGCCACTGCCACTAAGAAACATGGTCAGTACTTCAAAGGTAAACCACTCATTTTCCTGGGTTGATCTTTGCTTGTACTTTGAATTTTGCCATCTCTGGTTCCTTAGCACTCATTGCCTGAGCTGTCTTTACCACCTCCCCATGTAATCCTTCTGTATCTAAGTAAGGTCCCAACCACAAGTATTCCTTCTCAGGACAGGATCCTCATTGTCTGGAAAGAAATATTTCTTGCCAATTTTTGATACCTGCCACTAACACTGCACTCCTTAGCACTTTCTGCTCCTCTCAATAACAAAGGATCCTTATGAGGAGTATCATAAGGATATTCCTATCATAAGATGTTTTATGTAAGCCTCATGGTAACCACAAAGCAAAACTACACAAAATACACAAAAGAAAAAGAGAAGGGAGTCAAAGCATACCACTGTAAACAATCATCACCTCATAAAGGAGGGAACAAAAACCAGCCAGAAACAGCTGGCAGTAGCCTCTTACATATGGACTGATTCTTTTTTTTTTCCCCTGGGTTGGGAGTATGGAATTTATTTTATTGTTCTGAGTCTAGGTTTTGTTCCTTAGACATCACAATTCCTGGATGAGGGGACATGTCCAACCTCCCAGACTCATAGTCCCATGGGCCTGTTTGGATTGTTTTCCAGGTTCAAAGTGCACTGAGAAGACTTCACAGTTTTAATACTTCCTAGATGCTCAACTGAGGCAAAGTGACAAAATGACCCCCCCCAGCCCCACCTGCCAAAAAAATAAAACCCTAAGCCCTCTGGCAGCAGAAAACAATTAAGAAGGCATTAAGAAGTCCTTACCTATCAATAATTACTTTAAATGTAAATGGATTAAATTATCCATTCAAAAGATATAGAGTAGATAAATGGATAAAAAAAAGAAGACCCAACTATATGGTGCCCCCGAGACACTCCTTTCAGCTTCAAGCAGAAAAATACTTTCAAAGGGAAGATATGGAAAAAGATATTCCACAGAAATGGAAACCAAGAGAACAGGGTAGCTATACACTCATCAGAAAAAAATAGAGTTGAAGTAAAAAATGGTCACAAGAGATAAATAGGGTCATTATATAATGAAAAATGAAAAATGTAATAGTTGTAAATATATATGACCATATCACAGAACCTAAACATATTAAGCCAACACTAACATATCTGAAGGTAGAAAAAAAACAGCAGTACAGTAATCAGGGACTCCAATACCCCAATTTCAACAACAGCCTGATAAAGACACTAGAAGAAAACTACAAATAAACATCCTTGATGAATACAAATGCAAAAATTCTCAACAAAATTCAACAGTACGTTAAAAGATTATACACCATGATTAAGAGGGATTTATTCCATGTATGCAAGGAGGGTTTAATAAAGATAAGGCATGGGATATACTACATTAATAGGATGAAAGATGAAAATCAACCATATGATCATCTCTATAGATATAAAAAGTATTTTACAAAATTCAACATCCTTCCATGAGAAAAACTCTCAATAAATTGGATATAGAAGAAATATAGCTCAACATAATAAAAGCCCTATTTGATGATCCCACAGCTAACATCATTCTAAATAATGATAGGCTGGAAGGTCTCTAAGATCAAGACAAGGGTGCCCACTATCATCATTCCTGTTCAGCATCATAGTGCAAGTCCTAGCCAGACCAAATGGGCAAGAAAAAGAAATTATTATTATTATTATCCAAATCAGAAAGGGAAAAGTAAAATTGTAGATGATATGATCTTATATACAGAAATTCCTAGACTCCACCAAAAACCTATTAGAATTAATAACCAATTGCAATAAAGTTTCAGTATATAGAAATCAGTCGTGTTGCTAGAGTCTAACAACAAAACATCTGAAAAAAAATTTTTTTTTAAAGTCCCATTTACAATAGCATCAAAAACAATAAAATCCTTAGGAATAAATTTAACCAGGGAGGTAAAAGATATTCAAGAAAGAAAGGAAACAAATGGAAAAATACCCTGTGTTCACAGAGCAGAAGAATTTATATTGTTAATAAGTCCATACTACCTAAATTCAATGCAATCACTATCAAAATTCCAATGACATTTTTCACATAGAAAAAAAAAATCCTAAAATTTGTATGGAACCATAAAAAGATGCCAAATAGCCAACACAGTACCTAGAAAGAACAAACCTGGAAACACGAAATTCCCTGAATTCAAAGTATGTTACAAAGTAATCAAAACAGAATGGTACTGTCAGAAATAGACCAATGCAATAGAATTGCAAGCCCAGAAATAAACTCACACAAGTACCACCATCAAGTATTTGACACCACATCTGTATCTTTGGGGTAAATACAAGTACCCCAAACATACAGATGTAGTGAAAAGAAAGGCCACATGCACCCCAATGTTCATAGCAGCAATGTCCACAATAGCCAAACTGTGGAAGGAGCCAAGATGCCCTTCAACAGACAAATGGATAAAGAAGATGTGATGGAGTATTAGCCATCAGAAAGGATGAATACCCAGCATCTGCATCGACATGGGCTGGAGGGGATTATGCTAAGTGAAATAAGTCAAACGGAAAAAGACAATTATCATATGGTTTCACTCATAGGTGGAACATAAGGAACAGTGTGGAGGACCAAAGGGGAAGGGAGGGAAAACTGAATGGGAAGAAATCAGAGAGGGACACAAACCATGAGAGACTCTAGACTCTGGAAAAAAAACTGAGGGTTACAGAAGGGAGGGGGTGTGGAGATGCGGTAACTGGTGATGGGTATTAAGGAGGGCACGTATGGTGATGAGCACTGGGTGTTATACACAACTAATGAATGGCTGAACACTACATCAAAAACTAATGATGTACTACTATATGCTGGCTAACTGAACATAAAATAAATAAATACATACATACATACATACCAAAATGGCAGAAAAACAAAACAAATATTTGACAAGGGAGTAAAGAACATTCTATGAGGAAAGCATAGTCTCTTCAATAAAAAGTCCTGAGAAAAGTGGATCTTCACATGCCAGAGAATGAAAATGGACACCTATCTTATGCCAATCACAAAAATTAATTCGAAATGGATTAAAGGATTATACCTAAGACCCAAAACTATAAAACTCTTAGAAGTAAACATATGAAAAAAGCTCATTGACATTGGTCTTGACAATATTTTGAATATGACACCAAAAGCAAAAGTAAAAAGGGGACTATATCACACTATAAAGCTTTTGCAAAGCAGTGGTAATCATCAACAAAATGAAAAGGCAACTTAGAGAATAGGAGAAAATAATATGCAACTCATATGTTGGAGAAGGAGTCCAAATGTATAAGAAACTCACACAACTCAAGAAAAAATATCCAATTAAAAAGTAGGCACAAAATCTGTATGGGCATTTTTCCAAAGAAGACCTAAAAATGGCCAACAGGTACATGAAAAGATGCTCAAAAATCACCAATCATCAAGGAAATGGAAATCAAAATCACAATGAAGTAACACCTAATACCTATTAGAATGGTTACTATCAAAAAGATAAGAGGTAACAACTGTTGGCAAGGATGTAGAAAAAGGAATACTTATGCACTGTTGGTGGGAAGGTAAAAGGTACAACCACTACAGAAAACAGTATGGAGGTTCCTTAAAAAATTAAAAATACAACTACCATATGATCCAGCAATCCCACTTCTGGGTATGTATCTGAAAGCAATCATATTCTATCTTAAAGAGAGATCTGAACCCCCATATTCACTGCATTATTATTCACAATAGTCAAGATATAGAAACCACTTAAGTGCTCACTGACAGATGAATATGGATATATATATCACATTTCAGCCATAAAAAACAAAATCATGCATTTGCAACAACACGGATGGACCTGGACAGCATAATGCCAAGTAAAATAAGTTAGAGAAAGGCTAATACTTTATGATCTCCCTTATATGTAGAATCTAAAAAAAGGGAGAATAGAATGGTGATTTCAGGGGGCTGTAAGGTGGGGAAAACGGAGATGTTGGTCAAAGGGTACAAATTTCCAGTTATAGAGTTAATCTTAAATATTCTCACCATGCAACACACACACACAGAGGTAATTTATATGAGGTGATAAATGTATTAACTAACTTTATTATGGTAATCATTTTGCAATATATACAGGTATCAAATCATTACATTGTATACCCTTAACTTTCACACAATGTTATATGTCAATTATTCCTCAGTAAAGCTGGGGTGGGGGGCGGGGAGTCCTTTCCTTACAGATAGCAAAGAAACAAACAAAAAGCCTACTGTTTCTAGATTTATACATTGTTTTACTCAGCAGTGTGGGGTCTCAATGCAGCAATTCTCCAAAAGGGTATTTCTTATTTGTTCTACAGGATTAACCAGGCCACCTTCCCCTTGCTTTCAATTGTACACCCTTATTTTACAACATTGATATCCTGGTCTCCATAGAAGACCCCACAAGGGCCTATCATATCCTTTAAGCTCTTAAGCTCTATGCAATGTCTCAAATTGAGGAGAGATCAGAATGTCTATTCAACAGCCAGCAGTGGAAGACTATAACTTCTTTCTCTATTTATCCCCAGGGTGCAGAACATGGATTTTTGCCTACAAGTACCACAATCAAAACCAATCAATTACCAACCATAAAATGGAGGCTTCTAAGTTCAATATTTTAACAGGGTGCTGTCACTTTGCCTTGGGTGACTCACAGGATATACGTCAGTATACAGAATAGAAACATTTATTGGACCACAAGAACATCCAAGCCAAAAGATGTGGGTTCACTACCATGGAATTTGCATGTGCTTTTTTGCCCTTTGTCTATGCTCTTTAGTCAAGCATCACTTCAAATCTTTTGCCTATTTTCTGAATTAGTACACAGTAAAATTGACTTTTTATTCTTTTGGTGTACATTCTATAAATTTTGACATGATGAGGAAGGTTCCCCTTTAAGAGTTTGGCTCCTATAGTTTCCACTACCAACTGCTTTCATTGTCTCTACTGTTCTGCCACAGGATTGCCTGAGGAATTGGGGTACAAGAAAATAGAAAAAAAACACAAGAATCTCTTCTACTCTCCTTGAGCCAGAACTAGAGGTATCTCCTAGATACCTGTCTGCTCCAAATTGCCCAAACTCAAATCAAGGATATAGAGATGTAGAAGGTTGGTAATTTTTTATCTACTAATTAAATGTCATCTTGAATGCTGGTATTCTTACCTGATCCACCTGATCTTTACTTTTTAGAAACACCAAATACCTGAGGAGCTTTGCATTCACTCCAGGTTTATAGTTCTGTTAGCAGGAGAGAGAGGCTAGTATGTATATATGCCATCTTACCTATAAACAGATTGACTGTTATTTAAAACCATGATTTCTGGGCGCCTGGGTGGCTCAGTTGGTTAAGCGACTGCCTTCGGCTCAGGTCATGATCCTGGAGTCCCTGGATCGAGTCCCGCATCCTGCCTCTGACCCTCCCCCATCTCATGTGCTCTCTCTCTCTCATTCTCTCTGTCTCAAATAAATAAAATCTTTAAAAAAAATAAATAAATAAAATAAAATAAAACCATGATTTCTATCTTGTGGGTAGCAATAATTCTTCACATATTCTAGATCTATGCCCCATACACATATATTTTCCAAATATTTTCTCTGAGTCTATGGATTCTTTTGAAGAGCAAATATTTTAATCTTGATTAAGTCCAATTTATTATTTTTTCTCCCATGGTTTATGCTTTTTGTGTTATAAAGATCTGGTATTCTTCTGGGAGATTTATAATTTTAGTTTTACATATGGAACCATAATCCATTTTGAGTAATTTTTATATGTGGTGTGAGTTAAGGGTTGTGGTTCATTATTTACATGAGGATATTTGACTGTTCCAGCACAATTTGTTGAAGACTATTCTTTTCTCACTGAATACTCTGACACTTGTTGAAAGTCAACAACCATACAACTTATACTATTTACAAAGAAATAAGGAGAAAAAGTATAGTGTAATAACATACCAGAGATACCATGGCCCAACCAGTCTTGTTATAGATGAATTCCAAGTTGTTCCTTCTTAAATAGAGCAAACCGCCAACAAGTGACACTAACAGGGCCAAAGCGATGGTGCCAGAATAGTTGGGTGGTCTGAAGACTCGAATCTGCAAACAGGCAGTGAAAATTTTAAGAGTTGAATAAAGTAAAAGTGTTTTTCTCTTGACCATATTCCAGTTCTTCCAATTTTCAACTCCAAAACTTTAAAAAGGTGCCACCCTACTTTTCATTTGTGGAACTAACACTCCTTTTACCCTTTACAAATCAGAAACAAATGGCTTCCAACATCATGGCTTTGTAAAAAGACCTGCTTTAGGTGAACAGTTACTATACATACACATTACTTATATTTAACCCAGAACTGCTGTGTTTCACCTATGAAACGTGGAATCATCTAGTACAGGGCGAGGAAATAGGGGCGTAATATATTTATTATTCCAAACTGGGACATTTTAACATCTTTAACATTTTTTAACATCTTTATTGACATATAATACACCATACAATTCACCTGGTGTACAGTTCAATGGTTTTTCTATTCACAGGGTTATCAAGTAACTTAAAGTGTAGGTATGATCAATAGATTAGAATCATTTCTGATGAAAATTCAGTAACCCTTATAAAGAATTAATAGTACTTTTTCAATATTACCCTTAGTATCTTATATGAACTGAATGATACTGTTGGAGAACTGAATATTTGCCAAAAGATTAAAAAAAAAAAAAAAGATGACAAGAGTTAACAATGATGAGAGACACCCATCTTGACTAAGAATGTGTTTATACCTTATGGTAAAATTACATATTCTAGAATAAATGTACTTTAAAATTACTGGTTATAATTGTTCACTATAGAAAACTCTGGTAGATGAAGTTAAAGCAGCCTTAAGCCCTCCACATAGACATTAACCACCATCAAGATTTCGGTTTATTTCCTCAATAAACTGTCTACATATCTACACTCATATTTATGCTTTAAAACAAAATTCTAGATCATACTATAAATACTACTTTTCTAACCTATACCTTGAGCTTCTTTCTATGTCAAATATACTTGTAGACCATTGTTGTCCATGCTACAGTACATGTAAGTAGTCTCCTATTTTTAGACATTTCAATTATTTCCAATTGTTTTCCATTATAATGAATGTTACTTAAAAAATATTTCTATGGCTAAGTATTTGAATCATCCCTAATATATCCTTAGGTTAAACTTCTAGAAGTAGAATTGTTAAAGTTCAATTACATAAAATAAAGACATTACACACACACACAGAATTAGTTATTCCATAGTCCAAAGAACAGTATACATATTTTCTCACGTGGTTCATGAAAAGTATTATATCATTTGTATTTGTCCAAAAGCTAAATAAAAATTACACATCTTTTTTATTGTTATGTTAATCACCATACATTACATCCTTAGTTTTTGATGTAGTGTTCCATGATTCATTGTTTGCGTATAACACCCAGTGCTCCATGCAGTACGTGCCCTCCTTAATACCCACCACCAGGCTAACCCAACCCCCCTCCCCCTCCCCTCTAGAACCCTCCATTTGTTTCTCAGAGTCCATAGTCTCTCATGGTTCGTCTCCCCCTCTGATTTCCCCCCCTTCATTTTTCCCTTCCAACTAAAAACCATTTAAATTCACCTAACTCAGTCAAAATTCAGCTTACGGCTATCACACGGTTTTCTCTAAGCAAGGAAAAATGTTCTACAGAGTTAATTTTAAGAATCCTGTGGCCTTACTACAGTGTTATAACAAACCAAACTAATTAGTCTATTATTAAAACTGTGAGGAATAAAAACATACATGAACATCCGTTCTGTCAGCAATCCACTTTGCGAGTTGTTCAGCTGCAAATCCAATTCTTTGAAGGTCAAAAGTATCAGCTCTTTTGGGTCTGCCTTTTGGAGGAAAATGCATGAACGTAGGAGCAGAATTCATGTTGAGCTGTAAAACATAAGATAAAAAATACGAAATACAGTATCCCAGCAATCTTTATATCTCATTAATCTAATATTTTATGGTTTTTCCTGCATGAATTTTAAAAAGATAGCATACATTATGAAAATCCAAGTGGCTTTCCAGAGCTTAATTATTGTGCTTATTCACTGTAATATGCTATTGACTGAAAAAGAACTTGTGAATTTGGATAAGTTCTCAGAACCTTCACATATAACATTACAATTTCACTTAAGCAGTTATTAAAAAAAAAGTACTGGCACTTGTTGAAAAAAATGCATAAAAGCATTAATGTCAAATTATTAAATTCTCTATTAAAAATTTGAAGACTTTTTAAAAATGATGATTATATCAGAAACCAACATTTTTGTTCTAAATAACCTGAATTTACCAGACTACAGGAGAAATCCACAATGATAATCTTTTTCTGTTCAATTTCTCTATTAATTCAAGTGTCTTAAAATGATTATATGTCACAGTTATTTTCTATAGGCAATTCCATTTGAAAAGTGCATTGAATAGAAGACTACTTTTAATATAAATGGTGCTTATTAAGAATATAATACCTAAAACAAATGTTAGGTTAATTTGCATTGAGTAGCAAACTACAAAAATTATATAAATTCTCACTGCTCAGGAATATGAAAAATGTCTCAAATAAAGGCCAATAGATTTTTGGCCTTGACTTGCAAAATTGAAAGTTCAGCATTTCCCAATACTGAGAATGAAAAGCGAAATCAAAGCAAAAATTGTCATTGCAGCTGACATCAAAGTAAAGATGCAGCAGTGCCAACAGTGGGCTTGCGTGTTATGGACATTAGTAAGGCTGGTTAAAGAGAACAAAACACACAGTCACCAGTTGCTTTCTTCTAGGTGCTTTTTCCCATGCTAGACTTTGTTCGTGTGTGTTTCCATGGTGGATGCATGAGAGATAATTAGAGCCAACACGTAAATAACATACTACAAGTAAAAACTCTCTGCGTTGGAACAATCAAAAAATTCCTACTAAGGTTTAAGATCTAAAAATCTTAGAGTTTAAAAAAAATCATACAATTCAAAGCTTTCATCATCATTAAAATGTACAAATTCCCCAAGGCTACACAAAGCAGGGTACAACACAGATCTTATTGCTAGTCCAGACCTGCTTCTAACACACCACAATCATTAACTGGTTGGTCTGTCATCATTCACTTAGCCTCAACCATTACATGGGAATCATATATAATTGAAGTTACTTTCCCAACAAGTCCCAAGTTAGTCAGGAATTACCAAGTTTTAGCATTCATATTACTATTATCTTCAGACAGCACAATGTTTTAAAATGGCAGTTTAGAAAGAGCACTTCAACAAAATGTGGTTCAATAGTGAGTGAGAAAAGAAACCTAGCATTAAAAATCTTTTAGTTCTCAATAATGCAAAATATGTACTTCCCTGTTTTTGTACATTATAATTCCACATAAAAGCCACTAACTGCTACTTTTATGCATTTTAAAATAACTCTTATTGCTAAGCCAGGGGCTAGGTTTTAGAAAAGACAAAGCAGTTCTATATTCAGAATTCTGCTGAATCAAAATTAACCTGAGGAAATTTTTCAACTAAAAACAATCTTGATGTCAACTTTCATATCTATGTCAAACTTTAAAAAAAAAAAAACAAATTATGTCTAAAGCATACAAAAGAATTCAATGATTCTATCCAACAATATATCTATATGGTTATATCCTGGCAGCCTGCACAGTCAGTACTCAGCATACAGTTTGAATTAGTTGCTCACATTTTAAAGATAGGAAAATTTCATATAAAAATTCATATTTGGGTTTCTCCTTGAAAAAAACAGCTCTAGCTACATGTGGCCTGCATCTGCTAAACACAGCTAGAACAAGCTGTATCCCTCTGAGGTCAAGTTCGTCTGCTCCAGTTTGCTGTAGTCCTCATCCACACCATACTGTTTCCTCAACAACGAGATCAACAGTCAGCTCCATACTGTTTTGCTGATTTTATTTCTTACAGTAGTTAGGAGAAAAATGAAATAGTATTTCCACTAAAGATTTATTTTATATAAAAAGACCCAGAAAGACTTTGTTTTATGAAAATAGGAGAGAACATATGTAATTATGCAAGTAAAGAACTAATGTGTTTAATATATTAAGAATGTACATAAATAAAGATACCATAATGCAACTAAATTAATCCAATCTGCTTTCTTCATTTAGTTTACAAACCTGGCCAGGATAGATATTTGGGCTTGAAGCCTCTGCTCTAGCAGTCAGATTGGACCTGGACAACTATTTCCTAATATGGCAGAGAGGATTCAAGTGTATAATGAATAGCACTTCACCTGATGATCTCTAAGGTCAATGCTCCTGAGAGTCCATGGAGGCCTATAAATTACATGAAATAATATTTGGTTCTTATAGTACTATAATTTCCCTTTGTAAGGTTATGTGAAATTACAGATGGTCCCTGACTTAAGATGGTTCAACTTGTAATTTTTTAACCTTACAATGGTGCCAAAGTGACACACATTCAGTAGAAACTGTACTTCACATTTTGAATTTGGATCTTTTTGTGGGGTAGTGATATGCAACACAGTACTCTCTCATGATGCTGACCAAGCGCAGTGAGCCACAGCTCTCGGTCAACCATGCGATCATGAGGGTGAACAACTGATACACTGAACCATTCTGTTTTCACTTTCACTCCCATAGTCAATGAATCACAATGATATTCAATACTTTAATATGAAACAGGCTTTGCGTTAGATGATTCTGTCCAACTGTAGACTAATTTAAGTGTTCTGAGGACACTGAAGGTAGGGTAGGCTAAACTGATATCCAATAGTTACGTGTATTAAATGCATTTTTGACTTACAATATTTTCGACTTACAATGGCTTTATCAGGACATAACCCCAATGTAAGTCAAGGAAGATCTGTACATACACACACACACACACACGTGTGTGTGTTATTATTATGATATTATTACTATCAGCTCCCTGATCTGTAAGCTCTTTATGGGGAAGAGCTATGTATGTGTTTCTCACCAATCCATTGCTCCTACAGAGTAGACAGTCAATAAGATTTGCTGAATAGGTGAACAGAAAGAAACATCCCAAAAGGCAAAATAAATTTATAGGGGAATAAATAAGTGAGGAATACTAACAGGAAAGACCAAGAATAAAGGGTACTGAAGGCAAAAAAGGAAATTTCTTATTCAGCTAGAAACTGGCATTCAAATAATCAATCGGGAAGCAAATAAGAAAAAAATACTTACTAATGGCCCATTTATAATTAGTGAGCTAGATTCTTTACAGAACTAAATGCTTTTCCATGACCTCATAAAGTATAATGCCAAAGAATGTCACATGTGAGAAAAATAAAATAGACCAAACTAATCAATGCCATGTACTACAATAAATTTTACATTTGAAAGGCACTGATCACGTAGTGACAAATACAAAAGATATTAGTAGCTGCAAGGTAACAGCATGACTAAGAACTAGAGCTCTGGGGACAGACTACCGAGCTCAAACTCTAGCCCTATATTACACTAACTTTGTAAACTTAGAAAAGCAACCTCTCCATACTTTAATTTACTTATATGTAAAATAAAGATCACATTATTTTCCTCATTGGATCGTTGTGAAACTAAATAAAAGAATATACAATAAGCACTTCGAAGAGTACTTGGACCATGAGCACTTAATGTTGGCAATGATGATGACACAACCATGACAAAACTGATGACAACTAGCATCCTTATGCTGCAATTCATTATCTTGCTCTACAGAGAAGACCGTGTAAATGAGAATGTGTTAGTCTGCTCAGGTTACTGTAACAGAATACCATGGACTGGGTGGCTTAAAAAACAGAAATTTGTTCTCACTGATATGAGGAATTCTTTATCTCAGGAAACAAACTGAGGGTTGCTGGAGTGGTGGGGAGTGGGAGGGATGGGGTGGCTGGGTGATAGACATTGGAGAGGATATGTGTTATGGTGAGCGCTGTGAATTGTGGAAGACTGTTGAATCACAGACCTGTACCTCTGAAACAAATAATACATTATATGTTAAAAAAAAAAAGAAGATAGTAGGAAGGGAAAAATGAAGGGGGGGGAAATTGGAGAGGGAGACGAACCATGAGAGACTATGGACTCTGAGAAACAAACTGAGGGTTTTAAGAGGGGAGAGGGTGGGAAGATGGGTATTAAGGAGGGCACGTACTGCATGGAACACTGGGTGTTATACGCAAACAAGGAATCATGGAACACTACATCAAAAACTAATGATGTAATGTATGGTGATTAACATAACATAATAAAAAAAAATAGAAATTTGTTGTCTCACAGTTCTGGAAGCTGGAAGTCCAAGATCAAGATGCCAGTAGAACTGGTCTCTGATGAGACCTGGTTTGCTGATTTGCAGACGGTCGTCTTCTTGCAGTGTCCTTACGTGGCCTTTTCTCTGTGCACATACTCTCCCGGTATCTGCTGCTTCTTATAAGGACACCACTCTATTGGATTAGGGTCCCATTCTACAATCTCATTTAACCTTAATTATCTCCTTATAGGCCCTTGCTCCAAATACAGTTACTTCTAGGTTATGGCTTCAACATACGAGTTTGGGAGGCACACAATTCAGTCCATAAGAGAGAATACTTTTAAATAAATATTTATTACTTTACATGTAAAATTCTATCTGTTACATTGGAAAAAGTGAGGGTTAAGTAAAAATTACATTGAATTTATATAAAATTTCATAAATTTGTATAAAATATCACCTAAACCCAATACAGTTAAATGTCAAAATAAGGATAATGCATGTAAATTACCACTACACCCTTGAAAAAATATATTTCCTCAGGGCACCTGGGTGGCTCAGTCATTAAGCGTCTGCCTTCGGCTCAGGTCATGATCCCAGGGTCCTGGGATCGAGCCCCGCATCGGGCTCCCTGCTCAGCGGGAAGCCTGCTTCTCCCTCTCCCACTCCCCCTGCTTGTGTTCCCTCTCTCGCTGTCTCTCACTGTCAAATAAATAAAATCCTTAAAAAATATGTTTCCTCTATAATGGAAAAGTTAAAATGTGTTTAGCATACTAATAGCAAAAACTGTGCAATGAGAAAGATAACATTGGCTAAAATTATTTTAATCACATCACAGAATTTATTATAGCTACTTATTGTCTTTATTAACTTATTCAATGAATTGTATTTTTATTTGACCGACAAAACCGTATCCACCATAATCAACTCTATTAAGTACATTAGCAAAATAATACCTGTTGAAAAACATCTGTCCCCTCATCATAGTCCACCATACTGAAGAAGAGTTTGTTGCAAAAGGCAGATGAGTAGCGCCAGGAGTTAGCCAGTATTTGATATTCTTCATTAGCTTGCCTGATAAGGAGAATGGGGCAGAGTACAAACATATCAGTACTCAGGCATTAACAAAGCTGTTAATAAAACAGGTTTCTAACACCAGGGTTGGCTAATTTCTGCACAGACTGCAAGCACTGATTTTATATTTTTACATGACTGTAACAAAATAGGAAAAATATTCCATCACATGTGAAAATTATTTAAGATTCATATTTTGTTGTTCACACAGCTTTACAGCACCTCAGCCACACGGATTCATTTGCGTTGCTATGACTGCTATTGCACTATATACGGGCAGAGCTGAACAGCTGTAACGGAAAGCGTGTGGGCCAGACAGTGTGTGGCATGGCACTTTTAATAATCGGCAATTCTTATTCTAGGGTTTGTGGCATTCCCCCCCTTCAGATGGTTTTTAGTAAAGGACATAAAGCAATTTTTAAGAATATGGGCAATTCAGTTTAACAGAGAACAAAAATCATAGGCATTTTTTTACATTGTAAACGCAGTTATACTGCATCTTTATATATTCCATTTATCTAAAAGTGCATTTACATTCAAAATTACTAATTAGTAAAAGTAAGTAAAAACTCCCCTGGTAGTTAAACCAAATGCCACAAATAAGCCCTCTTCTATGAACATTACCCACTCCTATTTTGAATTAGTTTCAATTGGACATTTTGTTGATTTTCCAAATAATAAAGCTTTATTTAAGTGTAGGGTTGGAGTAGAAACAGAGACATGGCATTGCGAGAAGGATATAAGTACAGTCATAGAAACAAGAAGCAACAAGTGATCATTAAAACATGTTTTTATAAAGTGTGTTACCTCCACATAATTGAGAAAGGAGTCTATCTCCTCCCTCTCCCAAAATGGAAGAGATAAAAATGTATAATCTCATAATAACACAGAGACTTGGAGCAGTCAGCAGCAGATAAGAGATTTCAAGAAATACCTGGAAAACAGAAAGCTAGTGGAAAAGTTTTGATGGAGGAAGGTACAATCACAAAAGGAGATTGCACTGCAGGAAAGAGTTAGGAAAAATGCTGGATTAAGAAGCAGCGGAGTCTGGAGATAAGAAATGGAACTCAGAGATCATAATTAAATTTCTTTATATGGGATAGAAGACCCAAACTCCTGCCCCACTCCCAACCAGTTCCTATGTGAGTCTTTCTATACCTAAGTGACTGGACTATTAAAAAAAAATCACCTTATGTGACCGAGAAAAACCCAACATGATTAAAAAAAAAAATCCCAAACAAAACAGACTCCAGAAGAAACATAATTCAAAGAAGTACAAAAACATTAAAAAGAAACTTTAATATACTCAGAAAAAGTCAGAGGAATTTGTCAAGAACTGTGCAGGGTATGAGATTTTATCTTATATACAAGCTAACAAGCTACCCTGTTACTGTTTCATGGAGGCTGGCAGAAAAGATGAGACTGCTGGGTCAGAGACAGCGGACTTTATTACTTCATGTTCATTCACATCAGTTCCCCCTGCCCCCAAGTCTCATGGTGACTTGGTGACCACAAAGGGTCCTTCGTGAATGCCAGCAGACACAGTTAACTGTGTTAAAGGAGAACACCGAGGTTGAGGCACTTACAAATGATGAGATTGGGACTGGACTAATAATTATCAACACTAGATATTGGCAGATAATTGAACAATTCCTTCAGAGTTTTGAGAGCATGTTCTTTTCAATGTAGAATTCTGTATCAAGCCAAACAATTAAGTTTGAAATAAACATATTCTCAGAAATCTAAGGAATGTGAAATTACCTTAGGATATAACTGAAAGAAAGGTAATATGAATGAAAAATGAGAAAACTTGAGAGTATGATAGAAACGCTGTAAGAAAGGGAAAA
Source organism: Leptonychotes weddellii (assembly GCF_054177405.1). NCBI lineage: Eukaryota > Metazoa > Chordata > Mammalia > Carnivora > Phocidae > Leptonychotes > Leptonychotes weddellii. Next base: position 18,640,840 of record NC_138370.1, read on the forward strand.
GAGCAACTAGGTAGGCAGGGTAGAAGATGTTTAAGAAAACTGTGATCCACCTAAGAAGCTATAAAGTACAAATTAGAACAGAAATTTAATTGGACTTTAAGATAAAAAGATTCTGGGGCGCCTGGGTGGCTCAGTTGGTTAAGCAACTGCCTTCGGCTCAGGTCATGATCCTGGAGTCCTGGGATCGAGTCCCGCATCGGGCTCCCTGCTCAGCAGGGAGTCTGCTTCTCCCTCTGACCCTCCCCCCTCTCATGTTCGCTCTATCTCATTCTCTCTCTCAAATAAATAAATAAAATCTTAAAAAAAAAAAAAGATTCTAAGCAATCATTAGAATCAGTAGACGTTGGAAGATATTAAGACCATAGTATGTAAGACATATTTGGTCCAGGAAAAACTACAAGAAAATATATAAGATGCAAATTAAAATGTATCATAATTTTAATCGGAAATGAGAAAGTTTCATTATTTTGAACAGTATGGAATGTAAATGCTATCAACCCTTGACGATGTAAAAGTACAATTAACAGGATTTGGTAGGTAAAATGGAAAGGGGAGAGGTGAGAAGAAGGGTTGTGCTTACTAATCTTCATGTGACCAATTAGGGAATCAAGAGAGGTCATCTATAGTTAATGGACAAGAAATAGAAGGATGCTATTTACTGTTACAATAATAAAAGAAGAACTAGCAGCTACAAAAATAAGGAGAGGTGAATTAAATCCTTATCTACCGTAGCAAGAAACATCAAGATCAAGTCTGCTTTATGAAATACTGTTATAAAAATAATATTTAGAAATATCAAGAAAAAAAATCACTAGAGGAAGAAAATAAAAAGGAATAATAGTGATTGCCTATGGCCAAGTATACACATAGATGAGTATAGAGGCTAGGGAGTATAGTTGTTCATTTTAGGCTTTTTTAATTAACAAGGAGCACATAATATTGCTGTGATTAAAATATATATATTTAAAAGGGTTAAATACGAACAGGGCTATAATCTGAGGTCACTTAGCATAAAGACCTTAACAGCATCATCTTATTGGACCATAGTACAAAAACAGATCATTGTAAGGATCAGCTTAAGATTGCACTGTACTCAGTAGGCAGAACATGTTCAATGAAAATGATCACAATCTTTTAAAGCTTTGGTGGTTGAATAAGATTTAATTTACTATAATTCACTGAAAAACTATTTATTGAGCACTTAATAGCTAAGTGAGCTAATCTCTAAGGTCTCTGCTCTCATAAAGTTGATATTTTAGTGGACAGACATATAATAAACAACCAAATAAGTAATTAAAATCCACAATACACACTGAGAAAATAATAGAATGGTATTACAGAAAATAATGGAGGATCTTTGTAGATGGAATGTCAAGAAAGGTTTCTCAGATAAAATGACTCTAAAGCTCAAATCCCAAGGATGAGTAAAACACAACACTGAAAGAAGCTAGAGAATAAACATTTCAGGTAGCAGGAAAAGCAAGCACAAAGGCCTAAGGAGGGAAAGAACTTAAGATGCTGGTAAAATGAAGCTGTGACATAAATGAGAACATGCTCTCTGTTTATTAGAGGAATACACAGAGAATACAGAGCTTATGCCCTCCCTCATCTATTTAAAACAGTGGCTCACTGCTACAATAAAAACAGTAAAAACCAGCGTAAGTCCTAAAATCTGATTTGATTTTTGTCATATGGAATATAATATTACTGGTAAGTATTCATCATTGATTTTTAAAGAAGCACTTCACACAGTGAACTGGCACCAACATCTCTGCATGCTAATAAACCTCAAGAGAACAATGCTACCTTTAGAAAAAATCATTAAAAAGATTAACATGACAATTAAAAAAAACAGTATATTTCTCCACAAAAGAACATTTTAACTTCGAAAAACTGAAACTAAGGGAAATAGCAAATCAGCAAAAACTGGCATTCTTGTGACAATGATATTCTAAGAAATGAAAATGCTTCATTCTGAAAAATATGCAAGAAGAAAACAATCAAATTTTAGTGTTCAACATCTATGCATAGTATGTTATAGAACAATGTAGCATAGGAATAATGTTGAATTTCTTTCCCAGATAATGCTGTAACCTAGCCCAGACCTACTAGAATCTATTAAATATACATTCATGCATTCATTCACTCCACAAATATACATTAGTGTTGCCAAAAATTAAAAAGGAGCAAGGGCTCTGATCTTAAGGAGGATACGGTCCAGTGAGAAAGAGAGGCCCCATACAAGTATATACAACATTTCAGATAATCATAAGTACTCTGAAGAAAAACAAGAAAATGTGACAAAGAGCACTGAGGAGTCAAAGTGGATGGTGGTCTTGGGAAGAAAAAAAAGAAATATTTTAAATCTATTTACCATCACAAATATATGCTATTTGCCAAAGGAATAGTAGGCATGACTTGAAAGGTTATAATGACTAAATCATCAATCTAACATCATCTAATGAGTAAGTCATCATCTAACATCTAACATCATCTAAAGCATCATCTAACATAATTCATAATGTCAATTTCATATGCAAATATGGAACCCAGATTTTAATGATGTTTTTTCAGCATTTTAATATGTGCTACAATAATAAAGTAGAACTCACAATTTCCACCTTTAAGAAAAACGAATAGAAACGCACTAATGCATAAGTAAGATACATACACAGTTGACCCCTGAACATGGGACTGAACTGCAAAGGTCCACTTATATGAAAATTTTTTGATACAATACTGTAAATGTATTTTCTCATCCTTATAATTTTAATAACATTTTCTTTTCTCTAGCTTTATTATCAGACTACAGTATATAATACATATTATATATAAAATATTTGCTAATCAATTATTTATGTTATATGTAAAGCTTCCTGTCAACAGTAGCCTATTAGTAAGTTTTGGGGGAGTCAAAAGTTATGCACAGGGGCGCCTGGGTGGCTCAGTTGTTAAGCGTCTGCCTTCGGCTCAGATCATGATCCCAGGGTCCTGGGACCAAGCCCCGCATCGGGCTCCCTGCTCAGTGGGAAGCCTGCTTCTCCCTCTCCCACTCCCCCTGCTTGCGTTCCCTCTCTCGCTGTGTCTTTCTCTGTCAAATAAATAAATAAAATCTTAAAAAAAAAAAAGTTATGCACAGATTTTCGAATGTATACAGGGATCAGTGCCCCACCCCCTGTGTTGTTCAAAGATCAACTGTATATTTAAAAAAAAGAATGCAGATTCTAAGTGCGATATATATAGCATATAGAAGAGAATGAGATCATAGTGGACTGGAGTAGTTGGACAAAGCGTGAATGTGAAAATATTCAGAAAAGAATGGAAGGACTAAAATTATAATAAGAAAAGATTGAAAGAGAATATTAAGGTAGCAGAAGCAGTATAAACAAAGACTACCCAGTCTGAAATGTGTATTATGTATTTCAAATAATAGAATATAAGCTTCATGTTAGAAAATAAGGCAAGAGACTGGAAGCTCTCTTCCAGTAGAAATATAAATAGGACCTTGACTTTATTCTACAAACAGTGAACAACTATAAATGTTCTGAAAAAAGTGGATTGTACAAAATACTAATTTAAAAAGTGGTATCTGGCAACAGTGTGTACTGTATATTGGAGGTGGAGAAAATAAATGTTTGGGAAACACTTAGAATGTTACTATACTAGTCTAGTTGGGAAAATATATGAGGTTATTAAACTAGTATATAAATGAAGTTACGACCTATTTCTTACATATTTTCCTTTGGAATCTAGAGCACAAAGCAACCAAAAACTCTTCTAGACAGGTTGCTTCTACTTAAGAATATATCTAGCTAGGGGGTGTGTGGGTGGCTCAGTTAGTCAAGCCTCTGCCTTAGGCTCAGGTCATGATCCCAGGATCCTGGGATCGAGCTCCAGCAGTGAGTCTGCTTCTCCCTCTCCCTCTGGCCCTCCCCCCTACTCTCTCTCTTGCTCTCTCAAATGAATAAATAAAAAATCTAAAAAAAAAAAAAGGAATATTTCTAGCTGGAATAGAGAATTCCAGTGGAGCCAAGCAAATTACACTTTCTTAACACAAATATAATACTTAGAGAAAATATAATACTGACAACGTAAATGGGGGCCTTTTTTTCTGTTGGGTGCAATTCAGTAGCAATAGCATCAGTGAACAGATCTGTTTGTCATTAAATAATTCAATGAGACTGGGAAATACGTATTTCAAAGTTAATGATACCTATTCAAAGTAAAAAGAACTCCTGAGAAGGAATGTGCCCTGATAACGTAAACCCAGTTCTCTAAACCTAACTAACTCCATTATCCCTTACCCCCATATTCCAACTTCTCAATGTTTAATAGGTAAATAGAGGAATCCTAACTAATGACAAAGAAAGTCACTGGATTCTTGCATATATCTATGTCGGCTTAGACTAACAAGCAAGTAAGACATCACCAGTACTTATTAGCACAATTCAGACCTCACTGCCACCTGAACATTGAAAGTTGAAAACCACAAATTCTATAAGCACTTAACCGTTACCTAAAAAAATATTTTTTGTTTCAGTAGTTCAGAGGACTATTAGAGGCCTACTTTTATAAGGTTAAAGGACATTGTAAATTGTTCTAATATATCTTTATGCAGCCTGAAGAGGGCAGTCAAGTTGCATCAAAGCATCCAGAAGGGCTTAGGCAATAACTTCAGGGCATGCTTCTGTTAAATCTGTTATATTAAATCTTCTAAATTTTTTTATTATGGGAACAAGAAAAAACATCACCTAATCCAAACGCTGTAACTTTTTAATATTATAACCCTTTTTAAAAGGTTATGTAAAACTAAAAGGGATTATTAACTTATCTGTAGCTGTAGATATTTAATATATTTCCCATGAGGAATGTAATTTTTATCTTTAATGTCCTTGAAGGGATTTTTTTAAAAGAAATATGGTTTTTCTTTTTAATATTAATCAAACTTCCTATAAGGTAACAGATTCTTATCAAAATCTCAATGTATGTCTTTTGGAGTCATATATTTATGATGACTTATATATGTATATAAATACACATTACAAAGTTATTCCAAAGTATTTCTTCATAAAACCCCTAATTAATCAATTTTTATAGATAACGATATGTAAAGAGAGATCTGATGTGAGTAGAATGCCTATTACTTACGGTTCTGGTACCCTGAAAACAAACAAACTGGTAAACAGCACAACATATAAACATTTTAACAGTGATTTTCATCTGGTTATGCTATACATTCCCAGGACCTTTAATAAATATATTGAAATATATTCAATAAACCCCATGCCTCTGAAGAGTTGAAGTATCAACAGTTCAATACTATATTGTAATTGACTACTTGGTAAGAAAAATTAAAGAGGTTGTGTCAATCATGTTCCATGTTTCTATGCATCTATTTTTTCCCTTTATCAGACCTAAGTAGATTACCTTTCCTTGGAAAACAACTGTAACATGAAATATGTGATTCAAACATATATCTCAAATCAAAATTGTGTATGAACATAAGAGATACTGAATTTTATATATGTGTGTGTATATATATATACACACACACACACACAGTTACCACTCAGTTATAAGTCAGTAGAATTTTTGTTCTCTTTAAAAAAATGGTAACAATAACATATAAATGCTTAGAGGTTGTGTTTGAAGAAGACTGACACACAATGCAGTAAAGAAACAGATTCATCCATTATTCACTTAACAAGTTTATACACACACACACTATAGATATAAAAACTGTAGTATATACTGATCAATATTTGTGAAACAATAAAGAATTAACAGATGGATGAATAAATGGATGAAGTAATACAGGGTGTGGAAGGTGTAAAAGTGAGCAGAAAGACACAGGCCCTTGCCATATGGTATATCCATCTATTAGGGAAATGTATATAATGTTAAATAATGAATACAGAACAACAAATGAACAAGTTCAAAACAATGTAAATCTTGTTTATAATAACTTGCCCAGGAATTATATTATCCAAAAATATTTGAATAAAGAATACATTTATCACAAAACCTAACAAGTTGAAAATAGGAAAGCATTAACTCGTAACATGAATCCTGCAGGATGCCTGAACATGTGGTAAAGAGCCTAATATACGCAGACTTTAGAGAACTTCGCTGCAATGAATCAAAAAGGCAGACACAAGATTAAAAAAACTGTGTTCCATGAGATGGAGATTAGGTGTTTTCTACTTAACTAAAAGCATCACCATCATCAGTAACATTTGAGGTTTACAGTGTGCAAGTGTGCTTTTAGGTATTTACACTTCTCTCATTTAGTCTCCACAAAGCCTTTTAACACAGGTACTAGCTTTATCTCTGTTTCATTTGAGGAAATTGAAGAACAGAATTTAATCAACTTGGCTCTGTTCTATGGCCAGTAATTATTAGAGCCAGCAGAATTTGAACTCAGGTAATAAGAGACAGGTTATAACTACACCTATAGCTATATATAAAAAGAAAGATACAAACTCAATTCTCAAGAGTATTATTGTTCCCCGACCACTTGCATCAAAAATCATTTGGGATTTTTTTCTCAGACTTTATTTTTTTCTTTTGAGCAGTTTTAGGTTTATGACAAAATCGGAGGAACAGAGATTTCCCATATATTCCTTGCCCCCACACATGCAGACTCCCCCATTATCAACATTACTGACCAGCATGGTACATTCTTTTTTTTTTTTTTTTTTCCACAAATGAACATATATTGACACATCATATCACCCAAATTCCATACTTTACCTTGGGGTTCACTCTTAGTATTGTACATTCAATGGGCTTGAATAAAAGTATAAATATACACCTATCATTATAATATCTTCAAGAGTACTTTCACTCAAATCCTCTGTACTCTGCCTATTCATCTCTCACCACTCACTCCTGGCAACCACTGATCTTTATTGTCTCCATACTTCTGCCTTTTCCAGAATGTCATATAATTGGGATTACACAGTATGTAGCCTTCTCAAATTGGCTTCTTTCACTTAGTAATATGCATTTAGGGTTCCTCCATGTCTTTTCATGGCTTTATAGCTGAGTTCTTTTTAGTGCTGAATAAAATTCCATTGCTTGGATGTACCAGTTTATCCGTTTACTTACTGAAAAACATCTTGGTTGCTTCCAAGTTTTTGACATTATGAGTAAAGCTGCTATTAACATCTGTGTGTACATTTTCATGTGGACATTGTTTTCAACTTCTTTGGATAAATACCAACATGAGTGACTGCTATCATATGACAAGAGTATGTTTAGTTCTGTACAAAAACGTTCTTCCAAAGTAGCTATACAATTTTTCTTTCCCACCAGCAATGTATGAGAGTTCCTGTTACTTCACATCCTTGTCAGCATTTGGTGTTCTCAGTTTTTTGAATTCTGGCATTCTAACAGGTGTGTAGTGGGATCTCATTGTGATCATAATTGTCATTTCCCTGATGACATACAATGTGGAGCATCTTTTCATATTCTGATCTGCCATCTATATACCTTCTTTGGTGAGGTGTCTGTTAGGGTCTTTGGCCCATTTGCGTGTGTGTGTGTGTGTGTGTTTATTCTTTTAAGAGTACTTTTTGTATTTCAGATAATATGAGTCCTTTATGAGTCTTCTGTAAATATTTTTCTCCCAGTCTGTGGCCTGTCTACTAATTCTCTTCATATTGTCCTTTCACAGAGCAGATTTTTTTCATTTTAATGAAGTCGAGTTTATCATTTATTATTTCTTTCATGAATCATGTCTTTGGTGTTCTAAGAAGGCATCACCATGCCCAAGGTCATCCAGGTTTTCTCCTATACTATCTTCTAATTTTATAGTTTTGCATTTAACATTTAGGTCTGTACCTTTTGAGTTAATTTTTGTGACAGTTACAATGGTCTGTACCTAGATTCATTTTTTGCATGTGGATGTCTAACTATTCGAGATTATTGTTGCTTAACTGTGTTGCTTTTGACCCTTTGTCAATGATCAGCTATTTATGGAGGTGCAGTTCTAGGTTCTCTATTCTGTTCCACTGATGTATTCATCTACGCTTTCATCAATACCACAATGTCTTGATTACTGTAGCTTTAGAGTAAGTCTTAAAATCAGGTAATGTCAGTTCCCAACTCTGTTCTTCTCCGTCAACATGGTGTTGGCTATTCTGGGTGTTTTGCCTCTCCATATAAACTTTAGAATCAGTTTATCAACATCCATGAAATGACTTGCTGGAATTTTTTTATTGGGATTGCATTTAATCTATAGATCAAATTGGGAAGAACTGCCATCTTGGCAATATTGAATCTTCCTATCCATGAACATAAAATATCTCTCCACTTATTTATTCTTTGATTTCATTATTTTTGTAATTTTTCTCATATACATCTTTTATGTATTTTGTTAGAGTTATACCTTAGTATTTATTTCATTTTGGCGGGTGCTAATGTAAATAGTATTGAGTTTTTAATTACAAATTTCATGTGTTGTTGTTGGTATACAGGAAAGCAATTGGCTTTTGCATATTTCCCTTGTATCAGGCAAACTTGCAATAATTAATCATTAGTTCCAAAAGTTTTTTTTGTTGATTCTTTCGTGTTCTCTACATAATCATCATGTTGTCTGTAAACAAAGTTTTATGTCTTCCTTCCAAATCTGTACATATTTTATTTCCTTTCCTAAGTTTTTATCTGACCTTTATTTATTCCTTCTTTGATGTTCTTCCTTTCTTTATATAGACCCAAAAGTTTTTGACCTATATATTTTCCTTCTCTCTAAAGAACTTCTTTTAAAACATTTCTTACAAGGCAGGTCAACTGGCAACAAATCTCAATTTTTGTTTGTCTGACAAAGTATTTATCCATCATTTGTGAAACAATTTTATAGGGTGCAAGTGCTAGGCTGGCTTTTTTTTCTACTCTCTCTCAACATTCAAATATTTCATTCTACTGTCTTCTTGTTCACATGGTTTCTGAGAAGTCAAATGTAATTCTTGTTCGTGTTCCTCTATAGGTTTTTTTCCCCAACAACTCTGGTTTCTTTCAGGAATTTTTGTTTGTTTTTCAATTTCTGTAGTTTGAAGATGATATGTCAAGGTATCGTTTATTTGGCATTTATCCTGCTTGGTGTTCCCTGAGCTTTCTCAATCTGTACTTTGAGATCTGGC